>NC_090265.1:576497774-577697774 GCF_040414725.1 Anabrus simplex
AAAACATTCACTACCTTGCCGGAGGGCAATATTTATGTCACAGGATCATTACAATTTCAGGTGTAGATGATAGTACATACTTCTGTTCAGGTACATTTTCGATTTCTTTCGTAGTTATTTCATCATCTGCCCTTTACTTACAAATATTGAGTGGAAATACATTTTATGTATTGATTGCAGTAACATGTGATGTTGTTGCCAGTGTTGAACGTGTAGAGGTTATTTTGTGATTCAGAATAATAGAAGTCCCCTTGTCGTTTAATTTTCATGTCTAAAAATGCAAATTATGCCCTTGAATGTCGAGTCGGAATACGATAACAAAGGCCTTTAGAACACGCAAGCCACCTGAAGGTAAGTCTTACTCTGTACTTTTAAGTTACCACAGCAGACGCTTACTTCTTGGAAATTACTTTGTGATCGTATGAATTAAGTTTTTGTTCTATTATGCCTTTTCCTGTTGACTTTCTTATCACAGTTTCCATTTTTTTGTTTTTGTCAAATGTAGATATATGTATATTCTGCACATTATTTGAATAGATCCAGACTTTCGTCGTTTAGTTCACAATCTTTGTTGTTTGATTTAAGGTTAGGAACATCTATATCATTAACTATGTATACTGTAATTACTGTGTGTGGACGTCTGTTGCCTAATGACCTGTTTTATAGTTGTATCTGAATCTACACATGCGCAGATTGCAACAAGAAACTTGCATCTTGTAACTTACATCCTGAACGGTATGAGATTTACTGAGATTGAGTCCTCTTGGTCACCCTTACGATCTACGATTAAACACGTAAAGAAATTAAAGCTGTCGTCATAACGTGTACTTTCCACGCTCTGTTGGTCTTTGTCATTAGCCAAACATTCTCGAATGAGAAAACTTGCTGATGAGATCATGTGCTGACTTAGCTGAATATATTCTACGCCTATGTTAAGTTCGACCCTAAAATATTAACCACTGTCCGTTTTCTTACAAATTATTATTATTATTATTATTATTATTATTATTATTATTATTATTATTATTATTATTATTGATTGATTGATTGATTGATTGATTGATTGATTGATTGATTGATTGATTATATCGACCTCGGTGACATGTTTTGCCTTCATGTATGGGCAGAAGCAGCACGTGATTTGAGAGTAAGTTAATTTCGTATTGTTTTCTGCGAATAGGATTTGCTTTGTATGCGATTTAATTAATTACGGGATAAGTCGGGCACCTTCTGTAAAATGTTCTGGTATGAATTTCCACTTCGGCTGCAGCACCCGTCCTAAATGATAGTCTAATAGCTTGAGGGTAGCTCTGGTAAGGATTTCCATTAGACATAGAGCAAAACCCTGGTAGAATCTTCCACAAATGCGCTCCCAAACGTCGAACCACCAGCAACGCGGTCTCATCTCGACTTTTTTATTTTTTTATTTTTGCTATTTTGCTTTACGTCGCACTGACACAGATAGGTCTTATGGCGACGATGGGATAGGAAAGGCCTAGGAATGGGAAGGAAGCGCCGTGGCCCTAATTAAGGAACAGCCCCAGCATTTGCCTGGTGTGAAAATGGGAAACCACGGAAAACCATCTTCAGGGTTGCCGACAGTGGGATTCGAACCCACTATCTCCCGGATGCAAGCTCACAGCTGCACGCCCGGTCATCTGGACTTCTAACTCATCTTTCAGTGTTTATGTAACGTTCGGTGTCGTTTTACTTTTGCTTTGTAAGTCCTTTCAGCTACTGTTGGTCTTAAGAGACGCCCAGGAGCCTGAATTTCGCCTTGAAAAATAGGCTCATTAACGTATCAATAAATACTGACAAGAGCATATTGCATTTAACCAAGGAAGTTGCCGCAGTGTGTGGGTCATGCAGTTGTAAGCTTGCATTCTTGATTTGGTGTGTTCGAACCCCACTGTCGGTAGCCCTCAAGATGGTTTTCCGTGCTTTCCTATTTTCACACCATGTGAATGCCGAGACTGTGTGTTAATTAAGGTCACGGTCACGTCTTCCCTTTCCTACACCATCGTCGTGTCGGTGCGACGTAAAACAAATAACAAAATAACAAATAACAAAAAGAAAAGAAAAAGAAACGCATTTAAATATTCTTAATTGCCAACCGACTGTGCCGAGATTGTATCATGCACCCTTCAGTGTAGGAAGCGAGCGCTAACAAACTACGCTACTCTCCTTGTCTATGCATACAAAACAAATATCTGCTAAGTTACTGAATATTAAAGATAGTATGTTCCATCCCTCTGAGCTCTGTGGCATTTAAGTGTTGAAATACCACTCCGTATCTTTGACTTTCGGCTCGTTAAAGAACTTCGACACGCCGGTGTCTATTCTGACGGTTAGCAGAACGGATTTAGAACAAAAAATTTGTTCATTATTATTTATAGAAGTAGTGGGTTGTATGGCACAATAACATATGTTCAGATCGGGTAACAAATTTATCAACAGTCTTAGTGGCTGTAAAGGGTTCAGTTGCACTTCTGATGGACTATTTATTCGTATGATGATTGTGAGTGACGCGCGGAACAACTGACCTTTCTCATTTAGAATAGAGATTTCATCAAAAACATCCCCGTTACAACTCTCAAGAAGTCGGTCATGATCTTCAAGAACCATAACTTCATACTATCTAGTGTAGGGCTAATCTATTCATCTGTATCTATTATTGTTGTTCGAGTACTCTTTGTCTTTGAGCAACCTTCAGCGTTTGCAGGTAGATTGTGTAATAAAATATATAAAGACACGTACGTTTGGAATCCTTTGTTTAGTAGAGAACCTCTATTTAGAGGAAGCAGAGTTACATTTTCTGTAATAATAATAATAATAATAATAATAATAATAATAATAATACTGTAAATTAATCCACCAAAAGAGATCCAACAAGGAAGTTACAGCAAAATAGAGAAAATCACCGACACAATCAGAAAAGGACGGGCACAATTTTACGGTCATCTGAAAAGAATGGACGGAAGAAAGTTAACTAAAGAAATCTTTCACTTTTTTGATTCATACCCCAAAACCACAATTCCCTGGTTTAGAAATACCAAAGAAGACCTGCAAATGCTACATATCTCAGCTGAAGACGCCCTTAACAGAGATCTCTTCCGCAAGAAAATATTGACGAACGGGCTAAACCGAGACGAGCAACCGAAGAGAAGATACGGTGCCCCTTGGACAGAGGAGCGTAAGCAGGCCCACTCACAGAGAATGAGGGAAATTTGGGCTCTAAAGAAGGCCAAGTTCAGTGTCAAATGCAACAAGACTTAACGTGGTCCTTGATGGCCCCAGCGAATTATATTATAATAATAATAATAATAATAATAATAATAATAATAATAATAATAATAATAATAATACCGAGCAAGTGGCCGTGCGGTTAGGGGCGCGCAGCTGTGTGCTTCTATTCGGGAGATAGTGGATTCGAACCCCACTGTCGTCAGCCCTGATGATGGTATTGCGTGGTTTCCCATTTTCACCCAAGGCAAATGCTGGGGCTGTACATTAATTAAGACTACGGCTTCTTCCTTCCCACTCCTTGCCCTCTTCAATCCCATCGTCGCCGTAAGACCTATCTGTGTTGGTGCGACGTAAAGCATATTATTGTAGTAATAATAATAATAATATAATGTATAAACGCTACAAAATGGTAAATGTACAAAACAGACTGCTAAATTGCTGATTTTAAAACCATAAAAATCACCGCCCCTACCCATGTGATTAATATTACGAAGGAAGTGTTGAGGGGTCGGAAGTAGGAGGAGGAAATCATAATACATCATGGAATGGACTGGCATCCATTGAGCCGAGCAACTTTTCTGCGTGGCAACCGACAGCGAAATATTTTCCAAAATGATCAGTAACTGGTCAGGTTACGTCAAGAAGGGAAAGAGGGCGAATAGGGCCTATTTTGTGCAGAAGACTATTTGCATAAGCCCATTTTAATCAGGAGATACTTTTTTTAGCAGTATTGCATTTTTACAAATTTTACTGGTGTAGAACAGGCAAATTTATTGTAACACACTGCAGTAGATGACCTTAAATGATACGCTCGATCAGGAGACTTCAGCCTTGTCCTTATGAAGTTATGAACTGTGTATCCAATCTAGTAGGAGGGTCTCAATATACGGGACACATTAGCAAGCGGTTTGATTTGCCGGCAACTGCCTAGGTAATTCAATCCGTCAACAGCTCCCCTGTTACCTCGTACGCTATCTAAAATCGAAGGAAATCGACGTTACAAAGGCAGGCAAGAGCGAGAGCAGGGAAATTGTGTTAACGCCTTCCGACATACGTTACTGACTAGCGGATGTCTCCTTGTCGTGTAGATAGATACTGGCGCCTCACATAGAGGGTTTGAGAACGCCAGTAGCGCTGTATTGTCCTCCAGTCTTGTATGTACAGTATACCGTTCCTGTCAGCATCAACAAATATGCCAAATACTAGGTACGAGGTGCCAGCTTTTATCTGAAATAAATTTTCTTCGTTCAGTAATTTAACAAACGAAATTATTCCTTATATAGTAAGTGTTTTATGGTTTTAATTACTCACATACCAGTAGAAATATATTTATAAAAGATATGTTTTAACCAGTACATGGACTTAAGAACTTCACTTAACCTTCCCTTTTACAACAGTACATTTCAAAAATACTAGAATTGAGGGGCTCAGTATAAAAAAGGGCACTTATCCAAAATAAAAGTCTCGAGAAAATTGATGTTGAAATTTCAAGCCGTAATCATTTCATTGAATAACCTTGCATAACGAGGAGGCCTATGCAGTTTTGAATATAGTTGTCTTCAGCAACTACCTATAAGCGTATTTTTAATTTCAAATGAAGAAATATTGGAAGCGTGTAAAATAAGAGAACATGCAAGTGCCCTTCTTGCATATAATACTTTCAGGCCAATAAACATCAAGTGATATGAGGAAAACACAAACAAAGTAACAATGTAGGCTTTAATATTATCATTTAAATTGAATTTATTTATGACCTTATGAAAACAAATACAAGTACCAGGCCTTGCAAGCATTAAATAATAATATCGATGTTATTATCTCTCTCACAAAAGAGAGAGAGAGATCATTTGCCAGGATTTCAGTGGGCTCCAAAATAAGATTTGAGTTTCTTTTTCTAAAAAAAAACTCCTGTCTTTTAATGAGTTTTGATATAAGATCGGACTAGACCAACGTCACCGGGATATCACTGCCATATTCTCAGAAACCATCGATATTTTGAAAATTCAAGTATATTATGTTCATCACTGTTTGGCTGTTATCATAGTCGCCGTCTTCGTCTTCGTCATCGTCATCTTTGTGAAAGCGTGTTTTTAAATTCTTCATAATCGTGAAAGTTGAAATCGCTTGTCTCATTTTGACTTAGCTAATGAATGTATTAATACGATCCTATGTAACTTGCTCTGAATGTGAGGTTCTTTTTCATGTACTCATTGGTATAATCAGAACATTTCTACGCCTAGGACCAGACAGTGACTAATTCTACTCTTTAAAGCAGCCGTCATTATCCTCATTTACCTCGAAATCGTTCTGTTAAAAATGTATTTTGAAAACGAACTTCCTTCTGTCCGTTCTTTCGTATTTGCCTGATAACCGAATTTAATTAATTCAGCTAGCATAATACTATAAATAATTTAGACTTTATTACTCGAGGTTCTTACTCTCGGATAAGCATGTACACTTCCTGATGCAAAAAGTGATCGGCTAAACGTTTCGCAGTCCCCGTGCAACAAATATGACCGGAAATAAGGAGCACTTCATCACAGTTAATACACTGATGTTTATCTACACTTTGCAATAAGAGCAATGGAATGGAAATGAAAAGTTGCATATCAACGGAGGTAGTGGATCAGTGGGACGAAGAACGCACTTTTGATGTGTTACACGACAACCTGTTCTTGCGTTTCATAACCTTCTTTGCTTTTAGAACAAGTTTAAATGATAACATTCGCTACAAATTGTACTTACCGCTATTTGTCAAGTTCCTAACATACAATAACTTCACAAGGCTATTGGCAAAGTTTGTATTGGACTAAAGAGCATCACCAGAAAGATTTGATTTCATAAGACCATCCTACAGGACGAGATATGTAAAGTTTGATGCTGATTCTTCGTTACATGAGTCCGCTCAGTTTTTATGTCACTTCCAAGAAATCACTGTTGTGTTTGAAGACATGCTCATGATCATGATGTTTTTTGTTCTTACTTTGTCCTTGACGTGTTCATTGAAGGATGTCGACGACTAACCAGACATTTGGTATAATTCAGCTGAGCGAGAATATAATGCATAGAGTGGCTATAGCAGCTCTATTAGCGCTCCGCGCGGAGGCATGCGGCACTATGCCATAATATAAATGTACTGACGATAGCATGTTTGGTCCAAGACCGGTTCCTTTTCAGTCCCTTCTAGGATATGTTTTTGCTTATGGAATCTTCGTTAACTTTATTGTGCTTTCATCGCGCGAGAGAGTGTTCAAGGTGTATTTTGATACATCTCATAGATTTTTTTGGTGATATCTGAAGCCGTCTCTTTTCAATTTCGACTCAGTTAATTTATAACTGTTAGGTTCTTCCGTCTGCCGAAACTAAATTGGAATAAATACATTATTAACTACTTGAAAAATACACTTGATAACAGAATTATACCTGAAAAAGAAACAATTAAATGGAATTAAATTAGAACATAAAATAATATTTTATCCTCTCGAAATTGGTGAGAACTTAAAATAAATCTCCAGTTTTTGAAAAGAATTGTTGCATATTTTGTGCCAGTCAGGTATTCATTTATGGGAGATTTTGTACTAAAATACTACTCTAGGTATACTTTTGTAACTGGAGCGTAGGGAATATTTAATATTTTTTATTATGAATCAGTTCTAGGTAATTTGGCTTTAAATAGATTTCTTCTGGTTATCTTGCAATTCGCTCAAGGTTGAACACATGAATGAATGTCTTTAGTAATTCAGTTACTTGATATAGCACAAGTTATCAGTTCACGCTCTAGTGGATACTATGTAACCAGTTCAGTTGATGAGCAGCACCTGCCTCACAGTAATAGAAAGAAAGGACTGTTGGTGTGGAACATCGCCCATAGTCGTAACTGTTCGTTGTTATGTCGAACACCTTTTACTCTGTCAATAGATCGTGATTGCTCACGGAATTTGGATTGTAGTTGGGCATCTTGTCACGTATTCACTGCTAATTTATTTTACCCTGTATGTTAGATACTGCGAACTAAAGTACCTACAGTATATGCTCGAACCTATCCTGGAATGGAAGTCGAAAGTTGCATATCAACTGAGGTAGCGGATCAGTGGGACGAAGAACGCACTTTTGATGTGTTACACGACAACCTGTTCTTGCGTTTCATAACCTTCTTACTTGACATTAATTGTGCCGGTTATTCCTACTTATTAAAACTTGATAAATATGAATAATATTATATTAAAATCAGAATTAATCGCCGTGAATGACATACAACCAAGGAAAGGCAGAAATCTCGTCTTGCTGATAGTGATGACAGAATCGAAGCACCACGTTCTACGATATTACATAAGATGGTTATTGTTTGCAGGCAGATTTTAAGAAAAGCTGGAGTGACAACATCTTGTCCCAAAAGGAGTTCTTTAACGTGGCAGTAAATCAATTGACAGGGATCTTTCGTATTTAACCACTGTTAACACATTCAGACCCGCATAGCCTTTTGCACCCTCTTCTAATGTCTCACCGTAATTTATTACGGTACATTTGAAGTGACAGTCTAAGTTTATTTAATTTTGTGAATAAAATTATATAATTGAATGCTGTAGAATTGGTACTTATCTTGGGTATAATATTGATCTTTCGTAAAATCACGGCTATCTATAGTAATGACCGGGCTGTGCTAAATGCGGCTATGCCACAGCTCTTCCACTGAGCTGACTAGTGTCGTATGGATGCAAGACACTCTCCACTTTTGTATATTTGTACGGATATTTCCATTATTATGGTGTCTGTGGTAATGTGAACATTTTATAATAAGGCCAGATAGATGTGCAGTGCTAGTAAAATTAGAAGGATATGTAAGTTGTTTCCAATTGTTTAAGGAACGCGATCTTCGTAGTAAATGGATTCGTTCGGTTCCACGCACAGACTGATTTCAACGAACAAATCAGCGGTGTGTATAATGTATTTTCAAGACAGAAACTTGAGCTTTATTGAAAAATACAGTGTATCGGAAAGGCGTTTTTCTATAAACGCGATCACCTCTCTTTTCGCTAATTAGAGTAAACAGTGATTTCAATGTGTAAGTGCATGTGAACTGTGGCTGTTTACCGAGATAAATCTTCTAACTTGATCACTTGTATAAATTATTTAGTTACAAGAGCTTTCATCTCTGATAGATTTTTGTGATAGTTATGTTTTATCGGATGATATAAAAAACAGAAGCTCTTTTGTATCTCAGATTGATACTTCTTAACAAGCCCGGAAAACGCTGACATGATTTCTTAACAAAAGTTTAAATTGTTGTTGGAAGACTCCGAGAATTGTGATGATAGTTGCCTAAAGAATTTAGACAATTTGCATAAGCAGTTTGGTCCCATATTTACGACAAGACCGAAGTGTGGATTGTCAATAATTATAAGTTCGTATCGAATTTATATGTAGAGTCGCAGTGGCGTGCGGTGAACATATTCATTACCCCAGCTGCAAAAACGTTTTTAAATATAAACAATCGTAGCCTCACTACACTCTCTAAAGTCAAAATTACCATTGTATAAGGCTGCCTTTTTCGTGGAAATGTCTACCTGAGAAATATCTTCCAAGAATATTTTCAACCACACGCTCGCACGTACTTCCAAATTGATATTCATGGCAGTGACGACACCATCATAACTTAATCTATAGCAGATTTTAAACAGTGTACTTACAGTTTCATCCGGTGACGCTTCGTGATAATGTAGCAATGGTTTTCACAAAAATACACTGGGACTATTTGTTTTTATTTATTTGAAAAGCCTAATGTAAACTAACCAGAAAAAAAACTGGTATTTTACCGTCGCTGAAGTTTTATAGTTTCACTCGCATACTGAGTGTACGTGCATCAACGACAAACGAGGGAAAATATTTGTCATGACGTATAACACACGTTATATTCATGAAGAATGCCACAGAACTCGCGAAACCTTCACCTATAATCCAAGAGGAACACTACATCGGTAAAACACTCGTAGGTCTACAGTGATTCATCTTTTTGAAATACAAGTAGCTAATGTTATTCCCAGCTGTGTCTAGGCTAGTTACAGGTAGAGCCCTGCTCGGATATACAAAACATTTTTCGCAACCGCACTTCCTCCGCAGATATTGCACCTATGTAGAATTTATTCACTTCTTTGAACTCCCAAGGCTAATGGTATAAACAATTTTTCTAATTTGTATGTATTTCGATGTAACGATGATGCTTCGCTCTACGAGTTAATATACTGTAGTTCTCACTTCATTGGAGATCTTGAAGGCAACGAGTCTTGAATGACATCTAACCTACATGCATATTTATTGTACGTCTTTGATATTTCCCCTTTCTGTTTGTGATATGTTCCTTGAAATGGTGTTCCACTCGCAAACTACAGCTGTGGGAGTGCTGTCACTTGGCTTCCGGGTCCCCTGCGCGTTGTTTATGGCTGTGCCACCCCTGTTGCATTGCGAAAGGAACCGCGGCTAGCCAATATACAGTGGTGGTCAAAATAATAGAGCCAGCTGGCAATGGTTAGGAATTAAGTGCAAATTTATTACTAGACATGTTTGTACTATGATGGTAACAAAATTTTACGTTGTACAGGAACCATTACAACAGAGTCACATTGTACCACAGTCAGTTATATAGACAACACAGCTCAAACTAATCAATAATATTCAAAAGAATACCACACCACAAGGTCAAAAAAATAGAGCCAATTGACACAAATATTTTGTACTTGATCTCAGTCTTATGAAATTTACAGGAACAGTCGTTTCTGCATAGGAGTGCATTAGTACTTCGTGGGGTAACCCTTATTTTTGAGGATTGCCCTGCACCACTTACCCATAGAGTCGAATAAACGCCTGCATTCGTCGCTGCTGATCGCATATCAGGCTCTCTGGATTTCTTCCCAAACTTTATCTAAAGATGTAGCTTTTGAGCGGTCAAGTCTCTTGTCAACGATCTCCCATAAGTTCTCAATGGGTGATGCATCAAGGGATTGAGGTGGCCACTCTAATACTTCGATATGGAGATCTTGAAAAAACTGCCTTATGATCCTTGCAGTATGCTTTGGATCGTTATCGTGCTGAAATTTCCATTTTAGTGGCATTTCCTCTTCAGCATAAGGCAGCATCACATTTGCCAAGATGTCTTTGTACATTTCTGCGTTCGTTATGCCGTTGATACGGTGTATTGGACCAATGCCGTACCATGAAAAACATCCCCATACCGTAACACTTCCGCCACCGTATTTCACAGTTTTTAAAGTGTACTTGGGATTAAATTCCTGGTTTGGTGGGCGGCGCACATAGACTTTTCCGTATGAGGCAAACCTATTATACTTGGATTCATCGGACCAAAGGATGTTCCTCCACCAAATATTAGGTTTTTGTTCATTTCTCCGAGCGAAGGCCAACCTTTTCCGAACATTAGCTTTTGAAACATGTGGCTTCTGTCTCGCAATGCGCCCATTCAATTTTGCGGATCTCAGTCGTCTTTGAATCGTTGAGGTTGATGGTTGAACATCATTTTTGTCGCTAAACAAAATGGCTTTCAGTCGTGGTGTTGACAAAAATGGGTCTTTCTTTACTTTCCTAGTGATGAGTCTGTCTACTTGAGGAGTAGTTATACGAGGTCGCCCCCTGTTCTCCACCTGCGGCTTTATTTGTTTTGCCAGTTTAATGGCGTTCTGGACTCTTTTTCGTGAAACGTGTATATCTTTGGCTATTTGATACATGGACATCCCACTTTTGAACATCCGGAACATTACTATACGCTCATCATCACTCGTATGCTTTCCTCTGCCCATCTAGAAGAATGTAAACAAAACCAAACGTCAATTTACATACAAATAATATTGAGTGGAGGTTTGTTGACAAATAATATCGCTAGCCCCCAAAACAACTGCAAAAATCAATTTGAACGGGACTTCTGTAAAACGGCTCTATTATTTTGACCAATAAGATTCTTACTTTTATGCCTCTTTTCGCACGTCTACCTCAAACGCTTCCTTTCGCACGACTACAGATAGCAGCGACGTCTTCCCTGATGTTATCTAAAAGGGGCTGACAACACGGCACTCTTGGAGATTTTGCGAAGTAATAGATATCCTAGTTCTTAATCCCGTCAATAGAGGTGGCTCTATTATTTTGACCGCCACTGTACCTTCGTGTTAGCCTTTTTGTGCCATTTCATGCTAACCCTTTCGGAAACATGTTGCCGTCGTTGTCGTTTGAAAAGCAGCAGTGCGTGTATGGTATCAATAAATAAAATAGGTCAGAGCTGGCTGCTCTTTAGCGGAGCTGACGTTAAGAGTGACAGGTAGTTGGTCCATTCGGAAGCAATGGACTGTCATCGATAGGGAAAAAGGAGGACTCAAACACGTTGTAATATTGTCAGTCACAATTTTGACAAATGTTTTCATAATTTTTTTTTTTTTCTGTGAGTGGTGAAGTATCATGAATTTTATGGCATGATTTTTTTTTTTTTAAGGTTGAGTTGTTGCAGTTCGAATTTCACCTAAAATGCACTTGTAGCTGCAGTCGTTTAAGTGCGGCCAGTATCCAATATTCGGGAGATGGTGGGTTCGAACCCCACTATTGGCAGCCCTGAAGATGGTTTTCCGTGGTTTCCCATTTTCACACCAGGCAAATGCTGGGGCTGTACCTTAATTAAGGCCACGACCGCTTCCTTCCCACTCCTAGCCCTTTTCTGTTCCATCGTCGCCACAAGACCTATCTGTGTTGGTGCGACGTAAAGTAACTTATAAAAAAAATGCACTTGCACTAAGAGTGGGAGCGTGATAACTATAAGGAATTTCTCGCTAGCTTCTCAATTAAACCAGCTACGTTTCAACTACCTGCCAGTGCAGATAAAGTTTTCGACAGAGATCGTCACATTCCTTTGCTTCTAATTCCTGCCGGCCCAATAAGTTGGGACCACGAAATTTGAAATCGTGCAACCCTGCAGGTTCCCTTTTTTACTCGATGAATTTCTGCACATTTATAGCTAGACATGGTGATGATGGCGGTGAATTTTGAAGTCATTCAAACTGAATTGTACGTATGGACACACCGCATTACGTCGAGTGCATAAACAATTAGGCCTGTTGATTTCAGTTTTTCGTGACTTTTTATATCCGTAATGAAGTGAGGCAAGGCTGCAGTTTGTCCGCCCTGCTTTCTTGTTTATATATAGAAAGGCGGTAAAAGAAATCAAAGAGGAATTTGTAAAAGGAATCACAATCCAAGGAGAGGAAATCAAAACTCTGAGATTTGTCGATTATATTGTTATTTTATCTGAGTCTGCAGAAGATCTTGAGAAATTGCTGAATGGTATGACGCAGTCTTGGAGAAAGAGTACAAGATGAAAATAAATAAATCCAAAACAAAAGTAATGGAATGCAGGCGAATAAAGTGAGTTGATGCAGGAAATATTAAATTAGGAAATAAAGTCTTAAAGGAAGTAAATGACCGGGCGAGTTGGCTGTGCGGTTAGGGGCGCGCGGCTGTGAGCTTGCATACGGGATATAGTGGATTCGAATCCCACTGTCGGCAGCCGTGAAGATGGTTTTCCATTTTCACACCAGCAAATGCTGGGGCTGTACCTTAATAAGGCCACGGCCGCTTCCTTCCAACTCCTAGGCCTTTCCTATCCCATCGTCGCCATAAGACCTATCTGTGTCGGTGTGACGTAAAGCCCATAGCAAGAAAAGAAAAAAAAACGAAGTAAATGAATATTGTTTCATGGATAGTAGAATAGCTAATAATGGCAGAAGTAAGGAGGGCATAAAATGCAGACTAATAACAAGCAAGGAAGGCCTTCCTTAAGAAAATACATTTTCTCTCTTAATATAGGAATTATAGAAATACGTTCTTGAAGACTTTCATCTGGAACGTGCTATTGTATGGAAGTGAAACATGGACGATAACAAGCAAAAAAAAAAAAAAAAAAAAAAAAAGAAAGAGAATACAAGCTTTGGAAATGTGGTGTTACAGAAAAATGCTGAAGGTGAGATAGGTAGATCGAATTGGTGAGAGGAGAAGGATTTGGCAAAATTTCACCAGAAAAAGAGAGTATGATGGGGCACATGTTAAGACAACTAGGACTTGTTCAATTAAGTTTTGAGGGAAGTGTAGGTGGTAAAAACGGCACCGATATAGCCTACCAAGGTATGAATAGGACCAACAGACTAGAGCAGATGTAGGATGTAGCAGTTACGTAGAAATGAAAAGGTTAGCACAGGATAAGGTGGCATGGAGAGCTGCATCAGACCACACTCTGCACTGATGACCCAAACAACAAGCCCCTCGTTTGCCATTAGCTGTTATACGCCTTGAGTTAAACAAGTTCTCAGAAATATACATGGTGTACGATGTTTTATTTAATTCAGTTGATCGCAGTCGCAGCGAATGTAGTATATTGCCAGTAGCGGCGCTAAGAAGCTCGCCCCCCCCCCCGCCCCCGTGCAATAATTAGAAATGGGCACCTCGTTTCCTGATAAGGAAAGTTACAAGTTTATTTCGTAGTGCAAGGTTTTATATTATTACAATGAACAGCAGACGACGATAATAATAATAATAATAATAATAATAATAATAATAATAATAATAATAATAATAATAATAAGTCACACAATTTAGTTTTCAAATCCTATGGAAATGAAATAATACACTTACATGGAACGATCTCTCTCTCTCTCTCACACACACACACACACACACGCGCGCGCGCGCGCGCGCGCGCGCGCGCAATGCATATTCCAGGTATAGTAATCAAAACACACTGACCGTCACAATATTAAGAAATAATCTCGTTTCTAGGACGAAATAATTTACTACTATTTACAACTGAACCGTCAGTCGTAGGCCTACTTACCGAGAGTGATGAACAGGCTCGAGACTTCAGTATTTAAAGTTTAGATAAGGATATGTCTTTGTTATCGCATCTTCGCTGACTACTAGGTTGGAACACCCACTTTTTTTTTTTTCAGAAATAAATACCGTACTCCAATTGATTTAAGAAGCTCTGCACTATGACGGCCTAAGTTTGGAATAACCCTCTGAAATACAAATAATACTGTGTTGTGTGCTGTTGCTTTATCAGTATGTAAAATCACTCTTGAGTTACTGAATTAAGAAACAGTCGTGGACCCCTCACAAGCCATGGCCCGCTCCACGGGGTCCTTATTGCCACCACTGTATATTGCGCCTATTTTCTGGCGGAGGGAGGAGGAGGGGAAATCGCGCTCGAGAGTGAATATCGTCCCTTACTGTTTGTGCTTTCTTCAAGTTCATTTGTACGGTGGTTAGAATCATAGAATATGGTTCGCTCGTTCCAAGATCATTTTCGACTCTGGATGGGTATACTATATACAGGGTGGTCCACCAGCCCCTTTCGATCCAGTTTTATGCATCACTTCACATTTACTACAATTCTGAAAGAAATCGGTCTGTCCCCCTAAACCGGAGTAATGTGTGTTTACGGGCTAGATGACAGCAGGAATCGCGAGCGCCACTATTAATTCGTTATGGGTACCTCGAATGAACCCGTAAAAAGAGTACAGATACGCAGAACACGTGCTTTAAAACAGGAGATGGATGCACAGAGCGGGAGCACAAAACTGCGCTGCGACGCCCGAGTGCGCGAATTTCGCTTCATCCTGTATATATATGTATTGTTCCAGGAAAATGCCGGACTAATTTATGAACTTTCAATCACCGAATTTATTGCGGAGAGGTTCTAACTAAATTAATAAAGTTTTTCTTGGGAACTGAATATTTTCAGTAATAGTTTAAAGCATACCATCTTACAAGTGCATATAGATCTGGACGTCGTCTTCCTAGGCGATCTTCTGGGCTGCATCCTTTCCATGGCACCACGGTTCCTGATCGGCAACCATCACCATGGTACCATATTCCCACGTCGGTCGTGCTAAAGGTCTCGCAGCGGTGTAATATTAACAGTCCCCGGAACACCAGAGAGTGAGTTTGCGTATGATTATATTAACTCGACTTGCACTTATGTGGTATATCGCAATTTATGATCACTGGGTAGGTTCTGTGGTCAATAGAAGCTGCACAATTGTTCTGTGTGAAATATAAATGTTTAAATTTGCACATGAAATAAACTAGTGGCGACTTCCACTTGAAACGAAAGTGTACTAAGTTCGAAGCTTCTCGAATCTGTGGTGGCTTTACACAATAATTAGAGAAAAAGTACCGAGAGTTGAATAAGTTTCATACACTCCACTTGCACTGACATAATAAATGTTCTAATGCACACGTCGGCATTGGTGTTTTTTTTAATCCGATGAAGTGATTAATACTAAAGTTCGTTAAGAAAATACTCTACAACTTTACGTAGGCATAAGGTTAAATGTCCGAAATAATTCTATTATATTGCTGCACTCATTGATGGCTAGTGTTTATGAGAAAAGTATGAAATCAGAAAAAATAATAGTAAACCTTGAGAAAAGTTATAACAGTTCTAACACACGAGGATGTGAGTACCTGTTCGACTCTCTGTAGAAAAAGTACAAGTTCGAAGACAAGTTTGACTCGTAAAATGTATAAGTTCTGATGTTCACGAAAAACACAAATTCGTCGTCACAGGTGATATTCACAGTTCACTTCGGAGTTAATGTCTTACTTCGTTCGGGAGAGTTTTGTTCTCTGACAATCGGGACGTTTCACCCGGGAAGTCAGCGTAGCCGTGGTCATGTGACCGACGTTTTTATTACCTGGAATATCTCTACTATCCCTGAATGGATCGTAATGAAATGGAGACGTTTAAAATGCGTTCTATAACATGCAGTTTTTCTGAATCGATATCTCAATTGGTTTTGAAAATAGCGAATTTCTTGCAATGACGTTCCCAGATCGTATGATGCAACCTGTCCTTGACTCTGTGCTGGCTGTGCGATGAAGGTATCATTGTGGCGGGTTGACTCCTGCGAGGCTTTGTAATTATTAGCGTTGAAAGTGCACTCACTAATACCTTATAAATTATGTATGACGTATTTTATTTAAGAAATACTTGATGTACGGTCAATCCCAATACAGTATGAATGTTTGTGCCAGCATATCCCTCGACCAAGCTTGGTACACATATGACTTGCTGTCTGCAGCGAAATACTTTCTGGGTAAGACACCCCTACAATTGGGAGTTGGGAGGGAATGACATGTACACATCGTCGAAAACGAACAATATTGATACCAAATCCATTCTTTTCGGGGTCACTGAAATGAACTGGACACCCTGGATGCCGTTTAAGTTCACGTTCAGCCTGCATCGGCATGCGGGTCAAAATGGGTGAGAAAGAAAATGTCCAAAAGGACCGAGATGAGTGTTGAATTGACAGTTTTTGGTTTCGATACGCTAATAGGTGACAGTCCCAGTGACAGTAGGACTCGTCTATATCATATTCATAGCGCGACGCGTAAATACATACAATTACTTATTTTTATTGCTTATTTGAAAGAATCAACTACTTCCCACACAGTATGGGTTGCCAAAAGGACAAAGTTCCACGCGATAACAAAATAACTTAAAATTAAAGTTATAAAGCACACAACAATAACTCTAAAACAACACAATAGTCCGTAAAACATCACTTAACGTCACAATAAACAAAACTACAAAAATTCACTTGACACATAATCCTAGAAGTAAACGTTCAGAAAACTACCCGTGGAGCGCATGGAGCAATTTTATATCAAGACACGTTATCTGATCAGGTTATAACGAATGCAGCGTAGCAGCATGGGTTCTCTAGTAATTGTTATTATTATTAATTTACTGAAGTTGTTGAGTATTTTTTAATTAACACGAACACTTATTTCTTGCTATGTGGTTGGTTGGATGGCCGGTCGGTCATATTCTCAGACTTTCATCTTGTCACCAATACAAAAAAAGATTTTGCACGGTGCAGAAATGTTGGATCTGGAATGTTTATGAAAACGTGTTTATCTTTTCATATACTCACGCTGAAGACGGGAAGTATCACGCTGATGTAGAGTTTTAGGCAGATGATTCATCTTGATTGCCAGTATTAGAGTAATGGACAGTGACGGCGTTGCTAGCTTCTTCACATGGCAATTACAGTTTAAATCTCAGACAGTAAAATTAGTCTCCATTGCTCAAATTGTCGGAACATTTTCCATAATGGGACAGGAAAGACAACGTAAGAATGGTTCCAGCATTAGTTATGAATGCTTTACGTGTCTGCCATGTGTACGATTTCTTCTCAGGTTTTCCATCAGAAACGCTGGAAGAGTTCTTGCTAGAAGTTGTGGAGCACGTGTCTCAATTCATATTCCAAATAATCGCAACACTGCTGCAGATGCCACAATGGCACTGGCATGCATTCACAAGTAGACGGATCTGGTAACTGGTAACCTTGCTACACTCAGAGTTTAATCAACTACAACAGGACCCTGTTTCTGGATCACGGCGACGTTTAACTGGCTATATTGAATATGTAAATTTTATCTGGGATTTTACCTGCTAAATACCAGGATAATACCGTAAGCAATCCATATTCTGCCGGGCCGAGTAGCTCAGACGGTAGAGCGCTGGCCTTCTCAGCTCAAATTGACGGTGTTCGATCTCACTCATTTCCTCCGTACATTAGCCTCGTATCGGTAGATACGTAAGTTAGCTCCTGTAGGACAAAATTTTCGCACTTCCGGTCTCTATGAAAACTGTACAAGTAGTTAACTGGACGTGAAACTGATAACATAAATGTATTCTCATCAGACATGTCTGAGCAAGTTGGCTGCGTAGTCGCGTAGCGGTAATTTTGCATTAGGGAGATAAAGGGTTCGAACCCCATAATCAGCAGCCTTGAAGAGTGTTTCTATAGTTACCTGTTTTCACACCAGGCAAATGCTGATTTTGTACCTTAATTAAGGCCAAAGTCTCTTCCTATCCCATCCTTGCTGAAAACCTGGTTAGTGAGACGTTAAACGACTAGCTATATATACAGCCGGCCCCGCGGCCTAGGGGTAGCATGCCTGCCTGCCTCTTACCCGGAGGCCCCGGGTTCGATTCCCGGCCAGATCAGAGTTCTTTACCTGGACCTGACGGTTCGTTTGAGGCCCACTCAGCCTCCTTGATTACAATAGAGGAGCTATCTGACCGTGAGATAGTGACCCCATTGTAGAAAACAAAAAATAATGGCCGAGAGGATTCGTTGCACTGACCGTGTCCCACCTCGTAAACTGCAGACCTTCGGGTTGGATAGCGCTCGCTTGGTAAGGCAAGACACATCAGGGCTGTAGCGCTATAGTGTTTGGATATATATAAAATTAGACCGTAAAATTAGTCAACTCGACGTGAAACTAGTAGTAGTAGTAGTAGTAGTAGTAGTAGTATCTAAACCAAAATAAGGTTATCACGTGATATTCCACTGAATTGTTAGCAAGAGTGATGACCGCAGTATCCCAATATTCGATTATTAAAGGAAATTTGCTACATTACTTCGTACATGTAGTAAGTGCGTGTAGTAGTTGATGTAGCTCAGTAATAAATAAGCAATATACTCCTTACAGTATATTGCCACGCTGAAGTGCATGTTACATGATTTAGCGTATAAGTGCCTTGGTAGCATCGTCGTCTCCTTATCTCGTTGTTCTGTTCTGCATAGCGGTTGTTGGCGAAAGTAGAAACGTTGCCTCGCGTTGTGTTCTCCCGTTCTAATATCTGGAGCATCGCATCACAGGAGGGCTTTGTAAACTTCACCGTCTTAATGTATAATTACTATTCATTCTCTCTCCATAGAGAAGGTCGGTGCTTGCATAACCTTGTTTTCTCTGAAGTGAAAGTAAAGGATGCAATCTATTAGAAGCATTGTATAAACATTTTGTCGGTTTACGGGAAAGCTAGTGACATGTTACTTGAGATAACTCATCTATTCCTGTTCTTCAGTCAGTTCCAAGGAACGTCTCAAATATTTAATTCCTGTTTGAAATGCCCACCATAGCTAAGAGACGTTAATTTGTAGCACTTGCAGGAAAATTTTAAGGATCAGCAAGAGTCCTGTTTTTACTGCATTCTGAACGAGTTCATCCAGCCCATGGTGTACAGCAGTGTGCCTATCTCGTATCCGGAGGTCTGGGTTCGATTCCCGACTCATCTGAGAATTTTATTATTAGACTGGTGCTCAAGCGGAATTGATTCAGATTGCAGGCAGCGGGCCCGGTGATTATAACACGGCCTCAGCTACCGTGTGCAGGCATTTTGATTTGACGCTATTTGAACTGCCTGTGTGCCAATTTCGGCGCTCGGTTTGATCTAACAGATGACGGTGAAACCTGAACTCTGTTGGCTGACCTGTTGCCAAGTTTTAATTAATCTTATCGAGTAAGCACCAAATGCAACGCCAAATATCTTGTACTTACCGATATCTTGTAACACGGAGTGCCGAATAGCATTGTTTCTGGCCTTACAAAAACTGTAATAACTCTGCTGGATTTGAACCCGCGATTTGCCGACGACACTGTTCCACTGATCCACATAGGGAGCTGATGCAGTGATGAAATCCAAGCAGTACGATTAAGGATATCTTCAAGCTGATCACATGCACTGGAATATCTGCAGACCATCTGGCTGGGCAATAGTGGCCTCGGGTTTCCAAGACCCTTGACAATTTGGTTGTGACTTAGCGTCTCAAAACACGCGTGTTTCAAATCACACGAGTACCAAAACACACGAATTCCAAGAAGAGGTCCGGTAAGTAAGAGTTGGGTTGTTTATCTGGACCAGTTACAAAACTCACGAACAGAGCCAGCGCTCCTTTGAATGAATAAATGTTCATCCTATCCACTTGATTTAAAATGAGGATGATGCATATTGATTACTGTGTGCCATCTGGTAATTGGCACATTTGTCAACGAGAGGTGGGCCTTTCGTGTACGCTCGCAAAATCCACGGACGCCATGGACCAGTGGGATTTTTCATCAACCAGGACTTGCACAGATCAATAAAATATTCGTACGAGTACAATTACAATATAATACTCTTTTAACTAGATCTAATGGCATGTGTATAGTGACAAAACCCATTGACATAACACGTCAGGGGTGCATAGCATAGAGCCTCTCGAAGGAAGTATGCTTTCGTTTCAGACCAGTGGCCTAACAAGTTAATAATAACAATAATAATAATAATAATAATAATAATAATAATAATAATAATAATAATAATAATACATTTTTAATAAGAATGCGTCTGAGTCATGGGTGCTACCTGCGTCATCTCCACAGGATCAATGTATTGGACACTCCTTACTGATTTTAGGTAGGGCAGAAAATGTATTATTATTATTATTATTATTATTATTATTATTATTATTATTATTATTATTATTATTATTATTATTATTAAATCTATCTATTATATAAAATGGAATGTATGTCTGTCTGTCCGTCCGTTCCTTGTACAAATTTATATTGTTCCACCAATCTGAACCAAATGTTTTATACTTACCTTTGAGGACCCTGCAGGTAACCCTGTCTAAAATAAATTTTAACAGCCCCCTCTATTCCCTAGATTATGGCCCTTTGGCGCGTTAACATAGGCTAAAATAGATGAAATATAGAATTTGTCGTACGAGACAGAGCTCATTTTAAGCCTCACGATGCAAAGCACAAAACTTGCCAGGTTCCTACGGGACCGAAAACCATGTTTTATGTCCCTAAAACCAACCATTATGGTGATATTGGCACCACCCCGCTTTAGGATGAAGAAATGGCCGGCCGTAACCATGGTAACGTCAGCTCAAGGATTTTGCAGTAGTGAGTGTAGGCAAGGCCAAGGAGAGATTCTGCTTAAACAGTTTAAACTCATAGCTAACATTAAAGTGCAGAGATACCGGTACGTACGTTTCTGGAACCACATTTCTGTATTCTTATCAGCATAATTATTATGGAGAGCGCCAAAAATCTTTTAAAACTAATTGATAACGTTAATCTGCCGAGATACTCCTTATGGTAACTGCCTCCACATGTCCATACTATCATCTCGGTAGTGATTGTGAACGTAGTGTTACTTTCGCTGTTTACAAGATATTATATTTAAATATGTTAAACATAAATTGGTGCACATATGAATTAATATTTGGTGAAAAGCACTGTGGGGGTGAAGGTGGAGCAATATAAAAATAACTGAAAATGTCGTTTAAGTCCAAATGCATTGACATGGGGAGAGAGTGCGTTAGAAGTGGTGACAAAATCCAAAATGGCTTAGATTAGATGGATGGATGGATGTATTTTTTTTTTCAGCATAAGCTTAGTTGTCAACCAAACTTGGTACACATATGACTTACTATCTGTAAAATGTATACTGTGGGGGGTAAGACACCCATAACATCCCTTTGGGCGGGGATGGAAAGGGGCGAATTGTAAAAATAATAGAAAACTGCCAATATTAATCTGGAATCCATAGTTTTCGGGGTCACTGAGATGAGTAGTGACATTCCAGATGTCGTTTAAGTCCAAGTTCAGCCCCATCGGCACAGATGAGAAAGTAAATAATCGCAAATTAAAGCTTAAAATTATGCACATAACTATATTTCTAAATGTACAAAAGGGTTTGTAAATTATCAGTCAACGTTCCAATAAATAAATCTTTAAAACAATTATTTCAAACAGTTAACACAAACATTCATAAAAAGTACCCGAGCTGACCTGGCACTGCAGCTTGTAACTACTCCTACCACAACTCTTACTATTAATTTCCTTTCCACAATATACTATTAATTGGTTGAGCGCCAGTTTCTGTACGTAAGCAACAAAATTCGGAGAGCATGCCTCTTATCTCAATATTATTCTCAAGACGTGAGGTGATAAACTCACACATCCGGCAATATACAGGAATATGGATCAGGACAATTGTAGATTACAGTTGCATTTCCACAATTGAGGATTGTACTTGGAAATAGAATCACTTATTATTATTAAAAGAAAACTTAATTTATGACTATATTTTACGTCACAATGAACTAGCGTTGCCGTACTTTAATGTAACACTAAATATATACTCTGTGAGATGTATTGTTACATATACAGAAAATTTTATGTAAACAAAGAAACCTATTGGCATGAACTTGAATTGAACTATGATATTGCCGCTGATTACATTCTTCTTCATGTTATTTATGCATAACATGCCTGATGCTGTAATTACCTGATGTTTGCACACACCACTCTTGAACTTGAAATTCCTGGAAAAGCCATTGGGTTGAAGTCGGAAGCCGTCTGCTGTTATCTTCTTATGTAACCTGGAGTTGACCTACATTCCCTATCCGAGTGTAGTAAGCTCCAATGCGGTTACGTCCACTCAATATTTATTGTTAGAAATTGGAAAACTTTACTGAAAGAACCTGTAATATCCAGGCATACTATCTAGTTTCACGCGTTCATGCGATGTTAGATGTATCTACGTTAGATTCAGTTCTCCAACAAAATTCGCGAATTGCATAGTAGAATTCAACAAAGAATTCGAAGTACCATGACGATTGTTAACTGCATATATCGGTTAAATTATATATATTTCCTATGCCTCTGCAGACCACAGCACTAAATGTCTGGTAAATCTACTGAAATAAACTTACATTGCAAAGTTCTACCCCCGCAATTAAATGTTACTGCTTCACTATCAGCCCAGTACAAGTCTCTACTCAGATCAGACCACCACTTTTACACCTCTTCGACGATTATTAGGCCTTCTCGAACACATCTTAGCACTGACCACCACTCTTACATCGACTTATATAAACTCGTGGTGACCACTCATCTCCCTACAATCTGGTCATCCCTTCCACATCGACACACGGTAGCTGGCGAATACGGACACACTATCGAAACCACGTGGCCACGCACTATAACCAAAGTAGTCAGGTGTCTTAAGAGCTTCCCCACGTGCTCAAACGATGACTACAAAGATGTCAGCGGAAGATTTACTTGCCTAATACAGCCTCGGTTAAACATAGCCTTGGTTGCAAAATATCATGCAAGCTCACCTACCTACAGTCACAAGTCACAGCATGACCATTTCAAATCAGCAAATCTCACTTATTTATGTACAGAATAATTACAAACAAAATTCCCTTATCCTATGATTAAATGACATAATATGCGTGATATCTAAAGATATTACAGTCTAAATGATGAAAATCAGAATATAAAATCTAATGAATCAGGTCAGTTCATGACAATATTGATAATAAATGCTGAATGAAATCTGTAACCCTGTTGTACGGTTACAAGCTAGTATAATATAAGGGTTTTACCTCTCGGTCAGTCACAGTCTTACTCATTTTTAACATTTACCAAATTGTTATGACAAATTTTAGCGATATGTCGTGGAAACACATTGTTCTTTAGAGAACCGTTTTACACGATATCTATACCTTGGCCGATTATCTCATATATATTATCATAATAATAAAACCTAAATATTAATCATTAGGAATATTTCCTTTGAATTTGTACTTATGCAGGTGCGTATTCAAAATCGCCTTATTGCATTAATATTGCTGTCATGTTGGTTTTCTGTCTATTGTCAGCCCCTTTAAGACTTTCGTAATACCATAAAACAGTTTTTCTGAGGATATAGAAGGGCCGGTGGAGAGTGAGTGTCTGCCGTTATAATGAGAACTGCCCAACTCGAGCGTTACTGGCAGTAGGTAAAGGGGCCTGCCATTGCAGTGAAAACTCCGCAACCTAGTCTTCACATAAGAAAGACGTATCGCGACCTCCCGTCATGTTTCGGGCTAACGCTAATAGATGTGAAATTCAGTAAAATCTTACAACGTGTACACCATTTCATCTAGAATTCTGTACACTATGTAGTATTCCGCAGCGAAGCACGGGCACATCAGCTAGTACATAAATAAACCCCAAGTTTTGGCTTATTATTTCCTAGAATAAGTCAGTTGAACAATTTTCCGGATTCCCCGCGGTCACCATCCTCAGGCAGGTATCTGTTCCCCAGAGTCGTGTGTTTTGCCACTCATTAAAATGCTTATTTGTTTACTAGTTTGTAGTCGTTTATTTTGAAACTACAGTATTTTCTACAAATTTTACTTCGTGTATTTTAACGCTCATTTGTTTTGAGATGTGACATGAGTTCGCTTATTTACTAGGAATCCTCTCTCACGCCTTGCTTTTCTCTCTTTCACAACTTTTCTTCCATTTAGAACTGTATCGCTCGATAGCTCAGAGACATTGTTGTTTGCGTCTTGCTGTGTCAGATTAAATTTGATTATTGGCCTATATACGTGAGATTTTCAAAATTTACAATAAGTTTGGGTGGTTGGGAATTCCCATAAAAACGTAAACCTCATACCGGTAGCTTATTAATTATGATTACATGATGATGATGATGATGATGATGATGATGATGATGATGATGATCGTATGGCCTCAGCTACCGTATGCAGGCATTTTTATTTGACACCATTAAGGATACCAGCGCGTCAATTTCTATGTTCCGTTTTACTCTACTAGATGGCACGGAAATCAGAACTGGATTTGAGCGACCTATTACTGAGTCTAAATTCATTCTGTGAAATACCAAATGTGTCACCAGAAATCTTTTGTATTCTGATGTCATTTATGGAGTGTCGAATTAACCTTTTTCCGCTCTCGAAAATACGACTCATCGGCCAGGTTTGAACCTACAATATTGGAATCCAGAAGTCGGACAGACACTGTACCACTGATCTACAGAGCTAGCCATGAGATGAAATGCTTCTTAAAACTTTGAACTTGGTTGATTGCTTACTCTTGGTTACGAGGTATTTGAGGTTACATAGTAATGTTCATTTTCTCGTCTTGTTGCATCTTGTGCTAGGCTTGGAACACAGTGATCAACTATACCGCGTAGGTCTACTTCATGTTTGTGATCATATATGATACCCTGGGTTTGTGTTGTAGAGGCTTGGTTAGCCCAATTGCTTAGTTATTGGCTATCCATCTTAACAGCCAAGCTTCCAGTTTCAGTCACTGATAGGTGGGAATTTTCACCTGGAAAATAACTTGATATCAGGAAGGTCTTAAAACCCTGGCCAATAGTCAAAATGAGACAGTTTAGCTCCAACGACCCCAGCAACGACTGGATATGTTTAAGATCCTTGTTCATGTCTGAATTAATGTGTGGACGTTGTAATTGATTGGGAAAGAACATTAATTGGATTTGCAGTGGGGAATCCGTGGAAAATAACTTTTAAGTGTAGTCGCAGTTGTGCCTGTGACTGAGTGTACAACTTTCCAGAATCCCTAAACTAGTCCTAAATTCGTGTCAGGCCTGGGGATTGAATACGAGCTTCGGTGATAATTCCAACACTACCGCTGCAGCTCTCATCTTCAAACGTAAGACAATCTCACCCTTGGAGGAATCATTTTACTGGCGTTATTGCTACTGAGTGTTGTATTGTAACCCCCCGGAGTTAGGAGTTCGGGGCTCGGTAATTTTTAGAAATCTGGAAATTGTTGCGATTATAATAGTAGAGATGACAGTAATTGCGAACTGATCATCGAATTTTTACGCTTTCATGATGGTAGTAATTCGAGCTTTTTGTTTATTTCAAAGTTTTTATTGTACAGAACAATAACAGAGCTTACGTACAGTTATTCTAGGATTCGGGGGTCATCGGCAATTTTCACTTCGTCCGTTGTTTATACACCTGACGTGTTCAGTCAAACATCCATCTTTCTCTCTCTTGTTTAATTTAAAATTTAATATTATAAAAATGTAATTAGTGTGTTAATAAACCTGTATTGTATTATATTATATGAAGATGCTATATAAAGGGGCTTTTCAGCCTCACTGGCATGTGAATTATCAATAAATTCAATTCAAATTCAATTCTCTCTCTCTCTTACATCAAGAATGCCACAGTAACCTGTTCGGTCTAACCGTCTCTCTACTACGAGAAAATGTGGCCACGTTGGCCACAGTGCTAGAAATACGATACTGTAATAGCGTTTAAGTCCGTAAATTGAACAATGTTTACGGCAAAGCAGTATTAACGTGAAGAGAGAGTTTCTTTCCTTCTCTGCGAAATGAAGCCGTGCATTTTAATTTGAAAGTTACTAGTGGAGAAAATTATATGTGGATGGAGGTTGGTGGTAGTGTTTCGACGACAACGTTGCAAAGGAACATAAGGTTTTACCAGAAATTCTGATATATATCTATATGCAAAAGAGTGACTGTGATTACTTCGTTTTTCGATGTGGGTCTATTTTTCCATAGGAATGCTGAGATGACGCACCTCCCTAATCTTCCTGTATTGTTCATTGACATTTCTGTAATAATGGTCTGAAGACGCGGAGCTATATTCTCTGCGAAACGTAAAGAATTTCACCTTGTTTTCTTGGCACAGCAAAAGTCCAAAAAAGAGTATTATTATTATTATTATTATTATTATTATTATTATTATTATTATTATTATTATTATTATTATTATTATTATGTCTTTAGTGGTGATGTTTGTCTGTAAATCCTCTTTTGTATCTCTGAAGATCGAAAGATTACCTGTTGTAGTGAACACTTTTTCAAATAAGTTGCCCGAATCAGGAAATTCAGACGTTCTTGTTGTTGTATCACGCGTCTTTATTTGCACAGTTCTTGTAGGTTATATACTGTGCTATCAGTTTGTGCACTGGTAGCTTTATAGAAAACAGAGTGATGTCAATGATTCCAACTCTTTGGTTCCTGTTCGTTGTAATTTTCCAAAGTTTGTTCGTGGTGGTTTTCTGCCTCTAAAGGAGTGGTTCTTCTAAGCATGAATATAGAAGACATTACTTTCTGGGCTAAAAGCAGCGGTCAGATTGAATTTGTAGACCTCAGCGTACAAGCCTGGAAAATAATTTCTTCTGTATTCATCGAAACGCTGGCCTTGAAAACTTAAAGCTGTGATGTCCTCCTAAACGTTTTTCTCTTTTTTTGTGCTGGGCTTGATGGTGTGTGTGTGAGAGAGAGAGAGAGAGAGAGAGAGAGAGAGAGAGGAATTTGGGAGGGGGGGGGGGAAGAGAAGGAGGGAGATATTCTGTTACAGTGGATGGAGGAGGTGATAAACATTGTAATGTTTGCACTTTGTCTGCCTGTTTTTAATCTCGCCTAGCTGCTTGTGCTACTGTTTTTGTCGATGTGGTGCGAAGGCGACAAAGCTTTGAATAATTGTCGATACGGGAGACAGGGAGCGCGCCTTACGAACTCACAAAGGGGTCTTTGTAATTAAAGGAGGAGTGAGGTTGGAGGTTTGAATAGTTTTCACTGTACCTGACTGTTTATAATCTACAGATGGGATGATACATTCTCATCGGTTGCTCCCAGTTCTGCGAGCGTCTTTGTTTTGCGTATGACATCCAGTCATTTTCACAAAATACTGCATAATTTCTATAGGACTGCAATTTCTTGTACTTCTATCACCGCCTCTGCTTCTTCACATTATCCAGTTTATTTTTCTTTTCTTTTCTTTTAATTTCATTTCTTGTCTTGTCAGGCGTGGTCTTGCTCTGTCTTCTGTCCATAAACTGCTATTTTTCTTGGAATGTTGTATGCAATTTTACTTCAAAGGGAACGGTTCTGCTTTCAATTCTCCCCAGTAAATACTATTGCAATTTATTCCTTGGACATCCCATGCAAAGCAATTTGTTACTCCTTTCCGCAGGTTAGACGGTACAGTATTAACCCTTTAATTCCCTGTATGTAATATTTATCACACGATTGGTACAAATTGAAATTTAAGAATTTATGATCAAAAACTTGTTCATCTACCATATTGGTTTGAAAGTAATCATTGTATGTTAATATTAAAAGTGACTGAAATTAAAATTTCGAAGTACGGTACATGACGTCCATAACAACAATAAATTATATATATCATTAATAGTAGCAATTTAGTCTTAGGAATTTATTCTTGCGCAGAATTTGCTCACATTTTTCGTAGCAAGTGTCGGCTGATTCCTATCAGTTGGCGAAAAATACCAAAACGTGAAATATTTAATAATTTCCTGCCGGGTGCTGCTTATGTATATGTCCTTGTGAGTATTAAGGTATGTCGTTATCTGCGTCACCATTAACTTCTAATTTATACTTAACGCCATTTGCTATCTCATAAGAAATGAATAAGTTGAAAGAGTCAAATAGAACGCAAGAGTGTAAGCTGACATTATAGGAAGTAAATAATCAGTTCTTACATAAAGGAGTATATATATTGGAAATCAAATTGCACAATGCAGTTGGTCTGGGCACTAAAGATGACATTGGTCCAGAAATCAGTGATCTCCTACTCCGGTGCTGGTAACACCTGTCCGAATGTTCAAGCGCTGGCTTCATGCGGAGAGGAAGCAGGATACGTCAGCCTTAGAATTAGTGAAGAGGTCTTAGAGCACGAGGACGTCAGCCATCCCAGCGTTTGTCGAAGTTAGAAACCTCAAAGAGACTGCGCACTCGACCCGCATTGTTTACCGAATCCAAGGACAATGTCCTCTGTTGCGATCGTTTAAGCACTCTTAGCCTTTCCTGTTAAGTAGTAGCACTATATAGAGGTTTTATTCATCATCACGACGCGCAGGTCACCTACGGGAGTCAAATCAAAAGACCTGCACATGGCGAGACGAACATGCCCTCGGACACTCCCGGCACCGAAAACCATACGCCATTTAATTCATTGAACTAATGTGTGACAGAATGGATTTCTAGTTTCCCATTTTCACTTCCAGGCAAATGCTAGGACAGTTCCTACCGTATTCATAGGCCACGGCCGATTCCTTTTACTTCCTTAGAAATTTCATTCACCATCTTCATTAGCTCTTCAGCTGAGGTTACCGAAGAAGTTGGTTGTACGGTTAGGGCACTTAGCTGTGAGCTTACATTTGGGTAGATGGTGTGTTCGAATCCCACCGTCGGCAGCCCTGGAGAGAGTTTTCCGTGTTTTCCCATTTTTACACCAGGCAAATTCTGGGACTGTACATTAATTAAGGCCTGGATAACTTGAACATACATGCAATTATTGAGTACCGCAAATTGTTAAAAATCATTTGATATGAATTGTCTGCCATTTTTCTGAACACAAATTTGCTGTAGTGCAGATGATATATGGTTTCTTTCGTCCTCCACCACCCTATTCCTGGTCAAAACAAGATAAATATTTAATTTTTTCCATAACTCTGACTACGGTTTAAATAAATTGGCATTTGATTCTGCGTGTTATAATAAAGTAATGACAGCTGAGCGGAGTGGCCGCTACCTTCCCTTTTCCGTCCTTCCGTCGCCGAAAACCATTGATGTGTTGGTGCGAATTTAAACAGTTAGGAAAAAAAGATCAACTGAGTTTGGCGTCAAGAAGGGCTTTTGGCCGTGAAACGAGCCATAGAATTTCATGTAACCAAAAAGCTTTTCAGTCCGCCGAACACACAAGTTTATTGTAAATATGACACTATAACATATTTGTAAAAAACCCAAACTATTAAACAAAGTGTGTTTTATATGTATGTTATAGTGTCATATTTGTATTGAACTTGTTTGTTCGACTGACTGGAAAGCTTTTTAGTTGCATTTAAATGAGTTGACGCAGGAAAGCATGACTTCCTTCATAAGAAAAAAAAAAGAAAAAAATAATTTCGCCTCATCCCCGTATCAAGAAACGGGGACTAGAGAGGTAGACATACCTACAATAAGGCAATGATTTTATTCAGAAATATATTTTATCTGCTTACGGAATGTCTTAAAATTTCGTCTTGGCACATGCACTGGGTATTTCTCCCTGTTCGCTTGTAAACGCTTTCGTTCTAGTTGCTTTTTCAAGGGAGGAGTTAATTGCCAAGTCAAGAACCTAACAATTATAAAAACATCAAAGACGACACCTTCATGAGTAGGCAGAGCTTTCAATGTAGGTACTCGACAGTTCAGAGTTATACGACTTCGTAATATGCTGTCGAGATTGAAGACTTTTTATCTCCTCAGAAGTAAATAATATTCTTCCCAAAGGGGCCTTTCTTCTCTGTACAGTAGTTGCTTTTAAATTAAGCATTATCATCAACTCAAACCTTCATAGGTTCGCCTACAGAAGCCCAGTAATGAGAAATATAAAACACGAACAAGTTCCCGAAGTTTGGAGTTGTTACCGTGGTATTCAAATGAGTCACTCTTAATAGAATGTAACCACAGAGTTTTAAAGTACATGCGAATATCCTTCTACTGGAGAATATAATCCACCGATCACTTGACAAATATGTAATATGAGATATGAAATAGATGTTTAGTTAAAATATTCTTATGCCATAATAATATAATTTATAATTAAACGAGTTACGTTTTGGTATGACACTTGCTGAAAGTAATATTTTCACGAAATTGTGGAGAGAAAGAAGGAGAGATTAGTTTTAATTTCATCGTATATATGCACTAGCAAGATACCCGTGCTTTGCTACGGTTTAAAATGAAAGTTATCGTTCAGAGTTTTAAATTTTAGCGATCATTTTGTCGGCTGAGCCTGTAAAATTCACCCTCAGTTCGTACGTCAAACGGTTCGGAGGAATGATTATTTATTTTCGGATGTAACATTCATTTCAACCCTATACAGTAGAATCGGAATGTTTTCAAACCCTATCTTATTTAACATCTAGGACGTAGAAGTGACTGGCCTGTGAAATTTTGACTTCGTACATCGCACAGTAATGGAGGAATGTTTTGTTTTAGGAGTAACTTTTAAAAAAAAGTTTCTTATTTAACTTCTAGGACATAAAGACCAACCTTCATGCAAAATTTTAAGTTCTTGTGTGAAACGGTTGATGAAGAATGAATATTGTGATTTTAGAGTCAAGCAGCATCTAAACCCCTTAGGGGAGATATATTTTGAATTTTGATATTTGACACCTAGGACAAAAAAGAAAACCTTCTTGTAAATTTACAACGTCGTACGTCAAACGGTTTTGGAGGGATGGTTAATTTCGTTTCCGTAACTAATTCCACGTAAACCCTTAGGGGCGGAATGTCTTAAAAAATTTCCTGTTTCACCACTAGGATTTAAAATATATACCTCAGTTTGAAATTTCGTCTTCGTACGTTAAGCGGTTTCGGAGGAATTAAATATTCTTGATTTCGGATCTTAACACCCATTTAACTTCCGGATGGTTTATTTTTTCAGACCTTCTGTTATTTAACTCCTAGGATATCGTATGAAATGTTAACTTCGGTTTCAGAGAAATGAATAATTTTTGTCGTCATGCCTCACCTCCCTCCTCCAAGTCAGTATTCCTTCGGGGTGTATTGTTTTAAAACCACTTCTTATATAAAATCTAAGACAGAATTTTAGGGCAGCATCAATTTGATAATAATCGAGATGAAACTTCCTTTAATATTTCGTGCGTAAGAAAACATAGGCACCAGTAATGGTATAGAGACTCATAGTAGTCGTATACTAAGCTTAAGATTATTTCAGTTTAACCCTTCAGTTTTTCAAATATTCAGGTTTACAATTAGATTTTGTTCGCAGTATTGAAAAAGAGTCGGGTATTCGATCCAATATCTTGGGTGTTGTTGAGCCTTCTGTACGACCATATTGATCGTAATCTTTATATACGTAAAATATTTTGAAGTATGTCATATTTTTTATACATACGACATAAAGAGAATCTTCTTGTAAAATTACAACTTTCTACGTCAAATGGTTTGTAGGGATAAATAATTTTATCATCAGTTGAAACCCCGTAGGGGTGTATTGTTTTAAGACCAGTATTTACGTAAAATCTAAAGCATATAGGAGCAACCATGCACAATTTCAACCCCGTATATCAAATGGTTTCAGAGAAATTAAATTTGATGATGTCAGGTATCTCCCCCGCCAGTGTATTATTTTAAGACCAATTCTTATTAAAATCTAAGACATGGAGAAGCAGCCATCGTGTGAAATTTTAACTTGTAAGTCAAACGGTTTTAGATAAATAAAGGAGCAGTCGTTGAGTGAAACTTTGTTCGGTGAACGGTTTTGGAATAATGAAAATTTTGGTTTTCAGGGTTTTATCCCCGTTTCATCCCCTTAGGGGTTTAATTAATTTCAGCCGTTTTAAAAAGGAATTCAGACATATGGAAACGTTACATGAACTGCAGTACCTCCTTTAGTTGTGTCACCATCTTTAAAGCTAGTTTAAATACCGATGTTAAGTTAGGATACCACATGATAATGGCGAGAAATAAGTTTTGAAACCCTTCCCTAGTGGGTACCTACACTGTAATGGAAGTGTATCCCCTAAATTTCATTTCTTTATGACTATTCGTTTTACATGGGCGTTGATTGACAATCAATATACAGGTACCTGATCAGTGATCGCGCACAGTACATCACAAACAAACTGTTTTGCTGAAAAGAGTGTGTTTTCTCACTCTTTTATCCAATTCCTCCCACAGATGTTCGATTGGGTGATTGGGGGAGGGGTATTTAAAGTATGGGGTACGTTGTAGACGATCCACGGACGAACTATTTCAGCATTATTTCTCGCCATTATCATGTGGTATCCTAACTTAACATCGGTATTTAAACTAGCTTTAAAGATGGTGACGATGTGCGCTCGATAAAAAAAAAAAACATACCTACAGTAATTAGACGACATAATACATGTATTCGATTTGTAATCATTTTTATTGGAATAAAATGGAATATGAAGAACTCGATGGATGAAGCTGTACGCATAAACCGGCTTCGGTGGTGGGGTCATGTGAGGCGAATGGAGGAGGATAGGTTACCTAGGAGAATAATGGACTCTGTTATGGAGGGTAAGAGAAGTAGAGATAGACCAAGACGACGATGGTTAGACTCCGTTTCTAACGATTTAAAGATAAGAGGTATAGAACTAAACGAGGCCACAACACTAGTTGCAAATCGAGGATTGTGGCGACGTTAAGTAAATTCACAGAGGCTTGCAGACTGAACGCTGAAAGGCATAACAGTATATAATGGTGATGTATGTATGTATGTATGTATGTATGTATGTATGTATGAAGAACCAAATTAAAAGTAATTTACTAATTGTCTTATCAGTTATATAATATGTAATTTTTTGATAAGTATAAATAAAATAAATAATAAAATAATTGAGTAAATAAAATTACTCAAAAACTTAATAAAAATAATTAATCGAAATGTCCGTATTATGGGCGCCAGAGTTCACCAGAATGGATCCCTCGAATTTAGACAGAGCATGATAATTCTTTATATCCCAGGGCGTGTACATAATGCTGCGAACTGGTACATCTACTTCAGGCCTTACCTAACCTTCTGAAAACGACCAAATAGGTAGGAACTGCACTTAGGTTCATCAATAACTCCACTGATTCTAAAATATCTAACTATATTCTCAATAAAATCTGTGCATGAGCACCTCATCAGTACACCAAAATACACCTATAATACACAAACAAAAGATTGCTGGAAGACTCCATATTTACAACAACAACAATGAAAACAGTGGGAAAACGAAAGCGAGAACTAAGCCACCATTTGTAGTTAGTCCGTAGAATAATGTACATATATGTAGATAAGAACCCTTCACTGTCTCTGTATCAACACGACTTGCCGATTCTCATAATCAGTACTTATAAAATCACACAGATACTGTACCTCGTAATACTGTGTTCACAGACTTTAACACTTGTAAAGATTTGAGCAACACACGCTTGTCGTTCCTGAGCATAAATTATGGAAAGTCTGAGATATAGCACCTCCGAGCTTTCAACAGCATGTAATACCAGGCCACCACAAAGTGATACAATACATAGTTGTATGTTAGTCACTTTTCACAAACATAAAAACACTACGTTCCACCAACGTTTGAAGTCCAGTCCAGTATAGTGCAGCAGTCTTCACTCCAGTACCGTATATACAGTTTCACTCCTGTATCGTGTGTTAGAACTACTTCCTTCTCGTACAGTGTGTGTCGTTTCCCGCCGTATGATCAACCTTTATAGACATCAGCATTCCCCTTCCTCTCACATGATACGCCAAGATTGATCCTGGCCAGCCAATCATGAGTGTGTCCTCTAGTCAAGACCACGCCGTGGACTTCTTGCTCCCAAGACAAAAACAAACTCTGGGGTGTTTCACATTAGTCATAGAACTTCCCGACGACAACAGCAACAAGTACATCTCATCAAACACTGGGGTAGACACATGACTCATCCAAATTTTTCAAGTCCAATATAGCAATGTTTTCCCAGGCGTTGTACACAACAAATTACTCATACCTATATATGGAGACCTTTCAGCTTACAAATATTAATGATAAAACATACAATTCAAATGCGGATAATAATAATAATAATAATAATAAATCGAATACTGACAATAATATCTCTCACTTCTACATATAGTGTGAGGGTGTGATATATGTGCTATCACAAGTAGAAATATTAAAGTATAATCCGGAGAGCTCTTAGAAGAGGTTAATCTTAATGCATAAAGCCAAGTGCAGGTATTGTGTTCAAAGATTACATTTTAAAATTGTAAGATACAAAGATCTTTCTCTCTATCTATTGTATGGCTTTCAGTACCGGAAGTGTCTAAGGACATGTTCGGCTAGCAAGTGCAGGTCTTTCTATTGTTACCCATAGGCGACCTGCGCGTCTGGATGTAGGATGGTGATGATAATGAAGTAGAGGGAGGGTGAAACCCTCTGCCGGCACATAGCCTACTCCTGTCGAATGGCACCATTGGGTCTCCTCAGAGTTTTACGTCCCCATCCGACGGACGGATCACCGTTATCAGCGTCATAGTCCCTCACTCCATATGAACACTGTGGAGAGGTTTGGAATTAAATCCAGGCTTTTGGCACGCAATCTAGTGATTATAACTTATATACCATCACCTCCCCTACCCTGCCGTCCAACATTTTGATGGTGAGATTTTTTCGATCAGCGGGACTCGAACCGGCTAACTACGGTGTCAGACCATATAGACTTCAACGCCTTAACGATCATGGCTACCGGGCGTGCTGATACAAAGATGACAGTATATCAAATGTAAGATTTTACGGATATTCATCCTGTTATATTTTCGGTGTTGTATAAAATTACATTTTGTGTGTTTTTGGTTATTTATATTTTTGTGTACTGTCATATCCTTATTGTGTGCCGAGTATTTGTCGGTGTTGTCTTTACTGAATTGAAAGATATTGCTTTTATATATTAAATTATTATTATTATTATTATTATTATTATTATTATTATTATTATTATTATTATTATTATTATTTTCTTGTTTGTTTCAGGTAAGTGTTTCTACTCCACATTCATTGTGTTGTCTTTCGAGAAAAATGATAGTTTCATGTTATGATGAAGACGATTTTGAGGTAAGTAAACAGTCTTATATTTTATCGATCTTTTAGTTCTCCCCAGAGGATTTGTCATTAACCCGTCCGGAGTTGAATGTTTGACGCGAATACGTGTTATAAATCTGGATACCAGTTTGAAGAGTTGAGAAGAAAATAGGAATATTTTAAAACGTTATAAAATATAAAGGAAATAGGCCTACAATATAGTCGAGTAGGGTATACAGTTACGTAAGGCAAGAGTTTGCACATCCACCAATAAGAACGGTTCTTGAAAATATTCAAGGTCATAACGAGAAATCTACGCATTTCTGGAGCGTTACTACTGCTACTACTAAAATGTTTTCATTCCTCTCCTGAAGGGGGACGTGGGCCTCTTAGACCGTGACGCCGTCTCTCAGGCCGGGAGATTTGTTGCGGTGAAGGAGATGCTCGGAGAAGGTGAGGGGGTTTGCGGCCGTGGCTTATACTAGGACTGTCCCGGTATTCGTCTTAGTGCAGGAGAATGGAAAACCACGGAAAACCATTCTCAGGACAGCCGACGGTTGGGAACAGCCGTGAGGTCCAGCCCTGTCTCGTCTCCCGAATACAGAGGCTTAGAGCCACTGTAGAGTCGTGGCCACCCCTCCTCTGCTCGGTTGGCCGGTAAGAGTGCGGAGCTGTTGGACCACGAACCAGCCGTGGCCACTTAGGGCCGAGACCCACTCTGCATCTACCTACCTCGAGCGTTCTTCCGTTCCAGGCGGCTAGTCTACTTTGAGAGTGCGTATCGTACGTACGCACTAACCGATCCAAGTGAAATAAAAGTCAGTTTGTGCAGATTATAATGAACTGTATAAAATACTGTTTTGGTATAATGACTGTGGAACGAAATTACGAACATTCATTCGAAAATTTGACATTGTCGAGGCATGTGGCGACGAACAAATCGTGGTGATTTCAAAACTCTGCCACTACCCGTGCCGAACGCAACGGACTCTGCAGGGGTATGGAATAAACGTAAGCACGAAAACGTCTCACAGTGTTTCGAACTTTAACGAGTCCAAAGCAACATTTGCAAAATATTACTTTGGAAACCCCTGTAGCCCTCGAACAAAGGCGAACGATCGATCTGTAGAGGGCGCACCTACAAACTGCGTAGTCACGGGACAGTCACCTTCTAGGAATACTGTAATACTTATGTTAGTCTGTAGTAATCACGTATGAAGTTCAATCAGGCATGTACCGCAGTTGATTGTATACATTATATCACTTTCCCCCCTCCAGCTTCCGATCGCTGCGTCAGGAGTCACTGGTAGTTGTGAAATTTAATAGAGTACGTATACTGCTCTAGAATTATTATCGTTCGAGGCTGAAATTTGAATCAAGATTCTCGTCGATAGCTCCACAAATTTCCCTTGTCACACCAATGCCGCAACAGCTTCCATAGTGTCATAGCCATGAGACTGGGACTTCGGTAGAAGGTACAGTTTGCTCTGGCCTGTTCTAAGATACAGGTGTGAAGTTACTGCATCCACCAAGGAATAGCTAACTTGTACACACATCTAGAAGGTTTTGTTGATGTAGCTTCACATAATGGTTTGGGACATTTTTATTTATTTTTTTGCTAGTGGCTTTACGTCGCACCGATACAGATAGGTCTTATGACGACGATGAGATAGGAAAAGCCTAGGAGTTGCAAGGAAGCGTCCGTGGCCTTAATTAAGGTACAGCCCCAGCATTTGCCTGGTGTGAAAATGGGAAACCACAGAAAACCATCTTCAGCACTCAAGCGCGGTTCAGTGTGGGTTTCCAGTACCCGTGAGTCGTACCCATGTGAGCAACACCACGGGTCTGGGCGTTGCCTGTGAGTTGTACCACCGTGGGTCTGCGTTGCCAGTGATTAGTACCCACTATGTGAGGAACACCACGGGAATGCCGGCGCCCGTGATTAGTACACCTAGGTGAGGAACCTCATCGGTTTGCGTTGGCTATGAGTGGCGCCATTGTGTGAGAAACACCATAGGTCTGCATTACATTTACGACGTACAATACTTATGAGTAGTACCTTAATGTTTGGAACACCGTGAGTTTACGCTACCTTTGATTAGTACCGCAGCTTGAGAAATATCATGGTTCTCCTTTACTACCGATAAGTGCCATTATGCGGGATCGTTGACATAGGTATTGACCCATTCAGACAAGCGTCATCGATTCAGGATTGGGCTTTGGAAGCAGTCCCTTGGTCAGTAACATTTTTTTCTGGGAATGTGAGGCATTGCGCGTCTTATCTACTGCTTGTTTTAAATTCATATTCATCAATTCATTCCTCATCGTCACGTTTTGAATTCGGGTCAGTGGATGAATTTTGTACTTTTAAATTGTAATCCCATTTTGTGTCATTTCGTACCATAGGCGCCGATGACCTAGATGTTAGGCCCCTCTAAACATCAAGCATCATCATCATCATCATCATCATCATCAGGAATACTATGATGAACCAGTGTGGTGCGTACCACCAGTCTCAGAAAATGTATGAACCAGAGTACGGTAATGGTATGCTATAGAAGAAAGTTATCTAATTCCCCAGCTATTTCCCGCCAACAATTAGGCATGCTGTTATATTCGGTACGCAGAAGTAATCCTGTCTATCGGAGATGAGTGGCATCATAAGAGACAACGTGACAACACACAATGGTCAATGTAATGTTATTGTTGACCAATTTTATGAGCTTTCGAAATTGTAGGCCTTCACCATTAGTTTTCTTCCGTCTCTGAATTGACGCTCTTATCATAGTCGGTACGGTAAAATTGAATAAAACATAAATTATCGGAAATCGTATTCTCTAAAAAATTTGTTATGCAGTACTTTTCGATAGAACTGTTAACACAGGTATTTGAAAATTCAATTTTAGGCGCCTTCCCCTAAATAATAAAATAATAAAAATAAAATTATTTATAGCGTAGTCTGTAGTTTCTTATTCCCCGATTCTACATACCGATTTTCATTCAAGTTTGTTTACCCATTTTCTCTTGGCTCGGCGTTGATATGGACTTAGCAACAAAAATACAAATTCATGAATATCTCTGTTATCATGGCCGGTACGGTAAAAATGTATAAGACATAAATGGTCGGATATTTAATTATATATAACTTAAGTTATGTGGTATTTATCGATAGGACCACTAATAACACAAATGTGTGAGAATTTAATTTTATGCCTTCCCCTAAACTACCATTTTACTGAGCGTGAGTAAAAATGGTTTATAGCCTTGATTCTAATGGCTCATCCCCCCAACTTCGCATACCGCTTTTCATTAAATTATCTTCAGCAATTTCCTCGTGATGCGCGCACATACATACAGACAGACAGACAGACAGACAGACAGACAGACAGACAGACAGACAGACAGACAGACATAAGTGAAGGAAAATTAAAAAGTGCATTTCCTTGTTACTATGGACACGACCGATACAGAAATACCATTCTTTTTGAATTCTGAGCAATATACAGACAAAATTATTATTTGATATATATGCGTCTATGAGGATGGGGCCCTGCCAAAGATAGTTTCTAATGCTGAAGGCATCAATACACCCAGCCTCCGAACCAGACGAATTATCAATTTTAAAATCTCCGATCCAGCCAGTAATCGAACCCGCAATCCCTTGGACCAAAGGCAAATGTGCTAGCCATTTATCCATGGAGCTAGGCTATGTTACCCTAGGCTGATCGTAACACGAGTTCGAAGCAGAGCTGGGGGAACTGGAATCGAACATGCACCACCCAAAGTGGAGTAGAGTGGAGTGGAAGCTACTATTCTAGCCCGACTAAATCATGATAGGTTTCTACAATGCTGTGAATTATCATCTCCATTACAGGTCTGGAGTTCTGGGTGAAAGGCTTTAATTACCCGTACCTCAACACTAAAACAGTGCCAGAGTGGTTAGATCTAGATCTGGTAATTAGTTTTATGATATGAAAATAGTCTTAAATTTCCAAGCTCGCTTGGTTGCTGACTTACTTTTGTACAAAACACGATAGTTACGATAGATTGAATTGAACATATTTAGCCTTGTACTTCATACTGCCAATTGAAACCCTTGTCGCTTTTAATATTTTTATGTACTGTAGTTGCAAATTTAGTTTTTGGGTGAAGGCTCTTAAATTTGTAAGGCCTATGCGTATACTTCCTTCTTCTTGACACATTGTATCAAAAGTTAACTCCGAACTGTGTTTTAATGTCATACAGTAGACAAAGGAGAAACAGGTTTATTAACCGCTGGAATGTTGCCATGGAAGAAAACATTTTTGGAGCTCTCTGAATCAGTAGGTGCATCATTACATCCTCACCTACCATCGTTACCACACCGTTGTGTTGTCCTTTACAGCACATTTTTATTGTGTAATGATATTCCAATAGTACCGGAGTGTTTCATGGTGTGAAACAATGAGTCATGAGATGACTAAACAGTGTTAACGATCTGGGGAGGGAGGGTAATGCTAATGTTTCCATCTCGCGAGGATTACACCAACCCTAGACCTACTTACGGTGGCTTGGCTCGCCGGCCTCAGCTCACCTCGCAAGTAATAATCGATGGTGCTCCGCTTAAAGCAGTACACTCATTTGCCATTACTACAAGTGGCTTTGTGTACAGGAAAGTATGGTCATTTTTATCCATGTTGTATATGGAGTGTTACATTGTGTGCATATTTTGTTACATTACTTTTTTTTTATTCCTCTACAGTGTAAATGCGTCATTTATACAATGATTTGACAGGGTAAGGATGGGATAGGCTTTAACTCCCTAGATTTGGTAAGGGTTGGAAGAGACACGTATAAGGAAGTAGTTCTGATGATGAAGGACGTAGAAATGTATGTATGTATGTATGTATGTATGTATGTATGTATGTATGTATGTATGTATGTTCAGTCCTCAGCCCAAAGGCTGGTTGGATCCTCAATATATCCACCATCGGCTGTTATAAGTGTTCTAGGTGTCACTGAGAGGCGTATTAGGGAAATGAGGAATGGGGTATTTTCCTATTGTTTCAACACAATTAAAAGGTGCTGTTACACATCAGTCCGCCAAGTCCACTGAAATGCATACACCAACTGACCCTACGAATAACATTGTCACGCTATCCATCGCAAGGGTTGGCTGCATAAGGAATGGTGTTACTAGTAATACTTTCTTATTCTGAAAACCAGGGATGAAGCCGAGGCGGAAACATGAAAGCAACACCCTTCTTCTGAAGATTTTATCTCACCAGAGATGGATCTGGGCACTACTGGTACTTAATGCACCATATAATAGCAAGGCAACCATAGCGGTGTTCTATGAAATGAGCGAGAAATAATACGAGGGTCGAGTCGTAAGTCATGGCAACTATTTTTTTTTCTCGCGAACACGGAACACGGAAAATCTAAGATATGCATTTGGAAATATAGGGCATGTACTTATGCATAGTGCCTGAAGACAAATTCTGACGTCAGGAGATTCTCGCAGGAAAGTGGCAGGTCTCCACTCGTTACAGACCTTCGAAATAATCTCCCACGAGTCCAGCGCCTGTCCTCATGTAAACACTGATCGATCACCATTATCCGCGCATCTTTGTCCATGGACACTGGACGGCCTGGGCGAGGCAAATCGGCAGTTGATATTCTACCCCGTTTGAACGTCTCCACCCACCTCGCCACTGTTCTATAGGGCATGGCATGCGCACCTAATGCTTCCCGCAGCTCTGCATGGCATTGGCGTACATTTCTGCCGCGGAGAACTGCCATTTTAATATACGATCGTTGCTCCTGCTTGTTGACTTCCATTTTGTGACGCTCTCACCCACACACTAAACTTGGAGGCGTGCTTATACCCACACTGTTGTTCACATACACCATGTAGTGGCATGATACGCAAGTACATATCGTACGCTTCTAAATGTATATCTTAGATTTTCCGTGTTGTCTCCTGTTCGCGAGAAAAAAAATTGTTGCCATGACTTATGACTCGACCTACGTATAAAATTCAGAAATCAGTGGCCGCTTCTTATGTGTTAATGTGCTGCAGCAAGCTGATGGTTACATATTACTGAACACAATTTTATTATCTCTATACTGTGCGCTGTTCTATAAAATAAACTGATGGAAATCTCTGAAGTGCTAGCTTGGCTTCGGCAGACAAGGCAGTAGCCGTATCATCGCATGCTGAAATTCTGGAGAAAAACTATGTCGTTACGCAGGAGTCCCACTGCGTATAAACATGCTACTGTATATGCGCTAGCTTGGCGATAAATTCGCGTTGTGCCATTGCCGGGAAGGTTAACAAAAGAGAAACGAAAAGGATAATCTACTGGCAATTTGGGACGTAGAATCACCTTGCTACTTTGGGAGTGCACGGCTTTCAATGTGTTGAAACTAACACCCGTAGTGCTGCGTTTTGGAGGGAATCGGGACGCGGGTTGAAGGACTTCAATGTTTGCATATTCTCTTATGAAACCTCATAATTATACATCTACGGTATGTTTTAGAATTAAATGGGCATGCTAGACACTCTTACATACCCAAGAACATATTTTATGCAACTGCATCTTACTCTGGTAATATAAGCAGTAGCAGTTGACTTCACATTTTCTGACTAGAAAATAGGTATATTTACATAATGTCCCAGGAGGAATGGTCAATATTCAGTGATATGACAGGAACGATCATTTGAAGCAAAAACTTCCTATGGTCAAATGCCCTATTCCGTATTCGACGTGACGGAAAGCGCCGACGGTATTCCTCGACAACAGCAGGAGCACTACCATCGCTGAAGCCATAAACATGCACCATATCTGCATATCTTCATTAGTGTAGATGTGTGGCATTTTAGCCAGCGCGTGTACAAAGACAGTTCACCGACGCTTCTATCTGATACACTCTCAATCCCTCGCACTACGCCACTCATAACACACGATGGAAAACTGCGCGTTCAACGGGCTAGTTTAATGGCAGAAAGACGTCCCGAGCAAAGAGGTTGAAAGCAACGAGATAGGATGCACTAGAATAAAACGTCAAAAAGGTTGGGCAAGACAGATACGTGCACATACAAATGTACATTACATGTATTCTATTTCGGAAACCATTTGGAATAGGGCTTATGTGTATATGAAGTTTTTGCTTCAAATGATCGTTCCTATCATATCCCTGAATTAAGAGAGAGAGAATGTGTGTTGACATTGTGTTTTGTGCTCAGAGAATAAGATAAGCGTGTAAATATTTTCAATCTATACGCAGTCATAACACTCTTAAGGGAAGATACATATTCATTTTGAATATAATGACAAACTCCCTACCAACTTCGACGAAGGACTTGCCGAAGAGATGCATTATCTTCATCGATAGCAAATGTTTTGGGAACTCCGTATGTGAAGATGTTGATTTATGGTTATATGACCATACATCGAACTGCGACAATGAAACGTGTGAACTTTTAAACGCATTAGTACAACAATCTCCGGATAGAAATGAAACAAGTACGAGTTCTGCAGTTGTTCTTAACACCCTGTGTTGCCCATGCGGTAGGCGTTCCGAAGAACATTTTAAATCTCTTTTTCAGTGTGATGGTGGTGGTTGTGGCGATTGTTGTTTTAAGAAGTATTACTTGGCAAACATACTCTCCATTTTAGTATCGTCCACATTTTAAAAATAACTGTTTATCAGCACGACCGGTATTTGTATGTTTTAAAATTTCACTTGTCACTTTTCATTTAATGTTGACATCATCTGTGTAATTACGAAGAACATGTACCAAATTCTGAAAGCCCGCAAATCGCAAGTGTTCGTTTCAGCACCTATGCAATTCACTGCCAAAATTTGACTGTGATTCTACTTTCTAACCTTGTAAGACCAGGAGTTAAAGAGAATCATTGTTTCTTATGTGGAAAAGAAAGAGAAGCAGTCCGCCCGATTGGAGACTGCTTTAAAACTGTAATCAGACAAATGTTTAGACATGATATTTTTTCAATTTGTTTTACGTCGCACCGACACAGATAGGTCTTATGGCGACGATGGGACAGGAAAGGCGTACAAGTGGGAAGGAAGCGGGTGTGGCCTTAATTAAGGTACAGACCCAGCATTTGCATGGTGTCAATTTGGGAAACCACGGAAAATCATCTTGAAGGCTACTGACAGTGGGGTTCGAACCCACTATCTCCCGGATGCAAGCTCACAGCTGCGCGTCCCTAACCGCACGGCCAACTTACACAGTTAGACATGAAGAAAACAAGCACAGAATTAAACTTTTGACGTTATATGTAATAAATTGTAGTATAATTTTTAATGTATTTTAATATAGGGATATTGGATGACGGTATGTCCTTGTTTATTAACAACATGTTGTTTTTATGTTTAGAGACCGTTAACCTCAGGATGACACGTTTCACGTATTCAGGTAGACATCGTCAGATTTCTCAATCACTCCAATAAAATCACCTTGAGGATATATACAATACTGTGTGCAGGTGTGTTGGCGAGTTGTAATTCAGTCATAATTCTGGAATTTATACTTGAACGCTAAGCATTGCCACATTATCATTAAATAAGAAATGATATAATGTGCGATTGTGAAGTGGATTATTATTAAGGTATACTAAGAGTTAATTTGATTTAACTTCGGACATTATGAATCAAAGAATAAATTGACAAACAGGCAAACAATGAACAAACTAATAACTACTTTTCCAGGCAGAGGACAAGCTGCTGCGTGATCTAGTGAATGATCCCAACGCTAATAATGTACGAGGTGGATATCGCCACCCCTCTTTCGAATAAAATACCCTTCAACGTTGAGAAAAAATTCTAGAGAAGGACAGAATCGAATCCAGAACCATCGAATCATTAGACAATTGCAACGACCATATTGGTTCAGCAGAATTCACAATGTCTCTGACATTTAGCCACTGAAGAAAGAATGGCACCTGTTGTCTGGTGTGAAAATGGAAGAAGAAGAAGAAGAAGAAGAAGAAAAGCCGAGAAAGCATCTTCAGGACTGTCGACTGTTACACTGTAACCCACCATCTCCCAAATGCAATATTACAACTAGACGACCCGTATCGTGCAGTCAGCTCACTCGGTAACGATGCCAATGTGTTCTGTACATATTTGTTAATTGCATCCTGTACTTTGCGGTTTTGATGATATAATAATAATAATAATAATAATAATAATAATAATAATAATAATAATAATTTCGTATGGCTAGACCATCCGATGAGTGTGTGCGGCATCTGCCATGTGTAGGTAACTGCGTGTTATTGTGGAGGATAGTGTTATCTGTGGTGTGTGAGTTGCAGGGATGTTGGGAACAGTACAAACACCCAGCCCCCGGGCCATTGGAATTAACCAATGAAGGTTAAAAACCCCGACCCGGCCGGGAATCGAACCCGGGACCCTCTGAACCGAAGGCCATTACTCTGACCATTCAGCCAACGAGTCGGACGGTTTTGATGATGGTGATGATGATGATGGTAGGGAGAGGGTGAAACCTGGTGTCGGCACACGGCCTACACCTCTCGAATAACACCATTGATGTACGACGAAGGCATATCTCACCGCAGGTTTTTACTGGTTAGTATACATGCACTTGTTATATAATAATAATAATAATAATAATAATAATAATAATAATAATAATAATAATAATAATAATAATAATAATAATAATAATAATAATAATAATAATAATAATTGTATGTATTTGATTTCTTCCATTTTTCGTCGAATAACTGGCGTGTCAACTTTGCGCTCTAGCTTTTTTTTTTGTGATTTTGTCTGGAAATGGTGTGTCACTCACCTTATAGTGGTTTATGACGGGCTCAGAATTGGTCATGGAAATAGTTTATATTATCGTGTTCAGCTTTCTAAAGCCTCCCCTCGTCAGTACTCGTGGTCCGTAACTTCATCTGCCAACCCTCCGCTGCCTCATTAGTGCGTGTGTGTAGGGGTGCTGCCATCGCTCGCAAAGGTAACGTAATTTCAATCACAATTTATGTTTCGCTGTACTAGAAAGGAAATTGAAACCATAGCCATATCCTTTCGCAGCTGTATTGCTGTGGTGATTGTGATCGTTAGAATTTCTGTTCTTTTGATGAGAGTTGTGATCAGTATCTAGAATTTTGATTACCATGTTAAGCAACTTTTTTTCAATTTGCTTTACGTCGCAACGACACAGATAAGTCTTATGGCAACGATAGGATAGGAAAGGGCTAGGAGTGGGAAGGAAGCGGCCATGGCCTTAATTAAGGTGAAAACTGGTGTGAAAATGGGTAACCACGGGCAACTATCTTCAGGGCTGCCGAGAGTCTGGTTTTGACCCCTTCTGTCTCGCGGATGCAAGCTCACAGCTTTGCGCCCCTGACCGCATGGCCAAGTTAAGCCTGTATTACAATTCACTGGAGACGAGAACACCAATAGCAACTAGAAGAAAATCGGAATATTTGCAACATTTAATTTAGGGCATAATCGCGTACAAGGATTGGCAACCTGAATCGCGGACATCGCGTCGCCTCCCGTTGCCAATAAGAGATGTCCGCAGAGTTAAAAAGGAAGAAGAAAACCCTTTATTCTGCTTATATCAGGTATTTCTGTGGTCACTGGAGCCGCCGTTGATCATTTTGATTTTGTCCGAAGGTTTCCAACCCGATGCCTTTCCTGACAACACGTAATTTTTCAAGTGAAAATTACCACCTAGGATCGACTGGAATTCGAACCTCAGCCGTGCGGTTAGAAAGCCAGCAGCTAAGTCACTGCTTTATAACCTCGCCCTCCTCAGATATCCCCAGAGTGTGTAAGATAAATTGAAATATTACGTTCATAACTACTTAATTTTGCAAGGATTTCAGGTGAAAATTTAATCTAGAATTGATTGAATTATCCTTTATCGTCTCTTCGATATCGGTTTCAAGAGACCCTTGGGTTCCGAAATTTTACCCTGTGGAAGGGTTCTTTACCGTGCCAGTAAATATGCTGCTATGTGGAGCTTTTACATAAGGATTTCCAATTGCCAATCGACTGTACTGGGAACGATTCCGCATCTTACTACGTTACACAGCCGAAAACGATTACCGCGTATTTGAGTTGCGGTCTAATATGCTGCGAGAGGTAAGAAAATTCCTTTCATTTCTCTATAACGACAGTTTAGTACTGTAGCTCAAAATAAGTAGAATGACTATTTTTAAACTGAGGGTTTAACACGGTCGACTTTGTTGCCTCAGTTTTTCTTCTCTTCGGCTCTGATAAAGTAACCTCTCAAACTGTGGTTTGGTATGTCAAGCGCATGCACTTTAAGGCATTTAAAAATAAACTGCAGCCTTAAAAACAGATAATGACCTCGGTGTGGGGTTTATAGTGGAAGTCAAACATTAAGTTACCTTTCAGATATCTTTATTTTTGTAAATTCTTGGTTGAGGCCGCCCAATATAAATCAACTTGGCTTGAGAGGGAATGAAGAAGAGTGGTTTTGTCTGTCGTGCATCAAGTTAAATGTAAACTAAAGCGAGGCAGATAGCAAGAGCGAGGGTTATATTAGACGGAGCTTGACTCTGAGGCAACTGGAGATGAGTTTTGCTTTACCCGAGATTGACCTCGCTACTGATAATGTGGCAAACATTGACTGGTTTAAATACATATCGTCCTTCGAAACAGTAGAATAATTGTTTCACATTTTCCTTTACGTCTATGCCATTAGGATGCAAGGTCCCGGTTTCATGACCTATGTAAATTTACTTTTCTGATCCAAACTTTGTAAAATCAAAAAATCTTCTAATCGAGATCTCTTTTACTTTCTTTTTTTTTTTTTTTTTTTTTTTTTTAATAAAGAGATGCTGCGCATTGTAAGACACTCGAAAACTGTGGTGGTAGATTACACGGCATCCAGGTCTTATTCCATGATCGTCACGTGTCTCGTGATGGTGTCGTCTCATTTGCGATCAGTCCCATTTGCGACCACTCAGGTAGAATACAAGACTTATTTCTGACGGCTTAAGCATTGTCCCATTTGCGATCACTTTTATCAGTGACATTACAAACAGCCAGGTTGCTGTGAGGGAATTCCCTACTGAAGGACTCGCACAGGAAGACATCCCTCAAGTAATTGACGGAACTACATACTAGGATTCTTACGAATCGTATGTTGAAACTCATTAAATTACTCATATTTACCGTTTGAGACTGATGCGTTAATATCGGGACTGACTGAGAATAAATAGGTCTCAAATGAACCTTTTATTTAGAGTTGTGGTTGTGGGTGTAAAGGCAGTTAAATGAGTTTTAAGAAGTCGGACAAACGATGGGGCGTATTAAAACCGTTGATACTTTGCTTTTTCGATAGTGCTACACTTTTTGAAGCAATTGTAGCTCATCTCAAACTTAACAGTTAATTTACACTTTCTTATACAATAGAGAACACTATTAAATTACAATTTAAATTATCCTCAGACTGTTCAAACATTCATACTGACACTTTATGTAAACAGCTGCTCAGTACATAATTAGCCTACTTTCATCTATCTATATGTATGTCTACCCTCTAGTCTCGTTTCTTGATACCGGGTCGGGATGAGATGAGATTAATTTATACGGTATGTTTCAACGGCCGGATGCCCTTCCTGGCACCAACCTCAGTTGAGAAGCTAATGAAGATAAAATGTGTTATGGTGAATGAAATTGGGTAAGAGGTGGGAGGGCTCAGCTCTGGCCTATGGATAGGAACTGTACCGGCATTTGCCTGGAAGTGAAAATATTAAACCACAGAAAACCATTCTGAGAACAGCCGACGGTGGGGTTCGAACCCACGCGTTTCCCGAATGCAGAGCTTGGCTCCATAGCCGTAGCGCGTTAAAACATGCGGCCACTTACCCTACTTTCACCTATATAAATAAAATGATAATTTTTGTCTGTACGCTCGGATTAGGTGTACAAGATTCCAGAACTTAATATTCAGAAAATGTTTAGATTAAAATAAGTTGAAGAAATGATAATTCTGTAATGATAGCGCGAAAAGATGAGATTGTCTTCGGGAAATAATGGGTTCGAATCCCATTTTCGGTAGCCCTGAAGATGGCTTTCCGTGGTTTCCTATTTTCACAACAAGCAAATGCTGTCTCATTTTCACAACATGCAAATGCTTGGGCTGTATCTTAATTAAGGCGACGGTCGCTTCCTTCCCACTCCTAGCCCTTACCTATCCCATCGTCGCCATGAAACCTCTCTGTGTCGGTGTGACGTAAAGTAAATTGTAAACAAATATTTACTGTAAACAGAGTGACGTAGTTCGTTACCTCAGCGCGAACAGTACAGTTACAACACGATTACATGACAGTTCCCACACTGGCACTTCCACACACTGCCAAAATAGTGACACTTCCTCACGGTCCATGGACGCGGTTACTTGATTAATGATTCAGAAATAATCTCGACTGACAATTCCGCACAAATTCCCCCCTCCCTAAGGGTACAGCGCGACTCCACCCCACCCCCCGCCCAAACACCAAACTACCTCCCGCTGCCCCAAATAAGAAGATTAGTAATATATTATTATTAGTCTGTACTGTACTAATAATAATATATCTGTACTAATAAAGCAGTTTGTGTGTGTGTGTGTGTGTGTGTGTGTGTGTGTGTGTGTGTGTGTGTGTGTGTGTGTGTGTGTGTGTGTGTGTGTGTGTGTGTGTGTGTGTGTGTGTGTGTCCGGCTTATCTTGAAAACGGCTACTTATAACTACGCCCAAACTATTCTTTAAAATGTGTATATATATAATGTTTAAACCAAATGTATATTTAACTGATGTGAACGAGCGCAGCGAGTTCGCCCTAGCGAATTGGCGAAACGATTCGCTCGCATGTAACATCAAGGCTCGCCCCGCCAACCTTTAAAGTTAACATGTTATTCTTTGGGAGTGAAGAAAGGCGCCGGTCTGGGTACTTCATTAGTAATACGGTCTCGAAAATATCATTGATGTAGTGTAATTTCCATCAAAATAAAATAAATGCGAAGAGTCTGATTTCCATCACACTTCATCCAGGCTGTGGACTGGCAGCATAATAACAGAATTAATCATTTTGGTGTTATCATTTTGGCGTGTTAAAAATAAGCTTTCTCGGCTTCAGCTTTATCTTTTTTCGTCCAATTTTCTCAACAATACTAATTATTAACCTACTCCATTTTCTGTCAATAGGCAACTGTCTTCAAAAAACTTTAAATTTTTTTGTCATTTTCGAATTTTTCTTGATTTTCTCAATCCGTCCGTCTAGTTTGACATATTTTCGTCTTCTTCTTCCCCTTTCATGTTGAACTCGGCCTTTAGACATGCGCAGTTTGTCTTCTCAGCTTCCGTCTTCAACACTTTGACCTCTTTTAATTTGTGGTGGGGTCTCGTGACAAGATTGTTGAGTCAGTTTTATCAGCCCTCAACAGCGTTCGTTGTCCTGTGCCGTGCTTGGTGGCAATTCCGCATCTCGATTGAAATGTCTTGGTTGTCTAGCCAGTTTTCACCAAAGTAGTAAAAAAACTGCCTAAGTTTGGAACTTTCTGGAGCTTGAGAGTGTGTTTCCACCCATCCATCGAGCACATATACAGGCTTTAAAAACGCAAGGCTGATTTCGCTATTCTCTTGGTACTCCTCCGACAATCCGAGATATCCTGTACTTTTCTCCATAAGACTTTTGCCATGTGAAAATGACAGCCATAAATTTTTGTAAATGCTTCTTGCAGTTTCAAAATCCAGTTTATATTTTCTGGTCTCCACACCGGAACAGCCTGGAGGAGGAGTGTGTACAGTCTCGTATACGTTTGCTTCTTGTTTGGTAGAAGGGCGAATACGATAGGACATATTTTTGTGTTATCATTGCTACTCCAAAGTCGACATGAATGGTATATATTTGACTAAACTGCTTCCTAGTATCCTTGAAAGTACCATCCATAAAAAATGGCTAAAACACTTCAAGCTCTTCTTTTCATTTGCTGCCGCAGAAAACAATTATTATTCTATCTTCATTTCCATCGTCAGCCAAAAGGAAAGACGAACCGTCAATCATAGTCAACGTATCGTTGTCAAAAACTATATTTTCTCTGTGTTCCGGCTCTTTTTCGTTTCCCTGGGCATTGCTTCGGTGTCGATAAAGTGACCTCATCATAGACTCTGTCTTAGGCATTTCGGTAACAGTCATAACCTGAAAACAAGCCATATTTAATAAAATTATCTCTCAGTAGAACTTCCAAAAACAATTTTTTTATTACTTTTATTTCTTGCTGAAACGTTCTAAAATACCCCCAGATTTTAAAAACATTTTTTCACGAACACGTCAGGAAATCAGGGATGAATTGACTTTTAAAAACATTATTACATGGGTATTCAAATTGTGCGGAGTTATATTCTGAACAAAAATATAGAAAAACATCGGAGGCAATCTAGGAAAAAAGTAAACATTTTAGAAATATTACATTGGGTAGGCCTACTAAAATCTTGAAATCGAATACCAACATACTGTTTAAGAGTCTGCACAGAGGCTGCCGGCCATATTGGATTTACTACCATAAGAACAATGCTGTATAGTGATCCGACACACCGTTATTAATGAACCCTGAACCGATTGAACTGAAACTTTGTATGAAGGTAGATACTAAATATACCAGATGACTAATTTCAAATTATCAGTTTTTTATTTACATATGTGTTGTTTGAATGAGTGTACTAAATTCACTCAGTGGTACTACTAAAACATGTTAATAACACATGCCGGTACCTTTATCATGAATGTCACCCATGGTATCGTAAATTTGACTAACGCTGGCATCTTCTTCACGCGTTTTCTTCACTGCCTTTTGGACGCGCTTCGAAACCTCCAAACGGGCAACATCAGGAAACACCACACTGATGCTCACTGTTTGGTCCATGTGTTAAAATGTTATCTTTGGAATGAATTGATGAATAACACTTTTTTGAATACTTGAAAACACACACCCACGTCACAACACCACTTTTCGCCATTCTTAACTTCATGGTAAACGCACTCCCTTACCTTAGATGTCCGACCAAATTCTAACTCTATAGTAGTCACGATCCTAACACGGCAAGAATCAAAACGGCAATGCCAGTAGACTGCGTAGGTACTTGCTTCCCAAAGAACTTATACCTGTTACCCCATTGGCTAATCCATAATAAGGTAAGGTAAGGGTGTATTCTGCCCGAAGGCAGGTCCGAACCTCTGCAGAGGTGTGCCTGAGCCGGAGTTTATGTGCGGTAGGGTGGCCAGTTCCTTTCCGCTCCTTCATTCCCTTACCCCCCACCAACAGCGCGTGGCAACCCATCCAAATCTTGATCACGCCCAATGTTGCTTAACTGCGGAGATCTCGCGGAATCCGGTGTTTCAACACGGCATTCCATATTAAGGACAATGTTATTTTCACCAATTAAAATTATACTCGCACAGTTGAAGAAACTTTCGTCAGTATACACAATATACAAGCGGAACACGGAAATAAAAAAGTAACCCGTAGAAGCAAAACACGAAGAAAAAAATTAAACACTATATACAAGCGGAACAGGAGATTAAAAATAAAGCTATACAAGTAGAACACGAAAATAAAAATTATGGGATGTTTAAGTTTCAAATGTCTCGTCATTGTGCCGGTTGATGATTCCTTTGTAGACAAAATAAAAGAACATAAATTGCATTTCACTCTGACCGGTTTTATTCTAGTAAAAAGTCGTAAACAGGACTCCAGTGCGACATTATTCAAAGTTTACCGTCTTTCGTACGGTACATATATTTCTAGGCTTCAATGAAAACACTCTTTCAAAACAGAACACATTAAGTTATCCGCATGTGCCGGTGCAGCGGAACTCACAGAACAAAGAGGATACGACGGAACACTTCAACACATTGCGGCACACTGCCGGTATCGACAATCAGCTAGTGGACGAAGGGCAGTGCATAGTGGCGCTTCTGACGGGATAGGGAGTCATTGTCTCGGTCTCGCTTGAGAATGTTTCGGAACAACTGACGCTCCGTATTCAGGAACAGCGAAACATAGCTGTGCACCGGCACAGTGTGCCGAAACAGGGACATAGTGCCCAACCCTACTTCACTCAAAACAAGCTTGCAGTTTTACGCGGCTGTAAGTATTTCTTGATCAATAGCCGTAGGACCTTTGGGTTTACGTGATGGAATCCAAACTCTCAATTTCAAAAATATATCGTGCATTGTGTGGAATGCGAACCACGGCTGGTATGGCCTTAAGTTGCTTCTCGTTTGACATAAGAATTATGCCCTCCACTAACTTGCCGTTTAACATGCGTATAACCAATATCGATGAGCCCCTTCCATGGTCTCTTCTATAACAGTCCTCGACCTGCCTGCACTGGAAGGTATTACTGAAAACATTGTCCGACTCGTTGGCTGAATGGTCAGCGTACTGGCCTTCGGTTCAGAGGGTCCCGGGTTCGATTCTCGGTCGGATCGGTGGTTTTAACCTTTATTGGTTAATTCCATTGGCCCGGGGGCTGGGTGTTTGTGCTGTCCCCAACTTGCCTGCAACTCACGCACCACACATAACACCATCCTCCACCACAGTAACACGCAGTTACCTACACATGGCAGACGCCGCCCACCCTTCCCGGAGGGCACTTGGCTAGAAATAGCCACACGAAATTTTAAAAGAACTGGAAACATTGCAGATATTATAACATTTCATGAGAATGTTTGTTGTTAAAAAATCGAATTAATGACACGGAACGTATAGGCTGTAATTTCTGAACGAGCAGTCTCCATCACATAGCCGAACGTCATTCATAGGATTCTTTCTCGAGTGTAGAATCCTCAGTAGACCAGTCTCATAAATCGTATTTTTTTTCTTATTAAGAGGACACAGTTACAGACAAAAGAAGAAAAAACACGAAACTACTTTACATTAGCTAGCGACTGAACGCAAACCGACAAGCAAGCTCGAACTCAGTTACTATACTCTGTAGGCCAGGTATGGCAAACCTTTACCCACTAGCGTGTCAGTTAAGGTATAGTTTAATATTTCTGACTGACTAGTGTGCCATCAGTTGTTTTCGTTCAAAATCATCATGAAACTCCTCATTTTACTTCCTTTAGTTATTAGATTGCATTAACATAAACCCAGTCGAATGAATGTTTCATGATTTTATTTTGCAAATATCTCTTAAGAATTCTATTCTTAAAAACAGGTAAATGGATGAGGGAAGGAAGCGGCCGTGGCCTTAAGAGGCACCATTCCGGGATTTGCCTTTAGAGGAGGTGAGGAAACCACGGAAAACCACTTCGAGGATGGCTGAGGTGGGAATTGAACCTCTTTCTTTTCAGTTGACCTCCAGAGGCTAAGTGCACCCCGTCTCAGCCCTCGTACCACATTTCGAATTTCGTGGCAGAGCCGGGAATCGAACCTGGACCTCCTGGGATGGCAGCTAATCTCACTAACCATTACACCACAGAGGCGGTCTGTTAAAGCATAATGTTAAAATATGCTATGTTGCTAGATTTTCGACACTTTTATTACATGATAAAAACATTTATATGTTCGTATGTTGTCTGACGTGCTACAAAGGTCGTGTTCGCAAGTCATCCAGTGGCACACGTGTTATAGGTTCGCCATCCCTTGATATAGGCCATCACTTTGTTACGTGAGGTACGTCGATCGGCTTGCGGTACATTTTATTGTTAGCTTGGTTTAATTGCGCGTCTGTATCATGTTTGCATGATACAAGATAGTTAGCATTTTCATTTTAAAATTGACATGTTTAGGAAATAATCTTCTGATGCCAATCTCCCGCTAAAACTCGTACGTCAGCCAGGATGACTCTAACTAGTCGAGAAATTGCTGTGTTAAGTTAATAATGTGATGGTGGTGTAACCGATGGCGCAGCATTTTAGGAACAGTACACTGTGACACTTTCTAAGCATGTTTCTCGATTGAATATGAAAAACCCGCAGGGAAGGACATTGTCAGAAATGTATTGTGTTTTATGATTCATCTGTTTAATGTCACATTGGCAAAGTACCAGTTTTCGACTTTCGTGATTCAGCATCAATACATGCACATTTACATTGTATGGATTGACGTACCAAAGCTGAAACCAATCAGTGCTGGATGACGTAAATGAGCCTCATACATCAGTAGACTATATAACCGACTCGAGTAGGACCTAGGAAAGGTTTTCATTCCCCTCTCGAAGGGAAGGGGCGGGCCAACTAGAAGGGACGCCTTCTCTCTAGCCAGGACCCTAATATTCGATTCGAGACAAATGATTAAGTTGACCTTCCACAAAGGCTAATCTATGAAACCACAGTTCTTCTTAGTATATCTTGAGTCTGTAAGCATCTGGCCTAATAATCGGTACTCGAGTGACCATTCCTTGGCCACTTGTGGATGTTTTGAAAATATTTATTAAGAACTGACTTTCTCCACTTAATTGTGATAACCGCATAAAGGGGTCGATAGCCATCTTCAGGAACTACACCTGTGGACCTTAACAACCACCTTGGAAGTACTCCGCTTTCTTTAACTTTCGTGAAATAATATGAATTGCTTATGGTGCTCTTTGTCCTTGAGGCAGACTGCAAATGTTGAAGGAAGATATCTAAGCAATAAACATATTTAAAATCTTGGTGTCTCCCGAGACTCGATTAAAATGTTCCACATGGGAATATATTAAACTTTCATCTGAAATGAATTTCGTATATTCTGTCGATTTATAAACCCACCCATTAGCCGTATACTGTAGAACTTAAATACAACTGGATGATGAAATCGCACTGTGATGCTGATGGAGATTCTTTCCTTTCATTGTTGTCTTTGTCCTCTTCGGGCCTGCTGTATCTTCCTCTTCCTTGGACGCAATCTTGGTGTCTTCACAAAGCCGCAAAGAAGCCGAGAGTCAGGTGGGATTGTCATGGAAATCTGTTCCCTGCGGAGAGGAAGTGCCCCTCTGTTTGTGCAGTGGCCTTATTTTGGTTCAGCTCGGAAGTGATTTCGCTCAGGATGGGGGAAGACTAGATTTTAGGATCATCACTCCTCATCTTGTGACAGCACGTCTCATTCTTGCAACGACAGAGCTTTCAAGCTGCCCAGCTGTGATATTTGATGTGCACTCCTTAATTCGATGATAGCTGTGAAAAGTATCGTGTGTCATATTGATGTATATGGAATATGGTTCGTTTGCTCTTCAAAATCAAGATGGAAACAGAGATGGATAGCAACCAGAATTTTCGGTTTAAAAAAATTAAAACCTTTATTCTGGAAAATACGGCTGTGTTTGATTTCAGTAAATGAAAAAGATATGACAGTTCCTTCATAGGCCGTTCCACGCTGTTTAAATGCAAAGGTCTGTGGTTTGTTGGAAGTGACTCCGTGGAAGTAGCCTACGTAATCATGGGTTTTTACCTCCGTGTATGAATTGGATACATTTTTAGATATATATGTCATTTACTATATAAAGCACATCATTTATTAACAATGACAAAATCGTAGTACAGTATATTATCCGAGTAAGTAAACCTCTTTGTTGATTGGAAAACTATTTTTATTATTCCCACGTTTTGTTGTTTGTTGTTTACTCATTTTACTGGCTGATACCGTCAGTCATGAGCTGACTGTTGACGGAACGGATGACTGACTGAAATATTACAACGAAGTTGATAATTACTAAACTATGTTTTCAGAGTTTCGGCGGATCAGGGGTAGAATGGCCGACTCATGACCGCATGTTTGCCGTTACGATCGTGGCCGCTGTCTATGTTAGGAATGGAACTGTGGATCTCCGAATATTCAGCTTAATTGATTGTTTGTGTTAATAATTTCGTGTGGCTATTGCTAGCTAGGTGGAGCGCTTGTAAGGCAGACCCTCCGACGATGGCGGGCGGTGCCTGCCGTGTGTAGGAAACTGTGTTAATACTGTGTGGTGGAGGACAATGTTGTGTGCGGTGTGCGAGTTGCAGGAATGATAGGGGCAGCACAGACAACCGGTCTCGGAGCCAATGGAATTGAACAAGATTAAAATCCCTCGACCTGACCAGAAACCGAAGCCATTGCGCCGAGGACCGAAGGCCAAAACGCTGATCATTCACCTATGGAGCCGCATTGAATGTTCATGGTTTATAGTGTTTTTTTAATACAATTTCAATTTGATTTTCAGTTATCGTCAGATTAAAATTTTACCTACTAAATCACCTGTCTACCGAACTCGGTCTGCCAGGCCGAGTGACTCAGACGGTTGAGGCGCTGGCCTTCTGACCCCAACTTGGCAGATTCGATCCTGGCTCAGTCCGGTGGTAACAGAGTCCCTTTGGACATCAGCAAGAAAATTATGATTACAACAATCCTTCAAATAAAGATCTTTACAAAATCGAGGAAAGCTCAATGACTGACATTATAGAATATTCCAAGATGAAATTAGCTTCAAACAAATGTTACTTACGCGCGAGTAAATTTTCTATAAAATGTTAAAACCTACAATTCATTCCGAAGAAAAGTTCTTTGTTCAAAACGGAAATTAAATTACATTACTAAGTAAAACCAGTCTATATTCCACCAATAATGAAACAGGACAAATTACACTTCGCCTATAATGAGGGCTTAGATTACCTTCTTCGACTAGGAAAAGGACATATACCGGGCGAGTTGGCTGTGCAGTTAGGGGCGCGCGCAGTTGTGAGCTTGCAACCGGGAGATAGTGGGTTCGAACCCCACTGTCGGCAGCCCTGAAGATGGTTTTTCTTGGTTTCCCATTTTTTTGGTTTTGCTATTTGTTTAACGTCGCACTAACACATCGAAGGTTTTCAGCGACGGAAGGGTGGGAGACTGGGAAGGTAGCGGCCGTGGCCTTCATTAAAGTACAGCCCCAGCATTTGCCTGGTGTGAAAATGGGAAACCACGGAAAACCATCTTCAGGGCTGCCGACAGTGGGCACGGCCGCTTCCTTCCCACCCCTAAGCCTTTCCTATCCCATCGTCGCCATAAGACCTATCTGTGTCGGTGCGACGTGAAACAAATTGTAAAAAAAGAAAAAGAAAATTTCTACTGTTTTCTACTGTGAGCTTTCTACATTGCATGATGGGTGTGGCAAGCACAGATAACCACTCATATGTAGAAAAGCATATGCTAATGGTGAATATACATGTAGAGAAGCTGTCAGTAATAACGTATTACCAATGTACCTGGGGCTGTTGTTATTTGTAGTGAGAAACTGGATCTACTGTATTCAATTATAAATTGCAGCTGTGAACAGCTATCACCTGACAAGCTATGTTCTAGCATATTCACTATGTTCTCTACCACAAAAATCTTGTTTATTGCGTTTTCTTTAAACTTTAATGATTCATTATACTTAACACTATCAAACACATTCTTAGATTTTACTGAAACATATCCATAGGCCACTTTATGTTAGAGGATTTTATGCCTTTCAACAAAGTAGGCCACTTAGATCTGCCTTAATTGTCTTTGGAGCAAGAATGTTGAGTATTTCTTCACTAACGTCAATACAACACAGCACCATCTTTTGTTTACTTCTAATACAGGACCACTGTTGTTTGTTTATTTGGGTAGAACTTGAAAAATACTTGCATACATCTCCCAAATTGTTAATAGCATAGCATTCTGATTCTTGCCACTGAATTTTCAAGAATATCACAATCTGCATCAGCTGTTGTCAAGTATCATGTTAAATTAGGAAAAACTAAATGTAATGGATCTGGCGTCAGCTTTGGATAACTCCTTACAAATGTCTTTATTTCTCCAGGAACTATAAACTGTTCTGTCTTGATTATGTACTCTTCACTAAACTGTTTTATGCATAAAACCAGTTTTATTACTTGTGAAAAATCTGTAGGAATGTTTCTCAGCCAGTTTTTCTTCAGTTCTTCATCCCTGGGTAAAGAAAATATGCTGACATTTTCATCTTGTTATCTGTAATTACTTTTTACAGCCAGCCACACTTCAGCGCCTTGGCTTTTTTAGTACCTGAAAAGTAGAAATTGAATATAACTATTACAATGCAAATACGCGCGTATTTCCAAAAATACGAAACAATTATCCTGTTTTATCTTAGATTTTATAAAAATATTTCGGTATATTTGCATAGTTCATAGAATAATTTTCAACATAACCTTACAAACAAAACAAGTGTACAATACTTTACAGTTGGCCATTAAGTACCTAATTACAATAACTACTTACATGAGCATTTAAGAAATAGTTACTGCTGATAAAACACATTAGCAGTTGACGATAACAAATAGTACACCTGTCAACGCAACGTCTAATGACTAGCACACAGCACTCAGTTCCACACCGAGCAAACGAAAACATATATGCACTGCTTACTTTATGAACGAGTTGGCTTCCAGTGCCCTAGCCTCTATTTCAAGTCCGCCGTAGTAAGTACGTAATTCCGCCTTTCGCTGAATACATGAACAACGAATACAGGCTTCACATACTTCTATGAATGCATTCGGGCTGCGAAACTACTATTGAAGTTTCCTAGTGTAATGTCTTTAGCAGTGCTATATGTTATGAAGGCTAGCATTTACACTATTCCGATATTGGCACCCACCCTTCTTCAATGCCATCCACCTCTCGTCTTACGACTCCCTCGAGGAATATAATATTGTAATGGTCATCTCCGAAAGCTTCTGGTGTTGACGTCCTCGGACATGTCGACAGGGATAACAATTCTCCCTAGTGATTGGTTTGAGCGTGAAGGAGAGTGGAATGTCAGATTTCTACGCTTTGTTATCCCTTTTTCTCTTTTTACCTTATACAAAACACATTCTGATGCCCTTTGAACAGGGCTCTTTGGAGAGGGTGACACATCTTTGGTTACCTTTGTGAAAAGTTTCGCCTCTTTTGACGAGGGTTCTTTATGGAGTTGAGAAAAGTGCGGTGAATGAGATGTTTGTGATGCGTTCTCCCCAGTTCCAATCACTCCTTACTGTGGCGCCATTCAACAGAGACAGGCATTGTGATCCAGCCTTTGGCGACAATTAAGTGTCATCGGCACTTTTCTTCTTCACTCCTCTCTGTGCTAATCGCCTTCTCACTTCCGTAAAGCAATGAAGATGTATTATATTGATACAGACGAGACGCCTAAAACCTGTATCAGCTTCTTGTTGTCTTATGATACGTTACTGCACCTAAAACATCTTACATTTAACCTTAATGAAGAGTTCTTTCCTCAATTGAAGCAATCCCTGTTGACTACATCAGCATGCACTGCTATTTAATAAGCGTTTTTACGTCTAGGTACGAAACGGTATGTAGATTATCGAGCTGAGTGACTCACATGTTAGAACGCTGACTATCTGAGCACCCAGTTCGAGTTTGGCTCAGTCCATTGGTCCAAATTTCCGGCACTTCAGTGTCTTCGAAAATTATCAAAGTATTTAATGGGACGTAAACATCCCCTCTCTCTCTCTCTCTCTCTCTCTCTTGCATTGCTGAGGATCGTGACCTTCCTTAATATTCGTGAGGGTTTTCCAGGGTTTTCTCTGTTGAGCTTTCCTGCGTTCGGTCACTATCGTAGTGACGCGGTCTTTGGTCTTCTACCAGCTGTCTGGCCGATCAGCACCACCTTCTCGAGATTCACCTCCTGTACATGCAATGGTGATCAAAGGAACTACAGTTTTAGTTGGAGACGAAAAGTAGACACTCCTCCTCAATTTTCAGTTCGTTTAAAATTGTGTCTACCGAGCTAGTCAATCATGCCGTTAAGGTCGCGCAGCTATGAGCTTGCATTCGGGAGATAGTGGGTTTGAATTCCTCCGTCGGCAGCCCTGAAGATGGTTTTACGTGGTTTCTCATCAGGGAAATGCTGTGGCTGCATCTTAATTAAAGTCACGACTGCTAACTTCCCAACCCTAGTCCTTTCCCTTCAGTATGTTAATACGACCTTAAACAAGTAGAAGAAGTATCTTTGGTTTTATGTTCTGCCCGAGAAATACAGGGCATTCCTCTCCAACACTGCATCTCAGAAGCATGTGTTTTCTTTGTTAGAGGCGCTATCAACGTAACTACTGCAAGTCCTTTAACTGTGCGTTCTTTAACACTTTATTTGACTTGAAATAATAATGGCCTTAATAATAATAATAATAATAATAATAATAATAATAATAATAATAATAATAATTTGAAATGTTCGTAATTTGGGAGCCAGTGTTCACCAGAATGGACCCTTCGAATTAAGAGAGAGCATGATTAATGTTATCTTCTCTCTCCCAGAGCGTGAACATGAGACTGTGTACTCGTATATCCACTACGGGCCTCACCTAACCATCGGAAAATGATTAAATGGGTGGGAACTGCACCTAGATTATGCAATAGGTTTACCTTATTTCGGTCTAGAAAGCCAAGAATAATGGCCGAGAGGTTTCGTCGTGCTGACCACAGGACACCTCGTAATCTGCAGGCCTTCGTGCTGAGCTGCGGTCGCTTAGTAGGTCAAGGCTCTTCAAGGGCTGTAGTGCCATGGGGTTTGGTTTTTTCACACTTATTTAAAATTAACTATCTACCGAGCGAGTGGCTGAGTGGTTTGAGTCACGTGCGTTCGAACCACACTGTCGACAACCCCGAAGATGTTTTTCCGTGGTTTCTCATTTTCACACGAGGCTACCTACAGTATCTGTGCCGGTGCGACGTAAAGCAAGTTGTAAAAATAAAAAAGTAATTCTAGCCCTTATTCCTGATATTAGTTTGATAAGTGTTGTCCGTCATATGAGTCAGTTTCTCGAGAATACTATGGCTCTGCACTACTGTGTCATTGATTATAATAAATGCTATGACAAAATAATGAAAATGGCACTTTCTTTGAAATGTTTACGGAGACCCTACCTTGATGTCCACTGTCGTGCTCTGTAGGTAAGAATAATGCACAACAACCGAGCAAACACACCCTTGATGGTTAATTATACGCCTGATGGGTCATTAATGGTAGTTTCTTAATCCCAGTGGTCATTGGTTAGCCCTCCAGTTCTTTTTAGCTTGTACAAGTGACACACACTAATGTTAGTTTTCTTACTTGTCCAGTAACACTAACACGGCTACTTTTTAAATACGCGTGACATCCATCACCACTTTGTTAAAATGAGGACGGACGAGCGTCATTAAAATGTTACAAATTTCTACTATGCCCATTTTCCTTGTCAGGAGTTGATATTAGCAGTGATCTGTCCCAGGTCTAGCGAGACAGTCACTGAGATTTGGCACTGAACGTTGCCTTGACGCGAGATGGAAGCGCTAAAAAAAAAATTCTCGTCCCAATTTTGTAACTGAACACGATGGGATTGGATAGGGCTAGGGCTGGAAAGATACCCAGCCCGTAGTTAGCGTAGCGTAAAAAATAAGAAACCTAGAAGAGTTGTTTTCTGTTCTGCTGACTATCGAATTCAAATCCACTATCCTACGAATGCCTTTAGTTCAAACTATCTGTTCCGCAAAGCCAACGCATTCGGATACTCAGCAAGTCTTCGTGCTCTGCTCAGCTTCACCTTCCTTCTTTGAGTTATAAGAAAGTGCTATTACTACTGTTCTCTTTATATGGATGGCCGAGTAGAAGATGACTGGCGTAGGAAGATGGCAGCGAGCGCATGGTGCAGTAGACCACGAGGAGCGCGCTTGCTTTGTTTATGCACATTCATTTGCACAGCTCAGAAATCACATGCTGAGTACTTCAGCAGAAAGTAACCGTGTCTTCAGGTTGATTAAGATTATTCGTGAATGTCATGCAAAAATTAGATCTTTTCATGAGGGAAAGGAATTTTCAGAGAAAATCCATAGAGATTTGATAAGGAAAGACTTTAGCAGGTTAGTGATACACAGGCATCAATAATGAACTGAACTATCCATCTTGATAAATATTGCGAATAGGACTGTTCTGTTTTATAGGCATGAAATTCCCTTATTACTGGTGTAATTTTCACTGTGGTAAATTAAGCTGCAGGTTATATGATATCTTGACAAGTTTTGAATATTTGCTGGTTTTATAAATGTGTACGTTTGCTTCAGTGATATTTTAATTTGATAAACTGCGTGTTATTTCATGGGAACAGGAAACAGGAATTCATTATCAAGCACCGATTACGATATGTTGAACCTGGGCCTGTATAGTGAGCTACGTTTATAGGTACTTTATTTTAAGATTGCATGATTTTGTGGCATACATGCATACAGTTTACAGCAATGTTTCCAGAAAAACTGTTTTCACTCGTATTGTGTTACCGAATGCTATTTGCATGTATTCAGCACGTAAGTTAATATTTGTCGGCCGTTATTATACACTCATTTTTATTGCTATCCCGGAGATTAACTGACCTCGGAATGACATGTCAGGATGATCTCAATGTCCTTATGCTTTGAGTGAACATGTCTATATATTTTTAATTATTCCAATGCGCCATTAATTGCGATTTAAAATTGACTATATTATCATTGCTTTCCCATAAGGAGAGCTCTAGGATGGGCACACCAACATGGCGGACTGCGCGTTCAACTTGGCGTACTTTCTCCTGCAGCGGAGAGCTGCAATCAGCGATCATCCATGTATAGAGATCAGTGGCTATTACATATCAATCTGCCTAGCCTAGTGATATACTACTAACTCTACGAGCGTAACCTTCACACCATCCATCTCAGGGACTGGTTGCATAAGACCGAGCGAGCTCACCGTGCGGTTATGGTCCCGTATCGATGAGCTTGGATTTAGGTAATTGTAGGTTTGAATCCCACCTTCGGTAGCCCTAAAGATGGTTTTCCATGGTCTCCCATTTTCACACCAGGCAAGTGCTGAGGCTGTACTGAATTAAGGCCACGGTCGCTTCCTTCTCAATCCTAGCCCTTTCCCATCCTTGCGTCGTCGAAAACCTTCAGTGTGTTAGAACGGCGTTAAACCTCTAACAAGAAAAAGAACTGGTTACATAAAGAATAGTATAACTGATGTCGCTATAGGTCGAGCCGTGCACGGATTTATCCGCGGATGTCTACGAAGTTAGTGTCTTGGCGGATGCAAACTGTATGACAGTGCGGATAATTTTACTGATAATTTCTAAATAATGAAGTTTATGGATTTGCGCTCAGATATACTCTTATTTTTGTTCGGGGTTAGGCGACCCTTGACAGTGGTATGGGAGAAATGGTGATATATAAAGAGCCTTGAGACCATAAAGCTGTAAATCTGACTACCTCAATTACGTTCACACTGTCAAAGCCAAGAATGAGCCTAAGACAGATTAATGTAAGAACAAACTTAATATAGCTCATGCCAGAAAACAGTGCACTTTGAATACTGTAGGCCTATCTCACCAGAGATAGATCTGAGCCCAGGATTGATTTAATGAGAAAAATATAATAAATATAATGAAGGTATGAAATTGGAAATAATTTAAATAAACTAAAGTTTAAAAATGCTGACATAAACGACCTTGCTTGCTATTTTACGTCCCCAAACATTCATCGAACAAGCGTTTCTAAGCTTATTTACTAATCCTGAAAATAAAGGAAACAAAGTTTCGAAGTGGAACTATCAGCATTCTTGTGTTGCCTTTGTCCATTTTCGCATTATTCATACGTGTGCGTGCGATGTGCTGTGTTCCAGTCAGGTGAGCTCTTGTGGCTATTGCAAAGGGTTACCGTAATGAGTTGGCACGTGTAATTCCGGCTGGTTTGCAAATTATTTGCTTAGTAACGTAACTCGGCGATTTTACCACAATCGTTTAACATTAGCAACTTAATAATTCGTCTAACGAGAGCGTTGTGCATACATGCTTTAGAATTTTGCTAAGGACAGCCCTGAAATGGGTTCACATTGAGAGGCTATGAAGTACGAAGCGGATTTTTTTTTTTTTCAGCTTATCCATGTTTCACTAGAGATGCGATTGCTTTAGTTTCATTTGAGAATAAATATTGGTCAACAGCCCTGTGAACTTGATGCGTGTGTATTTCATCTGATAACAGGCCTATTTTTATATACAAGTCTGGTACGGGAAACTTTAAAGAGGAGAACTCACTCCATGATCGCCGCTAATCTACTCTGAGGAGACGGTGGTAGTAGTAGTAGTAGTAGTAGTGGAAATAGTACTAGTAGATCGCCGAAATTTTTTTAGTAGTTTGAATCGGTCTACGGCATCTTTCTATGCTCTTTCTGTACGAAGATTTTCTCGCACATCCTGGCAAATGGGGGACTAGAGCCTTGTTTCAAATGTTAAGCTTCCTAATCCTTCTTGGCTCACAAATTTGCTGACCATTGTAAACCACTAAGCCCTACGGTAAATATTGCATGGTTCTCGCACGAAATATGCGCTCCTACTGATTTATTTCTGGAAAAGAATGAATTACAATTACTGTGTCACTGTGTTTTAATGACTTTACTGCATATTGTGTCTACTTTCGTGGTAATTTAGAAAGCTCCTTCTGCCCACGTAATTCTACAAAAGATGCAGAAAAATGAAAATAGGATTTTTTTTTTTTTTTTTGCTAGTTGACCGACACAGATAGGTCTTGTGGTGACGATGGGACAGAAAAGGGCTAGGAGTGGGAAGGAAACAGCCGTGGCCTTAATTAAGGTACAGCACAAGCATTTGCCTGGTGTGAATATGGGAACCACGGACAACCATCTTCAGGGCTGCCGATAGTGGGGTTCGAACCTACTATCTCCCGAATACTGGATACTGACCACACTTGAGCGACTGCAGCTATCGAGCTCGGTAAATCGGAAATTAGGCTTTTCTGTCATAGTAGTATGGGGTGGGGAGGTTAAAGAGAATAATTATTAATATTGCTATTGGCTTTACGTCTCACCGACACAGATAGGTCTTATGGCGACGATGGGACAGGAAAGGCCTAGGAATGGGAAGGAAGCGGCCGTGGCCTTGATTAAGGTACAGCCCCAGCATTTGCCTGGTGTGAAAATGGGAAACTACGGAAAACCATCTTCAGGGTTGCCGACGGTGAGGTTCGAACCCACTATCTCCCCGATGCTATTAAAATATTCAACTTCATCATATTTCAGCTAACTGCCCACCGGGCGAGTTGGCCGTGCGCGTAGAGGCGTGCGGCTTTGAGCTTGCATCCGGGAGATAGTAGGTTCGAATCCCACTATCGGCAGCCCTGAAAATGGGTTTCCGTGGTTTCCCATTTTCACACCAGGCAAATGCTGGGGCTGTACCTTAATTAAGGCCACGGCCGCTTCCTTCCAACTCCTAGGCCTTTCCTATCCCATCGTCGCCATAAGACCTATCTGTGTCGGTCCGACGTAAAGCCCCTTGCAAAAAAAAAAACTAACTGCCAAGTAATACCGCCAAATTATCAGAACGTGCCTACTGGCGAGGTACATTGCACTTCTGCACAGATGCCAGGAGTATGAAATTGACAAGGAAACTGGAGATTCCAGAAGGAAAGTATAACTGCTATCTTATTACTGGCATAGCGCGGCGAAAGGCTCACATCTAATCCCTCGAACCTCAACTCTTCGTAGATCATTGTCATTGTTCGTAATTAGAACGCAAAAGTAAACGATGTGCCTTTCGCTGTCATTAGCACTGTGCCATGCTTTCGTTAATTACGACCTTGTTGTGTCAGAGTTGTTAGTACACTTACTTCAACTGGAATAGTACTTTCACCGTGTGGGACGCTGTAAGTATTGTGCGAATAAAATTCCGTGGTCAATGCAGCACCGTAATATCACGTGCAACACTCAACACGTGCATACTCTCACTGCATTGACTATGAGGGTGATATACTGTAACTTTAAAATACGAAGATCATGTAAACAGTCACTCCCATCGTAAAATAAGAAAGTAACAGAAAGTATTTCTCATTAAAATTGGTAGTAGTGAAGGAAGCTGAGAATTCTACGTTCTTGATGTCTATTTTAAAATTAAAATTCAGTTGAGGTTGTCTTTATTTGTATCATCATGTTAACGCTAGATTAGGTTTCGAAGATCTTGAAGTGAAGTTTCCAGAATTTTAGATTAATTGGTTTTTAGAAATAAACGAATCAAAGATCTAGTGTTTGTGAACATTTATTTTCCTAGCCTTGTTAGTTGTTCGTGGTGTGAGTTACTGTAGTCACGGCCTAGTTCGTGAACATGGACAACAGTTGAATGGCCTAGCAACTGGTTCTGAAAGTCGGGATACCAGTTGCTATGGAATTGGAACGGGCATCTCGGATATATTTGGAGCTGTAGCCCTCCTTGTGTTCAGGCGACTAGGACTATACAATCTACTGGGATCCCCTAAACCTTTAGAGGACAGATCCTCGCTGGGGCTGTGTGTAAGTAGAATAGCATCCTACTTCACAGAAATTACCGAGCTCATAATATTTTAAGCAAACGTCGGATCTATGGGGGGTGACGGAATCTCACTTTCATTTGATATGCCAGATAGTCCTTGGAAACAACTTGGCGAACGGAATGGACTGCTATCAATATTATTGGGGTTTATGGAAGAAAGAAACTGAAACTGCCCGAGTTTGGATGTGTTATGAGTTAAAGATGTTCGTATAAAGGGAGTAGATTATAAGGTGTTCTTAACAGGTGTTAAAAGGAGAAGGACAGAGTACAGTGTAGGATTGTTCATCAGGAACACTATAGCACGATACCTGTTGGTAGTTTTAGTGGTTGGAGAAATTAGGACGAGACTCGTCTCAGTGTATTCTCCGTGTGGGGGAGCACTGAGTAGCATCATAGTCGGGGTCAGCAGTAGGGACAGGATAATGCTAATGGGTAATTTCAGTGCTAGAATTCGAAACAGAACTGAAGTATATGAGCAGGTGGTGGTAAATGTGGGGTAGACATGGAAGCTGATAGGAATGGGAATTGTATTTATTGGACTTTGTGCTAGTATGGGATTAGCAGTTACGAATTCATTCTCTAAGCATAAAGCTATTCACCGTTACTCGTGAGAGATCCGTTATATAACTGACTTTGAAATCAGAAAATATATTAAGGATGTTCGGGTATTCCGGGGACTTTACGATGCTTCAGACTGCTATTTGATATTCAGTGAACTAAGGTATCACTATGCCTAAGATTGGGGAAGTGAAATCCGTTTGCTGACGGATAAGAGAAGAAGAAAAATGAGATGGCGTATGGCTTTTAGTGCCGGGAGTGTCCGAGGACAAGTTCGGCTCACCAGATGCAGGTCTTTTGATTTAACACCCGCAGGTGACCTGCGCGTCATGAGGAGGATGAAATGATGATGAAGACGACACATACACCCTGCCCCGTGCCAGCGAAATTAACCAATGATGGTTAAAATTCCCGACCCTGCCGGGAATCGAACCTGTGACCCTCTGTGACCAAAGGCCAGCACGCTAACCATTTAGCCATGGAATCACAGAAGAAAATATCCAGGACGAGGAAAGTGGTTAGAGAAAATTCCAAAGAATAGACAGTGTAGGTTCGGGTTAAACCTTTAGAAACAGAATGGGTAGCACAAAGGAATGTTGCAGTAGAAAAGGCAAGGTTATGCCTAGGAACAACCGTGGAAAGATGGAAAAGAAAAGCGAACATCTTGGTGGAATGAAGTCAGAGGAACTTTCAAACGAAAACAAAAACGTATCAAAAATGGCCCCAAATGGCCCAGGTCCGTGATGATCTCGTAGATGTACTCCGGTCTGGGTTTGTCACTCTCATTGGAGCCGTCGACGGTGCCCTTCAGTAAGGTGGCCAATAGTCCCACTGTCCCAGAAGGTGTGACCGCATCAGGAATCCCTCCGTGATCGGATGGTGTACCACAGACAGGGCACTTCTTTTATCCATTGTACTTAGATGGAAGAAATTGTTAAACCAATCATTGTTGAGTCCAAGAAGAAAGGTTTTAGTAATGACCTGTAAAGGGTTGGTCAAGTGGCAGTGAAACCTTTCTGGACTGCAATAAAGAATCTCGGAAATGGAGGGTAAAGGAAAATAAATAATGTAATGTGTAAATCAGGTGAACTTATTGTAGATCCTAGGGAATCACTGATTTGATGGAAGGAATATTTTGAAAATCCCATTACTGTAAAAGGAAACATTTTTTTTCAAGTCTCGAGCAGTGGTTTGTGCGGAGGAGAACAACAGGGGCAGAGAAATTACTCTCGAGGAAGTGGAAAAGATGATACATCAATTATAGTGTCATAATAAAGCAGCAGGAATATATGAAATTAGACATACAATGGTGAAATACAATGGGAGACGGGGATGAAATGTCTTCATAGAGTAATAAGATTGGCATTGAATGTAAGGTACCTTCAAATTGGACGAAAGCAGTAATTGCACCATCTATGAGCAAGGGAACAGAAAGGATTGCAACAACTAACCAATGTGGTTTTAGACCACAGAGGGTCTGTTAGGACCGGATTTTCAGTATGCGTCAAGTACTTAACTGAAAGTTGTTGTGAGGGGAGCAGACAGCTATATTTATGCTTCGTAGATTTAGAGAAGTCGTATGACAGAATCCCAAGCGAAGATATGTTAGCGGTAATGGGCGATTATGGGATTAAGGGTATGTTGTTGAAGGCAATCAGGGGTATTTATGTTCACATTCGGACCGGGGTGAGAATTGAAGTAGAGTGATTTCATTGATCAAGGTAGCTACAGAGGTTAGACAAGACTGTAATATTTCATCTTTGTTGTTCATAACATACATGGATCACTTGCGGAAAGATAGAACATGGCAGTAAGGGATTCTGTTCGGTGAAGATGTAAGCAGTTCGGCTTATACTGCCGACTTGGTGTTAATTTCAGACTGTGCAGAAAGCCTGCAGTCTAATTTTTGAAACTTGAACAAGGGTGCAGCGAGTATGATGTGAAAATTAGCAATTCCAAGACTGAAGTGATGTTAGTGGAGAAGAAAACTAAGAAGACTGAATGTCAGGTAGGGAATACGAAACTGAAACAGGTGGATCATTTTTAGTATTTAAGGATGCGTACCTCCCACGATGGTAGTTTACTGAATGAAATTGAATCAAGGTGTAACAAAGCTAATGCAGTGAACTTCTACTTACGATCAACGGTAAAGAAGTGATTTCTCGGACGAAACTATCTTTACGTGGGTCAATTTTTGGATAGACTGTGCTGTAAGGGAGTGAAACCTGGGTGGACTCGGGATATTTTATTCATAAGTACAAACATGAAATTGGCGAGAATGATTGCTGGTACAATCAGGCGGGAAAAGTGGCAGGGAGGTGCAAGGAATATGGAGATAAAGGCTAAGTTAGGAAAAAACTCGATAGATGAAGCTGTGCGACATAAACCAGTATAATGGACTTGGTCACTGAGGGTAAGAGAAGTAGAGGGAGCCCAAGGCGACGAATGTTAGACTCAGTTTTTAGTGATTTTATGAAGAGAGGTGTGGAACTAAACGAGACGATAGAGCTAGTTGGAAATACAGGATTGTGGAGACATTTAGGTACCGGTAATTCACAGAAGCTCCCAGACTGAATGCTGAAAGGCATAAGATATTTTGACTACCTGAACTTCCTGACATAACTCACTTATTAATAGTCTCAGACTGGACAGCTGTACATCCAAACGTTCTTGACCATCTATCCGAGAAATTCTCATTCATTCCGTTCTTGACCATCTATCCGAGAAATTCTCATTCATTCAAATTAGTTCCTTGTTTAAGAATTTTAAAAAAAACCCGGCGTGATCAAATTGATGAAATGTGTCTTCTAAGTGTTCTTCGAGTATTCGCCCAGTATTGAACATTAATACGTGGTGAGGTGGCCACACCTCACTCTCGGCCTTTAGTACAGCTCTGACTCTCTGGTGGTAACTCGAGATGTCTCCGGGCGAATGTCAGACCATTCTTCCTGCCGCGCTGTAGCAAGCGTAGTTAGTGATGATGGTCGTTGGGATCTGGAGCTTTCTAGTTCGTCCCAGAAGTGTGCAATAGGATTACGGTCAGGGCTCTGGGCAGTCTTGTTGATTTTCGAAACCGTATTGGCTACAAACAACTCGCAAACAGATCTCGAGTGTTCTGCCAAGCTCACTGAATGTTAACACCAACCGACCCTGTGAGCGACACTTTTAATGGTGGTCATGACAGGGACTGCCTGCTTAAGGCTGTATTGCTCATACCTCAGTCAAAGCCAAGGATAGTATTGATACAGGTCAATAAAAATAACAGATTTGTTCTAGCCCATGCCAGGAGACATAGACATAGGACCTGAGCTTCACGTCTCACTACCTCCGATTAATATTGCTCTCTTTTCATATCTCACAATGAAAAGACGGTGCCCTATTAGTTCGAATACATATCATATCATGTGTTCAATCCAGGGGCTCGTTTCTACAGTGAGATTAGCCTTTGTAGGGAGTTAAATTACAGCAGAAATGTATTTTTCCCCGCTAATTTACTAGCCTCTCCCTCATATTTTCTTGATAGCCCAGACAACCTATTAGTGACATTGTTCCTGATATTAATTAGACTAAAATGTCCGGGTCCATGGGTAAATGTTTAACGTGATAGCCTTTGGTTCAGGGTTCCTGGGGGTTCAATACCCGGCCGGGTTGGGGATTTTAACCTTCATTGTTTAATTCCGATGGCTCGGGGAGTGGGTGTGCGTGCCGTCTTGACAATTAGAATTCATCATAGGTAGGATCCCATTCTCACGGAGGCACAGGTCGCCTATACGGCGTCAACTTGAAAGACCTGCACCAGGCCTCTTCGGAGGCCACACGCTATTATTATTATTATTATTATTATTATTATTATTATTATTATTATACTAATGTGACAAATTATAAGGAGGTTATATAAGTAGTAGAGATTGTTGTGTATTCAATAGGAAAAGCGTATGTAATGATCAAATGCCAGAGTCTGTATAGTATGTAAACATGTATGTATGTATGTATGTATGTATGTATGTATGTATGTATGTTCAGTCTTCAGCCCTAAGGCTGGTTGGATCCTCAACAGCTCCGCCATCAGCTGTCATAGATGGCCTAGGCATCACTGAAGAGGCGTACTAGGGAAATGAGGAGTGAGGTAGTTTCCCGTTGCTTTCCTCACCGGGCCAGAAGTTGCTATTACATATCAGTCTGCCAAGCCCACTGAAATGCATGCACCAACCAGCCCTATGAACAACATTTTCACACCATTCATAGCAGGGACTGGCTGCAGAAGGAATGGCATTACTAGTATCGCTCATACCTCAGTCACTTTCATATTGTCAAAGCCAAGGATAAGACAGACAGATCAATGAAAGTAACAAAATTTCTCTAGGCTATACCAGAAGACATAGTGCAGCGTAAACACTAGGTCCTGCCAGCAAAGGTATTATGTAAACATAAGAAAGGCTAATAAAATTTGTCTTTGCAAGGACATTCTTTGTAGGCTATACATTATGTACATTGTAGAGGAATGAAACAAAGCTACACTTGTAATCAAAGAACTGGGAAGGAAATTTTTGAATATATTTGGGGATATATTATAAATTTTCATCAATCAACTGGGAAATCTACCTGGCAGGGAATAAGGAATTTTGAAACGAAAATAAGGAAAGTAAACTATGTTTGGTATAAATAAGAAAATAAACTCCTCATAGATTATAACGCAGTGTAGAAAATTACAATATTTAGTACATCTACTTTATCTGAAAGAGTCATTTTATGCTATGCTACTGGCTTGGAATTGTTGTGGAGTATGAAAGTAGGAAATAACTAGTGGATAAAATGTGGTCATAAAATGTGCAAGCATAATAGCGAATGCAGCGATGAAATGATTTCATATGGTAACGGATAGCATGGAATTTGAGTACCCTGTGGAGAAAGAAATACTCGCTGCGATCGACAAACAAACGATATGGCAGATGTGCGCAGTTCTCACATTATATTTTTCCAAATAGAATTCTAGTCACTATAAAAGAGAGAATGCGAGCATTGGTAGAGAATAAAGGGTCTATAACTATTGCGGTCGTAGACCACACAGTCTAGACCAGATGTACTGATGTTCTGGAGAATGCTATGGGATACATAATCATGATGTGTTGGCCTAGTGGAGCCATTTCTCGTAGTATCAAAAAGAAATATTTTTGACTGTCGGGTTTATGATGCAAAGGACAGTTCATTGCCGTCTGTATCATAGTTTTACAATGGCATGTGGTTTCAAGAACTCTGATATTTCTCCAGTAATGGAGTTAACAGGTGTATCTGCAGTATTTTTTTAAAATCGGTTCATAAGTGAAACAGAAGTGCAACCCATGATCCACTGGGCCTCACAATTTTATTGTTATCGACCGAATGAAGCAGTCGAGCGAATGTTACAGCCATGTGTGGTCAGCGTTCCGTGTCAGCTTCCATCAGCTCCAACACATCACTTCGAAGTAGCAATCGCAGTAGCCTACAATGTATTCCTGTCCCGGTTACAGTAGGCCTACTTGCGAGACACATAGGTCTGTCAATTTAAATAGCTTCTCATTTCATGTCTACTCTCATTTTATTAAATTAGCACAAGAACTCAGTCATGGTCATGTAATGAAATGCATTTACCAGTTTCTTTGGGAGTGGAATATTTTTTGTTTCTGTCATCTTCCACCCCCTTCCCCCATTTGCGCGCTCAGCATTTAAAATTATGAGAACTTCTTTGCGTTATTTTTTTACATCGCACCGACACAGATTGGTTTTATGGCGACGATGGGATGGGAAAAGGCATGGTATGGGAAGGAAGTGGCCGTGGCCTTAATTAAGGCACAGCCCCAGCATTTTCCTGGCGTGAAAATGGGAAACCACGGAAAACCATCTTCAGGGCTGCGGACAGTGGGGTTCAAACCCGTCTCTCCCGAATGCAGGCTGACAGCTACGCGTCCCAAATCACGCGTTCACTTGCTGGAAATCAGCTAGGTGTGTTTTTAATGTTTACTGTCTTCAGTTATCCATTCATCAGTTCTACGCATTATTATATAGAGTTTTACTGAGCGTGCTTGACTCTCGGGAAATTGAAACACGTGTTTCTCTCTCTGAAGGATTCTGTATTTCTGTTGTTTAGTACAATACCCACGGTTTCACTTTAATTACTGCCATTATGAATTATTCTTAATCTAACAGGCTACCTTAAGAATTATTTTAATAAAGTGCTGGTAGTAAGTATGTGTTGTTTTTGTTTGCTTATGGTGAATACTTGTACGAGCTCGTGTAACTACGTGTGGAATTGTGGTGTGTGTATTAACAACTTGCTCGGGATGGTAGTGAGAAGTGGTCTGGCATTGAGAAAGGCAGCATCCAATGTTTGTTCTAGAGTTGAATGGTAAACTGTAGTAAAATAAATTCAAAGATAACTGACAATGCAATCAGTTTCTCAGGAGTCCATGGATACTCGCTTCACACGCCAGCGTTTTAACACCCACTGAGCACTGACTTTCTTGGCTAATGAAAGTTCGTGTTGTGGATGCTGCTGCTGCTGCTGCTGCAGCTGCAGCTGCTAATGATGATGATATCATGTGTGACGAAGTATATTCACGTGAAAGTGGTAATAAATGTGGGACGAGGTGTCTTGAGGATAACTTCGATTGCATGGTGATGATGTATGTGGGCGGTGATTTAATCTCTTTGTCGAGTAATGTGAATCGTCGCAATGACTATCGATGTGCTGAATGCTGTGTACAGCCGGTGCATGATGCCTTATTGAGTGAACAAGCAGGTATTTCTGCTTCCTACGCGTTCCTTTGTTAGTCGTCCTTGCGCTGACGACATTGGGCGTGTGCAGTTAAGTCATACGTAGGAGTGGAGTCTCACTGTCTCTGCAGATCCAGACCATACGTTTCCCGTTGTTTTTATTTTTATCACCTTCGGTATTTCATTGCTGCAACTTTATGTGCGATACCTGTTATGCGAAGTTTTTTTCGTTCAGTCATCTCGTGTACAGTAATGTACCTCATGAGAAACTTAATGGTTTAATATATAAGAAACTTATTTCAGACAAATACTGTGTACAGTACATTTAAGATCGATGTTGTAACATTCAGTTCACTGTGGTGAACGTAAATGTAACTCAGTGAAATTGCGCCAAGTACAGTTTAGATAGGAAAATAACGAACTACAGGCATGTAGCTAGGAGAGACTTAAACATCTAGGTTAATACTGTCTTTTTTTTTTCTTTTTTTTTTTTTTTTGTCCTGACAGGAGCTCAGTCAAGAATATTGCATTCGATACTTTTTGAACGTAAAAGCAAAATTAACTCATTACACCGTATTGACAGGAGAAATGAACCACTTACACTGTATGATAGATCCATGGATATCTTACGGATAATTCATATTTCCGACATTTCGATTTTATAGTGACCATTTCCCAATGTTTATATTCCCTTATGTGTTTGTAGATGTACAGACGCTTCAATGTATATTACAATTATTCTTTTATCACCTCCCTTAGTTTTCAGTTAGGGATTATGGGTGTTAATACAGAATGAAACGTTTTACAATATGCACTATTCTTTTTATTTGATTTAATTAAACTTATTTTAGAGTGGCCCAGGAGGTAATGAACGTACCAAATCTTTGTGATTTTGTAATTGTTATTTTCGGAGTATAGCCTATTCGTGAGTCGTTAAAACTGTAGGCCATCAATTAAATTGAAGTTATGAATATACTGATTTTATTCTTCCCCGTGAATGTGACTCGTAGGCTATGTTACCTTTTACTACTAATTTCTGTGAGATATGAATGGACTGTTGTTGGAAGTAGTACCTGTGTGGCTTCAGCTTGGTGTTTCAAAATTATTCTTGTCACACCTCAGCGTCTTTCGTGCCAATTACAATTTGCTGTTTTATTATTTGGTTGCAAGGTAGTAGATGACAACAAAGGGCGAGGTGTTTTCTGCTAGTGTAGTGGTTTAACGTCCCTTTAACTCACGTTTTCGGTGGCGATAGGATAGGAAAAGACCAGAACTGGGAAGGAAGCGGCCGTAGCTAAATTAAGGTGCAGCCACATCATTTGCCTGGTGTAAAAATGGGAAACCACAGAAAGCCATATTCAGGGTTGCCGATGACGAGGTTCGAATCCACGTTCTCCCCAGTGCAAGTTTACAGCTCGCTCGGTGGTGAGAAATAAATGAATGAATTAATTAATTAATTAATTAATTCGCTATATTGTTACAGGCTTAGGTAAAGGAGATGTGTGATATTAAATGACTGAGGATGACCTCAAGAGAGGGTCGAAACCGGTCCCAGAAGTATGAAATGGTGTCATTTTTAGTCATTTCATTTAGTTTTGTACTGAAAGGTTGACAATTCTTCTCGTATTCCTGTGATTAAAGTACAACTTTCCTTTAAATCGGTTCATCACTCGTGTGTCTTTGTTAGTACGAACCATAAGATGCAAAGTTGTATGCTTCAGTGTTGGACCACGATGGCTTACGTTAGACTTCTTGACTGATTGTCAGATTTTTTCCTCACTTAACTCCAAATAAAAACTGGGCTCATACTGGTGACATTTGATCCACTTCTCTATCCTAATTACTGCAGTTAATGTGCTGGAGACGTAACAATTAGATACATTAGCGTATATTTCTCTTTTCTCTCTGTGCCGTAGCGCTGGTATTCTAGTGGTTAATATTGTATCCAAGATCACGAGTTCGATCGTAGCCGAAGGCAGTATAATTTTTCTGAGGACGGGAAAGTTCATAGTACTCCATATCGTTCATCTCGACTTGTGAGAGTGCTTGAGAACACCTTAGATGCTCATTTGGCTTTCATTCTAAGTTTCAGTTTCGCTGATATGAATTCTGGCTGTGATTAATTACAGTTGGCCGGGCTGAGTAGTTCAGATGGTAGAGCGCTGGTCTTCTGAGGTCATTAGCGAATTCGATTCCGGCTCAAATACGCCAGCCTCGTGTCGGTACTTCGGTGACTCCAAAAAATCGTGCAACGTAAAAACCAGTAACAGTATTTGTATTGCTTTCTCTTGATTGTGCGAGGCTGCTGATGACGTATCTGCTCTGTGGATAGAACTGTATTTCAACTTCAGTTCCAATAATAATTACAATTACTATTACACGCAAAACTGCTGACTTCTGAAAGTTTTCACACACTCAAGTGACAATAGTCAGTTGATGTAATGTTGTTGATAAGTTTAATGGTTTACGATATTATAGGTCATCACATTTGGTTTTCTTCCGGCTGGGCGATATTAGGGTATTCAAGGCTAGGCTTTCAACACCCGCCTACTCCTCCTCCCCTCTAACAAACAACCCCCCCCCCCCCACGGCCCCAGTATGATTCCTTTTCCCTCATTCTTCCAGATATCGTTCCTCCGCGTTTCTCTTTTCTTGATAGTAATTTTCATTATCTTGCTGATCGATAGGGGCTAACAACCACGAGGTTTTGCTCCCCCTGCGGATGGGGGCGGTAAAATAACACCTACAGTATCCCCTGCGTGTCGTAAGAGGCGACTAAAAGGGGCCCAGGGGCCCTCAACTTGGGAGCGTTGGTTGGTGACCACGGGGCCCTTAGCTGAGTCCTGGCATTGCTTCCACTTGTACCAGACTCCTCACCTTCATCTATCCTGTCCGACCGCCCTTGGACAACTGTAGTTGTTTTCCGATCCCGACGCTATTAGGTTTCCGAGGGCTAGGGGTTCTTTCATTTTCACGCCTTTCGTGGCCCTTGTCTTTCTTTGGCCGATACTTTCATTTTTCGAAGTGTCTGAACCCTTCCATTTTTTCTCTGATGCCTTCCATTTTTTCTCTCTGATTAGTGTTATATAGAGGATGGTTGCCTAGTTGTACTTCCTCTTAAAACAATAATCACCACCACCACGAGGTTTTGCAGCTTATAAAACAGTCACAACCGCCACCGTCGTCAGGCATTTCGTTACCATGACGACTGGACAATATTACCACATCAGTGGTGCTTGCCATTGATGTACTTAGCAATAGGAATTTAATTCGTGACTATTATTATAGCTTGCATGGTGACAAAAAACGTATCTGATAGAGATATAGAAGACTGGAAATTAGATTTCGTATAATTTTTGTTACATACATTTTTTATACAAGTAATATTTCCGGAAATATTTGGAAGTTTGTGAAAAATGTAATATTCTTGATTGTTTTAGTTATTATTCCTTGTACGGTAAAAAACACACAAACCACAAAAGATTGGAAATTATATTTTATACAACTTTTGTCATGTTTTTCGATACAGCTAATATTAACGGAAAAGTTTACTTTTCCTGGCCCTATCCCCTTATATTGCTACCCACTGTGTACTAATCAAATAATATGTAGCCTAGTGCACAACTCGGCAACCCTAAACTTAAATACCGAGTTTCAACAAATTATTTTAGCCCTGTGATGTCCGTGGAACAAACTGACAAACAAACTTAAATCCATTTGAACCTACTTTCGGCTTTTGTATACGTAATCCGAGTATGTGGCAGAAATTTGGAGTGTGCAAACAGAATTATAATTTTATTTCTATGTCTAATTTTTGAATGTCTTTCATTAATCATTTATTCATTCACATGAGAAAAGCTGTAACTGTGTCATATCAACAAACTTCAAGTAAACATCGTAGATGTTAAGTAAGATGTTGGAAAGACTATTCTGTCTCTTGGTTCTACGTGCAATTATATTGAAATGCTGAGTGTGTGTACTTATTCTGATGGAAAATGTCGCGGAAACGCCACCACAGCGTGCCCTCTCCAGGGAGATGAGCAATCCAATTCAGTCCAATCCCTTCCCGCTTTGCACAGACTTCACAAAGACGCACGTATTGCTGGCTCCTCGCCTGCTTTACCATGCACACCTCCTGCTGTACAAAGGTTCACTTCATGTCTTCAGTTGTTTTATTCACATTAGTATAATGTGTTAAGTGTTATGTTCATCAGCGCACACGAAAAATTTCGTTTTCATTTTACGGAGAAAACTTGGAAAGTATATTTCGTTATCCTATGTCTTTACCCCTTCTAAAGATAAGTCTTTAAACAAGGAAGCACGTGACTATTGAGGCGATGGACTTAACGAAAACCTTTGACTGGTCTACGCTACTGTATGGAAGTAACAACTGAAGAATTGGAGAGAAGAAGAGAGGACGAGTGGAAGTAACTGGATGACTATAGAGGAGGATCTCCGGTACAAGCGGGACAGGAAAGTAATTTTCATTATCCTGCTGATCAATGGGGGCTAACAACCACATTGTTTTAAAAAGAGAACAATGGGAGGACACTCGGCAAGGAGAAGGAAATGAAGAAAATAAAATTAGTAGTTCATATACCGAGGCGCATTAAAAGTATCCCAAACATTTTGGAAGGGAAGGTGCTGAGAAAGAAATGGAGAGGACAGCTCAGAAAGTCATACTACAAAGATCTGAAGAAAAACATGAATTGTTAGGATTACCTAGATGGAGGGAGTAGCTGAAGTTAGAGGAGAACGGTTGCCGCGACAAGGTTAGAACTTGGTGATTATCATGTTAATTACCATATTTCAGTACCCACTGCTGTTTGTGAGATTTTTCTACTTAATAAAATTTGTCTAACCTGTGAGAATTTCTGATCCCCTCGCCCCAATGGCGCTACAGCCCTGATAGGCCTTGTCCTACCAAGCGACCCCTGCTCAGCCCGAAAACTTCCAGATTTTGAGGTAACCCGTTTAATTTTCTTGGTCTTTTTTTGACTTTCTAGATATCGGCTATTATCTCACCATCAGTTAGCTCCTCAATTAACTGTTCTCGTGTAGGCTGATTGGACCTCCAACTAGCCCTCAGATCCAAGTAAAAACTGCTGACTTCGCCGGGAAGAGGCAGTCTATTTACACCTCTACCAGGTGGCCAGCTCAAGGAAAGCTCAGACAAATTCATTTTTGTTTAAAGACACATGGTGTAAAGACTAGAAGTGTGATACTGTAGTTTCATGCTCCTTTGAATGAAATTGAAGCGAAGCGATGCTTTATGGTTTATCCCAAAGCCTACTTGGCAGGTAACCTCTGCAGTCTAGTGAATCTTCATCCCGGAGATTTAGAGGAACAATATATTGCCCATTACAGGAAGTAGGTCAGTTCGTAAGCCTGCGGGATTTCAAGCGAGCGGAGCTGTTACTTCCCATTTGTGTCCCATTCATAATGCAGTCGGTTTTCAGGAAGAAAATTTTTACCAACTGTTACCACCGTATCCAGTAGTGATCGTGAGTTATAGCGAACCTTTTATAGCGCAGTGGTTGTGTCTGATAAGTGGAGAACAGGCCAGTTTGATTCTACCAGTAGTATTTTCTAGTTTAGGTGGGATGATTTTCTTCCCATTGTATGCCAAATGTTGTCGTTTCTGGGTGGTTGGTAAATAGCCTATAAATGTATCACATTTAGATTTTAGGCCCAAACGAATCTCTGTTATTTCACAGTGAAGCACTTTGTATAGTATTGTTCTATAGAATCTGGCGTGCATTAGTTGGAGTGGGGTGTAGCTTACAGTGCTCTTTTAACGATAACGTAATTCCAGGTCTGTGTTTTGTTAGTAATATAAAACGTTTGTAGATGTTTCCCCCATTAATTTGTAATTGCCTTGTTCTCATTAAACCCAAACTTAAATTATAATAATTGAATTAAAAAGAAGAATAACTCTTTATCTTGTTAATGTTCCTTTTAAAATGCCTAGTGTTTCTTGTAGTGGCTGTTTACAATGAGATTACTGATAACCCACTTCATAGATTGGCACTTGATGATAAGATGTAGCTTGTTAGACTTACGCATTTATTTCAAGTTCTTCATGCCATTGTAAGTGTTCGTGTAAAATTTGTTTCAAGGTGATTCTAGAGTACGTTAAAGATACTCGAGCGTCACACTTATGTACGATGTCCAACTAAATGTAATGCAGGGAAAACGTTTAATATCCCAGGGAAAATACAGGGTAAATAGATTTAGGTTACTAGCGGGCACCTTGTGCATAAGTTCAGCAGAACTCTTTGCCGACTCGCCTATAACTAAATTTAATGCAGGGAAAACGTTTAATATCCCAGGGAAAATACAGGGTAAACAGATTTAGGTTACTAGCGGGCACCTTGTGCATAAGTTCAGCAGAACTCTTTGCCGACTCGCATATGTATGGAATTTTAAATTTAGCATTCAGTTCCTCACATTTGCTACAACGTCTTTTTTTGTGGTCGTCCAAAACAGTAATTGAAATTTGTTTTTCCAAAAGAGACTATGCAACTTCCTACTGCTGAGCTGTGAATGAAAGTATTCAACTTCTTTCACGCCGTAATATGTAATTTTTCGGAAAAATTATTGGATGTGTTCAGACACAAGTGTGGTAACATATTCGGGAACTCCACGGGAATTGCCAGTAATTCGTCGTTTATCTGTGGGAAGTTCGCCACGAAGAATTAGTGCAGTGATTCGAAGGATGTGTTTCTGACTTATGACAAGTAAGTGCGTAAAGGTGGTTCGACATACATGTTTTGTGTCTCCATGCGCAATATGGTACGAAAGCGTTATCTTCTCAATTAGGCGTTATGAATGCAAGTCTTGGGTGTTTTTATCTGGCATGTCCAGAAACTTGGTGAGAATGGAGAACCAAGCAACTCCACTACAGAAATGTGTGCTTTTCTAATAATAACATTATACTTATGGTAATAATATCGTTATCTTTTAGAGGTCAGTTTCGTGTGAATTAGAATTAACAGTTTAAAATTATTCCCCTTCCCTCTTTGAAACACTTATCTTCAACAAATTGCTTTTAAACATATCTCCTATGTATTCGACAAACAAAACATATCTGTCAAAATAATCATTGTTTATATCGTCGCCGACGTTTATATGGTGTTGAAAATGCCAAGAGGAAAAGATAGTACCGGTACCACTTACAAAGATTCCACCTATGTATTATATGTAAAATAACATGTCCTGGTTGACTGACTGACTGACTGACTGACTGACTGACTCATCATCGCAGGGTCAAAACTACTGGAGATAAAGACATGGCAGTTTGGGGATACATTTTATTAGAGTGTAGGTGTTCACTAAGGGTGGATTGTTGTATGTTCCACCGCCAAGGGCGTGAAAAGGGGGGTGAATCCTTTATAAATGTGTTTACAGACGTATAAATTTGGTATTTGGTATCTCCTTTAAAAAAAAAATTTCCCGGAAAATCCCCTTAAGCCGGGTGAAATAAAAGGGAAAAGGCGGTTGAATACCTTTTAAAAGGATACTTATATCTCAAAAACGAATATGTTGCAGACATGAAAAATGGTATTTTGGAGTCTCCTTTAAAAATAAAGAAACATGCATTTTTTGGGGGAGGGGGGGAAAATCAAATTAAAGGTGGCTGAGCAGGAGTGACAAAGGGAGTGAATTCTTAAAGTGACTCTATCTACAGTACATCTCAGAAACGTAACATGTTACAGACGTGAAATTTGGCATTTGGAGTTTCCTGTAAAAGTAAAGAAACACAGATAATTTGTTTTCGGAAAATCCACTTAATGAGAAGTGAAAAAGGGGGTGAATTTTTAAAATGAGCATGTTACATGCTACACACGTATTTTTAATCTTTTAAAAATACAGAAACGTGTATTTTTTGTTTTCGAAAAAGAACACTTGAGGGGGAGGTAAAAAGGGCTGAAAAGTGGTTTGAATTATTTTTATAAGGAAACTGATATCTCAGAAACTGAAGATGTTACAGACGTGAAAATTGGTATTTAGAGTGTCCTTTATAAATAAAGAAATACGCATTTTTTTGTTTTCGGAAAATCCACTTAAGGGGGGTGAAAGAATTAAAAGATTAGTTGAATTATTTGTATGAGGATAGTTATATCTAAAAAAGACTAAAGATGTTACAGACGAGAAAGTTGGTAATTAGGATCTTCTTTAAAAATAACGAAACCCGTATTGTTTGTTTTCAAAAATCCTCTTAAGTGGAGGTGTGGGTGGGGGGGAAGGGCTGATAAATGGGTTGAATTATTTTTATGGGGATACTTATATCTCCAAAACTGAAGATGTTACAGACGTGGAAGTAGGTATTTGGAATCTCTTTTTAAAATAAACATGAATTTTTTGTTTGTTTTCGACTTGAGAGAAGACTTTCTCACATGCACAACATGGTTATCTGAGCGCCAAAAGGCAATACCACAAACGTGGCTTATGAAGAGTTTCTGGGGTAAATTAAATTCAGTTTTTCGGTAGGTTTTTATACTTTAGGGGTTTTCAGATAATGTCTTAGTGCAGTACTGAGAAACGATTACTTTTATCAAATTACGAAATCCACGCGAGCGAAGCCGCGGGTAAGTGCTAGTTATCCCAGTTTTGGATCGCCAGAAAAATCTGAGAAAGTATTCACTTTATTGGCAATTAGGCATATATCTCTTACAGCCAAAACAAACAAACTAACAAACCAATAAGCAACAAACACACCTACTTCGAAAGGAACGTACTACGGAGTACATATCAATGAAGAGAAATACTGCTAACTGAAAAATGTGCAATATGTTGAGAACTCGAACAAAACTGAACAAATATTAAAACAGAACAATATACTAAAATTATGGTTGTCGACCTTACTCATTATTGAAAGCTAAGAATAACGGCCGTGTGGGGTCAGTCGTTCTGACCACACGATACCTCGTAATATGCAGGCCTTTGGGCTGAGCAGCGGTCGGTTGGTCGGCGATGGCCTTTTGGGGCTGTTGCGCCATGGGCTTTGGTATCTTTTTACTCATTATTGAATTTGGCTCCACACTGCTCTATACTTGTAAGCCATAATTTTGTGTTTTTTACTTGCACGGTTATAAAACCTCGTTGAATGAATGGCGTATGGCCTCCGGAGAGGCCTGGTGCGGGTCTTTTTCTCGTAGACGGCCTATTAGGCGGCCTGCATGTCTGTGAAGATGAAGGCCCTACCTAGGATGATTCTAATGCTGAATACGCCACACACAACCAGCCCCCGAGCCATTGGAATTAACCAATTAAGGTTAAAATCCCCGACTCAGCCGGGAATCGAACCCCGGACTCTCTGAACCGAAGGCCAGTACGCTGACCATTCAGCCTACGAGTCGGACACAAAACCTCTTTATAATTACTCCCATAGAGCAGGGCCTCTCAGAGTGCATGCGCCGGTTCATTGCGCGGTGCAAGGTGCATAAGACGACTTCGCTAGGTTGACGAGTGCAGACCCCCCCCCCCCCACTCCTCGAGTTTGAGCAATAGCGCTGTCTCTCTCCTTCCCTACGCCTGTCTCGCTCGCTCCGCCTGTTTCTCCATTCCTCACTCGCTAAGCCGAGCTTAGCCAGTCGCCCCGAGACAGAACTCTGGTCCGAGCATAGCCGAGTAGGACCGATGCACAGTGCACAGAACCTCTGCGCCTGGTTTTGCACGCGTGAGATTTTGGGCATTTGAGAGACACTACCAAAAAGAAACAAAGAGAGATAATACTTAACATAATACTTACATCATCATTATAGACCGTTATGCCTTTCAGCGTTCAGTCTGCAAGCCCCTATGAATTTACTAAATGTCGCCACAATCCTGTATTTGCAACTAGTACTGTGGTCTCATTTCGCTCTATACCTCTTATCTGTAAATCGTTAGAAACTGAGTCTAACCATTGTCGTCTTGGTCTCCCTCTACTTATCTTACCCTCCATAACAGAGTCCATTATTCTCCTAGGTAACCTATCCTCCTCCATTCGCCTCACATAACTCCACCACCGAAGGCAGTTTATGCGTAGAGCTTCATCCATCGAGTTCATTTCTAACTTAGCCTTTATCTCCTCATTCCGAGTACCCTCCTGCCATTGTTCCCACCTGTTTGTACCAGCAATAATTCTCGCAACTTTCATGTCTGTTACTTCTAACTTCTGACTAAGATATCCTGAGTCCACCCAGCTTTTGCTCCCGTAAGGCAAAGTTGGTCTGAAAACAGATCAGTGTAAAGATAGCTTCGGCCGGGAGCTGACTTCCTTTTTACAGAATACTGTTGATCGCAACTGCATTAGCTTTACTGCACCTTGATTCAATCTCACTATATTACCATCCTGAGAGAATACAAATCCTAAATACTTGAAATTATCTACCTGTTGCAGCTTTGTTTCACCAATCTGACATTCAATTCTCTTGGATTTCTTACCTACTGACATCAGTTTAGTTTTGGAAAGGGTAATTTTCATACCATACTCATTGCACCTATTTTCAAGTTCCAATATATTAGACTGCAGGCTTTCGGCACAATCTGCCATTAAGACCAAGTTGTCAGCATAGGCCGGACTGCTTACTACATTTCCACCTAACTGAATCCCTCCCTGCCACTTTATACATTTGAGCAGGTGATCCACGTGAACTACGAGCAACGAAGGTGAAAGATTCTCTAACCCCTGTAAGTACCCTGAACCAAGAACTCATTCTACCATCAATTCTCATTGCAGCCCAATTGTCAACATAAATGCCTTTGATTGATTTTAATAATCTACCCTTAATCCCATAGTCCGCCAGTATGGTGAACATCTTTTCCCTCGGTATCCAGTCATATGCTTTCTCTAGATCTACAAAACAGAAACACAACTATCTATTCCTCTCGTAGCATTTTTCAGTTACCTGGCGCATACTGAAAATCTGATCCTGGCAGCCCCTCTGTGGTCTGAAACCACACTGGTTTTCATCCAACTTCCTCTCAACTACTGATCGCACCCTCACTTCCAAGATGCCAGTGTACTAATAATTTTCCGTAAATGTATTCCTACTCAAATATGTCCAATTTTCAACTGTTTAATTAATTGGCGGTGGGATGTCACTATTGTAATGGCCGCACGGTTTCGAGGATTTCGAAGACTTGCTTATTAAATTGTTTTCACTGTTTCACTTTCTCATAGTAACGCCTATTACGCTCTTCTCGTTTCATTTCTTTTATTCCTTCATCATTCACTTTTCTCGTTTCAGCTCTTCACTTTTGCACGTTTTTGCGGAATCCTAATCTACTCTTTCTTTTCCATTATTAAATTTGTTACTCTATACAACCGACCACAATGAATTCACAACGAAAGCTAACCTCCAACTGAGCGCGCGAGCCTGAATCTCGAAGAGCGGCAGCCGTGGATTTGCTTGAGATTCCCGACCGATTGGGTCCTTAATCTCCTTTTGACGTGTGGCTATTAAGAGCATTGGTGGGTTTGTTTGGTAGTTAGTTCCAGTATTTCAGGGAAATAGAGTGGCGAAGGTTGAGGTATTGAAATATGGTGGTGGCAGTTATTTGCCATTCTTTGGGACTGAGGAATAGGTGACTTATTTGCACTTTGGAAGGTGCTGCCATCAGTTGAGCTCATTTGGAGGTTTAGAAGGGACTTATGTAGGGGTGCGTTGTTGGTTGTTGGGGCATGCAGTGTTTCTGAGTGGGAAAAGGTCTTGGGTTGGGATGCGTGGGTTATGTAGTGCTGGTTAGTAGAGAGAAGAGATTTTTAAGTTCTATGGTGGGGATGGTTTGTGATGTGCGGCCCAGATAGTGCGTGGGAGGTTGGTTGAGGTTTAGTAGGGACGGAAGTTGTTGGTTACTTGGTTATGGTTGGCGGAGGTGTTTATTTGCTACTACGTATGTGGTGAGCTTTTATTGCTTTTTTGAGGAATGAGCAGCCTGGATACGAAGCGGCATGTTTGCCTTTGCAGTTAGCGCACATGGCCTGGTCCCGTGAAACTGGGCAGACGGTGTAGTGGTGATTCACAAAATGTAGGACCATCCTCCGATGTTTTTTCTTCTTCTGTATCTGTTGCAGCTGGTCTGATTTGTGCAGGTTGCGATGGAGTGGTTTAACTGTAGACAGTTGTAGCACATGCAGATTAGTGTGGGTTGGGGGCGAGGCTTATTTCGGATTGTTCGGGTTCGATTCTGGGTAGGTGTTGGTTGGCAGGCAGATGACGGGGATATTTGTGGTTGTGACGGAGGTAGTGATTGTTGAGAGATGAGAATTTTGAGGGCTTTTTAGTTGTGAGGAATTAGTTTGGGTGGGATCCGGCTCCATGGCTAAATGGTTAGCGTGCTAGCCTTTGGTCACAAGGGTCCCGGGTTCGATTCCCTGCAGGGTCGGGAATTTTAACCATCATTGGTTAATTTCGCTGGCACAGGGGTTGGGTGTATGTATCGTGTTCATCGTCATTTCATCTTCATCATGACGCACAGGTCGCCTACGGGTGTCAAATCAAAAGACCTGCACCTGGCGAGCCGAACATGTTCTCGGACACTCCCGGCACTAAACGCCATACGCCATTTCATTTCAGTTTGGGTGGGTTCTGTGGGTGCAGTTTGTGTGTTTATTGGATCAGTTTGGATTTCCTGTTCTATGTTTGGTTAAAGGAGAGGTTTGCGTGCTGATGTCCGTTAGGGACGGTGGTGAGGTGGTTTGGGAGCCGCATTCACAAAATATAGGATCATCCTCCGATGTTTCTTCTTCTTTTGTATCTTCAATGTCTTCGTAGTCTTAATCATCTTCTACTTCAGGCGGTTCTTCTGATTCTTGGTGAGGGTAGGCGTCTGAGGGGCGGAAAACCATGGGTTTTGGGACTTCTTTGAGTGTTGTTTCTCTTTTATTTACAGCTACGTGGGTTTGTATAAGATCGCTGATGGCGCTGAGTGTTGTGCACCTATTCAGGGGCACGGGTCCTATAAGGCTGAGAGGAATGAGAAGTAGGCTACATTTCAATTTGGTGAAATTGGAAACGTTGAATTATTTCGTTTATATATGAAATTGTGGTTCTCTATGTCCGAGTGGAGGTAAGAAGCGGTGTCGGAGTTTTGGGAAAGTAGGGAAAGTGCTGGCGTCAGGGTTCGACTGAAATTTTGAGAAATGTTGTTTAGGAGAGGGGATACCTGGGTTTCTTTCGTGGAGTTTTCATTAAGGGCTGTGTAGCTTCTGGTTTGGTAGTTTCAGGTTGGGGATTGAACAGGGGCCCGGCTACTCGATCTAGATCTTGACTTTTGGGGCATTGTGGGATTTTTCTTGGTGGGGATTTCTTAGGTACGGGGTGGGAGAAGAATGGATGAAATACTGGAACGTCAAACGCAATTGCGGACCAGGTTATAGGTATTTGATTCAACTTGATGCCGAAATCGTGTCAGGCTAGTTTTGTACATGGATTACGCCACGAGCAAGGCACTAACTCAGGACACCAAGCTGACTTGACAAATGCTCTGGGTCCACCAGGGTAGCTGGTAGCTGCAGCAGGCTCCTTGGCTGTATGGGCTAGCTGGTGCTAGTGGCGGTGCTGTCCTCTTGGCGGCCGGTGAGCTGGCAGTCTGGGTTACCGGTTCCGGCCGTCGTCGGGGTTACCTCTCTTCCGGGGCTGCACGTCGAATGTCTGCTGAGCACACGAGTCAACACAGCGCCATCTTATAACAGAGTATGCATGTGATGTCACACCTTCAGCAGATATTTTGCTCTCCTTTGAAGCACTGTTTCCTGGAAACTACATTTCATATTTTTTTCTTGCAACAGGTAGCTTCCTCTTTTATATGTCAATTGAAACATTAAACACAATCGTAAGTTAAATAAATACTCTCGGTGATGTACGCGTTCTACCCAAACACTAAAAGCGTCCTAAAATTTTTCTTTCCATGTACCCGTTGTCTACATTGAAAGTCTTTTATACTTTTAATTTCACTAACTTTTCAGTGTCTTACGCCTTGAAGAATCCTCAACTGCTCCATTTGAACTCGCTTTTGACACCTGGCTCGCCTCGTCACTCCCCACGCTGTCCCTTGACTCAGCTGGAAGTTCTGACGCAGACTGTTCAATCACCTGTCCAGGGTTATCAACACCAACACTGTACGTAAACTCCGGAATACCACGTGTCATCACTTCTACACTGTACACTTGCTCTGATGACCCAAACTGCTTACCTTGTTCTTTGAGCATATCGCCCAGTTCACCCATAGACCGTCCACGTTCTTGCCCAAGAGTCTCGTATCACATGCAAGAGGTTTCCTCTTATCTGTGGCCATAGATTCGATTTTCTTATTTGTAGAGGCTTTTTCTGTCTATATTCATTTTTATCCAAATCTTACTGCCCTTTCAGCTTCGTGCAGTATTCAGAATTCGGCTTGCCATTTGTACAGAGACAGGTCTTCTCCCCTACTCCTTCCAGTCCTTTATAAACTCATCTATATCCCTTTCTGTGCAGTCAGTGTACTCCCGTTAGCTTTAAAACTCAGTTCATCAATACCATCATGGACTCTCCTTCAGTTGCCTCCAGGCCGTAAATAATAATATTCCTTCGCTTGTTCTCCTTCGTTCTTCTGCTATCATGCCGCTGACGTACCTACACTTGTTCTTTTAGCGCCTTAATCCTCTCACTATCGCTCTTTGTTCCTTGTCTTCTCTCATCTTCTGCTTTATTGCTGTTAGTTTTTCCTTTAAACAGTCCTTCATTTCTTTAATTTGTTGAGCATTCCTTTGGTGTGGCCAGACTGAGAGAGAAGCTTTGCGCACAGCTTCCTTAATTTTTTCTAATGTTCTCCCATGGGTTCATCTAGACGCCTCCAAGGACTAATAGAGTAGCCACTATAGCTGCCGCCGTCAACAATAATTGAGGCGTCCAGATGCAAAATGCAGTAAATCCACTTTTGCTCGAAAATTAGTTGTTGCCACCATTGTGTTCTCTATGCTGTCGTCTGTTGATTAGACCCTTAAAACTCAAGTAAAACTGCTTCCGTCTGCTTTAAATCGCACCCCGAAAACAGCCTACAGATGCAAAAGTGTGTGTATCCACATCTGTTTGCAAAGCAAAACTGAGTGAATCCATTTTCATCATAAAGAAGCAGAACTTGGTGCACCCTTACCAAGCGCGATTACTTAAGGTGGTTTGCAGGTGCAAAACTAGCTTAATACACACTGTGTCCTGCGTTTGAATAATGCTATTTTACAAGCTTTTTCTCCATGGATGTTAGTTCTGAGCTTGTGCACAAAGCTAAGGCAAAAGCTTTTTATGATGAACTGAAAGTTGAGGGCAATGGTGAAATAACCTTCACATTTGATTTCCAGAAAAACCTCACATTGCCTAAGTTGCAAGATCAGAGTGCTTATTATACACGCCAAATGTATGTGTACAATTTTACGATCTGCCAAAGCCCATCAGGTGCGCAGCAAAACCAGGGAATTACATTTATTTACACTTGGACAGAAACCGATTTTGCAAAGGGATCTAATGAAATTGTGTCCTGTGTGCATCACAGGTTAACATCAACAGATTTGAATGGCAGCCACACCATCCGCCTAATATCGGACAGCTGTATAGAGCAAAACAAGTACCAGACAATGCTGGGTATGCTGTGCTTTTGGCTAACAAAAGAGGCTCCTGTCAATGTGAAACGGGTGAAGATCTTCTATCCAATGGTTGGTCATTCTTTTCTACCACCCGATAGAATTTTTGGTCCAATAGAAAAAGTTCTCAGGTTGAAAGTTACTGTCATATTACTGAGAGAGTACCATGAAATATTCAAGGATCACGGAATAGTTTTCTAGCTGGGAGCAGATGTCAATCGGTGTTGGAAAGATGCACTTGCTGATGTCGTCAAGCCCTGTGGTCAGTGGCACTTCAAATTTGCTCCTGTAAAAAGGGCTGTGATCACCAGGAGTAAACATGGAAATGCACTAGTAAGAGGGGAACTGGCCTACAGAATGGACGCTGGTGAAGGGAGAGGGATATGCAGGCGTGGCATAAAAATAGTCCGTATGTGAATACAAATCTACAATGAAAAGGAATTTCGCATATCTGCGAGCCAAAGGAAGTAAGACGTTTTTCGTGTTTCCTGAAGCCGAATGTTATCCAGATTGGAAGAGCCTTAAAGCAAGTGAAAGTTAGGGACATTGATTTTCTGCTTAGAAAGCATTTCGGGGAGAGTTGGGAAGAAAACGAAGAACTTGTTTTCTATAAGAATCTGATGGATTCTCAAACAGCTGTGAACAATGCAGAGGAGGGCTCAGAGTTTGAAATTCATCCAGTAGACAATGAGTTGCCTGTGTAATTTCGATGGAACAGGACAGGACTTGCAAGGTTGCGGCCTTTTTACTTCTTGCAGACTTTCATTTGATGTCATATACTATGTAATCACACTCACACACTCACTTGTAGTCAATAACTAAATTCTTTTGTCATTTGAACCAGTTTTAAGGCATCTTCTTTCCAATTACGTTGTGATAATATCTCTACAGAAGCAAACCTACTTAGATCCATGAAAACAGGAGCAAAACTCGGTGAATCCAAACAATTTTAGGTAATAACTAAAAAAATAAAACCCCAGCATTTTAAAGCTTGTCATAAAAATAGTCCGTAAGTGAATATAAATCTACAATGAAAAGGAATTTTGCATATCTGCGAGGCAAAGAAAGTAAGACGTTTTTCGTGTTTCCTGAAAAAAATGTTCTGGTGCACTCACAGCGTTTTGCTCCTGGACGCATCAATTGTTCTGCAGTACTATATCCTTAAGTGAAGACAGAAACTAAGTCTCTGACTTGGTGTGTTTCTTTTACGTTCTATGGACGTCAACACATAGTTCCTCCTATAGAGAGAGACTTGACTGAGTTCCTTTCTTCACCGTTAAATTCATTTGAGAAATACAAATGCCGATTTTGACTTAGTTCCTTTCTAAAAAGTGCGATTCATTTACAGTATATTGTTATCTTAATAACCGTGGAGCGTATCGATTGGAAATCCAAGAAACAATTACTGGTTTACAGCGGCTCGCCGGCCTCGCATTCTAGGCGTAGCGGGTTTTACCTCTTAACCGGAGGTCCCGGATTCATATCAGAGATTTTCAGCTGGAACTTAGGGCTAGTTTGACGTCCAGTCAGCGTACGTAAGAATATTGAGGATTTATCCGACGGCGAGATAGCATCCTCGGTCTAGAAAGCCAAGAATAACGGCCGAGAAAATTCAGTACGCTGACCACGTGTCATCGCGTAATCTGCAGGCCTTCGGGCTGAGCGGCGATCGCTTGATAAACTAAGGTTCATCAGGGATGTAGCGCCATCGTGGGCTACTGGAACTCTGTAGTTGGCCAGTCTTGTTAAACTGTAGTCTTTATGAAGATCGTGGCGATAGGAAATTCAGTTGTGTCCTTTGCTGTGCAACGAGGAAATTCAACCTCCGAAAATAGTGAAGATAGGATTTATTGTTTCAGTGTCTTTCTTGGAGTAAGAATCTTTAATAATGATATTCTATTATATGCCCCAAGAAGCATACTTCTTCGTCCTTCCCCAGTCCTATTGCAGAAAATAAAGAAAATATTTAATTTAATGCAACTAAATTTATTGCAATTAAATGGTTCGATTTGGAATATTACATTGGGATAAGTTCTTGGTTTTTGGCTTTCCTTCTGCAGTGCACTAGATCTGAGAGTTGCCGTTAAAAAGACTTTATGCCCGTGAATTAAGTTATTTTATTATATTCTTGACGGAGGTTATTGAAAATTGGAAATGTGATCCAGATGCACGAGTGGAACAATAAAGATATGGTTTGAAGGCTTCTTTCTCCATCTCATTTTTTTGTCGTCGTATATTTGGTTCTCCATTCTGCCTTTCCATTCGTGTTGACCTCAGGAAATATGTACTGTAATAAATTCGGTGGCGGCCATCTTTTGGAATGGATACTCTTCTCCGTTATACTGCCGAAGGGCTAGTATATAACCTCACCTCTTTATTTAATGGAAGTACATGCCCGTTCCACTCCACTCCATCTCAACCACCCAATCCTCCCTTCTCTCGGTCTACCCTCAGCTAAGAAATGGATATGCATCTTTGAAATGTTTCAACTGGGTTTTATGATACGTAAGAATTTCTACCACAGTGGAGTGAGTTGGTGGCTGTAGGGCTAGGTCTTCCTCGCTGTAGTGGCTAAATTAACTTTCACTTCTCGCTTTTGTTGCAGTGTCGTATCATACGTTGTTTGATCTGTTCACATAATAAATAAAGGTGTAGTGTAGTGTTGTGTGTTGGGTGTAAAAAAATTAAAAACCTATTTAGTTTCTCACTATCATAACGGAGAGAAGTGCTTTTGTTCACTACTTAGAGAACCACATTCGGAATTCACAGCTATTGATTTAGAGATTTCAATATTATGGTGGAACATGCGCTAAATTTATATATTTTCACCTTGAAGTTCAGTACAAACCTTGCCACTGTGGGTGGGGGACGCAGACGAAGAATTCACCCACGGTACCCCCTGCCTGTCGTAAGAGGCGACTAAAAGGGGTGACCAAGGGATGATCAAATTAGAACCATGAAGCTACTTGTGATTAGTACCTCCACGCGGGGAACACCATGGGTCGCTTTTACTTGCGCGTAGTACCGCTATGTTGGGTACCACATAGGTTTGTGATTAGTAGCAAACGAGAGCATGACGGCTTTTACAGTACCTGTGATTAGTAGCACTATATGAGCGACATCAGGGGATGAGGGAACCCATGGTTCTGGCTTGCCTATGATTAGAACCCACTATATGAGGAACACCACGGGATAGTACGAGTCCCTGTGGTTAGTACACTTGTGTGATGAACACCATAGGTTTGCGTTGCCTGTAAATGGCGCCGCAATGTGAGAAACATCGTAGGTCCGTAATACATGTGCGAATTTCATTACCTGTGAGTAGTACCATAATGTGTGGAATACCGCGAGTCTACGCTACTCTTGATTAGTACCGCAACAAATACCATGGTTCTACTGTCCTAGCGATAAGTAGCATTATGAGGGGCCGATGACTTGGATTTTGGACCCATTTTGACTACAATTATCATCAATTCATTGTTGTGCTATAGAAGCAGTCCCTTGGTCGGTAATAATATTGTTCCATGCCAGCTTCTGTGCATGTAAGGCACTGTGGGTCGGTTCCACCGATCGTTTTAAATTCATATCCATTCATTCATTCATTCATTCATTCATTCATTCATTCATTCATTCATTCATTCTTTGTCCTCACGTTTTGAATTGTGGTCAGTGGGTGTTTTTGGGCTTTTAATTTGTCATTTCATTTCGTCTCATTTCTTACCATTAGGGGCCGATGAACTAAATGTTATGGTGGAACAACGCGCATCATCATCATCATCATCATCAGTACAAACCAGTTACCCAGAAATTTCACCTTTCTGTCACAAAATAACGGTTTGGCTTGGACTGGACCGATGGCAGTGAAGCATGGTAAGATGATCAGTTAATTAAAACTTTATAAACTTAATTGTACCGTAATAATCATTCTGCCGTAAAATCATATTTACGTACTTAAATAGTAATTTATTGCTGCAGTTTTAAATTGAACGTGTTCTGTCGAAGGCTTCGATTGCGATGAAACTTGGTAGGATGATCAATAAGGACATCAGCATATCGTTGCACAGCTGCTGTAGCACGACAAAGTGAGTGATTATAAACAGTACACCGTCAGTTTTCTTGGGGTGTCTATCAATAGCATGCACGTTTATAGGCCAAATAGATGACAGAGATTTCATTCTACATCATAATTTTTAGCTTCCATTATAAACGGTACAGAAATATTAAAGTCCTAATATTTTTAGATATTCATATACTGTACATGCTGGCGAAATGAGTGTATAGGGCGTAAAATTCTCTTCATGATGTCAAAATCTGCCGGGAATAGATCAGAACACGTGTAAGGACTGTGTCAGTTTTAATCCGATGACAGCATATGCCACCTGGGGAATATTAGATACTGATAACCGTTTAAGGGTCATCCGCCAACAGGCGGCGTAGTAGCATAGTTACCAGAGCGCCATGTGTATGTACCCTTTAAGAGGGAATGTCCGGTACCATGATGTTCAGTGTGCTGCAAACGTATCGTGTAGAGCAAGCAGACGCCATGCCACGAAGATGCACTCGTTCGTCCTACAGTCAACTGAGCGAATTTGAGAGGGGTCAAATTGTGGCCTTCCGAACGGTGTAATGGCCCTTTCGGAGAAATGCTACACAAGTTAGACGTGTCGCGCCGGTTGTGCAGCGTTACTGACAATAGTGGACAAATATACATTCTCACGCTTTTAGACAAGATTCTGGACATCCACGCTGCACAGACACCCGTCAAGTTCGTCGTATTATATGGGCAGTAGTGGCGGGCCGTACAGATAAAAGCAAATGTGACTACAGAAGTGTCAACACAAACTTTGGTCCGGAGTGCGATAAGTCACAACACCCGTTCACCTTTGGTGTTTGTAGTGGGAACGCTGATCACAGCTTGGTACATTCAGAATATTGTTCGACCCGTTATTCTGCCGTTCTTGCAACAGAAATGTGATGTGCTTCCAACATGATAATATTCGCCCACACACTGCCCGCAACTCAGCGTATTCTGCAAGACGTGCAACAGCTTCTCTGACCAGCACGATCACCGGACTTATCTAAAATCGACTACATGTGGGATACGATTCGTCCTCCCACAAATCTTACAGAATTACGCAAACAGGTCAAGCAGGCACAGAATAATGTATCCCAAGGCATTGTTTGTCACTTATATGATCACCTGCATGTCAGAGGCAGTGGAGGCTACACCGCGTACTATGTAGTATAGATTTTTATCACGGGTCCATACCTCGGAACCGCTTGAGCTGTTGATCTTGTTTTCTTTATGTATTGTTTTTACAATAAATTTTGACTGTATGGGAAACCTCCCAAACGGTGTCCTAATCTTTTCCCGGCAGTGTAGATTTAGGAAACGTTGAAATAGGACTATAGGCTTTTCAGTGGTATAAGCGTAAGGTCATCATCAGCTAGTTGCGCCGACCCGTCCAGGTATTTTCGAGCAATATTCATCACAACGTTACAGTTAGTTTTACGGCAAAATGATTATTGCCATTAAGTAGGATATATGTTAATTGATGATTTGCCCAAATTTCATTGAAATCAGTCTGGTCCAACTCAGACATTTCTTTTGTCATTTGCTCGTAGTTCATGAGTAGTTATGAGTGTGTGTGTTTACCGGGCGAGTTGGCCATGCGGTTAGGGTCGCGGGGCTGTGAGCTTGCATGCGGGAGATAGTGGGTGGGGACCCCACTGTCGGCAGCCCTCAAGATGGTTTCCCGTGTTTTCCCATTTTTACACCAAGTAAATGCTAGGGCTCTACCTTAATTAAGGCCACGGCCACTTCCTTCCAGCTCCTAGGCCTTTCCTATCCCATCGTCGCCATAAGACGTATCTGTGTCGGTGCGACGTAAAACCACTAGCAAAGAAAAGCTTCTTTCCCACTCCCAGCCCTTTCCTATCCCATCGTCGTCGTAAGACCTATCTGTGTCGGTGCAACGGAAAGCAACATTGTAAAAAATGAAAATAAAATTGTCGACCGCCCTTGTTTCTTTCATATTCCAGGCCGATATCCTCTGTTTATTATTGTACTATAGCTATCTGTCACCATTGTATTATTCTGGAGGTAAATGCGTCTTTAATTTTAGCCATTCGCGGCACCTACAACGGCTGGATAGCGTAGGTGGTTATTTGCAACATCTTTCTTTTTAAAATTGATTTAATGTCTCGTTCACTTCTTACGGCATTGTGAAAGGAGAGGGCCAGTGCTGGAAAGGCACTGGCTGAGGCCTTAATCAAGGTGCAGCCTTGATATGTGTCTGGTGTGAAAATGGGAAACGACAGAGTACGATTTTCAAGGCTGCCGACGGCGGGATGGAACCCATCTTCTCCCGAATGTAAGCCTACCGGTAGTCGATCCACACCGCCAAGCCAACTTCTTGGGTTATTTGCAACCTCCGGATTTTACCTGGATCGTAAGCTTTCTATTCAAAGACTTATATTGCATTTTATAAATGCAAACATCGTGATTTGCCGGGCTGAGTGGCTCAGACGGTTAAGGCGCTGGCCTGTTCGATCCTGGCTCAGTCCGGTGGTATTTGAAGGTGCTCAAATACGACAGCCTCGTCTCGGTAGATTTACTGGCACGTAAAAGAACTCCTGCGGGACTAAATTCCGGCACCTCGGCGTCTCCGAAGACCGTAAAAGTAGTTAGTGGGGCGTAAAGCAAATAACATTATTATTATTATTATTCTTATTAACATCGTGATTTAGAGGTCTAAGACCTCTCTATTCCGTTTGCTATCTGATAATCCGGTACTGAGTACATGATATTAAGTTTTTGGGTCGTCTTGTAAGCTGCTTGGATTAGCCTCAATGGACAAATATAGAACTTCATTAAAATGCAATGCGAGGGTGAATGGAAAACGAGAAATTAAATCTGAAGGGAAATGAGGGAGAGAGACGCTATGGAAGTGCAGAATTATGTCCGTGAGAGTTCAGTATTGGATTACCTTCTCACCTGCGTTGTATTCTGATCTTCATCAGCATAGCCTAGATCATTTGAATGTTGAGTAGCCTATATTAAAGTTTACTTCTCATGTTAATCAAATATTTTCCTCTCCGATCATGCATTTGAAACAGTGGAACAGAGAGAAAAATGGAGACAGGATTGTACTGGTGAGGTTGATCATTTTTGACTGACTGGTCGAATTTTTTGTGCGATTCATAGCGCAGTTAATGGTGTACTATTACAGTCTTGATAGCATGATGGTCGTAATGTTGCATACTTAATCAAAGTAGCTGAGCTGTTAGTACTACCAGTTGAATACGGCGCTTACTCAACATATTATTTCAGCTCCTTACTGAATGATTAAAGTTACTGTTGCTGCTTCTTGTAAAAAATGTATTTACTTCGTGTTCAGCAACCATGTTAATTTTCGATCCGTCTGATTACTTCTGTCGATTTGATAATAATTATGTTATTTGCTTTACGTCCCACTAACTACTTTTTACGGTTTTAGGAGAAACCGAGGTGCCGGAATTTTGTCCCGCAGGACTTCTTTAATGTGCCAGTAAATCTACCGACACAAGGCTGACGTATTCGAACACCTCCAAAATACCACCGGAATGAGCCAGGATCGAACCTGCCAAATTGGGGTCAGAAGGCCAGCGCCTCAACCGTCTGAGCCACTCAGCCCGGCTGTCGATATGATGTCTCTACTGTTGCGTATATTATTAAGCTCAATCAATCAGCTATATAGATATAGATTGGGAAGTACGCTGCCTTTGCCTCTGTGCCATGTTCTGTACAGACATTGGATTGAAAATGATGTGGGAATTCACGGAAAAACTCTTCTAGAATAGTGGGATATTAATCCACTCCTGCACTCAAATCTTGTTGCCGGAAGCCGAGTGCACTCCATTCATGTCCTTCAGCCCAGTATTAAATTTCTGAGAGTTGGTAATCGAAAACAGGACAACCAAGCGAAAAACTATCCTGCTAACTTCTAAACCACGGTGATTGTGAGTTTATTATGATCCTGTTTCTTTGAGACATATTCTTCTTTGTGACCTTTTCCCCAGTTTATTGGGATCAGCACTCAAGTTTTCTTGTTTTTTTGTTTTTGCCCAGTTACACGGTCCGGTGCTCTTTTTGACACCAAACATATGTTGTGGAATGTATTAACTAATGCGTATTTGTGTGGTGTCGTGTGTAGATGAAGAGATACATATCAGGACGAACACAGACATCTAGTCCTCGAGCCAGAGTAATTAACTATACGCAGTTCAAATTCCCGATCCAACCGGGAATCGAACCCAGGGCCCTCTGAACCAAAGGGCACCACCGTGACAGTTCTGTCAAGGAGCCTGTCTTTCTGAAATATCTAGTAGCAAGTGGAAATAATAATCATAATCAGGCAAACGCTGAGGCTGTACCTTAATTAAGGCCAAGGCCGCTTCCTTCCCACCTATAGCCCTTCCCCACCCCATCGTCGCAATAAGACCTATCTGTGTCGGCTCGGCGTAAACAGATTGTAATAATAATAATAATAATAATAATAATAATAATAATAATAATAAGTATACGTCCCACTAACTGCTTTTACGGTTTTCGGAGGGGAGGTTTTTTTTGCATGCCAGTAAATCTACCGACACGATGCTGACGTATTTGAGCACCTTTAAATAACACCGGACTGAACCAGGATCGAACCTGCCAAGTTGGGTTCAGAAGTCCAGCATCTCAACCGTCTGAGCCACTCAGCCCGGCGCAAGTGGAGAACAACTGACCAGAAGCAATTCTGCCTGCTGTTATTTCTTGATGGATACAGTACTTTTGCACCCATCTCTTGGTACAGGCCAGTGTAAAGTGTAGCTTCCAACGAAATCCCAGTCAACATCCATCGCTGTGACAATATGGAAGCTGCTGGGGTACGGGTAGTGCTGAGTACTGACATTCAGAGCACGACTAGTGCATCTGAGTGTTATGAAAGGTGTTGCTCATAGGGTCAGCCTTGCTGCAGTAGTATTTTCTGGCCCAGTGAGGAAAGCATTAGCAAACTACCTCACTCCTCATCTTGCCTAGTACGCCTCATTTTGATGCTACCATTGGTTTTTGCGGTTTCCTTATAACCGCATAACCCTTGGTGGTGCTATTTGAGGATCTAACCAGCCTCTGGCCTGATGACCTAACAAATAGAAGCAATTGACCCAAATAGAGTAATCTTCAGGTAAACGTTCTTTTCACACCAATAACTAGAGGCACTAAAAGAATAGCTGAAAGTGTTATATACACACCACAAGGTTGCATGCGTTATTAGACTGCAGAATGTACCGGGTGGTCCTCCAGCCCCTTGCGATCCAATTGTATGCATCCCATCACATTTACTACAATTCTGAAAGACATCGGTCCCTCTCCCTAAACCGATTTAATATAATGAGATATGTGTTTATGGGCTAGAAGACAGCAGGAATCGTTAGAGCCACTATTAATTCATTAGGGGTACTTCGAATGAAGCCGTAAAACGAGTACAGATACGCAAAGCACGTACTTTAAAACAGGAAGTGGACGCACAGACCGAGAGCACGGTACTGTATAGGCAGGGAAGTGGGCGCCGAAGGACAAGTGTCGCAGTAGCTTACATGGCAAGCGGGCGGGGAGATATGTGGTAGTGCACAGTGCTCTAGGTAGGAGGTTCGTGTCCCACATAAGAATCTGTTTTTAACAGCCATTTATCTGGGATGTTGTAAGGTTGCATACTTGATAGCTTCCAAGCACTGATTTGTTTATTTGACCCTGTAAAAGACCGTATGCATCGTTGCATTGAGTATGATGCTGGGTTGGACGAAGGTGTGGAGATGATGGTCTGTGGCCAGTGTATGCTGGACAAAGTGGGCGCCGTAGGTCAATTGTCGCAGTAGCTCACATGGCTAGCGCGCGGTAGGATGTGTGATAGTTTACTACAGGCAGGGAATATGGAAGTTCTGCGGCTCATGGATGTCATCGTTGTCCAAGGTCTGGCGGTAAAAGCTCATCCCGGTCGATCTCTCTGCACCACTTATCCTGGAATAATATTTTCCCGGTGATGGAGACTGGGGAGACTAGACCAAGAGGGTCATAAAATGTGGCAGTGACTTCAAATTCCTCCTAGTGGTAGGTCCTTGTTTTTACTTTGCCTATCAAAACTTCATGACTGATGGAGAACGTGTCGGTTTTTGTACTCCAGCTGACTTCCAATATTTGAACATCCGCGCTGATCTGTCGACCCTCAGACGCCCAGATTTCTTGCAGATGTTATGAATTTGATTTCCATTTTGCCATAGGCAGGTGAATTTTTCTCATGAGGAATGTAAACTCATAATACAGGGAGGCAGCCTCAGTATCGTTTTGAGCACCTGCGGGAAAGTCGTCCAAGTAATCGTTTCTGTTTTAAAGAGATGCGGCCTGGGGAAATATTCATTCATGATGTGCAGCAAGCTCTCGCTGCGTATCAGCAAGCAAGAAGGGACTGCAGGTGAAAGTCAAAAGGAAGCCCTGTGAATCAATATATTGTTACGTCACTAGTCGTTTCATGACCCTCGCCGTCAACCACTCGGTACCAGAAGAGCATAAAGACTTGGTTGACGTCTCCGATGATTGCTACTAGGTACAATCTAAATCTAAGCAGGATTGATAGGGCCTCTAGAAGAATGCTCAGTCCCATCTCCAGAGCGTCGTTAGTGAAGGCGCATTTCTTTCGTGCGAAGACCCATTAAAAACGACCTGCTTAACTACATTTTTACCAGATCATGCGGTGGATAGTAACAAACGTTTTGGGTTTTGTGTTGGTCGAGCGACTTCTACAGGATGGGCGAGAAGTCACCGTACCCCCGTAACTGTTTAGTATCAAATTTTCGCTATGTTATTTATGCAGGTTGGTAGCTATATTACTTCTTATTAATTGTTGGAATCAAGTGTTGGAATACGTATTCTCGCAGTCGAGTGTTAGTGTGAAGCGATGACACATGTGAGCGGTAAGAATTACACTATTGAAGAGCGGTTAGTGGTAAGTGTGTGGGTGCACGAACGACAACACACAGGGCAGACCATGAGACAGATTATGGGAGCAATCCAGGAAAGGTTTAATAAGGCTCCACCGCGAAAAGCAACGCTTACCGTTTGGGTCAGACGTGTTTTTGCCTCGGGCAGTGTTAAAGACAGGTCGCGGAGTGGAAGGAAGAAGATAACGGGATGAAACTTGCTGGAGTCTGTGCTTCGATGGAACAATTTTCCATGAAATCGACGCGTAAACGTGCCTCGGAACTTGATATACCGAGGACAACAATGTGAGATTATATTAAAAAGACCTTAAGTCAGACCTTTTCGACCGACGTTTGTAAACGAGTCATCGGATAGAGACCAGAATGAGCGCGTTTTAACATGCCGTGCTTTGTTAACTAAATTCCCAAATGCAGTGAACCGTACAAAGGTTATGTTTTCAGACGAATATGCTATTCATCGCAGCTCACGTACCAGAAATGTTGTCGTGTGGGCCAAATAGAATCGTCATTACAGAGTTGAGTTGGAAAGGAACCCACCTCACATAATGATATGGACAGCGATGACATCACATCTGCTTGGACCGTTCTTTTTGAAGGGACGCGTTGAGTGTGTTTATATAGTTCATTACATGGCATAAACCCAAAATATACCGAGCTCGATAGCTGCAGTCGCTTAAGTGCGGACAGTATTCAGTATTCGGGAGATAGTAGGTTCAAACCCCACTGTCGGCAGCCCTGAAAATGGTTTTCCGTGGTTTCCCATTTTCACACCAGGCAAATGCTGGGGCTGTACCTTAATTAAGGCCACGGCTGCTTCCTTCCCACTCCTAGCCCTTTCCTGTCCCATCGTCGCCATAAGACCTATCTGTGTCGGTGCGACGTAAAGCAACTAGCAAAAAAAAAAAAAAAAACCCAAAATATACATCATGAATAGTTACACGGGTCGTGAAAGTCTAAATGATATTATTATTATTATTATTATTATTATTATTATTATTATTATTATTATTATTATTGCGCTTTTACGGCCGCATTGGACCATTGTAGTCAGTTTCTGTCTGGTCCTCTATGACGTTTTATGGCTTTTTTCTTTCTGTTCTTCCAGAATTTCTTCGATCTATCTGATCTTCGTTTTCGTTCTTCTGAAAATACCCTTTTAGTTGTTTCTCTTTTATCAATTTTTGGCAGGAATCTAAGTTTACTATTCTTCAGTTTATTTACTTTGCTTTATTCTTTAAATCCTCCAGTGTTATGTCTAATTCTTCCATGTCTTCTTTTATTTCTTTTATCGAAACAAGTTATTTTCGTTTCCAAAGCTTCTCCAAAATACTGCGTATTAACCTGTCTTGAGGTGTTCTCAACAGATGACCAAAAATTATACTCTCTTATTTCTTATGAAATCCGTTATAGGTTCTGTTTCCTGATATACTGCTGCATTTGGGATGATGCGCCATTCTCCTTCCTTTTGGTACTTCTTATTAATTAATTTTCTTACTATTCTTCTTTCCATTTTTAAAATTTTGTCTATGTTATTCTTTTGCCTTAGTTTAAATGTTTCACTTCCATAGGTTATTTCAGGTTGGACTACAAGTCTTATAATGTTTCAATTTTGTATTTATTGACAAACATTTCTTCTTGTATTTATTTCTGGTTACTTTTTGGGCTCTGGATAACTTATTCCTTCTCTCTGTCCAAGAAATCTTTTTTATTTAAATTGTATGTTATACTTTCTCCAAGGTATTTAAATTGTCTTACAATTTCTATTTCATTCGCACATATCAGAACACTGCTTATTAAAAGGGGATCTATTGCCATTATTTTAGTTTTTCAAATTAAATTGTTAATCCTATTTTGCCAGCAATAGTTTGGGGATTTGTGATTTGATTCCGAGCTTCATTTAGGTTTATTAGCTAGTAGTGCCAGATCATCTGCAAATCTTACGCAGTTTAGGCTAATTTCATCTTTAGTGTATCCAATTTTTATATTTTATTCTATTAAAAATGCTATGTTCAATTTAGTATGATGCTTAGCTTTGCATGTCATTAGCAAGTTTGTTACCATCTGGTGAATAATTTGTCATGGACAACCTTGTGCAGTCCAAAAGGTGATAATCCGCCAGTTTTTTTCTTCACTTTTATTTTACAATGTTCATTGTCGAAAACTCTGTTTCATGGAGGTAAGTAGATCCGAAATGTATGACATAAGATGCCACTTTTAATATATTAGGGTTGTTATTTGCATTTAATAATTTCCAGAAATTGTTGATGCTCATTTTAATAAAATGTCATTTTGAAAACCAATTATTTCGTTTTCAAGTTCAGTTTCACTGCAAGAGAACTGAGTACTGCTTTTACTTGTAACATATTCCACATGCTTTTGAAAAGTTTGGGCTGTGATACAGTAGGTTCCATTGCCTTGAAATCTGAGAATCGGGTTTGAAAAACCACCTTCACTGCTGTCAATTTAGCTTCATATTCCTTCACAGCGTTTTCATCCGAATATGTTTGCTGTCATTGTAATTGCCTTATCCAAAGATCAAGTTTTTTCTTGAAACAGTTTGCAGTTTATATAAAACACAAGAGCTGTTTGGATTTTCTTTTGGATTTCCTTATGTAACTCGTTCAATTAGCTGTCATATCAGTTAGAATTGCGAGATTCTGAGGGATGGGCGAGGCAAACGGGCGGGGGTAACAGAAGAGTAAGCAGTGTTGTCAAATTCAGCGCATAAAACTACTGTTTCATACATACATTACCAAAATAAGTCATTTTTATCAGTATGGCTCATTTAAACAGATTTCGGAGAAAATGTTTTAAAATAACCTAAAGATCGATGGGGCATCCTTGCTATATCTCAAGTCATACACTTGTAGGCAATCTTCATGTCTTTTAGATGCAAATGTTTTGATCCCTGGTAGAAGTTCCCGAAACCTATTAAGCACCGTACCTGTACTCAGCCACCGAACTTCTGTGTGCAACAGCAACTGTGTACATTGGCATCTAACTCTTCCAACAGCACTCTGAACTTGCTTCTCTGCAGTAATTTTGAGCGTATCGAATTCACAATTATAATGAAAATATATATAACCTGAGCCATTTTTTAATAGTTCCACAAAGCACTTGCTGATGTACTATGCATTGATAACTAAAGAAGAATGGGAAACGTTCATCATTATGACACAAATTAATACATTCTTTATGTTTGCCTACCGTGGACGGTGCGGAATCAGTAGTAGTAAGATGCAAGTTTCTGAATTGGGAAATCATATTTAGAAATGAAGGATTTAAATGCGTTGTAAACATCTCCTTGTGTAGTATTTTTCAAAATCGGTATTGTTAGTAAATCTTCCTTTACAATGAAGACTGAAAGTATCATTCTTACAAAAATCATGACATGGGCTGAGTGGACTGCATCTATTGACTCGTCTAATTATAATTAGAAGCATAAGCAGGAGTGCAAATCCGTTATTTACTGATCCACTACATTTTCCACTTTCAATTCCACTTTCCTTGTAATACTGGGTCTTGGCATTGGTATGGCTGTGGCTGCTATTATCCCGGACTTTTTGAATGTGGAAAGTAAGGTCTCTCTTGCTGCCAGGAAGCAGTCTTTAAAAACTGAACTGTCATGTTTCATCAATTTTTCTGCAACACAAAATGATGTCATATTTACTATAAGAGTTTTTTTTGTCTAGACTTCATAAAAAATATTCCTGTGACTGTAATTTATCTTTAAGGTTGCAGAGTTTGGCCTTCCTCAGGTCACTGCCGATTGGTGCATGACATTCAAATCCTCTGTGAACTGTTGTAAAATGACGTTCGATATTTCCTTTCTTAGGTAGGTTATGGTAGCATTACATATGTCCGGTTCCATGGATAAATGATTTACATGCCGGCCTTTGGTGCAAGAGATCCCGAGTTCTATTTCCGACGGGATCGGGGTTTTTAACTTTCATTCGTTAATTCCCCTGGCTCGGGGACTTGGAGGTTGTGTCGTCTTTATACATTCATCGTAGGTAGGGCTCCATCCTCACAGATGTGCAGGTCGCCTATAGGACGTCAACTTGAAAGACCTGCACAAAGCCTCTCCGGACACCACACGCCATTATTATTAGCATTACGTATCAAAACATTTTTCTTTATGTATAGTAACAAAAATCTGTTCTTTCCATTCACTATGGAAGTTTTATATTTTCTTACGCCTACTAGCACTCATACTTCACACACGTTAATAACTTAGCGGCTGGCTTTACTGGTCGGCGCTTGCGAGAGTAGGCTTCGGCCTACAAGTGGACACGGCTGGTCCATGGTCCGATAGCTCTGCACTCCGACCGGTTAACCGAGCAGAGCACGGGTGGCCACGGCTCTACCGTGGCTCTACACCTTGCATTCGGGAGACGGGGCGCCGTTGGTCCATACCGCCGACTGTCTTGAAAAAGGTTTTCCGTGGTTTTCCATTCTCCCGCACTACGGCGAATGCCGGACAGTTCCTAGTATAGGCCACAGTGCGGCCGCCAACCCCCTTACCTTCTCCACACATCTCCATCACCACCACAAATCTCCTGGCTTGAGACACGGCGTCACCGTCTTAAGAGGCCCGGTGGTGGTGGTGATTATTGTTTTAAGAGGAAGTACAACTAGGCAACCATCCTCTATATAACACTAATCAGAGGGAAAAATTGAAGGGATCCGACACTTCGAAAAATGAAGATATCGGTCAAAGAAAGACAAGGGCCACGAAGGGCGTGTAAATGAAAGACCCCCTAGCCCTCGCAAACCTAATAGCGTCGGGGTCGGAAAAGAACAAGAGTTGACCAAGAGAGGTCGGATAGGATAGATGAAAGTTAGGAGCCTGGCACAAGTGGAAGCAATATCATGACTCAGCTAAGGGCCCCGTGGTCGCCAACCCACGCTCCGAAGTTCAGGGCCCCTGGGGCCTAAGAGGCCCGCCTCTCTATTCAGGGGAGGAATGGAAACAATTTTAGTAGTAGCTTTGATTGTTGCCTGCGTGACGCTGTTGACCGTATTGTGAGGGTGGGGCGAGGCTATCGGGTGGAGATGGCAGGAAGTAATGTTGTCAGATGCAACGCATGCAAGTACAGTACTGTTCCATACACACATTACCAATATAAGTCATTTTCATCAAAATGCCTTATTTAAATACATTTCGAAGAAGATGTTTCAAAACAACCTAAAGATTGACACACTAATTTATGACTGCCTTTCAAGACTGAGTATCACTAATCCACGTGGCGTATTCCATCTCTGTTATTGCTGGTTCTGATGCTATTGTAGACCCTCAGTTGCCCTCGCAAGCCACCATCAGCTCCTTTTTATATACACATACCAGTCTTACCCGGAACCTAAAATCGAATCTCGAATATATTGGATAGCAGTTGGATTAAGATGGCAATTATTATTATTATTATTATTATTATTAGTAGTAGTAGTAGTAGTAGTAGTAGTAGTAGTAGTAGTAGTAGTAGTAGTATTGTACCGGAGGTACACCCGCCCAGTGCATTTAAATCTAGAGCCTTGTAGAAGGCCATCTAGATCAGGAAATCTGAAATTCATTTTGGAAATAGTTTGAACATTTGTCAACAGATGTCGCTACTATCAACTTATGTTGTGCCCTTTGGGGTGAAGATGAACTATTAATTTTCAGAGTAATTTTGTATGTGAAGGTTTCCTAAACTGAATTGTTTATCGATTATTTTTAATGTTCAAAAGTTATCAACCTTATTTTTCTACCAATAAGAAATTTTGTACATTTTATATTCACGAATTATAACATTTTGATATTTATTTGATTATCCAATGAAAATTGGGGGTGCGTCAGAGCCTTGGCCCGGAGTTTTCTGGAACCTTCCTCTCCGATATGAAAGCTGGCACATTTCAATCCAAGTTGTCTTTGTGGTCGCTCCAGCCTAGAGTTTCGTAACGGAGGCGGGGGCTGCCTCGTCCATCTTCGGGAGGTCCACCAGCTCAAGGTAATGGCGGATTCTGTGTAACATGTGATAGTCTCTCAAAGGCAGCTTGAGGGGAAGGTTTCAAATCTTTAGTAATGTTACTTTTATTTTCTCAAATCTAAATTTCCAACTTTAAATGCAAATTTCAAACAAGTCGAAAGAACTTTACTGAAATCAGAGAAGAGAGAGTGAGGTACCCTCTTGCGTTCCCTCTCAACTTGATATTTAGGTGACTATGATTTTGTAACCTTTAAAATCTATCTTGTAATTTCTGTAACGTCGGGCCATAAGCCCAAATAGGGTTTTATGTATTTCATGTACATTTCAAGGAGTGCAAGTGTTCGCCTCCTTACCATTTTGATTTTCGGCCAGTAACTGTAACCTTTTGTTTTAACCAAAGGCCACGTAGAATGGGTACTTGTTCCACATGTTAAGCTCTATTTCATTCATTTCATGTTAAAGATATCAGACTGTTGAGCAGTTAAGACAGTGAATACTGTTTAATTTTATTAAATGTAGGCTGTGCCTGTGATAGGCCAGGAAAGTGTAAATTTTTAAAGCAAAAATGCTCTTCCTATTGGTGTAAAAGAAATTGAGAGATCCGTCTCCGTAACTGTTGGTTGAAAGGAGCGGTAGCACTCATGTTAAATTTGTAATTAGGAAGCTTCAAGCTCAGGTTGTTAATTGGTGATTGGTTGATTATTCTGATGTTTCCAGCATTGTTACTCAAGCTAACGAACTAGTTCTGTACCTGAATTGTTATTTGCTTAGCAAAGTGTAAAATTTAAAATTTGAAAAGGAAAAAAAGAAGAGAAAGAAATAGAGCTCCAATTTTAAAGTTTTAAATTCATCTTCTGACTGTTCTATATCCATCCATTCATGCCCGCACCTTCTTTCATCTCTGTAAATCACGGAATCCCCGGAACTATTATTATTATTATTATTATTATTATTATTATTATTATTATTATTATTATTATTATTATTATCTTCTTGTGTGAGGAACGGGGCATAATTCACAGTCTGCCAAATATCATCATTGAAGCTGTAATTCTTCTTCTTTTGCCGATTTTCTCACACCCTGTTGAGGTCACTGATGCGAACTGTCACACATATTGACTTGACCTTATTTTGGCCCTTCCTCACACCAGCCCTACATGAGGGATCTATTCACTGTTGCGTTTCTCTGTGGTTGGTAGTGTGATGTGTTGTGTTCATATGAAGTGGTGTGTATTCAGACAAACACTAACACCCAGTCTCCGAGGTAAAGTAATGAACCAGAAGTAGTTAAGAATCCCAAACTGGGCTGCGAATCGAACCTGGGGCCCACTGAACGGGAGGCCTCGACTTTGACCGTTGGGGCCGGAAACCATTAAGCTTTAATATTATTCAAGAATTCTGTTGTGTCGTCATGATGATGAATAATTATGTTCATTTTGAATACTAATTTAAAGGGACAGATCAAAGCGTGGTAGTGTAATTCCTAATGATCATGTCACGACTAAAAGCCTTGCCTCATCTGGCCTACATTCTTGATAGCGGTGAGTAAGCGATCTACTCGCTGTCATAAGCAGCAGAACTGGCTCTTATCACACGACGAACGCAGAAATAGAAGAGATGCTGTATTTGTAGCTGGTAACTACTTCTAAATATGGTTGAATTGGATTGAAGTTAAAACACAGTAGATCAGCGCTATTTTTCTACTCCAGAATTCTTAGTAAACGTGACGAATAAGCTGAACGACTCGGGCTTATTTATATATTACTGTCACAGCAAGTTTCATATGTTTAGATCAAAATGTATGGTAATATTTTCTGAGAAAAATCTGTTCGGTCCTGATAGAATGAGAACCTCACATTTGGGAAGAAATAGGATCAGGTGGTGATGTGGGTGAAGGTTGGATGATATCTAACATCGTCACTACTTCACACGAAGGAGTATGGTTCAGTTCTGGCCAATGCATATGGAAATGTTGGAAGTGAAACTTTCTTACATTTGAGGTAGAATCACATGAACAAGTTACTTGAACTTCGACGTAACATTCTTATATAGTATAATCAATCAATCAATCAATCAATCAATCAATCAATCAGTTATTCATCTTATCCCAATTATTTCTGGGGTCGCTGGAGCCACCCTGGCTCATTTTGGTTTTGGCTGGGGTTTTAAGGCCGCATACCCTTCCTGACGCCACGTTCATTTTTAAGATGTAAAACTCAACACCGGGTCGACCGGGTGAGAAAAGAACAGCTAAGCTACTGAGCTAATCACACCCCCGAACATTGCTATACAGTGAATTATCCTAATGATGGGGATCAAAGTAACGGAATTTATATTAATAAATAGTGAAAATGTGTTGATTCTACGTCATAATTACGTATCGAAAGACTATGACGGCCGGGCAGTGACACAAGTAGATCACTTTGTTCAGCATCTGTCCATGCTTCCTGAACGTCCTTCCCAACAGTAGAAATTGGAGAGTGGATAGCTTCTTGTACTGTATTATGACGACAGAATGAAATGGGACTATTTAAAACTGGAAAGATTTATAAGTACAATTTGCCGTGGTGTTTAGATTAATGACACTTCCTCTCCTATGCCGCTCAGAGGTATCTCCCTACAGAAGATTCCGTTATGTTGTTGCTGTTGTTGTTATTGATGACTAGCTGTTGAAAAATAGGTAAGAACACTTTGACGCAATTATCCCAATTATGAAATGATAGTTTGATCGCTATAACACTAAATGAGTACAGTTAGATCTGTGGTATTTTTGTTATTCATCAACGGGGCAGAAACATAGACTCATTCTGTAGATTTGAAGAGAGGTGACTAATTTGAAATGTGGTGTTGGAGAAGGAAGATCCATGTACCTTGGGCAGCATTCCGCCCAAATAATTCTATTATGGTGGAGCTTAGCATCAAACCCACTCTGTTGCAGTTCTTTAGCCATATAGTCCCTGGTAAGAGAGAGCGTCGATGTGCTCCTACACATTGGTCGAACACCATTAATAATGGTGTGTTGCCTCCGAAGAGGCCTGGTGCAGGTCTTTCGAGTTGACGCCGTGTCGGCGACCTGTGCGTCTATGAGTATGGGTCCCTGTCTATGATGATTCTAATAATGAAGACGTCACACACGCCCAGCCTCCCTTCCCCAGCCATCGAAATTAACCATTTAAGATTAAAATCCCCGACCCGACCGGGAATCGAACCCGAGACCCCTTGGACCAAAGACCAGCACGCTAACCATTTAGCTATGTAGCTGGACAACCACTAAACAAGTGACTGGGACATCTCTCGAGAAGACTTCGCGTCTGGCTCAGAATCGGGAACGGTAGAAAAATACCTTTTTTGGCTATTTGTTTTACGTCACACCGACACAGATAGCCCTTATGGCGACGATGGGATAGGAAAGGCCTAGAAATGGGAAGGAAGCGGCTGTGGCTTTAATTAAGGTACAGCCTCAGCATTTGCCTGGTGTGAAAATGGGAAACCACGGAAAACCATCTAATATATGCTGAACCACTCAGCCCGGCTCATTTTAGTTTTGGGCGGGTATTTAAGACCGGTATGGTAATGTGTATAATGGTATTTGATTGTTGGTAATTTGCTGTGGAACAGATATCCTTAGTCTCTCATTATTTTTCTGGCATGTGCGAATAATAATAATAATAATAATAATAATAATAATAAGATAAACAGTTGCAAGAGCACATCTGCGTTCTCATTTTCTCCATTCGGTGTAATATCACCATCCTATAAGGCGAATAATCTCTTTTTAAACCACATTAAAAAAGGTTCCTATATAAAAACAGGAAAAGCTTGGTAGAAAAGAAAAAAAGGTGAAATGAGTGCAGTTTATTCAAACCTATAAATATACGGTAATTTTGAAATATAATTTTGAAGAGGACTTCTATCATAGTGGTCAAGAGTCTTCTACTCAGCGCGGAATTCGAGTTCGTTTTTAACTATTCTATGGCAGCTAGAAATCAATTAAAATAATAAATAATACATTTAAAATTGTTATTAGTAGTAGTAGTAGTATTGTTATTATTATGTATAATGCACACTTAGCAACACAAAAATTGGCCGGCAAAAAATATTTCATTGTATACATTCTCGAAACGCGGGGATATTCGTAAACTGCGTATAGTCAATGGCCGAAGATATGATACTGTATTTGGAATCCTACCTCCTGCAGAGTATGTTCATTTCAAACAAGAGGATTTTGAAAGAAAGTCGTCTTCTGCGACGGCGAATTCTTTTGCGGTTGAGTGTACTTAGCATGAACGGGAGGATAAACTCCTGAGCGAGGGTATATTTTGATCCTAGGACTGTGTTCTTTTTTGTTTGCTGTTTAATCAGCCTTTCAGACTACGCTCTGTATTACTACGCTGCAAGTTTTGGGATCACATAAACCGGCAGTCTTCTCAGCGTTTATAGAGTTATGAATTTAGATGTTAAATATAGATCTGCGCATTATAAGGTTGTTTTATCATGATTATATAGTTTCGAAATCAGATATTTCACCAGTCTATAGGAATGACTTTCAAAATGTAATTGCACTGCTCCTAAAACGCCCATACAGGTAACTCGCAACATCGCCAGGAAACCGGTAAGTGCAAACAAGCATGAAATGAAATGAGTGGGTTTCATCACAGCTTTGACTATCAGAAAGCTACGTATTAGTAGCTGTGTTCAGAAATGAGCACACTTTCAGTGTAATTGCACGTTAATGCAATGCAGCTTTCCCGTGACTGTTGTGGTGCATTTAGTAACTTGCAAACTCTGAACAATGGCGTCTAATTCTTACGAGTTAGATTGCTTTCCCGCTAGCTTTCAGGTTACAGAAATTCACCTGTGTTGAAGAAAATAGTAACTGTATGTGTACTGTACATAGTGGCTGTTGGATTCCTTTCTGGCATGGGCCAATCGTGGATCATTAGGGTCGTATTAGTCTGTATGTAGAAGTTGGTAACGACTGTCATGTTGATGTTGCTTCATTAAAAGACTGTACAGATATCATGGTCATAATTCCTTTATATGTGAGTGATTATATGTTCTAATATAGTGTCTTTAGTTGTGTGTATTATTGAAATTGTTTTTGAGTTAGACGTCGCCAAAGCTATTTCGAGGCTGAATAAAAGATATTACCTCATTTTAGGCGATTTTGGTAGAATCGGGTGAAGATTTTTTTAGTGCTTGTTGTAAATGTGTCTAAGTCCCGAATCCTACTTTAGTCTTGTGATGATTTGTGTGTAGGTGCGCACAGTTCTGATAGTACGTTATTGAAGAATGGTAGCGTCCGGTCGTTGTCTCCTCATATCTCGTTTTCAGTAAGGTTTTTAAAGTGTTCGTAGCATTCTTTGGACATGTTCTCCGCCATCTTATTTGGTATTCTTTAGTTATTTCGTTTACGGAATGTACAGGAATTCATATTTGGCCTTCGTCTGCAACTTGGCGCAGTCCGCTCTGGGCCAAGGCCACGCCAGTTGCTTGTCGTAATAACAGAATTCCCACGCCGATGGCTGCACGTAAATAGTGTTCACTCTTACCTGTCCTCGGATTCCTGATATGAGATCAATATAACTCAAACTTAGTATTTTATTCCATACATTTAATGTTATTACTTTTTTCCTTTTTGCGTCGCACCGACACCGGTAGGTTTTCGGCGATATTTCATTCTGCTTGTGTCACTGGTATTGTTCAGTGTGTTAGAGAAATAATTGTAACAGTTCGTTCTATCTAGCTCTGTTGTCTGATATACTATGCTTTTATTTTGCATGTTCTGATGCGTGTATTTGTGTAAATTGTGGGAAGAAAGCGATCCCTGCCTTGATTTCCTGAGATCGGAATGGTAGGTAACACTTTTTAAAAGAGGGCCAACAGAGGTATTCACCTGCTCTCAGAGTCCTCGAATAATCGTCTGGCCAATGCTCTACCGTCTGACAGGCAAACGTTACACTCCCCATAAGTACACACAGGCACAAAAACTGAACGGACTTTTGCACGCAAGAATCAGCGTCGAACTTTTATACATTGTAACTGGTTCTTCGTTATAACATATATTTGTCTTACTCTTCAATATCCCTTTGTCCATTACACACTTCGGTAATGCTTCCATAATTCTATGACGTTAGGAGAGTGACGTGTAGCGGTTAGAGAAATATGAAATGAATGTCGTCATATAAGATCGTTCTGAAACCATAGAAGAGCACCCTTTTATTGCAAAGTGCATACAAACCTCCGTTTGTGAACTAACCAAGAAAACTAGAATGATATGCTTTGCTTCTTTTTTTTTTTTCGGTTGTGCTTGTACTTGGGAAACAGCCGTTTTTTTACTGGACGTATTAATAATTTCGTGTGGCTATTGCTAGCCTGGTGGAGCCCTGCTACGAGGGTGGGCGGTATGTACGTTTGCAGGGAAGTGAGTGTTAGTGTAATGGAAAATAGTGTTGTGTGTGAATTACAGGAATGTTGAGGACAGCATGAGCGAGAGGAATAGCTGTCGTCCTCGGTACCGCTACAGATGTAAGGTTGGTAGGAGGATCGGTATGTGGTTAAAAGGGTGCATTCAGCCTCCATTGGGGGTGTGCTTGGAAGTAGCTGCTCTGCATCGAGGAACAAGAGGAAGCGAATTTATTTTACCACGACGTTTCAAAGCAACTATGACAAATTAAGTCTCCAGTGCAGATTGTGAGATTGACACACGTACAAGCGGCTTAGAAAACTATTGGTCTGCCCATAACCGTAGTATGAACGGAATAGTACAGAACAAATAATGGTGCATATAATGGAATTACACGTATGTAGATATGTAGAATAGTCCAGTACATCATTAGGTTGAATATGAAGCGAAGGAGATTCACACCGTTTGCAAACGGACCAGTAATACAACGGCGTGCGTCATTACACGCCAAACAAGTATTGGTCTGGTAAACAATATCATCGTGACATCGTGCTGTCTGCCGCAACTCGGGCTTATTCTGATCAACATGAAACTCAAGGTTTTCGTTTGCCAGAACATATTTCTATCTATGCAGCAGAAGCTATTGCCATTATAGAAGCGCTCAAATATGCCAGACGATTCTACCGTAAGAATATCACTATCATTACCGATTCATTGAGCGTCCTTTCCACACTATCTACACCGCTTACCTTCCAGAAACCCAATATCTACCATATCAGTATTATTCAAAAAACATATGAACTCCAAAGACGCGGTTCTAGAGTAAACTTCGTATGGGTCCCAGCCCACATCGGGATACCACATAATGAATATGTAGATGACTTAGCGAAGAAAGCATGTCATTGGACAGGTCCTGAACACTCCCAGCAACTTCGTGGATTATACAGTGATTATGGTCCAACGAGCATATAGTCAGTGGTCACAGAAGTGGGAGGAAACAAAGAGCCACAAAGGTAAATTTTACTCAACGATTGAACAGTATCCCCCACGACGTCCTTGGTTTGCACAATGGAACACTCAACGACGATTCATCTCGACTATCACTCGAATGCGCTTCAGTCGCGGAAGTTTTAGAAGTCACCTTTATCGCATCAACGTAGTGGACACACCATACTGTTCCTGTGATGCCCAGTCGATTCAGGTCATAAACCATCTCTTTTTTGCATGTGCTCATTACCACCAACAGCAAAATGTGTTTATTACAGCTCTACTTCATGCTAAGCAACAGTTACTAACCTGTGTAAATACACTACTGGCGACCAAAAACAAAAACAAGTGTATACTGTTATTGGGAACTATTTAAAAACAACTTGTCTACAAATTTGATTGAATTTCTATGGAAATGTATGTGATTTTAATGTAATGATGTGCAACATCTATGTCTTTTATATGTACAAATATTTTACACTGTGACAATGACTTGTAATGAATTGTAAAGATCGAACTAGCGTACTGTAATATCCAGGTGGCTGTTTGGTCTGTAACTGATCTAAAGCCAAATAATTAAAATAAAAAAAAACTCGGGCTTATTGTGTCTGTGCTGACACGATGGAAGGTAATATTCAGCACTGTTTCCGTGTTCAGGTAGCAATGGGAAGGATAATGAAAGAAACAATCGTGGAAGTAAGGAGGATTGTGGTGCGACTAATTCTAAAAGGTAAATCTTTCAAGGACATAAGTGAAATTATTGGAAGAACTGTTACAACTGTTAAAAATATTATGTACAGGTACAAAAGAACAAAACAATAAAAAATAGACCAAGAAGTGACCGCCCCTCAAAGTTATCAGTGCAAGGTAAACGGCAAATTGCGCGTAAAATTCCACTCTGCATCCGGCACGGTCGCTTCTGGCATGTAACCCTTTAATTTGTGCGCATGCCACCAATCTGTCAGTCAGTCAGTCAGTCAGTCACCGCTGTTGTGTATTTAGGTAATCGCCGATGTGGCAGATTGCCTATCGGTTGTTTACCTAGTCTTAAATAATTTTAGAGAAATATGGAAATTACCGAACGTTTCCCTTGGTACATTATTCGAAGTCTGTCTCTCTGTTGTAGTGGTTAGTGTGATAAGCTGCCGCACCCGGAAGTCCGGGTTCGATTCCCGGCTCTACCGTACCAAAAAAAATGAAAAGTTGTACGAGGGCTGGAACAGGGTCCATTCAGCCTCTGGAGGTCAAACGAGTAGGGGGGGTCTCGATTCCCTCCTCAACCATCCTCGAAGTGGTTTTCCGTGGTTTCCCAATTCTCCTCCAGGCGAATGGCGGGATGGTACCTAATTTAAGGCCACGGCCGCTTCCTTCCCTCTTCCTTGTATATCCCTTCCAATCTTCCCATCCCCTCACAAGGTCCCTGTTCAGCATAGCAGGTGAGGCGGCCTGGGCGAGGTACTGGTCCTCCTTCCCAGTTTCATCCCCGACCCAAAGTCTCACTCTCCGGGAAACTGCCCTTAAGGCGGTAGAGGTGGGATCCCTCGCTGAGTCCAAGGGAAAGAACAACCCCGGAGAGTAAACGGATTAAGAAAGAAATAAATTATTCCAGTCCCTAACTCCCTTTCTTATAAACGAATATTTGCTTCAGTTTGTTCTATTGAATTCCAACTTTATCTTACTACTTTTGAAAGCACCACTCAAATGTATTCGTCTACTAATGTCGTTCCACGCCATCTCTCCACTGACAGCTCGAAACATACCGCTTAGTCGAACAGCTCGTGTCTTTTCTCCCAAGTCTTAGCGTAACGGTTTAAGCTACAGACCTGCAAATTACGGTATCGTGATCATCTCTCCAAGATATGTAGTGTTAATTTGGTGCATCAGTTCCTTCCATGCTGTATATACTGGAATGTGGTTTGATTATGTAACATGATCTCACGAAACTTCGGAATAGCTGAATAATTGAAGCCATTTCTTATGATTATCTTGAACGTTTTCAAATTTTATTTTTGAGCGCATGACTTTTAGTGCTGGGAGTGTCCGAGGACATGTTCCGCTCGCCAGATCTGTAGCTCCTTTTCCCGGTACACCCCATGGGAGTGAGCTACATGTAGGCCTACTACTGTGTGCGGGTGTTGTCTGTGGGTGTAATTGTAATTGTACGGGCTAGGAATGGGAAGAAAGTGGCCGTGGCCATGAGAAATGTACCATCCCGGCATTTGGCTGGAAATGAAAATGGGAAACCGTGAAAAACCATTTTCGAGGATGGCCGACGGGGGATTCGAACCCAGCCGTCTACCTAAATAGCCGTAACAGGCAGTGCCGCAACGCACTGAGATAGCCTGTTTGGTAACTTCTCCCGGCATGTTGTAAGATAGAATATAAACACATCACCATATTTCGTGTTGTAAAAAACTACCAGTTTCCGCAGTAAATTGTTTAAAAGCAACTTAGGAAGATGCTGTCCTGTCAATTCTGTTTCCCGAAAATCCAGGGAATGAACTTAATGATCCCCAAGAATTGTGTTTATAGACAAGGTAACTGTAAAAGAAATAGTCACCGGGCTGAGTGGCACAGGCGGTTTAAGCGCTGGCCTTCTGACCCCAACTTGGCAGGTTCGATTCTGGCTCAGTCCGGTGGTATTTGAAGGTACGTCAGCCTCGTGTCGGTAGATTTACTGGCACGTAAAATAACTCATGCGGGACTAAATTCCAACATGTCGGCGTTTCCGAAAAACGTAAAATTAGTTAGTGGGGCGTAATGCCATTATTATTATTAATTAAAACATAATCTTCGTTAAAATATAACTGAACTTGTGTTATTGTAGTATTCAGTATAGAATTACCTGATTGTACATTTCCCCCCAGCCGGCCCCGCGGTGTAGGGGCAGGTGCCTGCCTCTTACCCGGAGGCCCCGGCTTCGATTCCCGGCCAGGGCTGAGGGCTGGTTCGAGGTCCACTCAGCCTACATGATTACAATTGAGGGGCCATCTGACGGTGAGATGGCGGCCCCGGTCTAGAAAGCCAAGAATAACGGCCGAGGGGATCCGTCGTGCTGACCACACGACACCTCGTAATCTGCATGCCTTCGGGCTGAACAGCGGTCGCGTGGTAGGCTATGGCCCTTCTGGGCTGTTGCACCGTGGGGTTTAGGTTTAGTTTTACATTTCCCGCCGCGTTTTTAGGGTTTTGACCTTAAAATATCCCTTGCATTACTTATGACCATCTGTGTTTTCTCTTGGGGAGGAATATTTCTATTTATGGCATTCCAAACTATACATTACACTGATTTAGTTTTCAACGACGAGTTCTTGAGTTGGTTTTAGACATTAACCTTTGTGTGTGAAATATTGTATGCATGTTTTATTTCAACTTGCGTCATATAAATGTTCTCTTTAATTATTATTTATAAACCTTTCACGCAGTCGTTGGGATTGTTCTCCGTAAAGATTTATATCGGCTGTATTTACCGACGACTGTGGCTCGATGGCTAAGTAGTTAGTGTGCTGGCCTTTAGTCACAGGGGTCCGGGGTTCGATTCCCCTCACGGGGGCTGGTTGTATGTGTCGTATTCAACACCATTTTATCTTAATCACGATGCGCTGGTCACCTACGGGCGTCAAATCAAAAGACCTGCGCTTGGCGAGCCGAACATGTCCTCGGACTCTCCCGGCACTAAAGGCCATACGCCATTTCATTTTTTAAAGTTTTCATACCGACGATTAATTCAGCGTACATAATTAAATGTTGTGCAGGGTTTGTGGTTATAGTAGTTCGTTATTAGAACAGAACAAAGAACAATTTCATACCCATCCCGGTAAGGAGTGTTATAAATGTTTGACCTATTTTCGAATCTTTACTTGTTCTTATTTAGCTTACCTTATCTCGGATGATGGCATAGCTTTTTAAATTAAAACTGGGTTATCAACACCGGTCGCATCCAGCATGATTATAGATTATACGTTCGCTAATGGCACGGGTCGCATGCGGCACGGTCGCATCTGGCACGACACCGCGTAAAGTAGCCCAAAATTCTCAGCTAAGTGTGCCGAAGATAGCAGCTGCGTTACAACAAGATGTAGGAGTGCAAGTGTCAACTGAAACCATCTGAAATGTGCTACGCGAAAGAGGATATGTGGGCAAAACTGCCCGTAGAATGCGTACATCAGTAAGGCTAACAGGAAGAAGAGACTTGCGTACGCTAAAGAGCACAGAAATGACAGCTATAAGGATTGGAAGACAGTTGTTTTTACCAATGAGATTAAATTTACCTTCTTCAGGTCAGACAGACGAGTGAATGGGTTGAGGAAGACGAATTCTGAATTTGAAGAGAAGAACCTGACGGCTACTGTGAAACATGGAAGTGGTTCCTTGATGGTGTGAGGTTGCATGAGTGCGAATGGTTTATTGAAGGGACCATGGGTCACAAAGCATACATTAACATCCTCAAGACACATCTTCCATCAGGTGTACAAAAAATGGGACTCTCAGCAAAGTATGCGTTTACGAAAGATAACGATCCCAAACACACAGCTCTGAGCAGAAAGCTATGGCTGTTATATCATACACCGCGTTGGATGGAAACTCCACCACAATTGCCCGACCTCAACCACATCGAGAATATTTGACACTATTTGGAGCAAAACCTGAGAAAACATGCAATATCAAACAAAGCTGACCTGAAAGAAGCCTTACTCACCGAATGGTTAACATACCAAAGGAAACTATGGAAACCTTGGTACGTTCGATGCCAAATGGGTTAGCTGAGATTATGAAGAGGAAAGGAGGACTTACCGATACTGAAACGTTCACGAAGGATTAAGAAACTGTGTTATGTTAATTCAGACCAATACTTTTTTGGTGGCAAGTGAAAATGATTGTTTTAAGTTATGGTTTTTTAGTTACATGCACATGGAAGAATTATGTTTTTCTTACAACGTATATCTAACACAAGATGATAAATAATCAGGGTTTCTAGTGTATGTAAATTTTTATCATCATTCCCTTCGATTCTTCGTCCTCATATGTAGCATATCTCGACAGACCAATACTTTTTTGAACCACTGTAGATTCCTTTTAAAAATGGAGAATGTGAAATTTATTCCATGTCTGTTTTACAGTAGTTTTTAAATAAATGATACTCAATTACATTGCAATGAGACTGAAGGCTCCATGTAAGATAGGTAGAATTGTTAAGTAAGAGCACAACCACTCAGGCTGTTTGACCTGTATGCTCTCTCCGTAACTAAATATTAAATAAGCTTGGTTCTCTTCTGCTGTACTTTGTTCCGAGGTCTAGTTTGAGTTGAGAAAGGAAGTGATGTTTGAACTCTCTGCACTTTTAAACGTCATAGCATCGCGTTCCTGCCTTATCCGTCCACAAATGCATAGTTCATTTTACTTGCGGTGTATATTAACATCAACTAAGGTAGTTAGCCAGATGGCCATGATAAAGATGCCAAGGCTTTATGGTCTAAAATTGTGGATAGCCGGTTCAAGTCCCGTATGTGGAAAAAACATTTCACCATCTGAATGTTGGTCGGCAGGGTAGGAAATGTGGCGGGTGGTACAGAGTTCCTAATCACTAGATTGCATGCCAGAAGCCTGGGTTCAGTTCCATACTTAACCGCAGTACTCGTTTGGAGTGAGGGCACATGTCGCTGTTGTGATAATCGTACGTCGTTAGGCCTTGAGCAAACTGCTTAGTGTTGTTCAACAAGAGTTTGCTGTGAGCCCACATAGTTTTTCTCTGTCCCTCTTTCTTTCTTTCTCTCTCTCTCTCTCTCTCTCGCTCTCTCTTCCTGTATATATATATATATATATAGAAATCCGCAGACACAACGGAAAAATCTATAGTAATTCAGCGCCAAGTTATGTCTTTGTGTCCACTGTAATGACTGCCGATTATATATATACTAGTCTATAGATTTTCCGTTGTGTCTGCGAATTTCTTTTTTTCACATATATTACGGCAGTACGGAAGCAATACTGATTCTTACGAATTTTATGAATTCGAAACATTCTTTATAAATTCTCCATTTTCCTTTAAAAATAGTTCCGTGCGTTAGGTATTCCTGTTAGAAAATAGTTCGTGGAAAAAATACGAGATACTAGCCATGGTCTACCTTGAGCGTAACATTCTTTGTTCGGTGCAGAAACCCAGCATATGTGCTCAATTTCTGTTCGATTACCCATAGGCGTGGCTTGCGAATCGTTGATCAGAGGCTGGCCTTTTGAGCTCAAGTTGGCGGAATCGATCCCACCTCTGTCCGGTGGTATTTGAGGGTGCTCAGATACATCAGCCTCGTGTCTGTAGATAGCACATAAACGAAATTCTGCGGGAAGAAATTCCGCCATCCTGGAGTCTCTGAAAACCGTGAACATGGTTAGTAAGATGTACAACTCATAGCGTTCTTCTTCTTTCAATTGGACCTTCATGGGACCACGCTTGTTCAACCGTTGGGTTTGATCTTTGCCTAGTACTGCTGCATCTTCTCCCGGTGTAGCTCCTTTCTTTCCTCTGACCAGGAGGTAATTTCTTCTCCAGCGGTCTTTCCTGGAAAGCACGGACTTTCCTCACAATCAGTATGTCATCCCCATTTATTTCTCAGTTTTCGTCAGCCAGGTGATATGAACTTTCCAATCTACCAATAGCCAGTGAATCTTTCCAGATGGCTCTAGAAGCTACCCGTTTGGGGGGGGGGGGGGACCACAGTCGGAGAATTTCTCTATCTGGGAGCAGAGCTCTGAACTGTGACGTCTCGGGTATTCCCCACCTTCCAGTACCGGGCATAGGATTTTCTGATAATTCCTTACTCCGTGACATATATGGCGGATAACTTTAGTGTTTCAGTTTCGAATTGCTGTAGGTGTTTTGAGTCAGTCGATAGGCCAGATCCATCTTGTTAACTTTCGCGCAGTGGGCTGCTTTCTCTGACTAGTGTTGTTCGATCCAGATACTTAATTCTCCACTCGCTTCATTTTACCGTATTCTAGTCTCTCGTTAGTCTGATGTTGGTGAAATACTTCGGTTTTCTCCTATGGCTCTTGAAGTCCCGCTTTGGCCACCTGTCTTCTGAGACGGTTGATATCACCTCGCTGAATGAGGGACATGTTATCCAAAAAAGAACCAAACATGAGAAATTTCTACCTCACCTGAATCACAATTTAAAATGGAAATACCTATATTCGTGATATAGTAGGTTCGAACCCCACTATCGGCAGCCCTGAAAATGGTTTTCCGTGGTTTCCCATTTTCACACCAGGCAAATGCTGGGGCTGTACCTTAATTAAGGCCACGGCCGCTTCCTTCCCACTCCTAGACATTTCCTGTCCCATCGTCGCCATAAGACCTATCTGTGTCGGCGCGACGTAAAGCTACTAGAAAAAAAAAAGAAAGAAATACCTATAAAGAAGCATTTACCCTTCTTAGATGTCATTTCCCAATCTCAGCGGTAAGAGTTCCATCTCGTGCTTATAGGTGGAAGTAGCACCGTTGCAAAAGTAAAATTGTGAAGATTATTCATTAATTTCACTGTAAGAAGGGGTTTTCTACTGAGCGGTTGAAATATGATGGTCATCATTGTATTGTTCTTTAAACCTATATTCAGGGTATATACATACTGAGTGGCCAAAAGTCACGGGAAGACACTGAATGTGATGTAAATCACGAATTGTTTCTCCGCGAGCCGTCAAACGCATCAGTACGGCGAGGCATCGACTCTGCAAGGTGTTGGAATCGATCAGAAGGAATCTGGAGCCACCTATCCTGAACTGCTACTCACAATTGGTCTTGTGTACTTGGTGCGGGATTCATGGAGCGTACACCAGCATCGACAGCATCCCATAAATACTCGATTGGATTAAGATCGGAGGATATGGAGGGCCATTCTATGGTCTTAATTTCACTGGAGTGCTCCTCCAACCACCTGCGTGCCACCACAGAGCGGTGACATGGTGCATTGTCCTGTTGAAACAGGGCATCTCCATCAGGGTACTCTAGGGCCAGGAAAGGATGCAGGTGGTCTGAAAGAATGTTCACATAACGTGTAACTGTCAGCGTTCCTTGCAGCCGGACAATGGAGCCTAATTGCGATCATGAGAACGCCGCCCAGATCAAAACTGAGCCATCGCCCGCCTAGAAACAACCCTGTTGATAAGCAGGATCCATAACTTCATGGAGTATACGCCACACTCTCACGCGGCCATCAGCTCGATACAACTGGAACCGGGATTCATCGAACCATACCACACGCCGCCACTGTTCCATGGTCCATTGCTGATTTTCGCGGGGCCATGCACGTCGTTGAGCTCTGTGTCGAGCTGACAGCAAAGGGACACGAGTTGGTCGTCATTGGTAAAGCCTATGCGGTGCAGTTGCCTCCTTACAGTCCTGGTAGAAATGGGTTCCTGTCTCTCAGCATTCAACTGGGAGGTGATCTGACTCACAAAAGCCCGTCGAGCGCCCAGTATGGTTCTGCGGAGGCGACGTGATGTCCGTTCGTTATAAACTACTGTGGTCTTCCCGTGCGGCGGTTTACGCGGGTGGTAACATTTTCTCTGCGATACTGAAGATCCGCCCTCGACACTATTGACCTCGGAAACTCGAATTCGCGTGTAATCCCAGCAATGCTATGACCCATGTGCCGTGCGCCGATGATCATCGCACGTTCAAAGTCGGTTATCTCGAGACCTGTTGCCATCTTAATGACACTGGTATCTGTGACAGACTGCTGATCTACGCCGCAGTTAACTGCAACGCTCAGGGGTCATACACGGCACATTTTCTAATGGGACACCCCTTCCCGTAACGTTTGGCCACTCAGTATATATGTTGTGGAAGGCAAAAGAATTCATAGTTGGCATAGTTCAAATTCATACGGATAGGTGGCAATATGGAGGATATGGCACAATCAATTAACTGAAACATATTTTTCGTCTAAACGTACAAAATTCGTGGATATACGAGGTTCGTTGTATTTTTAATGTAAATCGGAGGTAAGAATGTGTATATCTCGTTCCAGTTTCAGCTGTTGGAAACGGTCTAGTTTTCTCAATATCGCTGTGAAAGATAGACAGTATAGGGATTTTATACAGAAGATTTCTTGTAAACGATATTACAAGTATGTGAAAAGTGGTAAAAATTTAGGATGGTGTTTGCAAATTTCGAAATATACTCACCAAGTTACTAATTAATGAATATATTATTATTGTTATTATTATTATTATTATTATTATTATTATTATTATTATTATTATTATTGTTAAATTAATCTCTTATTAGACCCATGCAGTAAAAGTAACAGCGCAGATGTCGTTATTACTTTTATTCTGTTGAGAAAAAATGCCTTTAAATAATTTTGTGATAAACCTACATAGGCTACTCCGTAACTATAACCCTTCGCTCGTATGCAAAAGATGGCTAAATATTCTCATTTTTGCGTATGAGCAAGTGATGCTAGAATCACGTTGCAGTGGCTTTGCACATCTTATGCGTTTGATTGTTCTGTTATAGATGTGGAAATAAAACTTTTTAGTTCTGTAAGGAATATGGTTTTTGAATGAGGAAAAGTCATTCTTGTTTCCTTGATGAATAGTTCGCATTTCATTTTAATTTTAAATTGTAACCGTTACTGAACGTATGGCTGTGATGGATCGTTAAGTTTTTGATACAAATGCAGTGCTTAGATACCTTGGGTTTAAGCGATCAGTAATGATCGTGTTTTTCATTTCTCGTTACAGTAATTGTGTAATGTTATTTAAACACAGGTACAATAACGACGTGAATTTCGAATTTAAACCTGCAGCTCACATTGCTAACAAATGAACAAAGCGTGGAGACAGGCTGCAGGATGGAATTACATGCCAAGGTCTTCCTGCTACGAGAGACGGCCATCGCCTTCCGTGTAAGGTGTTGATAATTCGTTTGACGTAGGTAGCCAGAAGATGGAACCTGTCTCACTCTTGCTCAGAGTAATGCAGCCACTCACTACCGTCGTATCAGTTTTCAAGGCCTGTGAATCTTTCATTTTCCTTTCCGTGTGTGTGTGTGTGTGTGTGTGTGTGTGTGTGTGTGTGTGTGTGTGTGTGTGTGTGTGTGTGTGTGTGTGTGTGTGTGTGTGTGTGTGTGTGTGTGTGTGTGTGTGTGTGTGTGTGTGTGTGTGTGTGTGTGTGTGTGTGTGTGTGTGTGTGTGTGTGTGTGTGTGTGTGTGTGTGTGTGTGTGTGTGTGTGTGTGTGTGTGAGAGATATTTCCTTACAATTTAGTAAGTAAGTAGGTCTCAATTGATAGTCAAATTCTCCTGAAAATACTCAACCACAGTTCAGGTACATCACCGCCGTTCAAAATAACCGAATCGTGTGAGATCTTCGACAACATTGGACATTGTGAGTACTTGAATTGTTGACCACGTTTATGGAGGGGCGGAGAGGAACTGGCTATCCTACCGCAGGTATACTCTACGTCAGTATCCCTGATCAGAGGTCCTAGACTTGGCTGGGAATTGTAATACCTAGAATTGGATAAGGCTAAGATTTCTTCCAAAAGAATCTAATGGAATTTATCTTCAGTAAATTAGTTTCTCCCTATTTTCATTCTATCTTCTTACTTTTCCCGTTTCGAAACTATTTTTGCTTAAATGAGTACGTTCATACGAAAAGAAACACTGCAGCCGCGCTCTCACGCAGTAATCTTGTGGTTAAGCGTGTTAGATTCCCGTCCTATTGGCCTGGATTTTATTTCCAACCCTGCGTTGTATTTAAGACTGATCACAGCCTCAAACAACTGCTGGCCTGTGCGTGGCGACAAAGAGCGTGAGACGTGAAGTACAGGCTTCTCTTCAAAGAAGGAATTCTTATGGCATTGTTTGATGACCTAGATATTAATATTCCTTATCATGGGATTTTTAATGTATTATCATAAAGTATTAGATGCCAAATTCACCCTAATAACTGCATTATTAGAAGATCCCATACTGTTCAGAAGTTTTTGAGTCAGGTGACAGTAGAAGTTATGGAGTCTTGAGTTTTCCATTACGGATTCACAATGATGTAGAATGTTTAATACCACGTGCATGCATCAGATGTGTTTTTTATTTGAAAACAAGCTTACAGGAGTGGAACAGATGCCAGATGTTACGTTCTTAATATAGCTACTTAAGTTATATAACATGCGAACACAAGCGTGCTAGACACATTTGAGCAGTGCCTTAAAGTGTAAGGCAAGTGCATTAACCACTCAATACATCAACCAGTTTGAGAGACGTGGTGAGAGTTTCAATGCTTTGCATCGTGAGCTTTCATCCGACCGTACAGACGAAAATGTTGGAGTATACTATTGGGATTCCCAAAAATCTATTTTAGAATCTCCACGTCAGGAAATTCGAAATGTTTCTGGGTGTCTGTAGCAGCACATACATATCCAATCCCCAGCCCGAAGGCAGATCCACATTTAGTTGTCATAGGTAGCCTAGTCACTGAAGATACGTACTAGTGTTTCGTTGCTTTCCTCAACATCCGGCCGTAAACACATGATTTCATCTCACCTCATCCCCGACCCCCTACCATAAAATGGGGTATGAGATAGACATACACTTCATTTCGTTAAAACCAACGATGAGAATGAGACAGAAAAATGAAATGAAAGTAACGAACTTGATCCAGCCCATATCAAGAGAGACAGTGCTCTCTGCCAATACCTCCTAGAGAGGTGCTGTCTCTGCACGCTATCTCACCAAAGAAGGATCAATGCAGAAGCAGCACGTACGTACTGTAGACGAAAATATCCGCATTTGGGTACTTTAATAAGATGTGAATTAAATTTTGTAATGTCTCGTCCACTTGTAATACACTGTAATTTGGCATCTCGCTGTTTCCGCTTATTTAGTTTCCTAAATAAATAAATAAATAAATAAATAAATAAATAAATACATGTGATGTGTGGAGTGCAGGCAATAAAACTAATACTATGTGATCAAACTCATTTCCTCTGTTCAGGACAGTTCGTCTTTCTGTTCCGTATCAGATCACTCGGACATCGACAATCTCTGCAGCGGGTGCACTGATCGCAACTTGCCTGCCAGAACAAGGAAAAGACTACTTGGTACGTGTCGTAGAACTGAAAAATTAAGAAATAAGCTTGATAGTTACGTAACTGTTCATATCGTGAACATAGCCATGGGCCTTCCAGGTTTACATGGAATTCAGACGACAGATATGTGACTTTTATTTCAAAAATCCCATATAAATTGGTCGAGATTCGAAGCGTGGCCGCCTTTGTAGGAAGCCGGTGACATGAGTCACTCACCTCAGCATCCTCGCCATTTGGGTTAATTAATGTGTGACCGTATTAATCTTAAAACAATGGTTTTAAATGACGTCCTTCGCGTATTGTTTGTCAGAGCTGCGCTTCGCAGTGATCCACAGATCATGGCAATTGGAAAGACCGCTCTGTTCGGTTTACTTTCGCAACGGCCATGGGAATGTTTCACTGAAATAACGTTGATATGATTGATAATAAACTTCCGGATTCAGAATAACGGAAAATTTATTTTTCAGGAGAGGGAGAGATGTTTCTGCTGTCTCTCATTTGGAATTTTTCTTCTTTTATAGGTATAGAATATTGTACATTTGTCTTAGTATTGTTTCTTGACGTAATAATAAAATCAAACCGAACCCCATGGCGGAACAGCCCCAACGGGCCATGATCTACCAAGCGACCGCTGCTCAGCCCGAAGGCCTGCAGATTATGAGGTGTCGTATGGTCAGCACGACGGATCCTCTCGGCCGTTATTCTTGGCTTTCTAGAAAGGGGTCGCTATCTAAACGTCAGACAGCTCCTCAATTCTAATTACGTAAGCTGAGTGGACCTCGAACAAGCCCTCAGATCCAGGTAAAAAGCCCTCACCCGGCCGGGAATTGAACCCGGAGCCTCCGGGTAAGAGGCGGCACGCTACTCCTACACCCAGGGCCGGCCGTAATATTATTATTAATAATAATAATAATAATAATAATAATAATTGTTACGAAGTTTTCCGTGGTAGTTAAAGGTGAAAGAAGGTGCTGGGGTGAACAGGTCTCAACTTACGAAATTAAAGTTAAGATAAAATTTAACAAGGTTATATTTTCTTTGCAAAATCAAGAAATAACAAGAATGACAGGTACATAGTAGCATAACAACCAGTGAAAAATGTTCAATTACCGAGGTTACAGGATGTGGGCGTCGAGACCCAGACTTACAATCCTTGAGCAATAAGCCCAACTTTACTCGAATATACAAGATTCAACAAAAGGGGGAGAAAACCCCTATCATGCCCGGGAGCACTTACTCCCAATTACACAGTAAAGCCTCCTCGAGGCACACAGAAACAATTTTTTTTTTTTTTTTTTTTTTGGAAGAGCAACCCGCTCTCAAAGTTCCAGCCTATCAAAGGCCACACCAAACTCCACATTCAAGCTGTCCTCCAAGGACATACACACAGGGGTAAAAAAAATACCCAACCTACTGAGGCCTATTAAGCGAAGAAACAGGACAATTACATGGCCTCCAAAATACCAACTTGAGAGGAGGCGACACAGCACTCCAAATACGCCTTATTAAAACCTACTTGGCACTAGGCCGCGAATGCAAGGGCTAATCCCATACTAAAGAGGTGACTTATATAAGAAAACGATTTACATTACATTAGAAGGGAAGAAACGGTTGTGAAAATAAGTTCACCTCAAAGCAATATGAGTGGGAGCTCGAGAGGGTTAAGCACTCTCTATCCCAATATGTAGTTACAGAGGCAGAATTTAAACCAAAAGTCTTTTACATTTAGGGGAAAGTTACATGATAAAAGATTTCGAACCCGCCCCGAGGGTTAAACTGCTGAGCTGGCAAGAAAATAAGTTATAAAACGGCCATTACCTGGTGGTTGAACTGCTGCCCGAAGAAAAAGGCGCTTCCCGCCCCCTGCTACATAATTTACACAATGATAGGTGTTACTGAAGTGGCGCAGAGACCCGAAAATCAGCAGTTTATATACCCTCGCGGAACATTCGAGACCTTTCAGGAATGATAACACCCGCCCACAATCATTTTATTGGACGGCCAAAAGATTACATGTCAAAACTGAGGAAGAAAACCAGGATTGGTGGGAAATTAATTACTAAAATTACTCATTGGTCGAATTCAAAACTGGCGGAAGATGAAGGGTTATACAGCCAACCTAAACAATGACTGAAAGAAATTTAACAAAGAACAAACTTATGAACCCAAAATTTCTCCAAAACACAGTTCTTTCACTTCGCACTAGGGTGCATAATTGTAGTCCTTCAGTAGTGCCATCTAGGAGAGAATGTTCACACTTCTTACTACAGGCAAAACAAAAATACATCGAAAACGACACAGTTCAGAACACTTCAAAATTTACAAGTAGTGACATCTTCTGAAAAACTTGAGAATTAACACTGTAGTTAAAGTTCAGGCTTCCTCCAGTAGAGGAGTTTCAACTGGCGCAAAGTTTGAATTAGCGGAGGTGTACCGCCCGGTACAATAATAATAATAATAATAATAATAATAATAATAATAATAATAATAATAATAATAATAATAATAATAATAATAATAATAATAATAATAGTAATAATAATAATCACGTTCCTTTAATTACTAATGATTTGTAGATATTATTAATGATTGAATCATTGCCGGTTATCATTATGCATTGATAATTCATGTAGTTTGCCTAAATGTAGAAAGCTATTAAAGGGGAGTTTTTATGTGTATGTTGTAGAGAATAATGAGCGATATTCCTCTTAGACCTGATGTTATTAGGGTTTGTATAGAAGTTTGAATTGGAGGCGTTTTAGTGGAAACCCATGTCCAGAAATGTATCTTTTCTCTGCTGAACATAAGACAACATATGATGTTAACATTAACGTGGGTTTCATTTCTGAGCAGAAGTGATATGTTTCCAGACACGGATCCCTGATCCAGATTTTACCCACTCAAACCGCTCACAATCATTAGGCTTCCTTCCCATATATCCATTATTGTGACTATGCAATAGACCTACTCTTGATATCACTGCAATACGTTTGTCCGCTGTGAAGATGTTTCGTTCTTTGAGGATTAATATTAAATGAATCTCCTTTTTTCGCAGATGAATTTTTTCTAGTAAATATATAAACCGTATTTGTATGCACGTAGATTCACTTGGGAAGGGTTTTGGCAATGCACTCTCGTAAAAAATAAGATATTTTATCACTGTCCGTTGAAATAAAATGAATATATTGAGAGGAAAAGTATTGTGATGCAATACTGTTATGATAATTGACATGTTACCCTGTCGCTGCTGAATGCATGAGAACAACATCCTGATGACTACGAATGTGTGTTAGCCCGCTTCTCCATGGGAAGCTCTCTCCAGCTGCGAGTCACTTCGCTGGTAATATGTCACTGGTGCCGTGCCATGTGTTGTTAGCAGCCAGATGTGCTCTGCTCTTTTGTGTTTTAAATCTCGTCCAGACCTACCCAGCTGAGGAAAGACGAGGCGTCAAAATAATTACTTCGTCGCTCTCGATATCCTTTAAAGAAAAATTCTTTAGCACTATTTTCCTTTTGTTCTTCTAAATACGTTTTGCTCAGAATGGCAAATGTAACAATGAAATAAGTTATTCAAATCGTCGAGACTTTGTATTAAATATTTAGGAACTGGGCCTACTGAAATGTCCCTCCGTTATAAATTTTCATACAAACAATCAGAGCTGAAGCAGCATCTTCTTTTGGTAAGTTATGTATGTTTCAAAGTAAATATTGTATTTAATTTCGTGCTTATATATTTACCTATATGCCTTTGCTGGCGAGATGTAGTGTTTACAGTGCACTATGTCTTCTGGTATGGGCTATATCAAATTTGTTACTTTCATTGACCTGTCTCAGTCTCATCCTTGGCTTTGACAATATGAAAGTGACTGAGGTATGAGTGATGCTAGTAATACCATTCCTTATGCAGCCAGTCCCTGCTATGAATGGTGTGAAAATATCGCTCATAGCGTCGGTTGGTGCATGCATTTCAGTGGGCTTGGCAGACTGATATGTAATAGCAACGGCTGGCTCAGTGAGGAAAGCAACGGGAAACTACCTCACTCCTCATTTCCCTAGTACGCCTCTTCAGTAACGCCTAGGCTATTTATGACAGCTGTTGGCAGAGCTGAAGAGGATCAAACCAGCCTTCGGGCTGAATACCCAACATACATACATATTTACCTATACAAAAAAAGTGTGGTTAATAAAGTTGATCAACTATGATGATGAATATTTCCTTCCGAGCATAAGGGAGATAAATTTAATCGATGATTTATGGTACGTGGTGTGGGTCTTGTCATTCTTATGTTCCGTTATCACATCATAGACCTACAAATACTTCTACCGAGGTCAACCAAATGCTATCAGCCTCTTATTATGTAGATCTTTGAACACAAAACTTAATCTGCTCTTAAACCAGGGTGCTGTTTTCATAGCATAGCCATTGTCAAAAGGGAAAGGCGTACGATAGGCTCCATTTTAACAGTCCCATCGTGGGTTTTTTTTTCTATTGGCTTTACGTCGCACCGACCTGATAGGTCTTATGGCGACGATGGGACAGGAAAGGGCTAGGGCTGAGAAGGAAGCGGCCGTGGCCTTAAGGTACAGCCCCGGCATTTGCCTGGTGTGAAAATGGGAAACCACAGAAAACCATCTTTAGGACTTCCGACAGTGGGGTTCGAACCACCTATCTCCCGAATACTGGATACTGGCCGCACTTAAGCGACTGCACCCATCGTGTTTAAGGATTGTTACCCGCAATGAAAATAGCTTGCTTATACTGTTTATAGGATTACAAAGCTTTGCCTGTTTTCAGTTTTATGTCCAAAAGTGTAGCCAATGCGATTATGTACTTAAGTGCAAGGTGAGAATCTATAAGGTAAGTCACCGGGCTGAGTGGCTTAGACGGTTGAGGCGCTGGCCTTCTGGCCCCAACTTGCCAGATTCGATCCTGACTCAATCCGGTGGTAATTGAAGGTGCCCAAATACGTCATCTTCGTGTCGGTAGATTTACTGGCACGTAAAAGAACTCCTTCGGGACTAAAATCCGGCACCTCAGTGTCTCCTGAAACCGTAAAAAGGTAGTATTATTGTCAGTTTAGTTACAGTATCGATATTTTACCATTAGATTTACGTTTGTTTTCTAAAGCCAACATTCTGTGGCGAGTTGAGAGCCTTCTGTTGAGATATGCTTGGTAGAGGTATTTCTTTAGAACATTGACATTGCTGCAACATATGTACAAAATTGTGTTAATTTAGAACGTTTGTACCATACATCGTACTGTGTCGAGTTATTCATACAGCAGTCGAATATAGGCCCATTGCATTGTTCCTTAGATAATAACTGCAATACCGGTAGTTTCCAGTTACACCTGCGTAATCCGTCAGCGACGGGTATGGTATCTAATTTGTTAATATAATTAATGGCTTCTTTGGTACAGAACTGCTCCGAAGGGGCTGATATCTTAAAAGTGTTAGTACATAAAAATGTGCCTTCCCTTAGCTGTAGGGGCAGCGTGCTTACTTGTTACCCGAAGGGCCCTGGTTTGATTCCTGGCCAGGTCAGGGATTTTTATCAGGATCTAAGGGCTGGTTTGTGGTCCACTCAACCTACATGATTACGATTGATGAGCTTTGTGACTGTGAGATCGCTGTCTCTGTCTAGAATGCCAAGAGTGGCCGAGAGGTTTCGTCCCACCGACCACATAACTTGTAAACTGCAGGTCTCCGCGCTGTTGCTTGGTAGGCCATCAGTACATCTTTGTATGTGTTTTACCCCAATTTTTTAAATTGCCTACTCACCTTTTCGCATTATTTCTGAAAGTGTTCCTGAAGACTTGCTGACTGAACGCGATGGTGTTCATTTGAATACTTTGAACCAGTCCTTTGATTTGTTCTCCAAGTCCACCTTGTCAGTATTTAGAATGCTATATATCTAAACTAGCTGATGTACCCGTGCTTCGCTACGGGATTCTCAGAAAGACATACTTTATGGTTTTCGTAACTGATGTCAACATAGGTCATTACAAAAACGTCAGTATGAATGAAGCGATTAAAAGCAATGTTATCATATGAAATACTCGGTCAAATGAAAAACCGCACATTTTCTCACTTTCAGCGAACAGTACTGCGGTGCCGGTCTAACAGTCCAAAGTTCCAGTGCTGGAATGACCAGGCCGCAGACAGCCGTGAACACTCCTCTGCCATTATTCCGTTAAATATGCACACTGCTCATTCCAATCAGTGCCTCAGAGTAGGGATTGAATAGCTCGAATGCTATGATGAACCAGTGTGTTACGTACCAGTAGTATCAGAAAACATATGAACCAGAGAAATGGCATGCTAAAGAAGAAAGTTATCTAACTCCCCAGCCACTTCCCGCCAATATTCAGGCAGGCTGTTACACTCTGTACAACCGGGAGAGTTGGCCGTGTGGTTAGGGGCGCGCAGCTGTGAGCTTGCATCCGGGAGATAGTGGATTCGAACCCCACTGCTGGCAGCCCTGAAGATGATATTCCGTGTTTTCCCATTTTCACACCAGGCAAATGCTGGGACTGTACATTAATTAAGGCCAAGGCCGCTTCCTTCACACTCCTAGCCATTACCATCGTCTCCATCTTCTAGTGCAACGTAAAGGATATTAAAAAACAATCGGTACCCTGCCAGCAGTAATTCTATCTATCGGGGATGAGTGGCAACAGCAGACACAAAACTCATCACAACAAACAATGGTCAATGTAATGTTATTGTTGATCAATTTTTTAGGCTTTCTATATTGTAGGCCTTCACATTTAGTTTTCTTTCGACTCTGTGATATTAGGGCGTCTTATAAAATTATTTATAGCGTAGACTGTAGTTCCTTATTCTCCAACTTTACATACCAATTTTCGTTAAATTCTGTTTATCCATTTTCTCATGACTCCGCGCTGATATGGACTTGGTAACAGAAATCCAAATTCATGAATATCTCTGGGATAATAGCCAGTATTGTAACAATGTATAAGACATAAATGCTCGGAAATTTAATACTATACAACTTTAGTTATGTAATATTTATCGATATGACCACTAATAACATAAACATTTGAGAATTAAAATTTAGGCCTTCCCCCAAACTACAATTTCTCTCAGCGTGAATACAATTATTTATAGCCTGTATTATAGCGACTTATTCTTTGACTTTGCCTGCCGATTTTCATCAATATAAGCCGACTAATACTAATAACATAAATATCTAAGAATTAAAATTTATGCCTGCCCCTAAACTACCATTTCAGTCAGCGTGAATAAAATTATTGATGGCCTAGATTGTAGCGCCTTATTCCCCGACTTTGCATACCGATTTTTATGAAGATTACGACCACTAATAACATAAATATTTGAGAATTAAATTTTAGGCATTCCCCATTTTCTGACTTTGCATACCGATTTTCATTAAGATACGACCACTAATAACTTATATTTTTGAGAATTAAAATTTAGGCCTTACCCTAAACTACCATTTCAATCAGCGTGAATACAATAATTCATTGCCTAGATTATAGCGACTTATTCCCCGACTTTACATACCGATTTTTATTAAGATACGACCACTAATAACATACATATTTGAGAATTACATTTTAGACCTTCCCCTAAACTACCATTTCACTCAGCGTGATTAAAACTATTTATGGCCTAGATTGTAGCGACTTATTGCCCGACTTTGCGTACCAATATTCATTAAATTCTCTTCAGCTGTTTTCTCGTGATGCGTGTACATACATACATACAGACAGACAGACAGAAATTACGGAAAATTAAAAAGTGCATTTCCTTGTTACTGTGGACACACTGATACAGAAATACCATCCTTTTTAAATTCTGAGCATTGTACAGACAAAACTCTTATTTTAATATATAGATGTGTTCTCATGCGTTCGAGGCTCGATTGTCAATGCTGACAACAATCATTTAGACCGTGAACTGTGTTTTCCTGATTTTTGGACAATTAAAAATCTGACGAGAAAATTATTGAAAGATTTCGTTTAGTTTTCCCCACCCTAGTCGTAAAATAATTCAGATACGTGAACATTAGCTCACGATCGGAAACAAAAGGCTCTACGTATACCTCAAAACATCAAAACAAAGCAGAACATTTTACTTTGTTGCACTTATGAAATAAAATGATAAAACTTGTAGGCCTGTATACAGTACATTGTTTTCTCTCATATTAGGTTTAGTGCTTTGTGATTCCACCTATTCCTGCTATCACAGCTTCCAAACGCTGGGACCTAGATTCTACTAGGTTTTTAGTGACTTCTGGTGAAATTTTATTCCATTCTCTTCTTATGGCAAGTTTCATATCATCCTTCCTATTCATAGAATAGTTCCTAATCCTCCTACGGATTTCGTTCGAAAGTTGTTCGATGGGGTTAATGTCGTTGGACTGTGGAAATGAATACAGTTGCTTGGGAACATTGTAAAGCAGTCATTCTTTCACTGTATTACAGCGGTGTGTTTGTCTCGTTGAAAGACCCAGTCTTTTCTTAGTCCCAGTTTCTCAGGAGACTGTGTGAGATTTTCTTATAGCTAGATACTTCCATGTATCCACTTTATTTTCAATAAATACTAAATTGCCTTTCCAAGCAGCAGACATGCAACCCAAACAAGAATTATCCCGCCTTCGTTTGGAGTCTTTCATTAGGTTTTCTCCATTCTTTCTGCTTTCCACCATAATGAAATAAATTGAATTTACTCTCTTTGGTGATGATAATCTTATGCCAATATTGAAGTCCGTATCCTTTTGCCGCTTTGCAAATTCTAGCGTCTTCTTCTTCTTAACAATTCTAGTGTAAAGTTTCTTTCTCCCTGATCTGTTCCGAAAACCCGCGTTCTTTAATGTTCTACTTATTGTAATGGTAAGAACGGATGAACAGTCTTTCCAAGTTAGAGAAATATCCACTGCTAATTCAGTAGCTGAATTGATTGTTGTGATGAGCTTTCGTTTCTATCAAAGAGTTTTGGAGGTCTATCACTTCTAGATTGATTTTGTACACTGCATCGTACTTTATCATTTCTAATAACTGTCTGATCACTTGTATGGCCGGGCTGAGTGGCTCAGACGGTTGAGGCGCTGGCTTTCTGCCCCAACTTGGCAGGTTCGATCCTGGCTCAGTCCGGTGGTATTTGAAGGTACTCAAATACGTCAGCCTCGTGTCGGTAAATTTACTGGCACGTAAAAGAACTTCTGTGGGACTAAATTCCGAAACCTCGGCGTCTCCGAGAACCGTAATAGTAGTTAGTGGGACGTAAAGTATATACGGTAACATTATTATTGAAAACTTCCATGGCTTCTTTTCACTACTTCACTTTTTCTGCAATGTAAACCCCTTTGCACGAAGTTCAGATATAACTTTCCTCTGTGCAGTTTGTACTTCAGTTTTTCTTTTTGAACCCGTAATGAATAAAAATTCCAACCCGATCACACACTTTTAGAATAACTCTTAATACGTAACTCGGATGGTACCTATGACCGACTTAGTGTATGTAGACTTTTCTACCTTGCTCAGTAAGACTTGTAGGATTGTATGTGTTTACAGCGCATGCTCTTTGTACAAGAACAGAAATATTCCCTGTTCGGGAGGACGTCACAAGCACAAAGAAAACAATCAACATGTAGTAAGGATTGTCCAAGATATGTTGTAGACTTTTGTTCCCGATTGTATATTTATGATTGACTGGTCGAAACCGATACAGTTGGATAGCTTAAATCGTGCTAATAAATTTACTGGCACGTAAATGGACTGTTTTCTAGGAGAATACGTATATCAGCATTTCGAGACTCGAGCGAGTCTTAAAACTCATAGTAGTTGATGGGTCGCTGACACGTAACATTAGTCTTCTTCATTTCTAACCGCTATGCAGATCCTCCTCCCCAAAATTAGTAACAACTTTTCACTGGCTATTATTATTATTATTATTATTATTATTATTATTATTATTATTATTATTATTATTACTTCCATAATGAAGTTGGGTACTGTCAATTCAGAAACATTTGCTAATAGGAAAGAGAATCATGAATAACAGTACTGTAGACGCCGTGAGCAATGTCTTTCCTTGGCCGGCCATGTTTCAATGTAAATGCACCATAAATAACAGTGGCGGAAATGTGAGAGGAGCTCGCTGGAAATTTGTTCAAATGAATTTTTGGAGAGCTTGCATTGTGCTGTGCTGGCGTAGCTGGCATTAATGGCTGCAAATTATGTTATGTTTCCAACATCTCCCATGGAGTTTTTTACGTGCTTTTTCACTTCTGTAGAGTTTAGGGACTGTAGTTAGTATAGGAAAGAGCGGAAAGTAGAATTCACGGTGATTAATGGGCTCTGGCAGTATTAATGTTTGCGTAATATTATGCCAATTAAAGCAGAGAGAGAGAGAGAGAGAGAGAGAGAGAGAGAGAGAGAGAGAGAGACCGGCAACTGATCCTGCGTCCATTTACATCAATAAATGATGATAGTAATGAACACACACACGTCTTCATTATAGACTTCATTATGCCTTTCAGCGTTTAACCTGCAAGCCTCTGTGAATTCAGTAAACGCCGCCTCAGTCCTCTATTTTAAACCGATATTGTAGCCTCGCTTAGTTCTGTAAGCTTACCTCTTATTTTTAAATCATTAGAAACTGTCTCTAACCATCGTCCTCTTGGTCTCCCATAATTTCTCTTACCCTCCATGACCGAGTCCATTATCCTCCTAGGTAACCTATCCTCCTCCATTCACATCACATGACCCCACCACCGAAGTCGCTTTATGCGTACAGCTTCATCAATCGAGCTCATTCCTAACTTGGTCGTTATCTCGTCATTCCGAGTACCCTTCTGCCAGTGTTCCCGCCTTTTTGTACCGGCGACCATTCTCCCTCCTTTCATTTATGTCTGTTACTTCTAACTTATGAATAAGTTATCCTGAGTCCATCCAGCTTTCACTCCCGTAAAGCGAAGTTACTACATAATATCAGTTATAGAGAATACAAGTTCCAACCATTTATGTCTTAAACAGTTTTACCATACCGACTATGATAATAGAAGGTACATGAATTTAGACGCTTGATGCGTAGTCCATATCAACGCCGAGCATTGTTAACATGGAAATATTTTTAATTGTGTTAACTGGCGATGGTTTATGCCATGATTGTCTTAAAGTGTAAAACCGCTTGGTCATCGGTTCGTATCGACAAAGAAAATTGTGAATATTTTAAAAATACTCGGTATATAGTATTATATCGAAAAGATATTAAGTACAGAACAAAAATGGCCAAAAAGACACCAGTGGAATTCCAACCCACAACCTTCCGATTTCGGAGTTTACTGGTGTATGATTGGCCATTTTTGTTCTGTACTTGACATCTCTTCGATATATACTATACCGAATATTGGCTGCGCTGTTTGGGTTAGGTAGGTATCAACTTAAAGTGGGATCGAATCTCACTATCGGCAGCGCTAAACACGTCTTTCCGTGGTTCCCCATTTTCACACCAGACAATTAAGGCCACGGTCGCTTCCTTCCCACTGTTACCCCTTTCCTGTGCCATTGTCACCATAAGGCCTATCTGAGTCGGTGCGACGTAAAGCAACTTAATTAAATAAAAAGATACGGTTATCTATTGTATGTACTGAACACGACCAAATACGTTGGGAGTTTTATTTGAGTACACTGTTGTCGTAAAAATTAAATACTTAGTAAATAAATAAAAGTTAATATCGATGCCGAAATTGTTAATTCGACTTTTAGGATACATTTCATAAGGTTATCTCCGTATTAAATAAAAGAGCTATAATTGTGATGTATACATTCATGTTGTGTTTGACGGAATTAAGAAGGGAGTAAATCTTCACAATAATACCGACATTTGATTGGTTGTTGTAAAATAGGGTATTATTTATTCTTCAACTTCAGCGTAAATACTGATATAATACAATTTTAAAATATTGATACGAAATTTATTAACTAATTCTAGCCTAAGAACTATACAGTTAAAAATGGTTTATAAACCAAAATGAGGCCGATGACCTGGATGTTAGGCCCATTTAAACAACAAGCATATAAACCAAAATGATACATTTCAGCTACCTATTCATGTGTATGAAGATGAAAAGCAGTCATTCCTGTGATCCCGCTTGTTGGCGAATGCTTTAACATTTGCTTACTGTTAATTCAACTGCTTAGTCGTGTGTGTATTTGAGCTTGCATAGAACACGCCGACAGATGAGGAGAGAAACGGTGGTACAATTTGTTTGCGCGTCCAACACAAATTTGGAAAGTTCAAAGCCTGTGCTGTCCGTCATTGGCTTCATTTCTTTCTTTGTATCTTCTTAATCCGGCGAACAAACAGAAAGACTTTAGACCATTAATGTCTGATTTGTTCATAGCTGATATTGAATACGTTTTTTTTTAATAGTCCATGTAGTTTTGCCAATCTGTCGTAGCTTCGTTATGGAAACCATGGACACTTTGCACTGGTGTTATATAAAATACCTTTGCAATGTATTCGACATACATATGACGCTGTACTGTATGCGAAAGAATGCTTAACATATCAAGGTGGCTACAAAGAATAGGTCCTAATATTTCTCTCAGATCACAAACCCAGACCTTTGTAAGGCAAATGCAATGGCATATTACAACCATCTTAAAATCATTTGTTAAGAATGAAGCCATGTTTTCCAGTGTTGACTTAGTTAAATGTAACAAAGACTTTTCAGTCTGTCAAACACACAGCAAATACAATGTAAATTATAACACTATAAACATACCTGTAAAATACACACTAACATACAAAGAATGACATGTTTCGTTCTACAAGAACATCCTCAGATTCTATCAAATCACTTAAAAACAATCTTATATACATATCAGTTACATAGTTTCATTACAAAGGAGGGACAAACATTAAGATAAAAGGCTGCGGGCAAACTGCGTATCTTAAATACGTTCCACCCGTCTTAGGTGCTGTTTTATCTTTGCAGTTGCACGTGCCCGAAATCCATTTCTTCTTATTGCGCGTTGGAAGCTTCTTTCTGATTCTTTCACTTACATTCCCAATCAACCAGACGCATTAGTGGTTTTTTTTTACCTCCCTCTGCGGAATAGTAGTAAAGTGTCAGCTTCCGGATACCAAAATTGCGGGGTCAGATCCGGCAGAGGTAGTCAGATTTTTGAGCGACGGTTGCTTGGGAGATCAAGACCCGTCAGGGCTGTAGCGCCATGGGTTTTGATTTTATACCGGTTTAGCCAAATGTTGTACAAATTATTCTGAATAATGTAACACTCGTTTAGAGTGAAGTATTTACCTTGTCAGTCATACAGTGTGCAAGTGGGAACATACACAACGAATAGTGCCAATTTGTAGAGTTAAATAGAGAAACAAAGCTCGTTGACACGCACCTCGCCTCGGGTATACACTCAGCTCACTCCACTGTACATCTTTTCGTATTGTCCGTTGTCCGAGATTTATTTGTAAAGCTTGAGTGCGGGTTTGGTATCTTGGGCAGCGAATGAAGTGTGGAATTACTGGCATTGCTTACATGTGTCCACTGCTGCTTTTGAATATCAAATTTCAAATTCTGGCGCTTAGATTCTTCCACATTCACGCTATTTAATTTGAATTTCTGAAGTACTTACCGCATACTGAGTAAAACATTAAATTTCTCTCACTACAGACACAAATTTTCTTATTTCTTCGTCTTCTTTTGCTGCCTTTTCCCACGTCTTAGTGAGATCACGGGTGCGAACTATATCGCCATGTGGACTTCTGTCTGTTAAACGGCTGGATGTCCTTCCCGACGGCAAATATGTGTGGAGAGATGTCTTTACCAACCTCCACACAAACACAGAATAGTATTGTGTTTTGTATGTATATGAACATGAGTGTATTATGGAGAGCACAAACACCCAGGTCTCGAGCCAGATGAATCGTTGGCTGGGAATCGAACCGGCGATCCGTCTGAGCTGAAGACATGTAACATTCTAATACACGGTATTCATTACCTGAGCTGGGCCATCCAATAAATTTGCAGTAAACATTCGGAACCGTATTATTTCTAGCTGCTATTCTTGGCTCTGTTTCATACAATATGATAGGCTACTATGTATTAAGCATTGGCCTGTACCCACGAACTGTTACTCGAGTTCCACCCGTACGTGATATGTTTCTTCAAGGTTTCGCTAATTTACTGTAGGCAAATATAAGGGTGGTATCCTTGTCTAGGAGCATGGCCGCTTTCGTGTCAATAATTTCATTACGCATACTCGACTGCTAGAGGAGGTGAATTCAATGACCGTGTCGAGTATGTGGCTGACTATAAATCTCGTACCTAAGTGGAATACGTTCTGCATTTTCGGCTATCGATGAATCTGGTTTCGTGTAACACTGTCAGTAAAATATAGGCCTATAATGTGTATATCAGATGTTTTAGCTTACCCACTTTGAGTAATGAACTGGCGTTAAACGTACCGAAGAATCTTCGCTGCCTACGCCTGAGTTTACGTCCGGTGTTTTCAGGATGTTCCTGCTCATCCTTATTGCATGTTGCTGTGAACTTCCCAGAATCCGACTGTCCGTTGAAGTCGCCTATGGATTGGTTAACACCATCTTTCTCTTCGCTGCCTAAGGTATAGTCCAGGTTGTTAACATGAGAGGGTTTATTATATCGCGGTTGCCTCCTCTAGAAATACTGGATTTTCTACGCGTTACAGAGCTCCTTCCGCCCGTGGTTTCCTGCTAGGGATTTCCTTCCCTTAGCCGCTATGCTAAATCGGTGTTATATTTTAATATAATATTTTAAATCCACTCAACTTAAATATACTGTTTGTTTTGAGAATGAAATAATGTGTGTACGTGTATCGATTCGGAGTAAAGTTGGAAGGCAATATAAAGAAAAAATCCACAACCTTTGTCCAGTTCCAACAGAGTTAGGAATGGAATGAGTGAAGCCCCATCTAGCGGTGACGACAGGAACTGTGCCGGCTGCCGAAATCTGTCGCACCTCTCTGGGGCAGTGATTAATGACTGACAGATACAATTAAATGATGTCGGAGAGTGTTGCTGGAATGGAAGATGATAAGGGAAACCAGAGTACCCGGAGAAAAAACCTGTCTTCTCCGCTTTGTCCAGGAAAAATCTCACATGGAGTGACCGGGAGTTGAACTACGGAACCCTGCCGCTTCAGCCACGTAGGCACGCTTGGAAAGCAATATATACAGCTTGCATATTTCGTCGTTATGTCTGTTCAGATTTCGTGCTTCCTACTCTCCTTTACTTCTACTTTTGTCGAGTGGCCAAATTAATCTTTCTAGATTGTATTTGCTCAAGAATGGTAATTATAAATTCGCTTTAATTATTTTCTGAAGACAGCTGCAGAAGAGAAGAAACAACTTCTGAGGTGGATATTCTCTAGGTTTCAAATTTATTTCTTTTGAGCTCCCCTTTTATTAAATTTTTTGGAGCATATAGTTCATTGACGTCTAGACGAAAGACTTAATAAATCGACTTTATCAAACTTTTAAAAATTAATAATCAAAGCTGAACTCAGTATTTTGGTATTCTATTGTTGCTGCTTAATCTACTAAGCTCGAGTCATTGTCATCTTATGCCTTTCTGGCTGTTTCTCCCCAGATATCTGGGGTCATCAGTACGTGTAGGTTACGTCCAGTTTTACGACCAGTTTCCTTTCCTGGCGCCAACCGAATGTGGAGGAATGCATTCTTTGTTGCATGTTTGTTTGGTGGATGGTAATGTGATGTGTGGAATAATATGTGTGTATTAAGACAAAGGCAAACATCCAGTTCCCTCTCCCGGCCCGGAATTCAACCTATTACCCCCTGACCGGAAGGCCGCTACTCCGATCATTCATCAGAGAAACATGTTCCGTAAGTTCGAGTCGTTCTGAAGGAATTATCTTAAGCTAAATGCTTTGATAAAATAACTAAGCCATCACCGTACACGCCATAAAGGCGATACAGGAGAAATGGAAGGTAAAAGATTTGAATGAATAGGTTTTGTCTCTTCAGGCTTCGTGCTTCTTACTCTCATTTACTTCTACTTGCGTAGGGTAACCAAATCAATCTTCCTAGTTTGTATTTGCTCAAGAATGGTAATTCTAAATTGACTAACTGATGTATCTGTGCTTCGCTATGGAATTCTACGTTGTATACAGAATTCAAGGTTAGGTAGTGTACACGTTGTGAGTAAGATTTAATAAATTGCATAGCTCTTAACGTCACCCTAGAAACGCGACGGGGAAGTCACCAAACAGATTTCCTTATGTGAAGACTGAGTTAGGGAATTTTCATTGTAATGGTACGTCCTCTTGCCTACCATCAGTCACAATCAAGTTGGGGAGTTTTCATTATAACGGCTTTTTACATCCTTAGAAATACTGTCTTAGTGGTTTCCCAACTGAAATCAACATAAGTCATTACAGTGACACCAGTAGGAATGTCGCGATTTATAAGCAATGCTGTCATATGAAATACTCGATCAAATGAAAAACCACACATTTTCTCACTTTCAACGAACAGTACTGCGCTGCCGATCTAACAGTCCGAAGTTCCAGACTCATCTGTTTAATAGAAGTACCCGATGAGGTGGAAAATCTCAATTCACTACACTGGCGGGAGAAAATGCTATCTGACTTGGAGGTAAATTTTTCCTTCAAGCCAGTTTGGAATGAAAAGAATGTCGAATTTAATAAGGAATTTGAAGACGAAGAAGCTTGTCTTAAGAAATGGCTCTTTTCAGGGTTGAATTTTGAGTTATTGAACTGTGGTGCTATAATTTGGAATAGGCCGAAATTGTAATTCTAGACCAGGTCATAGGTGAGCTTCTGCCTTTATTTCGTTCATTCCAATCAGCGCGTCAGAGTAGGGATCGAGCAGCTTTAATACTATGATGAACCAGTGTGTTACGTGCCAGCAATATCAGAAAATGTATGAACCAGAGGAATGGCATGCTGAAGAAGAAAGTTATCTAACTCCCTAGCTATTTCCGCCAATATTCAGGCAGACTTTTAAACTCGGTACGCAGCAGTAATCCTATCTATCGGAAATGAGTTGCACCATAAGAGACAAAGAACATCACAACAAACAATGGTCAATGTGATGTTATTGTTGATCAATTTTATGAGCTTTCGATATTGTAGGACTTCAAATTTATACTTCTTCCGACTCTGAAATACCAGTAAACAGTGAAACTAAATAAAATCTAAATGATCGGAAATTGTATTCTTTATAACTTTTGTTATGTAATATTTTTCTATAGGACCAATGACATAAGTATTTAAAAATTAAATTTTAGGCGCCGTCCCCTAAGCTACCATTTCATCCAGGGTGAATAAAATTGTTTATAGCTGAGACTGTAGTTTCTTATTCCTCGACTCTATATACCGTTTTTATTAAATTCTCTTTACCCATTTTCTCGTGGCTCGGCGTTGATGTGGTCTTAGCATCAAAAATACAAATTCATGAATATCTCTGTTATCATAGCCGGGACGGTAAAAACGTATAAGACATAAATAATCGGAAATGCAATTCTATATAACTTGAGTTGTGTAGTATTTATCGATACGACCACAAATAATATAAATATTTAAGAATTCAATTGTAGGCCTTCCCCTAAACTACCATTTCTCTGAGCGTGAATAAAATGATTAATAGCCTAGATTGTAGTGTCTCATTCCCCGACTTTACATACCGATTTTCATCAAATTCTCTTCAGCCGTTTTCTCGTGATGCGCATACATACATACATACATACATACAGACAGACAGACAGACAGACAGACAGACAGACAGACAGACATTATGGAAAAGTAAAAAGTGCATTTCCTTGTTAATGTGGACATGACCGATACAGAAATACCATTCTTTTCACATTCTGAGCAATGTACTGACAAAACTGTTATGTTATATATACCGATATAGATAAAATAACTAAGCCATCTCTAAACAGGCCATAAAGATGTGTGTGTTAATATAAAAACATCCAGTCCTCTGTCCCGGCCCGGAATTCAACCCAGTACCCCCGACCGAAAGGCCGCTACTCCGATAATTCATCTCGAAGTCACGGATGACCACCAACTGGGGAGAGAGTATTCATTTATTGTAATCATGATATAATACATGCAGTAAGCCTTTAAGTAATATACAATATTTAAAAAAATATTACAACCTTAGCCTTCTGAGGCATTACCTAGACTTCAACTATGTTATAGGGTCGAGGTCCGATCCTACTACATATGAAACGAATAAAAAAACCTTCCCCGCAGTCACGGATGATCACCAACTGGGGGAGAGAACATCCTCGCACAACAATTATCGCAATCACATGCAACTAGTTTTATCTTCTATTTGTGGTTTCCCTATAGCTACATAGCCTTTGGTGGTGCTATTTGAGGATCCAACAAGCCTCTGGGCTGATGACCTAACAGACAGATATTAAAATTGTTTACTAAAAACAGCTTTGACAAATCCGTCCGCCCGTTCTACTGGTCCGATTTGCTTTATTTTTGTTTTATTTTCTCCGGAATTACCTGTCGGTGAATCATGGGGCATTGATAAGTCTTTAAGTTGAGCCAACACAAATTGTGCTTGCTTAAATCCAGACGATTTACGAATGAGGTACATTAGGGTCCAGTGCTTAGACGTTCAAACAACTCTGCCAATTGAGAAGTAATGCTACAAACTGTCTTTTACATAGTATACATAATGCAGTATGTTGTTCTGTACTTATATCTCATGTGACCTTGCTTTGAAATAAAATTGATTTTGCAATTGTTATAGCTTAATGTTGGTTTAGAGATTTGAGTCTTTGATGATAAATAATGATTTACTTTATGGACGTGTAACAACAGAATCATCTTCTGTGTGTACAGTCCAGACCACGGAGTTTTGGCGGTATATGCAGTTCCCAATAGTGTTTTCTCATATCTAATGTTGTCAGAACCCTCTTTAACATTTGCTAGCCACACCGACACCGTAAGAGCCAGTCTCTTTTCAGTTTGAAGTAAATCCCGACACACAAGCACTAACCTATGAACAAAGATCTGCTCTAGGTCAGACATCCAAGGGGAGAAGTAAAGAAAAAGTGAAACTGATTTGTTGAAACGGACTGCGTTGCAACTTCATCGTTTAGCCATCCTGACCTCGGTAGACGCTGTGACTCGAGGGTAAGATTAGGCAGCCAGTCAGCACATTTTTTACAATGAGCTTTACGTCGCACCGACTCAGATAGATCTTATAGCGACAATGGGATAGGGAAGGTATAGGAGTGGGGAATAAGCGACCTTGGCCTTAATTAAGGTACATTTGCGTGGTGTGAAAATGGGAAACAGCGGAAAATCGTCTTCAGGGCTGCCGACAGTGGGGTTCGAGCCCACTATCTTCCGAATGCAAGCTCACTGCTGCGCGCCCCTAACCGCACGGCTAACTCGCTCAGTCCAGTCAGCACAAGGGACGTTCTAGAACAAGATAAGGGGATGGCCGTGGGTGGGGCAGACGTGTTGTGACATTCTATAAAACATAAGTCACTGTTTCTATATTGGCAAGATTCCGTGACTCAACGGTACGTACCGCGTGGAATTTTGAAAGATTTTAGCAAATCTTAAAGTTAATGGATTGACTGATCGTATGCTGACAATCACAGGTGGATCGTACTACATGTGTTTTATTCAAATATTATTTCTGTTCCTGATTACATAATGTTTTTTTTGAATTGTTATGAATTGTAACATTGAAGTGATTAGTTGTGACATAGTGAATTTCCGATATTTTAATGTAGTTTCTCTCTCTCTTTTGCAGGTGAGTATTCGTAGTGCTTGACTGGTGGTTGCCGGAGAATATTTGCTGTATGTGAGTTGCATGAAATTATCTTGAACCCTGGTACCTCTTTGGAAACTGTGGCTGATACAATCTGTGGCGATACAAAGATCGCCAAGATTTTTTCTTCTCTTTTCTCAGTATATGTGATGCTGCATTTGTTTCTTATTACAAACAGACGATCAGAGCCAGAATTTATAAATAATAAATTGAGTCTTCATAATATATACTGACGTTTATTTCTGTCATATGTTTTAAAAGGTATCGAGTAACTGTTGCGGTTTTGACCTAAGCATTTATTTTCATAAAACTGCCGTATGAGCGTTCAAGTACGTTGACGAGAAAGCTAACATTTATGGTCTTTAACATATTCAGTGTGTTCGAAATCAGTCTTAATTCATAATTCGAAATTGATTTCGTGTTTTGCGTATGTTACCATAGTTTTTCAGACACCAGTGGGCTGGTCTTAAGATTTTTGAATGAGTCGTATTCTTCTTCCGCTATTGTCACATCTGGTGAAGTCGCGGGCGCGAACTTAGTCTTGCATGTGGTATTGGCTCTGTTTTGCGGGAGGATGCCTTTCCTGTCGCCAGCCTTATCTGGAAGGATGTATTTGCTATTGTGTGTTTATGTGTTGGTTGGTAGTGTGTTTGTGTATGTATAGGTAGGCATTGGAACAAACATAAAGTTTACCACCTATTATTGGAGAGATAATTGTGTGCATTATGTGGGTCTTCTTAGCCTTATTTAAACTTAAATATAACCCTGAAATAATCAATCACATTACAAACACCATAGTTGTAGAGAGGGCAAAGATGGGCAGTGTAGAGGCCGCCATCGTTGGTCACCAACTCAGATGGACTGGACATGGCCAGCGCATGAAAGATGACAGACTTCATCCAAAAATTCTGTGTAGTGAAATCAGTACCGGTAGGAGACCCTATGGTGCCCCTCTGAAGCGCTATAAAAATCAGATTAAGAAGACTCTCAGGTGCACTGATATTGATCCAAGTACTTGATCGCACTCGCTGGCACACAGCTATTGCAACTGCTGTAACACTACTTCAGCGTGAACATCGTAGACAGGAAGCAGAAAAAACGTCAGAGGAGTAAACAACGCCGGACTCAACCACGACTTCTGCCCTCTATAAGGAGCAACCAATGTGGTCGAATGCTTCATGCCAGGATTGGTCTCCTTAGCCTACAAATGCATCTGCATCCCTGAATTCAAGTATTGAAAGAATCGCAGGAGAAATATGAATATCAGAATATACGAGTATCAGCCGACGACAACGACGACGACGATGACAATCAGTGAGTCAGTCAGCCAATAAATAAATTAATTAATTAATTAATTAATCAGGCTCTCTGTCGGTTTCCTTGGCTGAATGATCAGCGTACTGCCGGGGATTTTAACCACGACTGATTAATTTCACTAGATTGAGGACTGGATGTACGTGTACGTCTTAATACACACTTCCATATATAAACAACTCAAACACAACAGAAACATGCAATAGTGAATACATTTCTTCACATGGAGTTGGCGTCGGAAAGGGCATCGGGCTATAAGACTGTGTTTAATTCACACACAGTGCCGACCCCAGGTGATTGGGCTAAGGCCATTAATAATAATAATAATAATAATAATAATAATAATAATAATAATAATAATAATAGTAATAATAATAATTGTACCGAGAGGTACACCTCAACGCCGCTCATTCAAAATTAGCGGCTAAATGAACTCCTCTGTTGGTCATACAGTGAAACTGATGACACAACAAGTTGGAACTTTAATCAGAAGATGTCACCACTGAAATACTAAGTAATTGTTTTGTTATGAAGTTTCCTAAATTGACTGAATTTCTCCTTGTTTTGTTTGCCATTCATCAAGAAGTTTGACATTTTTCTACAGATGACACTACTAAAAACTATGATCATGCACCTTGGTGCAAGGTGTAAGAACTTAAGATTTGTATTTCTAGGTTTTTGTAACTGATCGATGTTCATTTATTTTTGGGTTGGCAGTTTTCCTTTTTCTTTCCGCCAGTTTTGAATCTGACCAATGAAAAATTTCTGTAATTAATTTTTAACCTATCACAGGCTTCTTGTTCGATTTTGAGTGGAACGTTTGAACTTAACCAATAAAATTTAAGAGGGTGTGTCCTGATTAATCTCGAATGATCTCGAACCTTCCCTGAGGGTTTATAAACTGCGGCTTTTCAAGTTTCTTGGCCAATTGATTGTCGTCTTATTGTGTGTGTTTAAGCAGGAGGGGAGCGGCCTCTTTCTTCGGTCAGCAGGACATCTATAAGGTAATGGCCACATAACTTCATTCTTTCTTGCTACCTCCGCAAATTATCCCGAGGGGAAGGTCCAAATCTTTTCTATGTAACCTACCTTTTCTAAAATGTAACTTTCCTTTTGGCTAATGTAAAAACTTCATAAAATCTTTAATTGTAAATTGGGGATAGAGAGTGTGTTACCCTCTCGAACTCCCCTTCGTCTTGGTTTGAGGTGTCTGCGATTTTGCAACCTTTGTTATGGATTACAGTAATTTCTATGTGAGCCACCTGCGTAGTTTGGGAATAGTCCCTGTTTCATCGGCCTAGAACCGTGTAGGTTTTTAAGTTTTCATTATCTTGGAGCGCAGTGTACGCCTCCATTCCTTTTGTGTTCGGGCCAGTTATTTAACCTGTTCTTTTTCCATGAAGACCCAGTAGGTTGGGTATTAAATACCCCTGTAAAAGTAAGTTCAATTTGTAAATGGTGGCTTGAGAGGCCCGAGATTGTAAATTTCGATGTAATGTTGCCTTGAGTGGGCAGTAAGAAACGGAGAGCCTGTTTGCTCTTTTGTAAGCTTAACGAGTGCCTCTGAAAGGTTAGACATTGTATTTTGGGAGCGAGTGCTCTGTGAGGGGATTTCTGCCCTTGAATAAATTTGTGCTCTTTTGTAAATTTGAGTTGGGAGCTCAGGAATTGTAAAGCGAGGGCCTTAAAGCCCAGGCTCTGTAAAGTTCACTAATCTTGTATTTTCCTTGGCTTGTTTCAAGATTGTCATTGTACCTGATGTTTCATTGTTATGAACAATTGTTAAGTTTGAATTTCTAAAAATATAACCTTCAAATCAAGTTTTAAATTGATGTTGATATTGTAGATAGACCCATTCACCTCGGCACCTTCTTTAACCTCTTTCTGCTCCACGGGTAAACCCGGAATAATAATAATAATAATAATAATAATAATAATCTCTTTAAATGGAGGATTTTTAATATCAAACTAGGACCACAATTACCACCATAGTGATTAGTCTCTTTAAGTTTTGAGAATGTCCCTTCAATCATGCCTGAAGTAGTTAAGTAATGAATTAGTACTTTCTGCTATTACATTCCGTTCGTTGTGGTGACGCGGTGTGAAGTTTTGCAGGTGCCTTGGAGACGTGCCGCAGGCTTCTGTGTAATGAGGTCAGCTAAGTGCACATTAGTGAGGTGGTGAGATGAGGCTATTTTGATCACAACTGATTACGTGTTTTAATTGGACGAGTTGATAACCTGCTGCAGGCTCATTTTTAGAAGCACCTCTCGTCTTCTTCAGCGTGGTCTTGAGGTACAAAGTTAATAATACCACTTATCACTCGTATAGCTTCTACTGGTAAGATAATTTTATAGGCCATCGGTGATGGATTGTAATGAACATAACATTTTGATCCACGGTGATTCAAATTTCATTTTAAGTAGTGCAAAAGGTAGAAGGTGACATATTGTCGAAATACTGACGTTTAATGTAATTTCATTTTTAAAAAAGACATCTTGAAGAAAGTCTTTCTCTAAGGATTACGCTTGAACCCCGGCTGTCTGTAACGGTTTAGTTGGTTGAAAGCCTCTCAGTTAGGAGGATCTGATTTTGACCCGTGATTGAGTCAGAAGTTTTAGTTGCGTCCTCTTCTTACTAGGCGGCTTATAGGCAATTTACAAAATACCCTAGAATTTTCTCGGTGAGAGAATTTTCTATGGATGTAAAGGTCAGCTGAGGTGATTGAATGGCCATATCAGATTTCCTAATTTTTTTTTTTTTTTTTTTTTGCACCAACGGGATTCTAACCGGCTAACCACTGTGTCAGACCATAAAGACCTTAAAAATCATGCCCACCAGACGGGCATGATTATTATTCCAATAAGATGTCTGATGAAAACAAATATTTTGTTCGATATCCCAAATCTAAAATTTATCTACAACTTTTTAATTTCATGTTTAAAGATGTTTATTTATTTATTTATTTATTTATTTATTTATTTATTTATGTATTTATTTATTTATTTATTTATTTATTTATTTATTTATTTATTTATTTACTTGCTTCGTGAGGTCACTTGCTTTAAACTTGTCCACCATCGCCATCCTCCTTAATTTGTATCCTCCAAGGACGCTGGTGAATGATGACCAGATTATTTCGATTTTCAAGTAACATTAATCGTTCTGCTTTATCCTCAAAGCCGAGTACATAGCATGTCGGATGTGTTTCTGACCTTCAACTTAGTTGTAGTTAAGACGGCTGGTGACCATACAAATATTTCTGCAATTATCTTTACTGACCATGTGCTGTGTAATAAGCGTGTAGCCAGAAATCAAATCTGGCTGCTAATGAGTTCTGTCCCGTGGAGGGTGGAAAGAGGAGAAGAAGAAGAAAGTACGAACTCGCTTCTGTTCGAAGGTTGTGTCATTATTTCGAATGAGCTCCTGATAATGGTAGTATGTCGTGATAGATGCTGTAATGTTCAGTGAACGTATAAAAACATTGTATATGATATCAGGTTTCAAATTTGGAATGGAATGATTGATGAAATGTATGCAGACCTACTGTATTTCATGAAGGTTAACTAAAGAATAAATAAAAAAATGAGGGAGACGACAGACAGTTCCTCCCACAGGCATGATGGTGAGAGAGAAGTTTACAAACCGGGTGGCGTAGTCACCGAATTCTCACTAAGGAGGCCGTGGTTCAAAACGCGGTCACTGCATGTGGAATGTTTTAAATGAAAAGTTAGATACTTGTGATTCGGTTTCCACTATAAACTGTAGGTTCCTTCGCTGTGATCACGATATCAGAAGTCACGTAAAACGACGGCATTGATTACTTTGCTTTCATGGTAATGATAGAAGTTATGTACGAAAACAAAGCCTGAAGATATTATATTCTACAACTTGTCTTTGTATCAAATATTCCTTTGCCTTTTTCTGCCTGAATGATGTGGTGGTGATTATTAAGAGGAAGTGCAGCTTGGCAACCATCCTCTGTTAACACTAATCAGAGGAGAAACGGAAGGGGTCCGAAACTTCGAAGAATGAAGGTATCGGCAAAAGAAATACAAGGGTCATGAAGGCGTAAAGATATGACTTCCTGGACCTCGAACGTTCTAATACCGTCGGGGTCGGAAGAGAACAAGAGCTGACCAAGGATAGATTAAAGTGAGGAACCTGACACAAGTAAGTGGAAGCAGTGTCAGAACTTAACCAAGGGCCTCGTGGTCGCCAGCCCACGTTCCCAAGTTAAGAGCCCCTTGGGCACCTTTTGATCGCCTTTTACGACTGTCAGGGGATACCATGGATGATAATTTACCACCCCGATCCACAGGGGGATTTCCGCCTGAACGTTCATTCTGAATTCATGTTAAATTGAACAGACTTCTTTTGCATAACGAACTTCTGTTTCTTAATAATAATAATAATAATAATAATAATAATAATAATAATAGTAATAATAATAATAATAATAATAATAATGTTATTACTTTGCATCCCACTAACCACCCTTATGGTTTCTGAGACACTGAGGTGCCAGCAATTTTATCCTGCAGGAGTTCTTAAAATTTTCTAAAGCGCGGTGGTTGACGGACGTATTTGAGCTTTAAATACCACCGGCCTGATCCTGTATTGAACACGCCAACTTGGACTCATAAAACGAATGTTCCAATATCTGAGTCACTAAGCTCGGCAATTCCTGTTTCTTCCCTTTTAATTTCACTAGAACATGAAGTACGCCAAGGTAGCAAATATTTTAACTTTCATATGCGTTTTAAAGTTCGGTACTAAGAGATGTTTCGATCAGGACGACTGAAAACGAGTTCATGTTTTGTTAGGACTGAGCTCATGTATTAAGAAGGTATTCGTTACAGAGTTCATGAAATCCCTGAAATCTACATCTTCAGCATGGCCGTTGAGAACCCTGCTCGGTGGCGTTACGGACCATTTAGTGCATTTTGTAACACCCTGCTGACTAACTAGTGATTTCTTTTAAGACACCTATTCTAATAGTGGAAGAACGAAAGAGTCACGCCTTCCTCCTGGGGCGACAGATGGATAATACGTTTAAGCGGGCCATTGAGGATAAATTTAACTCACTCTGTAAAGAAGACAACGGTCTTTGTTTAGTAACGTTGTGTTAACTTGGCTTTACTAATTATGACACAAACAACTACATAATGATTATGCTAAAATGAGAACAAGGTTGGTGTTTACTCCTTGCACTTAAATAATACTAGTTAATGAATTAAGTGAGTTGTTCTTTTTTAAGGAGTGTGAAGTAGGTAACTGGGTCTGCCTTACAAGGGCTGCACTCGGCTAGAAATAGCCACACGAAATTATTATTATTATTATTATTATTATTATTATTATTATTATTATTATTATTATTATTATTATTACCAGAGACTTACTTGCCCTCTCCTTTACATCCTTACTACAACCCCTCATCACCTTCATAACCATGTGCAGAGATCTGTACCCTTTGTTTACAATCCAATTTATGTGATTAACCCAATGAAGATCTTTCCTTATATTAACACCTAGGTACTAGGTACTTACAATGATTCTCATAAGGAACTTTTACCACATCAACGCATTAATTAAAACTGAGAGGACAAGTCCTATTTGTGAAACACACCACCTGACTTTTAACCCCGTTTATCATCATACCATTGCGTACTGTCCATCTCACAATATTATCGAGGTCATTTTGCAGTTGCTCACAATCTTGTAACTTGTTTATTATACAGAATAACATCATCTACAAAAAGCCTTATCTCTGATTCCATTTCTTTACTTATATCATTGATATGTAGAAAACCTAAAGGTCCAATAATACTGCCTTGAGGAATTTCCTTCTTAATTATTATAGGGTCAGATAAAGCTTCGCCTACTCTAATTCTCTGAGATATATTTTCTAGAAATATAGCCACCAATTCAGTCACTCTTTCGTCTAGTCCAGTTGCACTCAGGTTTGCCAGTAGTCTCCCATGAGCTACCCTATCAAATGCTTTAGGCAGGTCAATCGCGATACAATCCATTTGACCTCCTGAATCCAAGATATCTGCTGTATCTTGCTGGAATCCTACAAGTTGAGCTTCAATGGAATAACCTTTGCTAAACACAGACTGCCTTCTATCGAACCAGGTATTAATTTCGCAAACATGTCTAATATAATCAGAAAATGTTTTCCCAATGCTTACATGCAATGGCATGTCAAACTGACTGGCCTGTCAGCTCTATGTCTATCACCCTTTCCTTTATACACAAGGGCGACTATAGCAACTCTGCATTCATTTTGTATAGCTCCTTCATGCAAACAATAATAATCAAATACATTAGTGTCCCAAAGTTAAGTCTAAGTTGCGAGTAAGCAAGGTAACAGGAAATAGACTGCAAATCGCACGACATGCACCTACCAACCTTACGTGTTCGCTCTGTATAGGAAAGGAGTGTTCCCTGCGTTGACTAGTGCCGTAACCGCAAGGTAAACACAGCCAGTGCCTGCGCCCCATATTCCCTTAGTCGTGTTTGGCCTGTTATAGTGTGCGGAGTGTAGCTTCGTGGTGAACGTGACAACATAATGGCACAACGACGCCATTTGGACCCCATTTGGCAGGGTAGAATACTAGGCCGCGTGGAAGCAGGCCAGACACAGACCGAAGTCGCCGTATCCTTGAACGTGCCACAAAGTGTCATTTCCAGGCTTTGGAGACGATTTTGAGACACAGGACATGTCAGTCATAGGCCAGTACCAGGTCGACCAAGGGTAACCACCCCACAGCAAGACCGATATCCGACCTTAACCACCCGACGAAATTGGAGTGCACCTGCAAGACAATTGTCGGCGGAGCTTGCAGCAGTCTCAGAGGTTGCCGTTTCCCGGCAGACTGTGTACCGGAGGCTCAGAACAGCAGGGATGTTTGCTCTATATCCAGCGGTGTGCGTCCCGCTCATTCCAGCACAGAGACGGGCCCGTTTTCTGTGAAGCCGTCAACATCGAAACTGGACCATGTATGAATGGAGGCATGGTGCTCTTCACAGATGAATCCCGCTTCAGTTTACAGAACGATTCCCGTCGCACATTAATCTGGAGAGAACCGGGTAGCCGATACAACCACTTGAACATCGTGAAACGGGACCAGTATGGTGGCGGTGGCATCATGGTGTTGGGCGGCATCATTTTGAATTGCCGTACGAACTTGCACATCTTCATGGGTGGCCCGAGGAACACTGTTAACGCTCGGAGACACAGGGATGAGGTATTGAGACCGCATATTCGACTCTTCAGAGGTGCGGATGGTCCAGACTTCCTCTTAAAGGAAGATAATGCCCGAGCGCACCGCGCTGCTCTGCTCGATGAATTTCTGGCTGGGGAAGACATTCATCGCATGGACTGGCCAGCGAGGTCTGCGGATCTGAATCCTATAAAACATGCCTGGGATGCTTTGGGGAGGCGAATTGCATTCCGTCAGCCTCCACCAAGGACCCTCCAAGACCTTCGCATTGCCCTTTCGGAGGAATGGGATCGACTGCCACAAGAGCTCTTGGACCATCTGATAGAGAGCATGCCACGTTGCTGCGAAGCATGTGTGGCCGTTAGGGGTAACCATATACCCTGTTAACAGCATATTTTGTTGTGGAAGACATTGTTAGTTGTTGTCAAAGGTGTACCTTAGCTATCAGAACCTTTCTGACTTTGTTTTTTTTGGACAAGTGTGTGACATATGGTATGTGATTCAGCTTCCGTTTGTTCAGCAGTCCGTCTGACTTTTTTTGCTTTACGTCGCACTGACACAGATAGGTCTTATGGCGACGATGGGACAGGAAGAGGCTAGAAGTGGGAAGGAAGCGCCCGTGGCCTTAATTAAGGTACAGCCCCAGCGTCTGACATTCCTATCAGGCGGTATGGCCTCGTTTAGTGATTATGCTTAACTTGTGGACACTAGTGTAAGTACATCAGATATGGTACTATATCCCAACCCATTATCTTACTTTTACGACCTTCGTTTCTATCATATTTATTTTTAACTACTACAAAAACAGCTTCGTGATCACTAATACCGTCTCTTACTTCGTTTTCTCTATAGAGCTCATCTGGTTTTACCAGTACCATATCCAGAATATTCTTCCCTCTAGTTGGTTCCATCACTTTCTGAATCAACTGTCCTTCCCATATTAACTTATTTGCCATTTGTTTTTCATGCTTGCTGTCGTTCGCATTACCTTCACAATTGGCATTTGGTAAATTGATATCTCCCTCTACAATCACATTCCTTTCCGTGTCGTTTCCCACACAAGTGATTATCTTATCAAATAATTCTGAATCAGCGTCAGCGCTACCCTTTGCCGGTCTGTTCACTCCAAAGAAATCAAGTTGCCCATTATCTTTAGAAATGAGCCTTACACCTAGAATTTCATGTACGTCATCTTTAACTTTTTCGTAGCTTACAAATTTTTCTTTCACCAGAATGAATACTCCCCCTCCTACCATTCCTACCTTTACGATACACATTCCAGTTCCAGGAAAAAAATTCTATACCCATTATATAATCTCTCAGCCATGATTCAACTCCTATTACAATATCTGATAAGTACATATCTATTAAATTACTCAATTCTATTCCGTTCTTTACAATACTTCTATAGTTGAGCAACGGGAAACTACCTCACTCCCCATTTCCCTAGTATGCCTCTTCAGTGACGCCTAGGCTGTTTATGGCAGCTGTTGGCGGAGCTGTGGAGGATCAAATCAGCCTTCGGGCTGAATACCCAACATACACATACAGATGAGCACCAACATTTTAATGCCATACCTACTTGACTTCCAGATCCCTGTACCCTTATCACCGCTCCCTCGACCACCCCTCCCCCTTTTCCCTGAATGTACCTCCCTATGACCCTTCTAAACAAATTTCCTAACTTATATGTACCACTGAGGTTTAAGTGAAGGCCATCTGAGCGCATATCTCCTACCCACCTATTAACATCTAGAAATCTCACTTCCAGTTTCCCACATACCCACTCCATAGTCTCATTTAAATCCCCAATCACCTTCCAGTCCGTATCTCTTCTACACAGTATTCCACTGATAACAGTCTCCGCATCCTTAAACTTCACACGAGCTGCATTTACCAGATCCCACACATCTCCAACAGTGTCGACTCATTCAAATGTACAGTAACTTACAAACTTTTCAGTCTGTCGAACATACGAGTTAATTATAAATATTACACTTTAACATACCTGTAAAAAAGCGTACTGCTACACAAGGAATAAACATGCATACTGTTAAAGAAAGAATGACTGTGGTGGTGGTGATTATTGTTTCGGGAGGAAGTACAACTGGGCAACCATCTTCTGTTAACACTAATCGGAGGGAAAAAGTGGAAGGGGTCCAACACTTCAAGAAATTAATGTATTGGTCACAGGAAGACAAGTGCCACGAAGGGCGTGAAAATGAAAAACTCCCTAGGATTCATGTTTCGTTCTTAAAACAACATTATATTCTATCAAGTCACTCTCAGTATTTGGAAATATTTATTCCTAGGTGATTAGAGAGAAATAAACATAAATATTTCCAAATATTGAGTGTCACTTGATAGAATCTGATGCTCTTTTAAGAACGAAGCATGTCATTCCTTGTGTAATAATGGGTATTTTTACTCATTTAATATTGTTTTTACAGGTATGTTTAGTGTAATATTTATATTGAACTTGTGTGTTCGACAGACTGAAAACCTTTCAGGTTATATTTAATAATAATAATAATAATAATAATAATAATAATAGTTTTACGTCACACTAATTACTTGTATAATTTCCGGAGACGCCAGTGTGCCATAATGTTATTCCACAGGAGTACTCTTATGTGCCTGTTAACCTACCGAAAGTAGGCTGACGTATTTGAGCTTCTTCAAATACCTCCGGACTGAACCGATCCAACTCACCAACTTGGGCCAGCGCTCTACTGTCTGAGCTACTCAGCCCCTCTGTGCGACTACTTACAAGGAGAGAGTTGTGCTCGTAGAGATATTTACATGCCTTTGGGAAATGATCCTTATTGTAAGATGATGGATGATTCATTTTAGGATCCAGGATCATCTTGGACTATCGGTAGTGGCGGTGGTGGTGGTAGGGGTGGTGGTAGAGTTTGTTTCAGTGAGTGGTAATGCAAATAAATAAATGATTTTAACTTCAGAATACAGATGGATGCCCTGCGAGTGGAGACATGGGCTTAATTTTTTTTTACTTTCCCCACTATATAAATAGGGTCTGTGTTAAAAAATGGCGTATGGCTTTTAGTGCCGGGAGTGTCCGAGGACATGTTCGGCTCGCCAGGCGCAGGTCTTTTGATTTGACTCCCTTAGGCGACCTGCGCGTCGTGACGAGGATGAAATGATGATGAAGACGACACATACACCCAGCCCCCGTGCCAGCGAAATTAACCAATGATGGTTAAAATTCCCGACCGTGCCGGGAATCGAACCCGGACCCCTTTGACCAAAGGCCAGCACGCTAACCATTTAGCCATGGAGCGAGACAGGGTATGTGTTAGAATAGAATTGACCGAGCGAGTTGGCCGTGCGGATAAGAGCGCGCAGCTGTGAGCTTGCATTTGGGCGATTGTGGGTTCGAACCCCACTGTCGGCAGCCCGGGAGATGGTTTTCTGTGGTTTCCCATTTTCACACCAGGCAAATGCTGGGGCTGTGCCTTTATTGACGTCACGGCCGCTTCCTTCCCACTCCCAGCCCTTTCTTGTCCCGTCGTCGCCATAAGACCTATCTGTGTCGGTGAGATCTAAAGCCAATCGTTTTTTAAATAATGGCCGGGCTGAGTGGCTCAGACGCTTGAGGCCCTGGCCTTCTGACCCCCAACTTGGTAGGTTGGATCCTGGCTCAGTCCGGTGGTATTTGAAGGTGCTCGGATACGTCGGCCTCGTGTCGGTAGATTTACTGGCACGAATAATAGTTAGTGGGACGTAAAACCATTGACATTGTTATTTAAGATATAATCTCCGTAAGATTCCAATTTTTCGTGGAAGTGCTGTGTGTCTTAGAAGAAGGAAGTACCAACAATCCTAAAGAATGGGCCCCGTGAACGTGCTTACATCATCAGCCGGTAACAAATCGACTTTGTAATCTACCCAACGTTAAGATCTGAAGGAAACGACACGCAGAAGACTTATAGATGTCTCTGAAAAGATGGCATTTCGAACTTAGCTTTAATTACTTGGAGGGGAAATATCGCCCACACATATTTTAGTTTGCAAGTCCAATATTAGGATGCTTATTTTATTCAAGGGGAACGGCAGTATACCTGCAGTTTGCGTAATATATTTCCACCGTTTTAATACTGTATCGATTACGGAAATTGTTGATGATAAGAAGTCATCATCAGTATAGTTGCATAAAAGTGTGCCTACTTATAAATAATTCCTGCTGAGTATAGCTCCTACAGCAAGGTCTCAAATACTGCCATGTAGGCTATTGACATTAAACTATGACTAATGTTATTTGCTTTACGCCCCACTAACTAGTTTTACGGTTTTCGGAGAACTATGACAAAAGCACCATAAATAAATAAATAAATAAATAAATAAATAAATAAATAAATAAATAAATAGAGCATTTTAATTCATTCTCTGGCAGTTACGTAATGCTTATGGTAAATCTCGTTAAAAGCAACTGCCCTTTTTTCTTTCTCACAGGAGATTGGTGACCTTCATGAAGTAATTATTCGTATTTTGCGCGTCTCTTATCAGAGTTACCGTATCGTGGATGTCGAACTAGTCGGGTGGGGTGGTGGTTTGGAGGGAGGGGTACTGCTTCAGTAAATAATATAATTATTTTAGGACATTACTGGTTACAAAAACAGTATTTAATTTCCAGTAGCCATAATGCAGTCTAAATAGTTATAGACCACAGATTACTTTTCATTTGTTTGAAAAATGTGAGATCAAAGAGAATATGAATATTCGTTGTAGGAAACTGTAAATTAATAGTAGTCGTTTACCGTCCGTTTGTTAGTGTATGTGGGTTTAGTCCACTGCCTACTTCGAAGCTTATTTCAGATCAGTAAATAGATGAGGTCCCTTTTCTTTCTGCCCTTGAACGTTTGTTCAGTTTCATTAAAACGTGAACTACTACGGATGACGGAAGTGAGAAGACTTCTTCTCCTTCGTTTTTCTTCTAAATGTATAAGTATCTAACGGTCTCCTTTGATTATTTCTGATTTGCTTGCCTTTACTACTTATCGCCTAGTCTCCATTGTTGGTTAAATGCCAAGATAGTTTATGCCTTAGAGAGCGTCAACAGTCAGAACTTAAGTTACACCATCCTGTCTCTGAATGATTTTACCTCTGAACTCTACTTCGTTGTATCTCCTTGAAGTTTCTGTTTTGGGAGACTTCACATCAGGACGAAAGTAATAATTCTCTCTTTTTCATCCAGAATCTCTTCCCTCCTTCACTTCCTTTCCACTACATGTATCTTTTCATCTTACAACATGTCTAACGTCCTTTTGAAGACTGTAAGAGAGAGCCCAGAATGAATGAATACTGATGCTATAATCTTCGGTCTGTGCGATACATAAACATGGTCGGAAATTTTGTCGGAAATGAGAAGGCATTCTCTCCTTCCTTTTTATTCTCAGTGTATTAGTATGTAACGGTCTCCGTTTGGAATTGATAATATTTTGTATACATTAACATCTCATTCTAGAAGCGTATCACATCTTAAACTTCATGAAAGCCATCTTTGTTCTTCCATTCTTTCACCTTTCGTGTGGGAAAACATTGGCCTGTTTGGTATTCAGCGTGTTACTGCAGGGCGCAGGGTTTCGCACCCCTTCAAGAATTTTGTTGTCTCATGCATCTCGTAGAAATAGTCCGTCGTTGAAGTTTTAATGAAACTGAACAAGAAATACTTTGTATTAAAGCCTAAAGGAAATTAACTTATTTTTTCTCTCTGATTTAAAAAGTAACATTAAATAAATACGAATTATGCCATCTGGCTTCACCTCCGCCGAAAAGGCGTGCTAAAGAGAGCTTGATTTTCTCGTACATGCCGGATATGAACGTGATATAATTCGCTGCTAATTTTAAATAGGTGAGAAGGGTTTTGTTCTGCTTCAAAGTAAAAAGATAAACATAAATATTTGTGAATAAAATACCTAAGTATAAAGATTCTAGATCTTTCTTCCAGGGAAACGAAATGACTGCCTGTTTCGCTTTTCATTTCTTTCCTACTCTACGTTGGGCTTATTCCTACAACTATATAACGTGCTGTTGTGCATATTCAGGGTCTAGCCTCTCATTGCACACTCATGTTTTGTTCTTGAGCGTGAGTTTTTTTTTACCGAATATTAATGCCTCGAAGTTTATGGGTTGATTTTCATTCAATACTTCTGTCTAGACCGGAACTGTGCATGAACCTCAGATCTATTATTTGAAGCGAAAGAAGTTAATATTGGAGTGAATTTCTAGAGATCGCCAAAGATAAAACCTGTGGTGATACTGACTTATAACGGGAGGGAAAAATAAAACTGGCGTGGAAAATATTTACAAGACTAGCGCGGAATTGACCCTTGTTCCTGTCCATCACAGGAAATGCTGGAAATCGTGATTTCGATGCACCAATCGGTTGCTGTCACATGTCTGCGCGTGCGCATCTCCCGCATGCTGTGTCCCGAGTACGTCGCCTTTATGCATCAGAAAATCCCCATCAGTACGTCGAAAAGCCGTTGCATAATCTCAAGATTGGTGTGTGGTGCGCAATGTCTGATGTCCGCATCGTAATACGATTCTTTCATCAAACTGTTAATGCTAACCGGTACGTCCAGACACTTTTTAATCCGTATGTGGATCAACTCACAGAACATGAACGACTGTATGGATATTTTCAGCAAGACGGAGCAACAGCATACACCGCCTTAGCAACCTTATCAAGAGTGCATGAGGTGTTCGGTGTGGAGAGGACAATCAGGAGAGGCCACATCGATCGCCTGATCTCTCTCCCTGAGATTTTTACCCGTGGGGCAAATCGAAGGGTTACACACGGGGAAAGCTACAGCAGAACGTTGAAAATGCTATTGCTGCTATCCCTCAGATAGAGCTGCTACGCATGTCTCACAGTTCGATAAATCGAGCACAGCGCTGCATCGACATCAACTGTTGCCGGCATCTTTGCTGTGATGTTTATTATCAAGAGTCAGTCCTGCGTCAGTCCAATCGTAAATATTTTTAGGGCCACGTCAACTGTTGTCAGTATCTTCTGCTGTGATGTTCATTGACGAGTAGAGTCAGTCCTGCGTCAGTCCAATCGTAAATATTTTTCAGGCCAGTATTATTTTGCACATTCTGTATAATGACGTGAAATTCTCAGACTTAATTTCTTCTATAATTAGACACGAATTATTGTGTGGATAAATGCACCCCTCGTGCTATCTGTTTAATGATAATGTCCTTAATGGTTTATTTAATGGTATGAGCTTCTGTGCGCCTACGAGCAAACCATCTTCCGTGAGCCACATCTGGTCTAAGATAAAGGTACTGAAATACCTGGTTAAAAGATTTTGTTCCGTTCAGGTGATCAAAGTTTATTCCAAAACTCTACAGAGGCATTGGATTTTAGATATTTCTTCACATTTGCAAGAACTCTTCGATTCAAAATCGTATTTCAGGAGAAAGGAAAATTGAATGAAATGTAGACTTCTTCAAGTTTTGTATTTTCAACCAGGATTGGAAAAACAACAGGTTTTCTTTAAACAACTAGTTTTTGGTTTAAACCTATCTTTTGTTTAAGCCAGAATTAATTCTAGATATTCAGTTTTAATTAATTTAATCCAGTCATAGCTTTTTATAAACTTTATACGCTCATTCCCAGTTCAAAAAGAGGTAAATAATAAGTTACACCCTTGCATAAAATTTTACTGGCAATTAAATTCTGAATCATAAATTATGGTATTATATTTTGAGAACTTTAATAACCAGTGTACTGATTTTATACAGAAATGTCACTTCATTATTACAATGTTAATAAACTAAACACAAAATAATTAATGAATAGTGCAATCTGTGAGTAGTTCAGAGAGGACTACAGGTTTATGTATTAACACTTCTTCACTTTACTTTTCTGTTTACTGTGAACAGTTTCATACAGCTATTAAATACTATAAACAGAATCACACGCTTAGAGACTTTCTCTCTGCCTAATCGATGCGTACTTTTGACTGCACTAACCCAAAAGATGAAAGGATTCAACACTTGCTGAAGAAGCCTGTGCTGTAAATAAGTGTTCAGTAATGGAAATAACTTGGCCATTAAATTTATCATTTGTCATTCTTTTAACTTTTTCACTACTAGTAAGTTGTAACCTGTGACGTGACTTCTTTTCCAAAAAGTAACTCTTGAAAAGAAAAGTTTTTTTAAATTATTGAAACTTGACAGTTAATGGAAGAAATGAACTTAACGAATACGTTGACTCTGCAATCCAAAAGCTGCTTTCTTTTCTTTTTCAGTTATCCAATGCCGAATTCTTTTCTTTTTGGATCCAGCATGTAAGCTAGGAAATGAACCAATGTTAAGAGCATATTATATTTGTTTTTGAATTGTTGTGCGACATGTTTGTCCTTTGTAGCTTCAAATTCCTTTTGAAGATTTTTCCACACATGCACTGACTCGGAAATAGAACAGTTGATTTTCTGAACGGTAGGGGTGTAACCTGGGCGAAGTTGTTGTATACATTTCTCAAATTGAGTATGTTGAGTATGTTCAGTAACTACGTAAAGCGGTATTTATTGTGAGCTACTTGCTCATCCAAAGACTTCCGAATTGGTGTTGATTTAACCACATAAGAACCCATTGATGTTGTAGCTGTTTTCTTCCTACCCTGACAGAAAATTGACTAAGAATCATCTTCTAATGCAAGAAATGAAAATACCGGTAGTGGGAGTGACGAAAGCATAAGTGGATGTACTAGAGCTAGGTGTGCCTGTTGAATTTGTGCTTGAACTGGTATGTGAAAAAGATCATGTTCGTGTTAATACCGTATTTTACTGATGGATTAACAGAGGCATATTTATCATCGGGCACTGTTCGACTGTTGACTGGTGAACGAGCGAAATCAATTCTACCGCTGGATTCTTATGACGAAGCTTGGATACACTAACCGATGACTAGATATGGTTCAAGTTACAGAGTTTTTGAAGCACTTTGGAGCACTTTTGATAGACGAGATAATTGTTTCCAGTACTACACCACAATCGTAATTACAATACAGTAACAGCAATCATTGTATGGACCGTGCAGTTTGTGGCCCAGAAAGTTATTTTAATTATAGTTTTATAAAGTTCAAACCTGTTATCTGGCCAGGTGGAACCTTGCTACAGTGATGGAGTAGTCCGTACAGTAGACGAGTTTCCCCATGTGGTTATGTGAATCCCAAATGGAGGAAATGCCATTTAAATCCATATCAAAGGGTCTGTTCTGCAGGTGAGAAGAGACTGAAAATGATACCTGGAAGCAGGCACCATTTTTTCCAATCCTGAGAAGGGGGCTACAGAAGAACAATTTCTGCTGAGGTGCATTTCCATACAGCTGCGGGCGTAGCTGAATCAGCGTATGCGGCTGTAGTAGTGCAAGGTAGAAAGCTAGGAGAAAACTACCGCTCTAATCTTCTCGAAAGAAACAAAGTGATACAATGCTAAGCAAACGCCCCTAGTCCGTGGCAGATATTAAATGGTGCTATCCCCGCGATGAATGACCCGAACAAAACAAAATGGCTACTAAGAAAGATACTCTAAAGATCGGCACATAGAATGTCAGGAGTATATACATGACATGTCCGGCAAGACTCATAACACTGTCCAAGAAATGGAAAGACTGGGTGTGTAGTTGCTTGGAATCAGTGAGCTTAGATGGCCTGGAGCAGGAAAAACTAGTGTAAGATGTTCGATTATGTATCACTCTAGCAACCAATTACCACACGATCCAAATGGTGTAGGTGTGATAGTATACAAGAGACTAAAAAGATTAGTTATCTACTTTGTCCCATATTCTGACCGTACAATGCTGGTACACCTAAAGGTAGAACCAAAGTCTATAAACAATTCAAGTTAATGCTCCAACAACCGATAAATCTGAAAATAATAGATTCTATGTGAAATTCAAATATCTTCGGGTGTACACCAGCAGGTGTGAAATCACGAATACTGCCAAAGTGGGTAGGGGAAGATTGAGTGACATTGTAAGAGAAAATAGTCTGGGAGACCGAAACGAAAGTAGAAATATGTTGGTTGAATTTTGCCAAGAGGAGAATATAATGATCTACAATATGGTTTCAGCTACCACCCAGAATGTATACGTGGAAATCCTCTCAAGATTCTCCAAATCATCCAGTAAGGAGCCGGATAGTCCTTACATTAGTCGATAAGAGGTACAGAAATGGTATACATGCCGTGAAACGCTACCCTGGGGCAGATGTGAAATCAGACCACAACCCATCTTGGCACAAGTTTCCTTCCGACTAAGAAAGGTACACAAGGAAACAAAAATCTAACAGCTTTGAAAGACCCATAGAAATATTAAAACATAGCAAATACTTTGAACGGCGAACTCCAGTGTGTGAGTGAGCGAGAAAAATTAGAATCTTGTGCCATCCAATTAAGAAGAAGCATTTGAACGTTTTTGGAAATATTTGAAAGATGCCCTTGGTATTCCACAAACCCACATACTGGAAACGAAAGGTGACCGACAAGAAGGGATGGATGACAGAAGAAATATTTAATCTAATGAGCTTATGACGGAAGTTCAACGGTTATGGACCAAGAAAATATGATGAAATTTGAAAAATGATACGAAGAGAAGCTAATAATTATGAGTGAATGAAAGCTGCAAATAAACTACGGCCCTCGAGGGTAAACATGACTCATCCAAACATAAAAATATCAAGGAGGTAGCAGGTAACTTCAGAACTCGCCCCACACTCATCTGTTAAATGAATTAATCTCTGGTTGGAAGATACCCTATTATTTCAAATGTAAAGGTTTTACTTAAGTAGTAATACCTAAGTTCTTGAAACTCAAAGAAAGACCCACAGAAATATTAAAACATAGCAAATACTCTGAACGGCGAACTCCAATGTGTGAGTGAGCGAGAAAAATTAGAATCTTGTGCCTCTTTTCAGGGGAATCTGTCCTGTAATCGATAATACATGTGAAGTTTAGAGGGTTATAACATTGTTAAAAATTAGTACAGCATTAAGCCCAGACAGCTGTCTATCCTAAACTCCTGAAATTGATAAACGAAAGCAGTATTTACTTGTAAATTTATTCAACAGCATCTAAAAGTCGAAATACATTCCACTACCCATCCCCAAGAAACCAGATGCCAACACAATGGGTAATTAATTCCGCCTGATTAGTCACATGAGCCAAGTTCTCAAACTGTTTTTAAAATTAATTATTAATAGAACACACGGGAAGCCTTGTTCAGTTTACTGGCGTTTCTGCAAAACTGCAGAGTTCAAACAAAAGATATATATATGTGCATCATAGATTTGGTCGTTTTGAATATATATTCTTTAACAAACATTTTTTTCTCTATTAAGCATAAATCTGGAGTATACATGCTCCGTCGTGCATGATTTGTTTGAGAATTATCAAAGCCAACAGTTCCCTTGTATTTTCTCCCAAACGATTCATGTCCCTTCGGGTGAATTAAAGGTCTTGAACATCGCGAAAGCATTAACCTGTGCTGTTTATTATACATATAAGTATTGTACACACTTATCATACATATGAAGAGACATATACTATATAGAATACTAGATAGACTGAACGGCATATCATTTTGTGGGAAAATGTAAACGCACTGTGTGTACATTTTTACGCCGCTGTCAATGTGATAGACCCCTGGTTTGCGTCGTTGCGCAGCAAATTTGCTCCTAGGTAAACGCGTCTTAAGTCTCTTGTTATGTCGACTTACCTCTCAAAATTAACTGCTTACAGCTGTTGTTTTCTAGCATACTGACTGGTAATTATTTATTTAACGTATGGCTTTTAGTGCTGGATTTTTCCGAGGATATGTTGGCTCACCTGGTGCAGGTTTTCGTATATGATGCGGCCCATGCTTGCAATAGGGGACGTTTTTTATCCTACGTAGTTTCGACCCATCAGTCAACTGTTGGTGTTGGATTGTGGCTTCTTCTTATTATTATTCTTCTTCACCACCATCATCATCATCATCGTCATCATCATCATCATCATCATCATTGTTCTTTCTTAGATTCGAGGGATTATAATCAAAACTTGTGGGTTATAAAATGTAAAATATTTGCAAATAGTTAGAATTTCGTGAGTTAAATTCGAATTGAAGCATTGCGAGTGTTGGTGGTGGTTTATATGGTGCGGGCCCAGAGGAGCAACCACTACTTACATCATTACACTGTAAGCTCTACCATCTCTCGGAAACCTCATTACTGCATTATGATGTCATTACGTACAGTCTGAGCCATTCGAAATGTGACATCTCGGTCCCTTCATGACACTGCAGCAGTTGATCCCCACATACGACATGGTCATATCGATGCACAGTTTTGAGTAAAGACAAACTGTCAGCGAGTCGTATACAGGTGTGAGATATTCGGCATTGCTGTAAGAACTATGCGCTGGTATCATAACTCATTCTTTTCTTTCTCAGTCAATAGGTTACTGTAATAATCATATGCGTAATTATTGGGAATACTGTATTGAGGTCTTTGCGTTATTGTTTCGGGCGCGTGTTTCGTGATAATTTATGAGCTTGGCTTGGAAAGAGGTTATAAGGACCGACAATATTCTGAATGATTGCATCCAGCGTCAGAATTGGAGCTTTGGATCTTGAACCGCCTAAGTGGCTAACGCCTCAATATGTTACGAATAAAACAGTCTATTTTATTGGACTAGTTTAATTTAGGATGACCCAGTTACTACGCACAGACACAATTATACTTGAAAATTAATTACAACAGTTCACTAATTAGTGGCTGTTCACAAAGTCTCTAGTCCTCACAGTGGTTCTCGGCTGGCTGGTATTTACATCGAACGGACGGCCCCTCCGTAATATTGATTGATGGGTCTCATCTTTCACTTCGCTACGCAGTTCCCTGTAGTTGGGTTCGAATACAAGTCTGTTGACTATCACAACACACGACTGCATGACTCGGCTCTAGACAATGTCGATAACTAACACAATTCACGTGACCGCTCTACACACTGAACTACTCAACATATACTATCATTCGGCAAGACAATAACACAGCACTAACTCAACCAAACAAAGAACCCTACTACACTCAACCAACACTGACTTCAACACTCCTCAGCGGCACACCTTAAAATTACTCTCCGACCCACTACTCCAATATAACGAAACCAAACCCCATGGCACTACAGCCCGTGAAGAGCCTTGGCCTACCAAGTCACCGCTGCTCAGCCCGAAGGCCTGCAGATTACGAGGTGTCGTATCGTGTGGTCAGCACGACGAATCCTCTCGGGCGTTATTCTTGGCTTTCTAGACCGGAGCCGCTATCTCACCGTCAGATAGCTCCTCAGTTCTAATCACGTAGGCTGAGTGGACCTCGAACCAGCCCTCTGGTCCAGGTAAAAATCCCTGACCTGGCCGGGAATCGAACCCGGGGCTTCTGGGTACGAGGCAGGCACGCTTCCCCTACACCACGGGGCCGGCTACTCAACGATAAAAATCTGCTCGCGGTGAGCCTGTTTTTATATGCCTGGTGATGAAGTTCTGGTATCTTCAGAGAGCGCCCAGAAGGAACCTTCTAGCTTCGCCTTCCAGAAAATACACGGAGACACCAGATGAAAAACACACTACAAGAAAAGGCCGTCTCATGCCCTATAGGCTGGCTGGGAGGTCCTCATTCTTTCCAGGAAATATCGAATGACTTCCAAAGGGTTGGCGGTCACATGAGCACTTAACGATAAAAAGAACAGATCGAATGAGTGGCTACGCGGTTTGGTTCCCATAGCTGTGGGACTTGCATTGGGGAGAAAGTTGGTTCGAACCCCACTGCTGGCATCTCTGAAGATTTTTTTCAATGGTTTCCTATTTCCACACCAGGAAAATGCTGGGACTCTACCTTAATTATGGTCACTTCCTATCCCATCGTCGCCGTGGACCTGTCTGTATCGGTGCGACGTAAAACAAATAGGATAAAATACAATAAAGAGTACAGAAGCCAGAAGATGGTATTTATAACGATAAAGTAATATAGAGAAAGACAGGAACATGAATAGGACCACATAAGAGGACAAACGCAATGACGAGTCAGCATCGGAAGATAGAGCAATAGGAAGAGGAGACAGGGACAAATATGAAAACACAAAAGGACATTGCCGTCTTCAAATAGTTAGGCTCTCTCGTCACCAGTCCCACTTCTACATCGTCTTTTCTCATCCCGACGAGTTTGTGTCTGATCCCCAGCCTAATTAAGAGGGCGGGCTTCGAAACTTATTGGGAGGCCGCCTTATCTCCTCTTTCTGTTGCTTCCTATTCCGATGCTGACTTGTATTTGTTTTATTATTTCTTCCTGATCGTTTTCCTGCAGTTAAGTAAGGGTTATACATATTTAATTTTGCTAGTGGTTTAATGAGCCGGCCCTGTGGTGTATGTAGCGTACCTGCCTCTTACCCCGAGGCCCCGGGTTCGATTGGTCAAGGATTTTTGCCTGGATCTGAGGACTGGTTCGATGTCCACTCAGCCTACGTTATTGCATTTGAGTTTAGAAAGGCAAGAATAACGGTCGAGAGGAATCGTCGTACCGACCACACACCTCGTATTTTGCGGGCTGACCGGGCGAGTTGGCCATGCGCGTAGAGGCGCGCGGCTGTGAGCTTGCATCCGGGAGATAGTAGGTTCGAGTCCCACTATCGGCAGCCCTGAAGATGGTTTTCCGTGGTTTCCCATTTTCACACCAGGCAAATGCTGGGGCTGTACCTTAATTAAGGCCACGGCCGCTTCCTTCCAACTCCTAGGCCTTTCCTATCCTATCGTCGCCATAAGACCTATCTGTGTCGGTGCGACGTAAAGCCCCTAGCAAAAAAAAAAAATTGCGGGCTGAGCAGAGGTCGTTTGGTAGGCTCAGGCCACCCGGGGCTGTTGCGCCATGGGGTTTGGTTTAGTAATTTAATGTCGCCCTAACGCAGAATGTTTTGACGATGGGAAGTTGGGAAAGGACTTGGGACTCGGAACGTCTTAATTAACATACAACCTGGTATGAAAATGAGAAAATACGGAAAACTGTATTCATTGATGCCGACGGTGGGATTCAATCTCACTTTCGGCCGAATTCAAGCGTACAGCAACACGATCCGAACTCCGCGGCAAACTCGCTCGGTGGCATAGAAAGACGTCACTCCTAAGACAACTGAAAAGTACGTCCGTAAGGCTGTGGTTTCAAACTTGAGGCCTGAGACGACGGAAATCTACGGCGCAACGGAACAATTGACTGTTTTAGAGCGGTAGGGGTTTAGCGGCCGATGTAAATTATGGTGGATACATATCAACTGTAGAACACAGACATGTGAGGAAAAAATTGAGGAATCTTCTGTTGATGAAGTAGAAGGTAACATAGACCTCCGAGCAGAGGACTACTTTTACAAGGTCCGGCTCTATGGCTGAGTGGCCAGCGTCTTTGCCTTCGGTGGCTGGGGCCCTGGGTTCGATTCTCGGGCGGTAGAGGGGTTTTAATTTTAAACGATTAATTCCGTTAGCTGCGGAACTTTCCCCAACGTTCCTGCAACCGTACTCCCCACCACATGAACACGCAGACGCCGCCCACCATCATAGGAGCGTGTGCTTTAAGAGGGCTGCATCAGGCTAGCAAATGCCACGCGAAAATTATTAACATATTTACCTGTTACGATTGGAGAAGAAAAAAGTCCGTTAAAATGGAATTCAAGTCTATTCGACTTGTTCGAATTACTTGGAAGAATACTACACTAAAATCACTCGTCGAAGTAGCTGCCTCTGTGGATCAGCGGTAGAGTGTCGGCCTCCGGATCCCAAGATAGCGGGTTCAAACCCGGCAGAGGTAGTCGGATTTTTGAAGGGCGGAAAAAAGTCCATTCGACACTCCATGTCGTACAATGTCGGCATGTAAAAGATCTCTGGTGACACATTTGGTGTTTACCCGACAAAATTCATTAAATCTCAGCCATAGACACCCAAGAGAGTTTCGGTTTACTCGGTCTGCCATCTAGTGGGGGCCTAGAGTAAAACGGAACTTCGAAATTGACGAGCAGACAGCCAGATGGCGTCAAATTGAAATGTCTGCACACGGTAGCTGAGGCCATACGATTATTATTATTATACTCGTCGAAGTAAAAAATATTACTTGCTTAAATGTGTAAGTTAGCTAAGAATTCTACTATCTGTACTTCACCACTGAAATAGTGTTCGATTCCATCTCCGTAGTCATCTCGATCTCTGCTTATTCACATGTTTGTTTTACTTGTTAAATTCTAGTTTGAACATATGGCCAAGCCATCTGGTGCATTTATTGACCAATACCCGATTTCCATCAGAGAGAAAAGAATATGGGTAATATGTTAAATTATCGTTCTCTGATTTGCGCTTTCTCTGGCGGGGTTAGCTACAAAATGTGCGAAAGGAAGGAAGCTTGTAGTTTGCCATACTTGTTGATTTTTTGACGTTTTTTCATATATGATGATGGAATGAAAATAGAGCCAATTTTGTGGTTGGTTAGCAGTATTGGTCGCTGTTATGTTGTGCAATTACTTGTGCAGATAGGGAACGTTTCGCTTCAGCTCCGAGATCTGTTAATAGCTGGTTACCGTGTCACCAGAAACAAATGTATCGCTTGCATCCTATTACCGGACTGGCACAGTACAATAGCAACAACGATGCATATCGTTCTAATTGACCAGCCAGTTGAATTGCTCCAATCAGATTGTTCTTTCGAGCCTCCGTGGATGTGTTTCTACCGTTAAAGTTGTATTCTGCCAGTTTATTTGTTACAGCGAAGTGATTGATTTTTATTCCATGGTGCCTTGTTGTTAGTTTTCCTTTTCCTTCATTCCCTGAATAAAGAAAAGAGAAATTGTGGCACCATTGGTGCTGTCGGTTAATCGCTTTTCGTCCGTCCCAAAGATAGCAGGTTCGATCCTGACTGATATAGGTCCTAGACGGAATTTGAGGGTGTTTAAATGCTCCAACTCTGTCTCATAGGCCTCCAGCACATTAAAGATTTGCTTGTGGGTCAGAATTCCTAAACCTGGCATCTCTTAAGGGACGTTAAATACATTATATTAGTGTACAAAGGGATTTTTACCATTAGTGTGGAGTTACATTGCTAGCCCCACGGTCTACGGTTAGCGAACCTGCGTCTTACCGAGAGACCTCGGTTTAGATTCCCGGTCAGGTCAGATATTTTTACCTGGATCTGAAGTCTGGTTCGGGGTCCACTGAGCCTACATGGGGACGACTGAGGAACTATCTGACGGTCTTGAAAGCCGAGAATAATGGACGAAAGGATTCGTCGTGCTGACCACACGTCACTTTGCAGTCTGCAGATCTTCGTACTAAGTGCCGATCACTTGGTAGGCCTAGGTCCATCAGGTATCTAGCATCATGAAGTTTGTTTATTTTTAAGTAACATTTTTATAACTGCCAACCGCTTCATTCTTCATTCAGTACAGTTTAACTCTGCATCATCTCACAGTATTCAGTAGGTTAATTGTGAAATTAGTTTATTACTGTCAGTTCTAAAATATGGTAATGGTGGTGATTGTTCGTTTACGTACAACTGCGCAGCAACTCCTCTCTTAATAGTAGACAGAGGAAAGCAATATATAATCCGACGCTTACAAAAATGAGGGTACCTGCACAAAAAAGCGAAGAGCCTTGAAGGACATGAGATTGAAAAACCTCCGCAGAGCTCGCAGTCTTTAACACTGTTGGGGTAGGAAGAGAGCAAGAGAGAGGTCGGATAGGAAAGATGTAACCAAGGAGCCTGGTACATGTAGAAGCAGTGCCAGATTCAGCTAGATGCACCGTGATCACCAGCCTACGCGCCCACGTTGCGAGTCCCTGTGATTAGCTCTGTTGGTCCCCCCCTTACGATAGGCAGGTTACATTCTACCACCTTGCCCACTTGGTGAATTGAGGATGGACTTAAGATTGTTTTGAAATAAGCTTTTCGCGTGGATCCTTTTTAGTAAGGAACTGCTACACTTAACAAAATGGAAATTGCAACACCATGAAGGCATTGGTCGTTTGTGTTGATTTTCAAGATATGGAACGATGCCATGTAGGTATGTAAAAGATCAAAGTTTCAGACCCATTGGATTGTTGCTACAGGTCTCCCCACGTGATTGGTCGCGGAGGAATCAACTCCAGTATACGGACTCTGGTGTAGCGTAGTTGACTTGCAGTCTGTGCAGCGAAGTGTTCCCCGTCAAACATGCCTCGACGACAGAGAAGAGCACGCTATCAACAACTGTCGCCGTTTGAGAGGGCTCGGGTAATTGGGCTGTGTGAGGCTGGATTATCGCTAAGGACTGTCGGTACAACGTGTATGGCAGCAGTGGTCAAATGAAGGTACCCACACTCGTAGACCTGGCACAGGCCCAGCGCGACAGACAACTGTGAGAGAGAATCGCCGCACCATTCGGATGGCCCGGATGGAACCCCATGCAACAGCAGCGCAAAGTCGAGCAGCTGTGGCACCCCACGTTACACAACAAACAGTTGGTAATCGCCTGCGTGCAGCTGGCTTACGAGCCCGTGTCCCTACAGAAGGTGTTCCATTGACCCCACAACAGCGACGTGTAAGGCTGGCCTGGTGTCGAGAAAGATCGACGTGGGTCGACGAATGGCATAGGGTCGTCTTTAGTGATGAATCGCGCTTCTGTCTTGCCCGCAGTGATCGCCGGAATCGTGTGCGCCGACGTACCGGGGAGAGGGGCCGCCCAGATCTTATTGTCGAGAGGCACACAGGGCCAACACCAAGCATTATGGTCTGGGGAGCTATTGGCTTTAATGTGAAATCACAATTAGTGCTTGTTGAGGGCACTGTGACTGCTCGACAGTACGTTGATAGGGTACTCAATCCAATGGTTGTTCCTATGATGGCGAACATTGCTAATGGGATGTTTCAGAAGGACAATGCTCGGGTTCACACTGCACGCATCTCCAGGGAAGCTCTGCAGGAATCATTGTTTTAAACTATTCTTCAATGTTAATGGGAGCCGTTTAGGCATTCGCACCAGTTTCAGTTTGAAGCATTTCTTTTCTAAACATGGATGTGTAGTTAGTAAATGTGAGCTGTTACGACTAATTTCTACAAGCCATTCGGAGAATATCTCACTACTTCGTTGTTTTTTTTTTTCTGGTCGTTTAACGTCGCGCGAGGAAGACCTGGCCTTTAAGGTATAGCCACATCATTGACCAGGTGTGGAAATGGAAAATTACGGAAAAATCCTCTTCATGGCTGCCAGTGATGGGGTTCAAACCCACCATCTCCCGAATCTAAGCTTACAGTTACGCGACCCATACAACGCAGCCAAATCGCTCAGTTGTTTTTGATAGAAAGTTACCTGTCCCTCCTAACAATACTGACGGTAGAAGAGATACAACTAGAAAACGGCATATCGCAGTTTCCAGTTCACTTGGTTTGCTTGTGGAAAGTAAGCAGATAAACTGACCCATTTGAGTCGGCCTTTCAGCATGCTCGACTTCAGTATCAAGGTCGGATACACGTGTTCACCACGCGGTTAAGAGTACTCGTGTATGTACGACTAGCAGTTACCCGCTTCGCTCGCGTGGATTTCATAGCTTGATCAAGGTAATCGTTCCTCAGTACTGTACTAAGACATTATCTGAAAATCCCTAAAGTATAAAACCACCGAAAAACTGAGTTTCATTTACCCCAGAAACCACGTTTGTGGTATTGCCTTTTGGGTTTAAGATGACCATGCGACATAGAAATGTACCCGTGAGAAAGTCTTCTCTGGGGTCGAAAAAAAAAACACGTTTCTCTATTTTTAAAGGAGATTCCAAATGCATCTTTCCACGTCTATAACATCTTCGGTTTTAGAAATTTAAGTATCCTCATAAAAAATTAATTCAGCTCTTCTTCACTTCTTTTCACACCCGTTAAGTGCCTTTTCCGAAAACAAAAATGTACATATTCCTGTATTTTTAAAGGACTCACCAAATACCAAGTTTCATGTATCTAACATGCAAAGTTTTGACATATACCGTAGATGTACCGGTACTCATTTTAAAAATTCACCCGATTTTTCAGTTCTTTTCAGTCCCTTACCTGGTTTTTCCAGAAAAATACGTGTTTCTTTATTTTTAAAGGAGATTCCAAATACCAGTTTTCACCTCTGTAACATCTTTAGTTTTTAGTATAGGGCCTAAGTAAAAAAAAAAAAAAAGAAAACCTGCAACCTATTTTCCAGTCATTGACCAGGTCGGGGATGTAATGAATGTGTCATGTATAGGCTATTAGTACGATGGGGTCGCCACTCCCAACGTGATTTAGTATGACTGATAGATGCTATGATATGAGGAGTGTTGTTGGAATGAAAGATGACAGGGAAAACCGGAGTACCCGGAGAAAAACCTGTCCCGCCTCCGCTTTGTCGAGCACAAATCTCACATGGAGTGACCGGGATTTGAACCACGGTATCCAGCGGTGAGAGGCCGACGCGCTGCCGTCTGAGCCACGGAGGCTTTGAGTGTAAGTATCCTCATAAAAAGGATACGACTTCTTCACTTCATTCCACCCACCTCCACCTTAAGTGGACTTTCCGAAAACAAACAGTACGCGATTCGTTTATTTTAAAACGAGATTCAAAATACCAACTTTCACGCCTGTAACATCTTCAGGTTTTGAGATATAAGTATCCTCATTAACAGAATTCAACCCCTTCTTTAATTATTTTCACCCCCCTCCCAAGTCATTTTCCGATAACAAAAATATACGTGTTTCTTTATTTTTAAAGGAGATTCCAAATACCACTTTTCACGTCTGTATCATCTTTAGGTATTATAGGTATAAGTATCCAGATACAAAGAATTCAACTAATTTTTCAACTCATTCATCCCCCTTAAGTGGATTTTCAGTAAACAAAAGAATATGTGTTTCTTTACTTTACTTTAACATCTTAAGCGTATTTCCTCCCGCCCCCACTCAAAATGCGTGTTTATTTTTTAAAGGAGATTCAGTGCCAGTTTTCGCGTCTGTAACCTTCAGTTTTTGAGATATAAGTATCCCCGTAAAACGAATTCAATTTTTTCACTTCCTTTCACTCCCCCCCCCCCCCCCCAAGTGAATTTTCCCAAAACCATAAAATACTTGCTTCTTTATTTATAAAGGAACTTCCAGATACCAATTAGCACAACTGCAACATCTTCAGTTATATATATATATATATATATATATCCCCATGTAAAGAATTCATCTCCTATTTCACCCTCCCCACATTGAATTTTCCCCACAATTGCGTGTTTTTCTATTTTTAAAGATGCCAAATACCATTTTTCAGGTCCGTGTATTTTTTTAGATATAAATATCCTCATACAAATAATTCGGACGAATGTTTCAATTCTTTCATCCCCCTTAAGTGGATTCCGAAAACAAAAGGATGCTTGCTCCTTTATTTTTAAAGGAGATTCCAAACACCAGTTTTCACGTCTACAACATCTTCAATTTTTGTGATACAAGTACCCTCATACAAAGAATTCAACTAATTTTTCAATTCTTTCACCGCATCCCCTTAAGTGGATTTTCCGGAAACAAAAAGTACGTACTTCTTTATTTTTAAAGGAGACTCCAAATACCAATTTTCACATCTGTAACATGTTAAGCTTTTGAGATATACTGTAGATTTGCTTATTTTAAAAATTCATCCCCTTTTTTAGTTCCCCTTAAGTTGGATTTTCCGAAAACAAATTATCTATGTTTCCTTACTTTTACAGGAGATTCCAAATACCAATTTTCACGTCTGCAACATGTTAAATTTCTGAGATACACTGTAGATATAGTACCGTATTTTTAAAATTTCACCCCCTTTGTCACTCCTTTTCACCCCTTATTGATCGGATTTTACAAAAACAAAAAATGCGTGTTTTTTATTATTAAAGAAGATTCCAAAACATACGTGTTTCTTTATTTTTAAAGGAGATTCCAAATACCAATTTTTACGTCTGTAAACTTTTAAGATTTTGAGATATAGATATACTCATTTAAAAAATTCACCCCCTTAGCGACGGAATATCCGAAAATCCTCCCTTAGTGAGCACCTACATTCGAATATAAATGTATCCCCAAAATTTCGTTTCTTTATGTCCAGTAGTTTTGGCTCGGCGGTGATGAATCAGTCAGGACATGTTATTTTATATATATAGGTATACAGTTATTTTAGATGAGGGGGGGGGGCGGTTAAGTGCGCATAGCGAAGAATTTATGTTCTGTAGTATCTAGGCATTAAATCGAATTATTTCTTCTCATAAAATGCATAATGTAAACGTGCCTTCTTGAAGTAGTTGATATAGGTTTTTAGAACATATAATTATGAACATAAAGCAATGATACTAAATCTAAGTAATTTCTAGTTCGTTAATATGATTATCGTAATTACTTTCTCCAATAATAATAATAATAATAATAATAATAATAATAATAATAATTGTAAATGAAGCGCCTTGGAGAATGCCATCTAAAATCTAAAACTCGCAACAACTAGCGCTAGAAGTTAGAACATTTCTCGACAGATGTCGCTGCTATAAACGTATCTTATGCCCTTTTGTGTGAAGATGAACTTTTAAAATTGTAGAGTAGTTTTGTATGTTACGGTTGCCTAAACTGAATTGTTTATTCTGTGTTTTAGGTGTGTTAAAGTTTACATCACTTCTATCTCTTCCCGCCAACTTAAGATGTTGACCAATAGAAAATTTTGTATATTTAATCTTCATCCAATCAAAATCTTCTGGTATTGATTTAATTATCCAATAAGAATTCGGGGTGTGTCGGGCCTTAGCCCAGAGTTTTCTGGAACTTTCTCCTCGGGTATAAAAGCTGGCACATTTTCGGACCACATTGTCTTATTCATCGCTCCAGTCTAGTGTGTGTGTTTGCGAAGGAGGCGGAGGCGCCTTGTCCATCTTCGAGAGGTCCACCAGCTCAAGGTAATGGCAATTCCAGCTTAATTATATGATGGTCTCTGAAAGCCAGCTCGAGGGGAAGGTTTCAGTATTTTAGTAATATAACTTTATTTTCTAAAATGTAAATTTCATACTCTAAATGTAATTTCAAACTAATCGAAAGAACTTATCCGAAATCATTGAATAGAGATTGAGGTACCCTCTCGAATTCCCCTTCAACTAGCTTTCGAGGTGACTATGATTTTGTAACCTTTTCTATGTTGTAATTTCGGCAACTCGTATAGTCTCTCCAGCTAGCCACCTCAGTAGTTTATGATTAGCCTCTGTAACGTCGGACATAAGCCCAAATAGGGTTTTAAGCTTTTCATTTCAATTTTCATGGAGCGCAAGTGTCCGCCTCCTCGCCATTTTGATTTTTGGGCCAGTAACTTTAACCTGTTGGCACATTGGCCTGGTAGAATGGGTACTCGATACCCCTGGTAAACTGTTTAATTCTTTTTATGTACAGATGTTGGACTGTTTGATTTTTTAAAACGTAGGTTGTGCCTTTGATAGGCCTGCAAGAGGTGAAAATTTTAAAATATTTCTCGTGTAAATTTGTAGAGCAGTGAGGCTCTTACTAGTGGTGTGAAAGAAATTGGGAGGTTTGTCTCCTTGACTAACGTATTAAAGGAGCAGTAATGATTAGGTGTAAATTGTAATTGTGAGCTTCAAGCTCAGCCTGTAAAATTGTTATATGATTCTTCTTGAACTCTCTCAAAATATTTTTCTTGCTCATGATCTGAGGTTCTGTAACAACCGATAATTTTTAATTACTTGGCAAAGTATTAAGATTTGAAAAGAAAAGAAAAGGAGAAGGTTAAGAAAAGAAATAAAACCGCCAATTTTTAAAGTTTTAAATCAATCTTTCGATTTTCGCGTATCCAATCATTCATGCCCGCACCTTCTTTCACCTCTGTCCATCACGGACTCTCCGTAACAATAATAATAGGAGCTCCGTGGCTCAGGCGGCACCGCGCTGGCCTCTCACCGCTGGGTTGCGCGGTTCATATCGCGATCACTCCATGTCATTCATTCCAATAACACTCTCCAATATCATTTCATCTGTCAGTCATTAAACATTGCCCCAGAGGAGCCGGCACAATTCCTATCCTCGCCGTTAGATGGGGGCTTAATTCAGTAGGTACATTTCTGACCCGGTCGAATGACTGGGAACAGGCTGTGGATTTAAATAATAATAATAATAATAATAATAATAATAATAATAATAATACAACGAAGGGCTAAAAGAAATGCACATTAACTTATATATCTCTGTAATTTCCACTTTTTATATTTTATTCTGTCCGCTCTCTCTCTATTTTTTCCTCTTCTCTCCCCTTTATTCTCTTCCATTTTCTTTTTCTTCTTCTCAAACCTTATCGCAGCTGTGGTGAACAATCGGCACTGCTTTAACCACTGCTGGAAAGTCTAGTGCGTCTTTCTTGCGCCACTTTGCTTGCTTCACTGAACACTGAGGCTTCTGTCACACAGTAGATTCCTCATTTTCATAAAGCTAGTACGAGCCATTTCTATTCGTACACGGATCTCTAAATCAGGGTCTAAGTTCTCAGTAATCCAGCTGCCAAGGTACTTAAACTTCCGCACTTGTTCGACTGGTTCCCCATAAATGGTCATAAGAATGTGCGTGTTACGAGTTATGGAAATGGCCATCACCTTGGTTTTGTGGGTGATAATTTTGAGACCAAGTTTATCCCCTTATGCTGCGATTCTGTCTACCAGACGCTGATGGCTTTCACTACTGTCAGCCAAGATAACTGTAATCTACGTACCTCAGATTGTTGATCAGCCTACCGTTAACTTTTATTCCATCTTCCGCTTCTTGAAGAGCATCTCGTAAGATCTGCTCAGAATACGGATTAAACTATCAATTTCAAACATGTTCTGATATTCGGTAATGTCATTAAAATGCCATTAAAATTGTTAGTTTTCGGTCTAAAAAGAATAAGATTAAAGAAGATTAAGAAATATGTAAAAAAAAAAGTGTTCTTTGAATAATCAAACTGTCCTTATTTTCATCTGTTGTAGACAAAGCATGTTTTGATAATTCGAGGGTGCAACTAGATTAAGTTACTACTACAGTTTGCTTTACGTCTCACCGACACAGGGTAGGAAAGGGCTAGAAGTGGGAAAAAATCGCTCTTAAAGGGAAACTACGGAAAACCCTCTTCAGAGCTGCCGACAGCAGGGTTCGAACCCACTATCTCCCGAATGCAAGCTCACTAGATGAATTGTTTGGTTGCTTTTTGCGACACGAAGTTCGGCGCTGAAATATTCTCCCTATTAATATTCACGAAAAACATTATCAGATAAGCACTGCTTGCCAACTGTGACAAAGTCACAAGCTGCTAAAAGGTACGGTTGCAAGCTGCCTAGTTTGTGGCCATCAAAGGGGATAGGCTAAAGCATAGGACATTACGTTCCAGTAGGGCAAACATAGTGGAAAACTCTAGATACAGTCCTTAGAAGAATGTGGATGTTGATTTAAGAAAGTGAAAGTGAGGAAAGTGAAATACTTTCTGTATATCGCAAACCTGATAATGTCGAGGTCAGAAAAGAATTAACCAAGGGCGGTCGAACGTGAAAGGTGGGCAGATGGATCCTGGGCCCATTCAGTGCTATGTCTTCGAGTCTAAGATGAAGTACCACCGGGAGGGTCTGCGTGTGTGCTTGCCGAAGTAAACAGTGGTATTTGACTGTATACAACTTGCCTATCTGTTCATTATGTCCTCTTTGAAACACCCATCACACACAAGCGGCATAATCGTTTTTCGTGTATTTTATAAGGTTCAGTGGGAATCCCGGAAAAACTTACTAATATGCATGCATGTATGTAGAATTCATGTATATGTACGAGGCTCATAAAGTAATTTTCACTGTTTTATTGCTCAGAAGCAAAGGAACTGAGCTCGCTACAACTTATTGTATATATCTGATAGTTTGTAGTCACATCGATAAAATGCGCACAGGTACATAAGTAGTTAAATTAGAACCTAGTTTCAAAGTGACGAAGTTACTGAATGAGTTGTGACGGTAGAAGGTCCGTTTAGTGATCCGTTTTTTTGAGGTCAGAGGGTCTGAACCTGTCAACATTCACAGATATACTGTTTCTGTATAAAGAGAGAAAGTGATATTTGTCCTACAAGTGTGGAAATGCTCCATTGCATTTGCAGAGGGTCGAACAACTGTGAAAGACCAAGAATCAGTTAGAGGTACTCAATGAACAAATCACCTCTTTCCGTCTTTAAAAAAAAACCCGCTATGACATATGCTTGAAGAACTTCCATAATTACGTCGAAGTGAAGGAGTGATGCTGGAATAGAGCAGTGTTCTTTATCTTGAGCTGTCTTTACATGTTCACCTATAAAACAGTAGGGAAACTTACGTTTTGACTTACCCTCATGGTATATAATACTACTATACCTTCCATGTCGTCGGTGAAAGACCAGCCGTCTTAGTTAAACCTACTACTCCCGTTACAATACATCGACTGTCTTGACCAGATTCATGTCCTCTTGCCTTGGACGTGTCTGGTAGCACCCTCCTTAGCGTGAACCATTTTGGGCTACGGTTCGTTAACCAAGTTTGCCAAGTTGGTTGCAGAAAGCTAGCCGCATAGAAGTTGAAACCGTAGAAAATGCAGTGCGCAGGGAAGGGACTGAGGCTAATCTAGCCTCACTCGATTATCTTCGGCCTGGCCTTTATAGCCAACCACGGCGTTTCTCTTCTCTCCCTCTTCTCTACCTCTATCTTGTCAAACGGTGCTGTCATGCGGCCAATTGAACTTGTACCATTAATTCTACTGCTTGACCAACTCTAACGTTGCTTGTAACTTAGTAGTGAAATCCAATCCTTTCCAGCTGTATCAATCATACCTCTAGAATATAGTGTAAAACTTCGCTATTTCCATTTCGGTGAGTGTTCATGGAACTTAAGGATTGTAAACCATGGATGACTTAAGTCGAAACTTGACTCTCTTAAATTCTCAAACTCGTACTATTGCGGACCTGAGTAGCTCAGGTGTTAGGAGCACTGGCCTTTTGAACTGAGGTAGGCGGGTTCGATCCCGGCTCAGTTCGGTAGTATTTGAAGGTGATCAAATACTCCAGTCTTGTGTCAGTTGATATAGGCCCTACTGGCACGTGAAGGAACTCCAGCGGAACACAATTTCGGCGTTTCCGAAAACCGTAACACTTATTATTATTATTATTCTTATTCTTATTATTATTATTATTATTCTTATTATTATTATTATTATTATTATTATTATTATTATTATTATTATTATTATTATTATTTTACAAGTTGCTTTACGTCGCACCGACACAGATTGGTCTTATGGCGGCGATGGGGCAGGAAGGGGCTAGGAGTGGCAAGGAAGCGGCCGTAGCATTAATTAAGGTTCAGCCCCAGCATTTGCCTGGTGTGAAAATGGGAAACCACGCAAAACCATCTTCAGGACTGCCGACAGTGGGGTTCGAACACACTATCTCCCGAATACTGGATACTGGCCGCAATTACGCGGCGGTAGCTATCGAGCTCGATTTTATTATTATTATTATTATTATTATTATTATTACAAGACAAATTATCATCTTCATGAACTCCTGTGCTAGCAGTCTTAAAGCTGAAGCTTCTCTTTTTGTGATGCTTTGTTATTTCTTGATCTAGGCCTACTGAACTTCGTCAACAGGACCCTCAAACCAGTCTCAAATTCGTGTCAGAGCTGGAAATCCAATTGACACCAATCGGACTGGAAATTACAATGTTAACTACTAGACCACATCGGCGGTGTTTAGAAATATCGGGAAATACTGAGGATGATTCGAAGATTTTTGTGAACGTATACGAGTTTTGTTCTATAAAGTGATAACCCAAATCCTTGTTGGTTGTAAAGAATTATTGCTCCTAGATGAATCTTCTCTGAGGATCATGATCATTGCAGTGATTTAGCTGCTAGCTTTTCGTCGAGACCGCCGAGGTTCGAATTCTGGTGAAGTCTCTGGTGTGTTTTTCACTTAAAATCATGTAGTACAGTAATTACATCTGGCGTTCATCTGACCAAAACGTTAAATGAGCCACGGTAACTCCAGTGACCCCAGAAATACCGCGGAAAAAATGAAAATGTTTAAATATTCAATGTCTCAAAGTATTCGTCCTCCCCGCTATATCACATTAATCCATATTTGATATGCAAACGACAACCAGTTGACTGTCAGTGACTCCGGTTTATACAATGTTATTGGCCGCTTTTTAGTGATAAATAGCCAAACTTGTCTGTAGTTTATAATAATGACACACAATGTTCTTCTGGCACACTAGATAGCAAGAAAACGAGCTCATTCAATGATTCACCCTCCTTCAGCTTGTGTACATGTGCTGTGGTCAGTGTGCTTTGTACCGTGAAATTGCGAGCATCAGAAGAGAAAAACATGGGACGGAAACAGAAGGATACAACAGAGGAAGGACGACGGATTGCAGTACGATCCTTCAAAAACGACAAAACATTCAAAGAAATAGCCGAAGTAATAAATAGGCCCATTACGACTGTTAAGAATATCATATACAGGTATAATCAAACAAAAACATACAAAAACAAACCACGGACAGTCCGGCCTTCAGTCACGACTCAGACTGAAAAACGCTAAATAGTGAGAAGAGTGGAAAAAAATCCTAAATTGGATGCTACAAAGATTGCTGTAGAGGAGGAACAGGAAATGGGAAAACGTGTCAATCCATGGACAATAAGAAACATTCTTCTTGAGGAATACAACAACCGAATAGCCCGCAGAAGACCCTACATAACTAAGGGGAATAGACGCAAGAGACTGGAATATGCCAAAAATCACATCAACGATGACTAGGAATTCTGAATAAAGGTAATATTTACCGATGGAAGTCAACTTAATATATCTGCATCCAACAGAAGAGTAAGGAAGGATATGGCGGCAGAAGAATCATGACCTGGAAATGCAAAATCTCTCAGTCACTGTTAAACATGGTGTAGAATCTGTGCTTGTGTGGAGTTGTATGAGTGCGAATGGGGTAGGCGATCTGTGTTTTATTGAAAGCAACATGGACCACAGACTTTATATCAACATACTAAAGTCGCATCTTCCACAGAGTGTGGACAATATGGGTCTTACAGATGGCTACATTTTCACAAAAGGCAATGATCCCAAACACACAGCCCTGAACACAAAGCTCTGGTTGCTATACAACACACCACGATGGATGAAAACACCTCCGCAATCACTAGACGTCAGTCCGGTTGAGCATGTATGGCAGATTCTTGAAGACAGTCTACGGAAACACAAGATCCCAAACAAGAATGCTCTTAAGGTGTTATTAATGGAGGAGTGGAAGAAATTCCGAGAGAAACTACAGAAAATCTTGTGAGATCCATGCCAAGAAGGTTGCGTGAGATAATGAGGAAAGGAGGATCTACCAAATAATATGTGCGCGAAACGAATATATTTTTGACGTGAGTCGAGACAATTGCGGTTTTGTTGGTCATATCTTTGTTAACAGAAGAAACAACGTTTTATTAATATGTAATGTATTCGCAGGGCGTAATAAATAAACCTGTACTCAAGTCAAGCTTATGCTTTAATGTTCTAACCTTTATTTGGTCTGTAAACCTCACAAGCCTAGTTAGACGAATACTTTTTTTGAGGCATTGTATGTCCCGTCTCAATCACTGCTTCAACATAAATCCACTGTTAATCCCACATTGCAACTTTTCGGGTATATTATACCGTAATTCATGTTACGTGTTTGTTATCAAATACGCTCATGGGCATTACAGGCTGAGTCTACTCCTTGACCTGACGAGAGATGTCATGATAATCTACATGCTTCTAAGAAGTAAGAAGGTCACAGGTTTCCGTGCTACAGTGCAGTCAAAGTTTGTGATAGGTCACCACTGTTCGATCGCTACTTTTCACCCAGCCTCATTTGCAAGTCCCTTCGGAACAGGTATTTTTTTTGTTTACGTCGCACCGGCACATATATGTCTTATGGCGACGATGGGATAGAGGAAAGGCCTAGGAATGGGAAGGAAGCGGCTGTGGCCTTAATTAAGGTACAGCCCCAGTATTTGCCTGATGTGAAAATGGGGAACCTCAGAAAACCATCTTCAGGGCTGCCGACAGTGGGGTTCGAAACTACTATCTCCCGATTATTGGATACTGGCCGCACTTAAGCGACTGCAGCTATCGAGCTCGGTGGAACTGATTTCATCATGGACGGTACGGACATGGTCGACCGGTTTCCACATTGTTCTCCCAGTGTAATCTGATATAGTGAAGCGTGAATTTTTTTTAAAAATCTGTATTTTAAAGAAAATCTCATCTTGAGGATCCGGAAATTATGACTGGCGTAATGAAGTTACTATACTCCAAGAGTATAAATCTATGACTAAAATTTGAGTAAATTATTTGTATTATAAATTGAGTAACAAAATAAAATTAACTTACGGTATCATAACCCCTTAACATAGACGACCTTCTGAATACAAAACCATTGACAAGTCTTTCCGAGTGGGCCAATATGAGCGTGTACATTCTATGAATTTCAAAAACATCGTTTACGATTTCAGAAACTCTTTAAGAACCCTTTTTGGAGTTAAACGCATAATTATGTTATTAACAAACTTGACAACCTTTTACTCACCTAATTCCAGTATCGGTTACTGTCTCTGTGTCCGATAGCCGTATACTGTATATAATCAGGTAAACACATTTCTCAGGAATTCCCACAGAACATGAAACCAATAACATTTCCGTTGAAATGAAATGACGTATGGCTTTTAGTGCCGGGAGTGTCCGAGGACATGTTCGCCTCGCCTGGTGCAGGTATTTTTATTTGACACCCGTAGGCGACCTGCGTGTCGTATTGAGGATGAAATGATGATGAAGGCGATACATACACCCAGCCCCCATGCCAGCGGAATTAACCAATGATCGTTCAAATTCCCGACCCTGCCGGGAATCGAACCCGGGCCCCTGTGACCAAAGGCCAGCAAGCTAACCATTTAGCCATGGTGCCCGACAACATTTCCGTTGTGTATAGTGTGTGTATTGAAGGCTAGATGATTGCATACTTGTTTCTCTTATCTGTTATGTATTTTTCAAATATGTGTATTAAAAAAATACCATTTCCACTATGCAGTGTTCGGGTCTCCACAGCGGACGTAAGGATCAAACGAGAGCACACGTAATAGGAACTAGTCGCTCGTTGACTTGATTAGTATCTAAGCAGTGTTGGTTAAGGACCGCATGCTAGAATAGTAACGAATTATTGAACATGCACAGTGGAGTGCTGCTTTGAGCCAAAGTAACATTAGGTTTGTACTAAACAACCTTTTACAGGATCCTGCCATTTTATGAGTATCGTGTGGTTTACTCCGGGCGAAACAGAACACATATTTTGTTCCACGCGTTCTGCTGGTAAAGTCCCTTCCCAGTTTTTCAGATTACACATAAAACTGCAGGCCCAATGGATGATCCCAAGATTGAAAGTTGCCTTAATGGTATTACACAATTGCTTATTATCTTTATACGACCATTTTATATGTCCTCCTATGGGAACCATGTTCAGTAAGCATTTCACCCTATTGAGCGAGTTTGCCGCGAGGTTCGGATCGCGTAGCTATGAACGTGCATTCAATAGATAGTGGGTCCGAATACCACCGTCGGCAGCCTTAATTAAAGCCACTGCCGGTATATTCACAATCCTAGCTCCATTCCCATCCTTGTTTCGCCAAAATCCTTTGATATGTTTGACGTTAACTCACTAGCAAAAAAGAAAAGAAAAAATGAAACTTCCTTCCCAGTCCTAGCCCTTTCCTGTTCCTTCCTCCGAAGAACGCTGTTGGCTACATGGACTTCAGTTTGTATATTACAGTGGAATGAGGGAGTGCCAAATAATATATATGCTACATTTGTGATTGTACTCTCTGTGTTCGGAATGTCGCTCTGCGAACTGCATTGGTTTGTAATATGTGTTCCTGTACATACTTGTCCGCTAAAATAGTCAGTGAAAATCGCTGGCCAACTGCAGAAACCAGAATTAAAAACAGGTGTTTAGGAATATTTAAATCAGTAAGATTCTGAAAATTATTTCAACTGTAGCCTAGTAAAGCATGAATTTAGTTTTAAAATATTTGGAAACCGAATTCCGTGAACGAAATGTAAGAATAATTTGAAAGGTTATTCGGATATTTGGATAAGCGAAGCCACATTCAGATATGATATTCTGATATTCTGCTTTGTGCTTAGGGCATAATTTGTATATCTGGGTAACACTTGAGTGGACTACACCAGTGGTGTTCAAAGTGTGGTACACGTACCACTAGGGGATCTCAGGGGGTACACAAATTTACTGTAGCTTCTAGCTGTTTTCAGTGAACAGTTCAGGAAAAGAGTTGAGCCTGCTCATTTTCAATGAAATCTTATTTAGATTTAGTGTTTTTGTCTACCACTACACCAAGTCCCCTTTCCGAACTATTCATTCTAAAATGTGTGTCAGTTTGTATACCTCTCATTGACTAGGTATGTAAAAATGCTTTATCATGCTGCATTGCTCTTTTTAAATTTTTTATTTCGAAATTCACTCATTCAATGCAATATTTTCAGTAGCATTGTATATAGTACAGTAGTAATTGTTGTATTAACAATTAAATTCGTATGTGTATCGTTCCTAGGCAATAAAAACCTCGCAATTTCACTCATGCCAGAACACATTTCTCTATCTGCCTTGTGAAGGCTTGCCGCGTTGCCTGAGAAGGGAATAAAAGACTCCAGTGGTCGAATAATTGGGTTATCGTTAAGCAGTGAGTGCCAAGAACAGTTCCCCGGCCATTGCTAACCGCTCAGTTTTTGGCTTCTTCTGTAAACTTGACTCCGAAGGAATTACGAGGTTTTCTTTGCCCAACGACTATAATATCCAATACAGTATTGATATTATTGGGGAACAGGGTGGTGTAGCTAATTAGCTGCTTGCCAGTTATTCCGGCGACCTTGGTTTGATTCCCGATGTGCTGGGGTGGGATTTTCCGTTGAAAATCCCGTGATGTCAGGAAGGGCATGCGATCTTAAAATCCCCGGACACAGCTGAACTCTTTCATGGCCCAGTGCTTGCAGGGACCCTGAGCAAGCGGGATAATCTGCGGATGATGATGATTATGATTAATATTATTTGGCATCCAGCAAGAATCATTTTTTGTTATTTCTGGTCTGATCACAATATACTCGTACTTCGGGAATACGAAGGTAAAACGATTGGATTTTGGGGGTCCGCCAACCAAAAAGTTTGAATAGTACTGGAGTCAGGTAAACGTAAACGTAAACCGGAAAGTCTTGATTCACTCATTAGAAAGAAAGACTGAGAAATTTAAGAAAGAGTTACTTGGAAATTGCTTATTCTTAAACACAACCACCACGAGGCTCCGCTAATTCCTGTAGGTTATCTCATTCATCCTTTGTAAGCGGGTTATGCTAGACTACTCTTCTCAAGCATAATGGCCCCTGCTCCCTCCATTAGTTGGTGTGTCTTCTGCTTGTGGCAGTTTATTTCCGCATGTCGGCCCGCATCAAGCTTCTCTTCGTCAGCATTTACATTATTTTAATCCAACAGTGCGGGGAGGAAGTTGACAGGGGTAGGCCTATAGCGACTAGTGCGACGAGTCTTAACCGCTGTGAGACGGAGGCACTATGTTTACGTCTTCATTAAATAAGACTCTGAAGAAAAATGAAAGGGTGGATATGGTAACTATTCAGTCTAAGAAGTCTAACATCTAGCAGCCCTTAAAATAAAATAAAATAAAATAAAATAAAATAAAATAAAATAAAATAAAATAAAATAAAATAAAATTGAAGCAAAACGTTGATACCCTTGGATTATGAATAATATTTTTGAAAGTGCTACATAACTTATAGTTACACAGAAAACTGAATGTTGACTATCTCTCAATTTCAGGCAGATCCCGAAGGGGGTGAAATACGTTCCATTTTTAACGCATATTGTTTTGTCGGTGAAATTTGCGTAGTTTTAATACGACGAGCCTTAGTACTTTTATAATGTTACTAATTTATATAAAAACTGTTAAGTGCGGCCAGTATCCAGTAATCGGGAGATCGTGGGTTCGAGCCCCACTGTCGGCAGCCCTGAAGATGGTTTTCCGTGGTTTCCCATTTTCACACCAGGCAAATGCCGGGGCTGTACCTTAATTAAGGCCACGGCCGCTTCCTTCCACTTCCTACGCCTTTCCTATCCCATCGTCGCCATAAGACGTATCTGTGTCGGCGCGACGTAAAACAAATAGCAAAAAAAAAAAACTGTTAAGATTTGCCACGGAAATTGTTGCCATTTTAGATGCTCAGTAAAACAGACCAGGTTGTGGCTCTTGAGAGCAGTACAAATAAAAACATCAGATTTCAAAGTTAATAAGTACGAGTATCATTGGAGAGAAGTCAGTCCCAATGAACCCATCACAAATGTCGGTTGGGATGATATATATTCTGTATTCGCTATGTTATTGGTTCGTTATGTATTAAATCACTCTTGGGTTCTTTATTACGGTAAGGTATTGAAGACAGTGCAATATTTTTTTTTTCATTCTTAGGCCAAACATTTTTTGTTTGTGCATATTACGGATATTGAAAAATACTATCTTTGAGTGTGATAAAACATAGACACTAATTCATATACATGTACCCGTGCTTCGCTACTGAATTCTACATTGTATACAGAATTCTAGGTTAGGTAGTGTACACGTTGTGAGCAAGATAGGATTAAATCGCACAGCTCTTGACATTATCCTAGAAAGGCGACGGGGAAGTCACCAAACGTCTTTTCTCATATGAAAATGTAATGGTGGGCCCGCTTGCCTACTATCAGTCACAATCAGGCTGGGGAGTTTTCATTATAATGGCAGACACTCACTCTTCACCTGGGTTTTTACATCCTCAGAAAGACTATCTTCCAACTGAAATGAACATGGGTCATTACAATGATGTCAATAAGAATGGCGCGATTAAAAGCAATGCTCTCATATGAAATACTCGATCAAATGAAAAACCACACATTTTCTCACTTTTAACGAACAGTACTACGCTGTTGACCTAACAGTCCAAAGTTCCAGAGCTGGAATGACCAAGCCGCAGACAGCCGTGATCCGTAAACACTGTTCGGTTGGGGGGGGGGGGGATGGGGGGTCGAATAGTGGAGAGTCCCAGGGCAAAAACGATGCCCTTTTATCTTTTTTTTTTTTTTTGCTAGTGGGTTTACGTCGTGCTGACACAGATAGGTCTTACAGCGACAATGGGATAGGAAAGGTCTAGGTGTTGGAAGGAAGCGGCTGTGGCCTTAATTAAGGTACAGCCCCAGCATTTGCCTGGTGTGAAAATGGGAAACCACGCAAAACCATCTTCGGGCTGCCGACAGTGGGATTCGAATCCACTGTCTCCCGGATGCAAGCTCACAGCCGCACGCCTCTTACCGCACGGCCAACTCGCCCGCTTACTAATCTGTTTCCTAGGAGTACCCGGTGAGTCGGAAAATCTCGATTCACTACACTGCCGGCGGAAAAATCTACTTTCCTCCAAACCAGAGGAGAAACCCCCTCTTCACTGTTAATTTGGAATAAAATTAATGCAGAATTTAATAAAATTGAACAGGAAGAAGCTTTTCTTAAGAAATGGTTCTTGTAAGGGTTGAATTTTGAGTTATTAATAATTTAGAATTTTGGTGCTATAATTTGGAATAGGCCTAAATTATAATTCTGGAAGAGGTCATACTACTACTACTACTACTACTACTACTACTACTACTACTACGAAATGACCCTCTGCCTTAAGTGTGAACACTGCTCATTCAAAACAGCGCGTCAGAGTAGGGATCGATTAGCTGGAATACTATGATGAACCAGTGTGTTACCTACCAGCTGTATCAGAAAATGTATGAACCAGAGGAATGGCATGCTAATGAAGAAAGTTTTCTAACTCCCCAGCTATTTCCCGCCAATATTCGGTCAGGCTGTTATACTCGGTACGCAGTAGTAATTCCATCTATCGGAGTTGAGTAAGAGACAAAGAACATCACAACAAACAATGGTCAATGTAATGTTGTTGTTGATCAGTGTTATGCGCTTTCGATATTGTAGGCCTTCACATTTAGTTTTATTCCGACTCTGAAATACCACTCTTATCATAGTCGGTACGGTAAAAGAGAATAAAACATAAATGATTCAAAATTGTATTCTCTATAACTTTTGTTATGTAGTACTTTTCGATAGGGCCAATAACATAGGTATTAAAAAATTTAATTTTACGCGTCTTCCCCTAAACTACAATTTCATCCAGGGTGAATAAAACTGTTTATAGCTTAGAGTGTAGTTTCTTAGCCCCCAACTCTATATACTGATTTTTATTAAATTCTGTTAACCCATTTTCTAGTGGCTCGGCATTGATATGGACTCAGCAACAAAATACAAATTCATTAATATTTGTGTTATCATAGCCGGTACGGTAAAAAATTGTAAGACATAAATGATTGGAAATTTAATTCTATATAACTTTAGTTATGTAATATTTATCGACAGGACCGCTATTAATATAAATATTTGAGAATTAATTTTAGGCCTTCCCCTAAACTAACATTTCACTCGGCGTGAGTAAAATGATTTATAACCTAGATTGTAGTGGCTCATCCCCCGACTTTATATGCCGATTTTCATTAAATTCTCTTCATCTGTTTTCTCGTGTATATACTGACAGGCAGACAGAAATTACGGGAAAATAAAAAGTGCATTTCCTTGTTACTGTAGACATGACCGGTACAGAAATACCATTCTTTTCAAATTCTGAGCAATGTACAGACAAAACTCTCTCTCTCTCTCTCTCTCTCTCTCTCTCTCTCTATATATATATATATATATATATATATATATATATAATACACGTACTGTACTTGACCATTCTTTAGAACAGGTTGCAGGAGCAGTAGACATGATTTTAGTCGATATGAGGTGTTTGTTTAATGTCTGTGTTCATGAATGTAAAGCATCTGGAACATCATCAGAGTGCAGAGGAATTTGTGAATTATTTGTATAAATATTAGTATTTGACATTTCTAATGTTTTATCATTGTTACATTTCTGTCAGTGTGTTTCCGTTTCAGTAGGCAGGGATTGTATGTAGGTATAAGGTGACAAGCTGACAATTGAAATGCGTGATAATAGAACATTCCTACCTGCGACATATCATAGTTAGTCTTATCTGCCTAATAAGCGTAAACAAATTATTCAGTAGAGTTTGACACGTTGTCTTAGTGATTACACGCGATTATCCAATGAGTAGTTAACTTTTACCTACCTACGTAGGTGACAATTGTCACGCTGGGCGAACATAATGAAGGGAGTTGTCAGTCTGTGTTTCACGTTCCTGTATAGCCCATCAACTGTTGGTCTTCTCTCTGTTTTACAACCTGCCGGAGATCAGCGATTGTTTAATTGATGACTGGTGACCAGGGATCTAGTGATTCCACTGATAGCGTCAGTTCTCTGTCATTATTTTGTCTCTTAGTTGTCTCTATCAGATTTCCGAAGGCTAATGTGTTTTTAATTTCTGGCCTTCCATGACAAGTATCGTAGCCTACATATGCTACTGTGAAAGGAGGCTTGAGACCCCCCCCCCCCCCCGCAATTCCCCCAGTTTTTTCCACACGCATTAAAGCATCAGTCATTATTTACAGTATGTGTTTTGACTTGGTTTGTATGGTTAATCGCGATATTTTTAAATAGTTCATTATATGTAGTTTGAATTTATAGTTGTAATTGTTTCTAGTCGTTTCATTTTTGTAGTTCCTGTTTTGCACTTCCGAGTGCAGCAGTGGGGAGACCACTACTTAACATCATAGGGAGAGCAGTGGTGGTGCTGTTGGATGTGGTAGTGGTCATTTAACGGGTCAAAGCCACGAGATATTCTATAATAATAAAAGGAAGTGTTTGTCTGTCTGTGCGCGATGCCCAGCAAAATCTACAGCACGCAGGGATCTGAAGTTTTGAACATAGGTAGATGAAAGGGGGTCCAAATGCACCTCGAAGCCGGAATTTTCATTTTCGCTTTCGTTGGTGAGTTATGAATGAAAAACCATCGGAAAACGTATATTGGAATATGACAATCCAACGTGCTGTCACCAAGATTATATGCATAGAGTCACTGTCGCTAGGCAACGTACGTAAGACAGGTAGAGAACACAATTCAAGGAGCCATTTTACGTCCATGGCGTAGGAAGCCGTTTTTGGTCATATATGGTGGGAGGGCATATGACGCTGTTGATGGTGATTCGTCCGTCGGATGGGGACGTAAAGTCTTGAGCTAATCGAGAAGAGTGGGCTATGTGCCGGCGCCAGGTTTCATTCTCTTCATTCTTACTATCATACATCATGTCATTCATTTAATCTCATTAACTCATCTGATTAGGTTGACGTCATGAAAGATCCGGTCGTAAAAACTCGCTACGAAGATTCATCTCACTTCATACCCAAACCGCGTAGAGAAAGGGGACAAGGGTTGAACATGTATACATTTAGAGGAAATATATAGGACACAAGGTAGACGATAATAATAAACAAGGAATAATACTGTATATCAGTCAAGATGCCATTTTAAGTCCGTGGAATAGGAAGTCATCTTCCTTCGGTCCGTCTGTCTGTCTGTCTGTCTGCATGTGTGCGATGTACAGCCAAATCTGTGGCAAACAAAGATGTGAAATGTTTGCCATAGTTGGGCACAGATTTTCACCGTCCGGCTCCATGGCTGAATGGTTAGCGTGCTGGCCTTCAGTCACAGGAGTCCCGGGTTCGATTTCCGGTAGGTTCAGGAATTTAAACTATAATTGGTTAAATTCGCTGGCACGGGGGCTGGGTGTATATGTCGTCTTCATCATCATTTCATCCTCATCACGACGCGCAGGTCGCGTACGGGCGTCAAATAAAAGACCCGCACTTGGCGAGTCGAACATGTCCTCGGACACTCCCGGCACTAAAAAGCCATACGTCATTTCATTTCATTTCATAACAGGTTTTCACCTAAGGCGCATGGCTGTGCCAAAGAGCAATTCTAATAATAATAATAATAATAATAATAATAATAATAATAATAATAATAATAATAATAATAATAATAATAATAATAATAATAATAATGCTGTTTGCTTTACGTCCCACTAACTACTCTTTTACGGTTTTCGGAGACGCCGAGGAGCCGGAATTTAGTCCCGCAGGAGTTCTTTTACGTGCCAGTAAATCTACCGACACGAGGCTGACGTATTTGAGCACCTTCAAATACCACCGGACTGAGCCAGGATCGAACCTGCCAAGTTGGGGTCAGAAGGCCAGCGCCTCAACCGTCTGAGCCACTCAGCCCGGAAGAGCAATTCTTACACCAACGTCATCAATGTGCAACACTCACATGTTTTCTTTCAACTAATTCAATTAGAGAAAACATAGGCTATAGTAAAGAAGATTAGATTATAATAAACACGCACAGATCTGAAATGTCTAACATTCATGGCCACAGCATTTCACCAATTACGCATGGCTGTATCAAAGAGCAGTTCTTGCTCCAAGAAGTGAAGCTGTCAACGTCATCAACAAGCAACTTTTACAAGAATTACCCGATGTTCTACAAAGTTACAAGTCTATCGACTACACGGCAGAGCTTTTGAAAGTCTTGGAGTCATCTGGAGTACCCTCGAACATCTTAGAGCGGACGTTTGTGGCAACGATTATCCTTCTTAAGAATAAGAATCCTGCCCTCTGCAATGAACACGATTCTGAAACTAATGACTAAATATTATTGAAGCCATTCTCATGATTGGGCATGTCGCGAGCGAAGTAATATTCATTCCTCGGATTCGAATAATTTCTTCGGATATACAGTTTAAGTTTAGATGTCTGCAGTTCCCCGTTTGTTTCAGTTTCGCTATGAATATCAACAAGACACACGAACAATCTCTTAAAGTTGTAGGACTTCATCTTCGAAAAGGCTGCCTCTCCCATTGTCGACTGTACGTGGTTTGTTCAAGATCCATTTTGAAGGACACTAATATAGTTCAACCGGAAGCTCTATAAGGAACAATAAGTTTTTTATTATATAAAACAGTTGAAATAATAAACGCGGGCAAAGCCGCGGGTACATGCTAGTCTGTTATATATAAAATAAGGGTTTTGTCTGTACATTGCTCAGAATTTTAAAAGAATGTTATTTCTGCATCGGTCGTGTCCACAGTAACAAGGAAATGAAATTTTTGATACTCCATAATTTCTGTCTGTACTGTGTGTGTGTGTGTGTGTGTGTGTGTGTGTGTGTGTGTGTGTGTGTGTGTGTGTGTGTGTGTGTGTGTGTGTGTGTGTGTGTGTGTGCATCATGAGAAATCGGCTGAAGAGAATTCAGTAAAAATCGGTATGTGAAGTCAAGGAATAAGTCAATACAATCTAGGCCGTAAATAATTGTATTCACGCTGAGTGAAATGGTAGTTTAGGGGAAGGCCTAAAGTTTAATTTTCACATATTTATGTTATTAGTGGTCCTATCGATAAATATTACATAACTAAAGTTATACAATTTAATTTCGGATCATTTTTACCGTACCTGCTATGATAACACAGATATTCATGAATTTCGATTTTTATTGTTATATCCATATCAACGCCGAACCACGAGAAATAGAATTTAATGAAAATCGGTATGTAAAGTCGGGGAATAAGGAACTACAGCCTACCCTATAAATAATTTTATACACACTGGTTGAAATGGTAGTTTAGGCGAAGGAACCTAAAGTTTAATTTTAAATTACCTATGTTATTGGGCTTATCGAAAAGTACTACATAACAAAAGTTACAGAGAATACAATTTCCGATCATTTATGTCTTATTCAGTTTTACCGTACCGACTGTGATTGGTGCTGGTGGTGATTATTGTTTTAAGAGGAAGTGAAACTAGGCAACCATCCTCTATATAACACTAATCAGAGAGAGAAAATGGAAGTGGTCCGACACTTCGAACAATGAATGTATCGGCCCAGGAATGACAAGGACCACGAAGGGCGTGAAAAGTAAAGACTCCCTAGGCCTCCATACGTAATACTGTTGGGGTCAGAAAAGGACAAGATTTTTTTTTTGCTATTTGCATTACGTCGCACTGACACAGATAGGTCTTATGGCGACGATGGGATAGGAAAGGCCTAGGAGTTGGAAGGAAGCGGCCGTGCGCCGTAACTATGGTACAGCCCCGGCATTTGTCTGGTGTGAAAATGGGAAGCTACAGAAAACGATCTTCAAGGCTGCCGACAGTGGGACTCGAACCCACTATCTCCCGATTACTGGATACTGGCCGCACTTAAGCGACTGCAGCTATCGAGCTCGGTAGGACAAGAATTGGCCAAGGGAGGTCGGAGAGGATGGATGAAAGTCAGGTGCCTGGTACAAGTAAGTGGAAGCAATGCCAGAACTCAGCTGAGGGCTCCATGGTCGCCAACCCACCCTCCCGAGTTCAGAGCCTATTGGTCTATTGTACCCATCGTTCCTCATTAAATATCTTCATAACTACTAAGCCTTGTAAGCGGTCGTCTTGTTCATTTTGGAGGAGGGCTCTAAAGGGGAAGATGAAGGCCTTGTTTCTCTCTCCTCATCCGTGAAATGCCATAATTAATACCGTATCATAGAGGCTTTCAGTATTCAGTATTTTGTATTCTCTGAGTCATTTTCTATAGGCCATTTCGTAATGACAACCTGCTGCTAGAAAATAGCTTTTGCCGCATTTGGCATTGTGCCTGTGACATACCGTACCTGCGAAGATTGCAAGGTGTGTTCAAGTGACAGGTCGAGAACCTGTGTTTAATGTCGCTGGCTGAGCATCTTCCTTATTATCTTCCCATTATTGGATTTAGTGTTAGTAGCTCTCTTGCAGTAACTTCACCAAATGATCATTTGTGTGAGTGTACGGCAGCTGTTGTAGTTGTGGCTGGGAGGTTTCCAACTCCTCTGCTAACTTTCTAATTAAGGGTCCTTAGAGGGTGCTTTACCTTCCGCCAGTTGTGTCCTTACTTGAAGTTGACATCCGACTGAGCCATGCACGGACTTCACAGTTGTAGGAATTCTCTCCGTTTATAATGTGTAAGACATACGGAAAAGAGACATTCTCTAAACTTCTTTTTCAGAGATTGATATTTTCTTACTGGATGTCGCAGTTACTATTCGAAAGTTTGTCAAAATAAAATTATTCTGTGTTATTTTAAAAATCTGTATCTTATGTTGTATGGAAAATCAGCATCAGCCCCCTCACTGATGAAACATATCCAAACTTTCGAAGAAGGTGAAGGACAATGAAACAAATAAATTAGGGATGCCTTGCCCACGATGGACTACGTGATTCCGTAAATGTCTAAGGAGAACACTGAAAGTCGGATAGGAAAAATTGTGAGCGTTTTGAGACTCAGTAAAGGTCCATGGTTACTGCATGGAAGAATCTTACACTATCTGCTGTGAACCATTTTAATACAGAGGCCGATGACCTACTGTATATCATCGTCATAATCATCATTATCCATTTTAAATGAATTATATTTTCATTGCTCGAAATCCAGAACATTACTACTAAGTAAATAATTCTTTTTCCTGCTCCTTGGCTGAATAGTCAGCATAGTCGCCTTCGGTTCAGAGGGGCTCGGGTTCGATTCCCAACCGGGTCAGAGATTTTAACCTTAAATGGTTTATTACTCTCGCTCGGGGACTGGGTGTTTGTACTGTTCCCAACATCCGTGTAACTCACTCACCATACTATCCTCCACTACAATAACACGCAGTTCCCATACATGGTAGTTGCCGCCCACCCTCGTCGGGGGGTCTGCCTTACAAAGGCTGCTACCAAGCTGGCAGTAATCCCCACAAAATTATTATTATTATTATTATTATTATTATTATTATTATTATTATTATTATTATTATTATTATTATTATTATTATTATTATTATTATTGTTCCGAGGTATCTGTGGAACAGCAGAGGTGAAAGAAGGTGCGGGCTGTAATAGGTCTCAACTACCAAATTAAAGTTAATTTAAAACTTTAACAAAGGTTATATTTTCTTTTCAAAATCAACAAATGACAACAAATAACAAAAGTGTAACGGGTACCAAGTAGAAAATCAACAAATTAAGACATTATAGATTACAGTCGTTACAAGTTTTGGGGCTTCGAGCCCCGTTTTACATTCCTTGAGCCCTCAGCTCACAACCAAAGGGCAGAAAACCCCTTCATACCAAGGAGCAATTGCCCCTAATTAGAATGTCAAGCCTCCTAGAGGCACGCGGAGATCAAATTTGGAAAGAGCAGTCCCGCTCTCAAGTTTACAAGCCTATCAAAGGCCACAACAAACTTCACTCCTAACTGCCCTCGAGGCACACATACAGTGAAACAAGGGTATCTTGTACCCAACCTACAGGGCCTTCACATGAAGAAAACAAAACTTTGGGTTAATTAAATGGCCCACAAAAAACCAAATTGACTGGAGGCGTAGCTTGCACTCCTACATGAAACTTCTTAAAACTTAGGTGGCACTCGGTCAGTTATACAGGGGCTAATCCCATACTAGGGAGGTGACTCGTAGAAGAATAATTTATTACATTAAGAAGAGAAGAAAATCGGTTATGAAAACACAGTCACCTCAAAGCAACATGAGTGGGAGGTCGAGAGGGTTTAGCACTCTCTATCCCAAATTGCGGTTAATTTACATGAATATAGTAAGGTTTACATTGAAAAGGATTCGAACCTTCCCCGCGGGTTAAAACTGCTGAGCTAGCAAGAAATAAAGTTCTTAAACGGCCATTACCTTGTTGATGAACTGCTGCCCGAAGAAAGAGGCGCTTCCCGCCCCCTGCTACATAATCACACACTAAGCAAGTTGTCGATGAAGTGGCGACGAGCCATGAACCTCATCAGTTTTATATGCTTGGGGAAAGTTCGAGACCTTTCGTGAATAAAACAGTCCCGCCCACTACCTTTTTTTAGTCGGCTAAATATTACATGTCAAAACTGAAGAAGAAATCTAGGATTGGTGGAAAATTAATTTAGAAAATTTAGGATTGGCTGAATTTAAAACTGGCGGAAACAGAGATCAATATTGCCAACCCAAAAAATGAAAGAAAGAAATTTAACAAAGAACAAACTTATGGATACAAAATTTCTTCAAAAACATTTCGTTCACTTCGCACCAGGGTGCACAGCTATAGTTTTTATGTAGTGACATCTAGAAGAGAATGTCCACACTTCTTGCTACAGAGCAAACAAACACAAATCGAAATAGACACAGTTCAGAACACTTCAATATTGACAGTAGTGACATCTTCCAAGAAACCTTTGATTTAATACAGATTTTAAAGTTCAGAGTTTCTCCTGTAGGGGATACTTTTTAGGCGCACAATTTAAATTTGCGGGATCGGTGTGTACCAACCGGTACAATTATTATTATTATTATTATTATTATTATTATTATTATTATTATTATTATTATTATTATTATTATTCGACTCATCTACGGCGTACGAAAGCACAACTTTCTTTCACTCTTCAGTGTATTTTTCCTAGCATTATCCTTTCATTCCGGAGATCCGTTTGCCTCTGAACTTTTTAGCCGCTCTTCTGCAAAAATCTGTTTCTTTTCTCTTGGAGGGTGGTTGGGATCCTTTACCCGTGCAACTTTTGCTCTGTTCCAGATATATTTTGATGTAATGTTTGGCCTTTTCAAGTTCTAGTGCACTTCTTGAAGCCAGGCAGGTTGTGACTTCTCTTGAACGATGACAATTTTGTTCGCCAGCCCGTTCGTCCTCATTCTTTTGATATGCCCCTAAAACATCAGTCTTCTCGGTCTCGTATTGATATCGCCTCGAACTTTCCGTAGAGCTCTTTGTTTGACATCACGTAGAATGCGAAACCATCTCCAGGAACTTTCTTTGACCCTAGAATTCTCCTTAAGGGATTTCCTTTCGTTTCTCTTTATCCTTGAAAGTTCCATTCTTATACTATAAAACAAAAGTCTCTGGTCTGTCGGTGTTCGCGCGGGCTGATCTCGAGAATCACTGAACGGATTTTCTTGCGGTTTTCTTCGTTGTATAGAGCTTTTATGGAAGAAGGTTTAAGTGGAAGAAATATAAATCTACGATAGAAGGGAGCCTAGCAGTGGTGATTTTAGTGAAATAAGTTAATGAATAAAGAGCCATCCAAGCACTTTCTTGGCTTACACCGCCTAAATCGTCAGTGATAGACACCAAATATGTCTGGAAGAATTGACGAGCATAAAATGCTCTACAAAAGAAGTCTGAGACAGTATATCTCTATGTGTAACCCTCAATAAAAGTTTTTATGTTACAGTTGGGAGTAAAATTAGAAACCAAAGTTTGAAATTAATCATGTAATCCTTATCAAAATAACTTGATTATTACACCTCATTAATCTTTATAATTTGCTTGTGTGATTTAGGATTTATGTCCTGCTAGTGAAAGTACATACATGGTTTGAATATCGCATGGGGGGAAAAGAAGGAGCTAACGGACAGATGGCCAGAAGGGCCTTTTACGTATTGTGTAATATCCTCTATAAGGAAGGCCTTTCTTAAGAAAAGAAATTTGCTCACTTCAAACATTGATATAGGGATTAGAAAGATGTTTCTGAAGACTTTCGTCTAGAGCGTGTCATTGTATGGAAGTGAAAGATAGACGTTAACTAGGTCAGAAAGGAAAATAGAAGCGTTTGAAATGTGGTGTTACAGAAGAATGCTGAAGGTGAGGTGGATAGATCGAATCACGAATGAAGAGATACTGAATCGAATTGGTGAGAGGAGATCGTTGTGGCTAAATTTGACGAGAAGAAGAGATAGAATGATAGGACACATCTTAAGACACCTAGGACTTGTTCAGTTGGTTTTTGAGGGAAGTGAATAGGTAAGAACGGTAGGGGTAGGCCAAGGTGTGAGTACGACCAGAAGATTAGAGTAGATGTAGGATGCAGCAGTTATGTAGAAATGAAAAGGTTAGCACAGGATAGGGTGGCATGGAAGGCTGCATCAAACCAGTCTATGGACTCATGACTAAAACACACAACATATTTATCATCCGCTGATCTAGTAGGCATATAGACCTGCACTATTGCGGTGGGCTGTGGCTTGATGTCTCTTGACAGCAATAATCCGTTCACTGTAGACATTTATTCAATCGATCACTACTGATCTGCATTTAGGGGAGTCGCATTTCCTAGCCTTTTCTTAAATAATTGCAAAGAAATTGTGTAAATTTATTGAACATCTCCCTTGGTTAAGTTATTCCAATCCCTAACTCCCCTTCCTACAAACAAATATTTGCCCCAATTTGTCCTCTTGAATTCCAGCTTTATCTTCATATTGTGACCCTTTCTACTTTTAAAGACACCATTCAAACTTATTCGTCTACTGATGTCATTTCACGCCATCTCTCCACTGAAAGCTTGGAACACACAACATAGTCGAGCAGCTCGTCTCCTCTCTTCCAAGTCTTCCCAGCTCAAACTTTGCAACATTTTTGTATTGCTTCTCTATTTTCGTATTCGTTATTAAACCAAGTTCTGCATTTCTCCTGTTAATTTTATGTTGATAAATCTGTAGTCGCCTGACCAATAATACTGCTTTTCCTGGCAACTTACTTCACTTATACCAACTACATCTGACTTAAGCCTCTCCATTTACCTTTTCAAGATTCTCTAACCTACTAAAACTATTCAAACTTCCAATTTACTCGCTGCGACTGGGAGAAATTCATTATCCATCTTCCTGATGATTGCACCCCTCTCGTGTAGTCCCCACCTGGTGAGTATTTTATCTCCAGAATGTTTTACACGGAAGGAAGCCATCATCAGCACGTCATTCATTCATAAAGAGAGAACCTGGTGTGGTTTACCGTTGCTTTCAGCCGGCATTCATTCATTCATTCATTCATTCATTCATTCATTCATTCATAAAGAGAGAACCTGGTGTGGTTTACCGTTGCTTTCAGCCGTATAGTAGTAAACATAGGAGATTGTCCGGCTCCATGGCTAAATGGTTAGCGTGCTGGCCTTTGGTCCAGAGGTTCCCGGGTTCAATTCCCGGTCGGGCCGGGGATTTTAACCTTAATTGGTTAATTCCAATGGCTGTGGGGCTGTGTGTGTGTCGTCTTCAGCATTAGAATTCATCATAGATAGGGCCCCATCCTCACAGACGCGCAGTTCGCGTATACGGCGTCAAATTGGAAGACCTGCACCAGGCCTCGCCGGAGGCCACATGCCATTCTTCTTCTTCTTCTTCTTCTTCTTCTTCTTCTTCTTCTTCGTTTAGGTCTACGATGGATCACGTGGTTCTTTACTCTGGTGAGCTCTTTTTTCCTCTTAGCCCAGTATTCCTTCATTCTAGCGCTATGGATGTCTTTTCTTTCTTGAGTCAATTTCACTCCTACTCCTGGACGCAGTGGTAGTTGTTAGTGACTGGGGAGATTCAGATGTCTTGACTAACTTTCTGAAATTATTATTATTATTATTATTATTATTATTATTATTATTATTATTAACATAGCATATTGAATGTCATTGAATTTACGCCATAATTACTTTTACGGTTTTCGGAGACGCCGAAGTGCTTGAATTTTGTCCCGCAAGAGTTCGTTTACGTGCCGGTAAATCTACCGACATGGGGTTGACTTATCTGAGCACCTGCAAATACCACCGCACTGAGCCATGATTGAATCTGCCAACTTGGACTCAAAGCCCCCGCTATAACCGTCTAAGCCACTCACCCCGGCTATCAACATAGCTAAGCCATGTCAAACTTTATTACGAGATCATATATCGTGTCGTGTCGTGTCGTGTCGTGTCGTGTCGTGTCGTATCGTACCATCCAGACTGCCTCCCTTGCAACTTGCGATGATCCATTCGTTACTGTGCGCTTTCGAAAGATACCCATCCGATACGGTTGCGCCTACTGCTCGGCTACCGGTTTCATTGGGACGCACAAACCTCCCCACCGCAGCAAAAGGTCACACGGTTCGGAGGGGAATAATAATGATAATGATGATGATGATGATGATGATGATGATGATAATAATAATAATAATAATCTACCCCGTAGTCCCGTTTCCTGATACGGGGTCTAGGATGGGGTGAGATGAAATTATATGGCTTCCTGTCGCCAACCTCAGTTTAGGAGCTAATACTATTTAATTAGAGGCTGCCTAAGAAAAGGCAGTGAAGCCTAGACTTTTTGCCGAATTGCTAAATTTAGTAAATAGATTATTCAAAATAGGAGACTAACACTTTCGCATTGGGGCACTGGGATTCGCCATCTGTTTCGCCTTTTCCTCGATTGCATTAGTCCCCTTTCCGCTTCTGTTGTGGAAAGTACCAATTGCTGTGTTCACGATTTTATGAAGTACAAAACAAAGAAGGAAAATTATATTTTTTTTAATTAGTTGACTTCTTTCAGAAACGTGTATGTAGGCCTATGTATCTTTGCTTTTTTACATGCTGTATAGGCGAAGTCATATGCTATTTGCCGTGGGTTGAGCGTGTATGTACAGTACGTCTACTCTTGTGACCTGGATCAGTCTCTCTTATGGTTTAATGATAGGTATGATGCAACTTGTGGTACCACTTGTAATACTAGTGTCTAGAATGGTCTCTTCTCATGCAATGCTCATATTTCGTGCTGACACTCCCCGTGGACGTATCTAATTAAATTATGTTGCTAGTTGAATGCATAGTTGAACGTAATTGAACTGTAATGATTTACTCTCGCTTTCTATTATTTCTCCTCGTTTCTGAACTTAGTATGTGGTTGTCATGTTTGTAATGGACAATTAACAAACTTCATCCAAGATGTCAATCACTTTATACCCGTTCATGAACGAAGAATGTAGCCCTGGGAGGTGGTGGGGTATGAATTTACCCTAATTAAGTCTAACATATCCTAGTGTTTAAGGAAAGTAATGTTTGTGGTAATGTTTGGCCATTTTTGTCCAAAATATAGATTCTTCAGTTTAAGGCTTAAACAGTTCTTCCTGTTAAAAAAAACCTACTACCATTTTTGAACCTCGAACACCATTCTTAAAACGAGGTGTCGTACGTTCAGAGAGCAAGTCAGTGTTTTCAATTGCTGTTTTCTCACTTTTATATTTTCCAGCACTTTGTCATATACAAAATACCCCTTGCATCACATTTTCTATCATATATCTGCGAAACTTTCAGGAAATATTCCATATAAGAATGAAAAGTTCCTATTCAATCTTATGATCAAGTGAATATTCCTAATTATTTGCTTCTTAAAATAGCATTGAACTACTTTTCTTTTTCAATTTTGTAAGAAAAATGTACTTTAAAATCGAAGTGAGCGATTTTTTAAAGTCAGTTTTTCATTTCAAAGAGATGTACTTGAATACTTTTAATATTTTAAAAAATGGATTTATTGAAGTAAACTAGGTATTGTTAGTAACACATCACACCAAACAGGAGTTAGACTTTTTCCAGTTTTACGTTGAAAAACTTACTTTAAACAAATGAACCAGAAACACCACAATTAAATGCTCAACCTAATATACCAGTTAAACCTCTAGTTAATTACATGTTTGCGTCTTCCTAAATACTATCTAAATACATGGAAAACATCATGAACACTAATCAGTTAATCACATTGCAGTCAAGAAAACACAGACCTAGTGAATCAAACCAAAGAGAAACACAAACCCCACAATTCAACGCTAGCACCATATAACGTCACCAATCTATACAGATAGTAACATACCCATACATCAAATACGTAATACAGATACTTGAACATACAGTATGTTAAAAGACAACACACCACCACCACAAATAGATAAAAATTCAGCAATTTTTTCAAATAGTTTCTTCATCTTGGATTGCGTTTAATGGTGTCTACTTTTTCAAATGTTTATATAGGTTTGTATAAGTTTTGTTGCTTCGTCTGTACCAAGCCTGTTGTGTGGGTTAAAATGTTAAAGACCAAATGTAGAGACAACACGTTCTACACCAGCGAAGATGCTCTTGCAGTTAGCAACTAATTGCATTCATGACGTCTTCTCCATTACTAATATAGAATACTAGCTGATGCACCCGTGCTTCGCTACGGAATTCTACATTGTATGCAGAATTCTATGTTAAGTAGTGTACACCTTGTGAGCAAGATATTGCATAGCAACGTTACCCTAGAAACGCGACGGGGAAGTCACCAAACGTCTTTTCTCATATGAAGACTGGGTTAGGGAATTTTCATTGTGATGGTAGGTCTGCTTACCTACTCTGTCACAATCAGGTTGGGGAGTTTTCATTATAATGGCAGAGACTCACTCTCCACCTGCTTTTTTACATTCTCAGAAAGACTGCCTTAGTGGTTTTCCCAAGTGAAATGAACATAGGTCATTACAATGACGTCAGTAGGAATGGCGCGATTAAAAGCAATATGAAATACTCGATCAAATGAAAAACAACACATTTTCTCACTTTTAACGAACAGTACTACGCTGCCGATCTAACAGTCCAAAGTTCCAGAGCTAGAATGGCCAAGCCGCACAGCCTTGATCCGTGAACACACTTCGTCTTTTTTCTTTCGGGGGTGTCCCAGGAGGATAAATCTATGCCCTTTTACTAATCTCTTTCCTAGGAGTACCCGATGAGTCGGAAAATCTCATTTCACTACACTGGTGGCGGAAAAATCTATCTGACATGGAGGCAAAATTTTCCTCCAAGCCAGAGGAGAAAACCCCTCTTCACTGCTAATTTCGAACAAAATGAATGTAGAATTTAATAAAAGTGATGAGGAAGCGCTTTTCTTCAGTAACGTCTCTTTTCAGGGTTTAATTCTGAATTATTAATGAATTGTGGTGCTGTAATTTGGAATAGGCTTAAATTGTAATTCTAGACCAGGTCATACTACTATTACTAAGTGAGCCTCAGCCAAATCTGCACACTGCTCATTCAAAACAGCGCGTCAGAGTAGGGAGTGAATAGCTGGAATACTGATGAACCAGTGTGTTACGTACCAGCAGTATCAGACAATGTATGAACCAGAGGAATGGCATGCTAAAGAAAAGTTTTGAACTCCCCAGCTCTTTCTCGCCAATATTGAGTCAGGCTGTTATACTCGATACGCGACAGTAATCCCATCTATCAGAGTTGAGGGCACGATAAGAGGCAAAGAACATCACAACGAACAATAGTCAATGTAATGTTATTGTTGATCAATTTTATGCGCTTTCCATATTGTAGGCCTTCGCATTTAGTTTTCTTCCGCCTCTGAAATACTACTCTTATCACAGTCGGTACGATAAAACTGAATAAAACATAAATGATCGGAAATTGTATTCTCTATAACTTTTGTTATGTAGTACTTTTCTATAGGAGCAATAACGAAGGTATTTAAAAATTAAATTTTAGGCGCCTACCCCTAAACTACCATTTCACCCAGGTTCAGTTAAATTGTTCATAGCTTATACTACAGTTCTTTCTTCCCCGACTCTATATACCGATTTTCATCAAATTATGTTCACCCATTTTCTCTTGGCTCGGCGCTGATGTGGACTTAGCAATAAAAATCGAAATTCATGAATATCAGTGTTATCATAGCCGGTACGGTAAAATTGTATAAGACATAAATGATCGGAAATTTAATTCTATATAACTTTAGTTATGCCGTATTTATCGACAGGACCACTTAAAATATAAATATTTGAGAATTGAATTTTAGGCCTTCCCCTAAACTACCATTTCACTCAGCGTGAATAAAATGATTTATAGCCTAGATTGTAGCGGCTCATCCCCCGACTTTACATACCGATTTTCATTAAATTCTCTTCAGCCGTTTTCAAGTGATGCGTGTACAGACAGACAGACAGACAGACAGACAGACAGACAGACAGACAGACAGACAGACAGACAGACAGACAGACAGACATTACGGAAAAGAAAAAAGTGCGTTTCCTTGTTACTGTGGACATGAACGATACAGAAATACAATTTTTTTTCAAATTCTGAGCAATGTACAGACAAAACTCTTATTTTATGTATATAGATATAAGATTTTGACTTCTAACAATGCAGTGCAGACACACCTCCTAAACTCTCATCTATGTACATAATTTTTAAAAAGGGCAAGATGTTGCTTCATATTTCACTGCTCACAGTAGTTTGAGCAAACTGAAATGCAGATTCACGTTGTCCTACAGTTGATTTATATTTGGAGGAATGTCGAAACTTAGGATCGACGAAAAAAGTTTTTAAAAAAATGATAACGTATGTGCTTGATTGTAACAGTTTTGAAATATCTTTGTTGTGGATGATTCTGGTCATCATGTATTATATTTATTTCCAAGTTATCTTTTAAAGCTTTCCATTGTTCGACAGTTTGTCCAATTGTGTAGTCATTTTTCCGACAAATGCCTAGTGCTACTAATGTAGGTTTTAACATATTTAACATGACTTCTGCATTACGCTTAATTTTAAAGTCTTTTAAAAATTCGGGTTGTAAATTTTCTCTCTGTTCTCTTCACAAATTTTCATGAACACAGGCCCCTTTTTGATGTATGCAGTAGGACAGTCGACAAGTAGGTCTACGTTCCATCTGACATCTTTGCGGCATAATTAATTAATTTAGCGTTTGCAAAATGATTTTTGCGGAAACGCTGTGCATTTTCTCTGACATGTTATTTCACATTTGGAACATTTTTAAAAAAATAATTCTTGAGGTAGAAAGTTCAAGACATGGGCTAAACGAGTATAAGTAATACATCAAAGTCTTCACAATTCTGAAGTGCATCTCTCGTTTTTTACGTACACTGCTGGAGAAAAAAGAAACAACACCTGAAAAGACGTTGTCGTTTTTAATGTACTGATCATGGTTTCAAGGTCTCCCGCCAGCAGATAGCATAGTGGTATAGCTACCAGTGCGCCATCTGTGTCTACCCTTTAAAAGGGAATGCTCGGCCGTTTCCTTCCAACTCCTAGACCTTTCCTATCCCATCGTCGCCATAAGACCCATCTGTGTCGGTGCGACGTAAAGCCAATTATAAAAATTTATAAAAATGGAAATCTCTTAAAATGTGTTTTTTAATTTTTTATTTTTTCGGCAATGTATTACTTACGTTATCGATAACTAAGCCTCTAACGCTACATTTAAATTCTCTCTCACAGCTTTCCACAGAATCCACAGCAATTTCAGTCATATAATTTGAAGCGTGTGTGTGACCCGATGTATTAGTTGTGTTGTATAAGTTCACGTCATCGCTCTCTGTGGTCACTGTCACACAAACTACCGGTTCATTATAAATATTTGACCAACTATCCAAACTCATACAAACAGTTTGTTCACTCATATTTCGAAAAAAAAAAAAAAAAAAAAAAAAAAACATGTTCATTCCTAGCAGTATTTCTAGAAGGGGTCCAGCAACATTACTGCGTCAGGGTGAACAGTAGCCAGATCGTAATAATAATTGTGTTAACTTGATGAATTCTGTATGCATCGAAATGACGTGTTTATTGCCTAACAGAATTTAGCTACTTGCTTGTCCAGTGTACCTTTCTGTGTTTCAGTTGTTTTGACAAAACAGAAGCCGGGTTTGGCTTTGGGTTATGTATTGAATTACGTTACTTTGTTCAATTTCTTCTTCAGCTGAAATTCTTCTCAGCTTCATTGTTAATGGTGTTTTGCACATTTCATTGCTGATGGTAGTAGATGAATTTGTCCTAAATGGATCACCTGTAAGAAAATAGCTACTTATTAAATTTCCAATAAGCTATGCGCTATATACAGTACCTATCTATTTTTACTCTATCACTTGCAAATTGTAATAAAAACACTGCTGGAAAAATCCAATATTCTGATTTAATATTACATATTATTTTAAAATCAATCAATCAATCAATCAATCAATCAATCAATCAATCAATCAAACAAATCAGTTTTAGTTGACTTACTCAAACTTACTTTCGTTAAGTGGTGCTAGTTCTTCAGATTCAGAAAAAAATGTTAATTTTTATCTTCGTGGATTTTCTTGCATATCAAAGGATGAGATTTAATTCTTGCTACTAAACCTTACGTTTTTAAGTCACTCATCTCCGTGCAGGCCATGAAGGCCTTTGGAGGGTTGGAAGGTAAAGGCTTCCACTATCCGTAAACTCGGCACTTGATGGGGTATAGTGGTTAGCTCTATGCCCGGCCGCCTTTGCCCCCAGGAATTAACCTGGTACTCATTTTTGGTGTAGGCTGAGTGAACCTCAGGGTCATGTGCACCTTTCATTTTTAAACCACATATTTTACATTTTTTCTTTGGAACCTATGGCACTGTTCGTTTGCTGGTTCAGTTACAAGCTGAAACTGCCAGTTGTCAGTAGGTTACCTGTAACTGACAATGGTCCAACAGTGGTCTCTAATATATTTTAAAATAACATTTACTTCACAGAATAATTTTGTATATGTTTAAAATACAAATGAAAAAATAAATCAGTTAATTAAAATAATTTTGATTTAAATCAATGTACCCCCTAGAAACAAAACACAGAGTAGGCTGTGTGTTAAGGACTACCTGTCCAAATTTCAACTTCATAAGTCAAAGATTGTGACGCAAGAACCATTTTCCGTTTTGCGTGGTAAAATGCAATAAAAGCATCTTTAAGTCAAAATTGATGGACCAATATTCTCAAAATGTGTGATGATTTCTCATAAGGCACTGTATTAATGGTTAAAATTTCGTGGTGATAGAAAACTGTAGAAATTCAACATTTCAGTCATGGCTCCCCTTAATATTGATGCGGCTATTTCAATATTACCTTCAACAGCACCCACGTTATGTCATCGAGAGCACTACAGCTGACTGGCCCCTCCAGTTCCGTACTCACAGCGCCGTTTGTCTAGGCAACATAGCATTACTCAGCTCTCGCTTGACATCACACGAAATGATGGCTTGCTCTTCTTTCCGACTCGTCGCATTGCCTGTAAATATCTTCCTCTGGACTATGTGAAACGACTGAGAACTTTTCTGACGGTGAGATAGCGGTCCTGGTCTAAAAAGTGAAGAATATTGACCTAGGGGATTCGTTGCACTGACCATACGCCACCTCGTAATCTGCAGGCTTTCCGGCTGAACAGTGATAGTTTGGCAGGCCAAGGCCCATCAGTGCTATAACACCATGGGATTTGGTTCGGTTTTGTATGTTTGTTGCCCAAGTCGAATAAGGAAGGTGTTCAAAATCTCCTCACTGGAAAGTAATTGTGCCTATATTACGGGCCGATGGACGAGATTGATGTGAGAAATCTGTGATTATGATATACATGCTTACGTATGGAATAAGCTGATGAAGTCGTATAGCTTTTCGAACATCCCAGTTGCCGTTATAGATGCATATTGTGTTGCGTTCGAATTTCGAGCGTGACGTACTATTTATGACGCACCGTTTGGAGCATCCAACGAAGCTGTCGTAGACTGAAACGTGTGGCTTACCGGGACGGATGTGGCTGGCCCACACTTCAAGCTGACTGTCAAATAACGCTCCGAATAGCAAAATATTGACGCATCGGCTTTTGGAATGAAAGGCTGTGATTGAGAGCTGTGGTATGAAGTGTCAAGTGTCGGCCCCGCCCAGATATTCTGTACCAGGTCACTGGGGCAAGGGCAGCCAAAACACGGTAGCAAGGACGCGCTCGACTTCTGTCACGTATTATTAACTCACGCTGTGATGTACGAATAGAAAACTTGAAAATGCTCTTTTTTTTTTTTTTGCTTTACGTCGCACCGACACAGATAGGTCTTGTGGCGACGATGGGGCAGGGAAGGGCTAGGAGTGGGAAGGAAGCGGCCGTGGCCTTAATTAAGGCACAGCCCCAGCATTTGCCTGGTGTGAAAATGGGAAACCACGGAAAACCATTTTCAGGGCTGCCGACAGTGGGGTTCGAACCTACTATCTCCCGAATACTGGATACTGGCCGCACTTAAGCGACTGCAGCTATCGAGCTCGGTAATTTGAAAATGAATTAAGTGAATTATCTTATTGATTCTGCGAGAGGCTCTCAACTTAGGAAGCTTTTTTTTTTTTCAGAATTTTTAATTCGTCTTAGAACCACAGTAACTGTGTGCCAGTCTATACTTATTCGTTAGACTGAAATTTGTCAGAGTGTCGGACACTATTACTGAACACTTAACCTGTGAGGTCAACCTCGTGTCAGCAGATTTACTAGTATGTAAAAAGAACTCCTGTGAGACAAAATACCGGCACATCGGCGTTTCCGAATCCTGTAAAAGTAGTTTGTAAGACCTAAAACCATTAACATTATTATGTACATTTTTGCTGTTCCTTCAGAATCTCATTATAGTACCAAAGAAAGAGTGCCAAAGATGCGGTTATCCTGTATAATGCGTGAAATTCGCTGAACCTGCGTATTTCGGTTCCTCCGAGATACAGACTTAGCAGTTCAACATTGGGCTACTTCTCTGAACTAGCTGAACCAGTAAACAAAATGTACCCTACTTGACGGTCTGTTAGGGTGTGGTTATTAGGATATACTATGCGTACTCTGTTGCTGACTCAAAGGAAGGGATGTAGAGCGTTCACACAGCCAGCAAGAGATTTTTATTTAAAGCCAAGGCTGACAATATGTTTCCTGCTTTGATCAACCATGCGTATTTTTTCTCTCTTTGTGTGGTCGCGTACTTGTAGCCTTTCGCTGTCTCATTGTCCTTCAAATGAAATGCTTCACTACTGTAATGTAATGTGCAGGGGAAGAAAACAATGACGAGTTGCAGAATCTGAATTGCGTGCGGCATTTATTCTCCGTCTACGGCTTAAGTCAAACTTCATCGAGGTTCGCAATGAAACGAGTAATTTGTGAAACTCGTCGTGTGTTGAAATGAGTCTGCGTTTACGATATTGTGTATTAATTTACTGGTGCCTGTGGAGCGAGTTAATGGGAAATGACCAGTAAAATTGAATAACTTCATTAATAGTACTAAATGGAAGACCAGCGATGTTCTGAAAAATACAACGATAGGAGTTACAGATCGTTGTAGAAGATTAATGACGTGAGGGGCTGCCTGGCCGAGGCGCTAAAGGCGTGCTCGGTTCGCCCGGAAGGACGTGGGTTCGAATCCCCGTTAGGAAGTCGTAAAATGTAAGAAATGAGATTTCCATTTCCGGAGGTGCACATGGCCCTGAGGTTCACTCAGCCTACGCCAAAAATGAGTACCAGGTCAATTCCTGGGAGCAAAGGCGGCCGGGCGTAGAGCTAACCACTCTACCCCACCAAGTGGCGCGGTTACGGATAGTGGAAGCCTTTACCTTCCACCCCTCCAGGGGCCTTCATGGCATGTACGGAGATGACTTTGAATGACATGAGTAGTCTTGTGGATGATTTATCGACACCAGTTTCTAGAATTGTTCGTGCGGATCATATTGTAGTTTCGGGTGAGATTCTTTCCTCTGGGTGGGCATGGTATGGTGAACAGGGGGTCCCAGCCGAATGTGGCATTGTTTCCACTTACTGTATTTAAGCTGGACTCTTACCTATCATCTTTAATATCTTACCTCCCTTGGGCAGCTTTTGTTCTCTTCAAGTCCCGACGAGATTGGTTATGCGAGGTGAGGGAGGGTCTCTTAGCTTTCACACTACTCATGGTCCGTCCGTTTCTATGCCCGAAGCATTCGTGCTTCGACATACACATCAATGTATATAAGTAACGCATTGCTTCTCGTTTATTTGTATTTTGCTGTTGAGAGCGAAGTGCATGCAGATTAATTTATATTAGAGACCCGGTGGATTTATTTTACTGTAAATAATTGTACAGCACTGAGAGAGTTGCCTATACGGTACGGGTCGGCTAGCTGTAAGTGTGCATTCGGGAGATGGTAGGTTAGAATCCAATCGTCGGCAGCCCCGAAGATGGTTTTTCGTGATTTCCCAATTTCACACCACTGATTCTGGGTCTGTACCTTAATTAAGGCCACGGCCGCTGCCATTCAATTCTCAACTCTTTCTCATCCTTAAGTCGCCGAAAACCTTCGATGGGTTAGTGCGATGTTAAACCCCTAGAAAAACAAAAATCGGGAAATAAAAGATATGATCCGCCCGTGTTTTATGCTCACCATATATTTCTCATATTTGTTTTATTCGGTGTAAGATGTGATTGGCTGGACTGATTAATCCTATTGTTCAAGGAAATACTTTAATTAATACATGCCCACGCTTGTTAGTGCAACAGTCACTGAATCATATTGATGAATTTGTTCTATATTAATAAGAATATCAGGGCTCATATTGTTATATACATATCGACGAATTTTTATGAGAAAATTAAAGAGAATATTTAAAAAAGTTATTTTGTATTTATAGAATTGTATAACCTTGGAGTTGGTTTGAGATTGGCAGTTGTATACAAACTCCCAAGATTGCTTATTTAATGAGCTATTATATTCATTTTAAAGATTTTAGATCAGCTCATTGTCGTTGTTGGACACTCTATGAAATTCAGGGTGCTATATATGCCAATGCAGCGATTCTGCACTCATGAGACAGAAGCCTATGAAATCGATTCTAAGTCTGATGTTTCCCGTAGTTTCTTAATTTCAGATCCAAGCAAATACCGGAATAGAACCTTACCAATCCTACCCTTGATTAATTGCAGATACGTCCACGAAGTTTTTGATCACAATGAGTTGAATTACTAATATATTTGTTCATTGGTTTCTTGTTCAACAAGGCATTTCTGCTCAGTTAATAGAACATTATCTTCAGTTATTAGTTATGCTATGAATTATATACTTTAAAAAATTAAAATAATGTGTTCTTAATGTTATTCGAACTACTACTGTATTCTTGTTTAATAAGGTGTTTACCGCGAGAGGACCAGGAAATTAACGTGAGAAGTTCAAGCTTACATCAAGGCGATTTGGTGATCTACCTGCGTGTTTTCTTTCATTTGATTTTTGCACCTTCTAATTCCACTGAACCTTAATCATACCTTCCTGAATTAATTGCAGGTACTTTAATTATCACAGCACAACAGTCGTATCATACGATGTTTGCACAGACATTATGTGTACGATACTAATAATCTGAAAAGTCTCTAGCTTCTAAAGTACCGGACGAGTTGGCCGTGCGGTTAGGGGGCGCGCAGCTGTGAGCACGCATCCGGGAGATAGTGGGTTCGGACCCCACTGTCGGCAGCCCTGAAGATGGTTTTCCGGGTTTTCCCATTTTCACACCAGGCAAATACTGGGGCTGTACCTTAATTAAGACCGAGGCCGCTTCCTTCCCACTATCTGTGTCGGTGCGACGTAAAAAAAATAAAAAAATAAAATAAAGAGCTTCTAAAGCAAGCAATAGCTGATTTTCCTTGTGTTATGTGTCAAAAAATTATATTTCATTGGAAGTAGAAATCCCTCTTTGATGTTTACGTACGTTCTCAATATCTCAGTGTTTGTCCACTACGGAGGTAATATTCATGTGAGAAACATTCTGCAGTGTATATGTAGCTTATTTTTTTCGCGCGTTTGCTCTTTAGTTATGCTCGTACAGGTGCACTCACGTGAAAGTACTAGCTAATGTTTGCCACTCGAGCCATGGCATTTGTTACTTAACGTCATTGAAGGTGATGTACTGTGTGTGGTGACAGTACTACTTACACACTTTTGTATTGTCAGTGTTTAACATAATTATTGCTCGCTGACGGATTAGGGACGACCATCATAACAAAAAGTTAAATAATGTACGGAAACGTGATTAGCATATTGACTCAGATGTTGCCTTTCAACCCGGATGCCTGAGGTTCGATTTCTAATCGATATCGGGCTGGAATTTTGACCTGAAAAATTACGTGGTGTCAGGAAGGGGCCAAAACCTAACATTAGCCATTTGGCTCCAGCGACCCCAGAAATATACTGATTTTTGTCGGGCTCATTGGCTGAATGGTCAGTGCGCTGGTCTTCGGTTCAGAAGGCTCCGAATTCCATTCCCGACCTGGCCAGGGATTTAAACTTTGTATCGTTAATTCCTCTGGCTCGGAGGCTGTGTGTTCGTGTTTGTGTTCGTCCTAAATAGAAAATAAAAGAAACGAATGAGAAAAATAAGAAAAACACCAGTATTTAAAAAGGAAAGTAGAAGAAAGTAGAAAACTACTTATTAAATACACTCATGCCTCCTTAATAGACTCCACTTTTATTATGATCCACCAGTTTCGTCAGCTATTGAAAATGTCTTGGACCATGTGTCTGTACGCTTGCGTTCCAGACATAGTAGTTTCGAATCCCACTGTAGGGCCCAGAATAAGCTGTGGGTTTTTCCGCAGTTTCGCATTTTCACACCAGGCAAATGTTGGGACTGTACTTACCTTAAGACCACAGTTACTTCGTTCACAGTCCTAGCCCTTTCCTTTTCCAACATTGCCGTAAGACCTGTTTGTGCCGGTAGGTCATAAAACAAATAGCATAATTAAATGTCTTGTACATGATGACTGGATTGTTCCTCAGGTTACTGTTAAAACATTATTTGACTGATAGCCCATATGAGTGCGACATATTTACAAGTCATGGTTAGACATTATTTATTGATATAATGGGTGTCCTTAAATGATGTAAACTACTTTGTGGCCCTGCAGTATTACAACACTGTTGAAGTTTGTTTATATATCGGCTACGTTTGAAATTTCAGTGCGTGGTGGCGCTTGTGGTCGCATAAAAAGAACTGGCGTCTCCGTAGGAAAAAGCTTTGTGTCTTCGTGGCTGGCGTAGTAAAAATCTGTTACAGAAATGCGGAGAAAGTGCATAACTATGTATCATCGACACCTCCAACACGAAAAAGCATCCCTCAGTGGATGGATAAGTTCAAACAGACGAGAAGTGTTTGAAAGGGCAAGAGCAATTGTAAATGGAGGTGTCGAAGAGGCACGTGGAGCATTTGAAAGGAGCCCTAAGCAGTCTGTTCGTGTTGCTAGTCGTGAACTGGGCATGCCGCGAACAACAATGTTTAAAATTCTTCACAAACGTCTCCGTCTATATGAGTATATAATGCAATTACCGATTCTGCAAAACTTTCAGTCAAATGACCAGCCACGTCGCGTAGCATTTGCTTTAGGCATTGAGACAGATCCCTAATTTCTGTCACGGATGTGTTTCATGAGAGATCAGCGTTCCATGTTTATGCACATTTAATAGAAATAACTGCAGAATCTGGGGGTCATAGAAACATCATATGACATTAGAAATGAAACAAGATAGCCCTAGGGTGAATGTCTGGTGTCACTTCATGATGGATAGTGGTGGGATTTTTTTTACGACCCAACTGTATAATAAATGTGTAAAAATCACAGCTACGAATAACACCAGCTTAGGTTGGACAGAAAGTGTCCATAAGGAATAAAACGTGCTAACAATGCACTGCAGCTCGCGGTAGCTAAGGTGGCTAAGTCACGCATTGTATCGGCCAAGCTGTGTGGTAGTAGGTTCGATTCAGAGATTGTTACACTTTTTATTTTTCGATTAACGCCGTTTAGGGCCTACAGTGACTGTAATATGGCCGCATATCGTCCACTTCCAAAGAGTGAATTTTTATTTGGTCCTGATAAGGACCGTTTTTATCCGATTGGACTGCGAAATGATGGTCTGCAGGTAGGAAGTAGAGGCCCTGCATATTCAGAGTAACAAATGTTCGATGTTGACCACTTTACAGTGTTCATTTAACTTGTTAACATTACACAAAACGTGGCATAACCTATTAATTCGATCGTATTACGGGTACCTGTGTTATTTCAAGGCGCAACAAATCACATATTTGCAGAATGGTCCTTAGTGTTTGGCGCGGAATTGTGCATAGTCGTTTTCCCTTTGCTTGGTCCATGGATCAAATTGCAGTAATGACACACGGGTAGGGGAGAGCCTTATTGGCCACAAGGAGAGATTTCAAGTTATTTGGTGTTAATAAAACTAAATTATAAGGATCTTGAGGTTATACCCGTTATTTGGGTTGCCTATCTCCGAAGAAATACGGGGCTGGTGAACCACCCTGTATTTATATACCAAGTCCACATTAAAAAGGTTAATGTGGAGGGCTTTCAATCTCTTACAGACGAATGTCCAGCTCTTCCAACCAAGAGAGTGCCTCAGGGGTCACACGATGTATGTCCTCGATGGAACCAGCAGAAGCTCGCAGGAGGCAGTTCTTCAGAATGTGCACGATGGTTTGCACTTCAGCACCACAGTCATACGCAGGAGAGTCTTTCCAGCCCCACTGATGCAGAGCGGAAGCACTTCTTACAACTCCGCAGTTTATCCTGTTAAGTGCGGTCCAGATCCAGCGAGGAAGGTTGAACACAGGCATCTTTGTAGTTGGATCCCTGGTGTTGATACTTGTGGCAGGCTGCTGTCTTTAAACTACACACAACTGCCATTGCTGAAAAGTGACCATTGCTGATCAAACTGGGACGAAACTAATATTAAAACCTCAGGGATTCGGGGTCGAGTTCCGAACTTGACTAATGTAGAAACATGCTAACATTCTGGTGAGCATGTACGGTCTATTCTGGCTAACCTATAATGGATGTATTACTATAGGAATACAGTAATCAACAATGGTTGAAAAGTAGACTTTTAAGGAAGTTTTTACACGGTGCTTGACAACATGTGCTCATGCATTCTCTTTACTATGTAAATTAATTTCGTGTGGCTACTGTAGCCGGATGCAGCTCTTGTGCGGCAGACCTTTCGATGAGGGTGGGCGGCGTCTGCTGTGTATGGGAAACCGCGTGTATATATTGTGGATGATAGTGATATATGTGGTGTGTGGGTTGAAGGAATTTTAAGGACAACACAAGTACCCAGTGCCCGAGTGAAGGAAATTAACTGTTCGCGATTAAAATCCCACAACCCAGGTGGGAATTAAACCCGGTGCCCCTAGACTCGAAGGTCAAGGCACTCATTCATGGAGCCGGACACGAATTCTGCTGATACGCCCTTTCAGTATACCGAGCGAGTTGGCCGTGCGGTTAGGATCGCGCAGCTGTGAGCTTGCATTCGGGAGGTAGTGGGTTTGAATAGCTCCGTCGGCGGCTCTGAAGATGGCTTTCCGTAGTTTCCCATTTTCGCAACAGGCAAATGCTGGGGCCGTACATTAATTAAGGCCACGGCCGATACCTTTCTAATCCTAGCCCTTCCGTCGCCAAAAACTTTTGATGCGTTAGTGCGACGTTAAAAAATCTTTCAGTCCGTGTTATTGCCGTACGATGTGTTTATGGTCATTTTAACTTAATAAATAGGTACACTGTGGTGAATATTTCTTGCAATGCCATTCTTTGTGTGGTCGTAAGTTAACCGCATAACCACCTTAAGGTGCATATGCACCCTACCTGTGCCGCGTATCCGCAAGGATCGCTGCATAGATGGTAAAACCTACTAAACATGCGCGCGCTGATCTGCACGGTCGGCACTAAATGAGGGCGATTAATAAGGCTGGGAAGCGAGTAATTCAGTTAAGCCATTACACTGAATTAGAATCCATGAATCAAAGGCGCTGTCTCCTTGTTCTAATTGCCTGCATGGATTTAATACATCGTACACCTTGCTGGCAGCTTGTACAAGATAAAACGATTGGGAATTCCATGATGTTATCTTTTTCCTACAGTAGTATGATGTATCACTGTATCAGAACTCTGAAATGAAATGGCGTATGGCTTTTAGTGCCGGGAGTGTCCGAGGACATGTTCGGCCCGCCAGGTGCAGGTCTTTTGATTTGACACCCGTAGGCGACTTGCCCGTCGTGATGAGGATGAAATGATGATGATGATGATGATGATGATGATGATGATGATGAGGGCGACACATTCACCCAGCCCCCATGCCAGCGGAATTAACCAATGATGGTTAAAATTCCCAACCCTGCCGGGAATCAAACCCGGGACCCCTGTGAACAAAAGCTAGCACACTAACCATTTAGCCATGGAGCCGGACATCAGAACTCTAATGATTCTTTTCGAATTGTCAAATTGTCCACGATATGCTTTGTGCTATAAAGTTATGATTTTGGGGAGTCTGCATTCAAACTGTTTCGAAATCGCCGAACTATTGATAGCAAGTTAAAGCAAAGGAAAGTATTAACCTACGATGGATATCACATTGAATTTGAACTAAGGTAATGAATTTATGTGCTATTCTACGCAACTGCCGAACTAACACGAACACGATTCGTTTCATGATACAATCAATGTGTACCTCTGATCCATTCATTTAATGATGCCGGGCTGAGTGGCTCAGACGGTTGAGGCGCTGGCTTTCCGACCCCAACTTGTCAGATTCAATCCCGGCTCAGTCCGGTGGTATTTGAAGGTGCTCAAATACGTCAGCCTCGTGTCGGCAGATCTACTGGCACCTAAAAGAACTCCTGCGGGACTAAATTCCGGCACTCGGCGTCGCCGAAAACCGTAAAAGTAGTTAGTGGGACGCAAAGCCAATAATATTATTGTCATTTAGTAATGGGCGTAATCTTTCGTTTTTTACTACTTTTAAACGACTTCTGCCACCACCTCCACCACCACTATGAAGCAAGGTTAAAGTTCTCCTTGCATACTTCGTCTACATATATCTTCTGCATTTGAAGATGTTTTTTTGCTTTACGTCGCACCGACACAGATAGGTCTTACGGCGACGATGGGACAGGAAAGGCCTGGTGTGAAAGTGGGAAACCACGGAAAACCATCTTCAGGGCTGCCGACAGTGGGGTTCGAACCCACTATCACCCGAATGCAAGCTCACAGCTGCGCGACTCTAACCGCACGGCCAACTCGCCGGGTTGAAGATGTTTCAAAATGTGACTGTCATATATATTTGCCTTCCTGACCTTCCTGACAATTTTTGGTCATTGCGTCATCTCTGGAAACCCAAACTAGCTAATTGGACGTTCAACGTATGCCTTAAAAGGTCCTCTGTCAGTTTTCTTTCTAGCACACATGCGAAGCAAACAACTTACTTGAATTGTAGACATGCAAGATCATTATTACAATTTCTAACACGTTCGGAATCGCGGCGAGGCGTCGGCGCTGATAGGCATTTCTGGAGATTTTAAAAGGTACAGACAGTGAATCACTCGTACAATTCAGATAATCCAGCTTGGTAGCTCATAGGATTTCCCGTGGCCCACATTCCAACGAATCACAGTCGTGTTGGCGGCCGCGCAGTGTGTGATTATTCAGCCCGCTACATCAGGGTTTCTCTCTTCTTCCCTTCGAGAAAAATAAAATATAACATGAATATCGTTAGTTGCTGCGGTGTACCTTAAGCAATCAATACTCCGAAGAATCTCGGTTATAACTTCTAACTCAAGGAAAAACCAGTAAAGCTAGATATCCGAGGACCGATTACGAATATGTTAAATGCACTCGTATTTTCAACCTCTTAAGTGGATTTTCACAAAACAAAAAACATGTGTTTCTTTGTTTTTAAAGGAGGTATCATCATCAGTCTTTGAGATGTAAGTATCCTCATAAAAATACTTCATCTTCTACTTCTTCACTTCTTTCCGCACCCTACCCCCTTTCGAAAAAAATACGTGTTTCTTTACTTTTAAAGGAGATTCAAAATACCAACTTTCACATCTGTAACTTCTTCCGTTTTTGAGATATGACCATCCTTATAAACAGAATTCAATTGTTGCTTTACTTATTTCTACAAACTCCCTCCCACCCTTAAGTCGATTTTCTGAAAACAAATGTGTTTCCTTATTTTAAAAAGAGATTCCAAATACCAATGTTCACATCTGTAACATGTTTCGTTTTGAGATATAGGTATCCTCACGAAGAATTCAACTAATTTTTCAATTCCTTCACCCCCGTAAGTGGATTTTTCGAAAACAAAAGACGACGTTTCTTTTTTTAAGGAGATTCCAAATACCAATTTTTACGTCTATAACATCTTTAGTTTTTGAGATATAAGTATCCTCGTACAAAGAATTCAACTAATTTTTCATTTCATTCAATCCCCTGAAGTTCATTTTCCGAAAACAAAAGAATACCCGCACTTCTTTACTTTGAAAGTAGATTCCACAAATTTTCATGTCTGTAACATCTTCAGTTTTTGAGATATAAGTATCCTCATAAAAAGAATTGAACTCCTTGTTTTCACCCCCTCCCCCCCAATCTCCCGCGCAAAATGCTTGTTTATTTTTAAGGGAGATCCCGAACACCAGTTTTCATGACTGTTACCTTCTGTTTTCAGACATAAGAATCCCCATATAAAGAATGAACTTTTTCACTTCCTTTCACCCTCCCCTTAAGTGAAGTAGCAATAGAGTACGTTGCCGGCTTCTATCGTACCTGTGATTCGTACCCCTATATATGCAACACCATGGTTCTGCCTTGCCTATGCTTAATACCCCCTATGTGAGGAACAGGCCTTTGCTGGCAAGATGTAGTGTTTACAGTGCACTATGTCTTCTGGTATGGGCTAGAATAAAATTGTTACTTTCATTGACCTGCCTCAGTCTTATACTTAGCTTTGACAATATGAAAGTGGCTGAGGTGTGAGTGACGCTAGTAATGCCATTCTTTATGTAGCCAGTCCCTGCTATGAATGGTGTGAAAATGTCGCCCATAGGGTCGGTTGGTGCACGCATTTCAGTGGGCTTGGCAGACTGATGTGCAATAGCAACTTCAGGCTCAGTGAGGAAAGCAACGGGAAACTACCTCACTCCTCATTTCCCTAGTGCGCCTCTGCAGTGACACCAAGCCATCTATGACAGCTAATGGTGAACCTGTTGAGGATCCAACCAGCCTTCGGGCTGAATACCCAACATACATACATGTGAGGAACACCACGGGATAGTGCTGGTCCCTGTGGTTAGTCCATTTATGTGAGAAACGCCATAGGTTTGCGTTGCCTGTATAGGTTTGCGTTGCCTGTAAATAGCGCCGCAGTGTGCGATACACCACCATACGTCTGTGTTACATGTGCGAATTTCATTACCTGTGAGTAGTACCATAATGTGTGGAATACCGCGAGTCTACGCTACTTTTGATTAGTACCGCAACATGACAAATAGCATGGTTCTATTTTCCTAGCGATAAGTACCATTATGATAGGCTGATGACCTGGATTGTGGACCCGTTTCGACTACAAGCATCATCGATTCAGTATTGTGCTTTAGACGCAGTCCCTTGGTCAGTAATACTATTAAATAACGCTAGTTTCTGGGAATGTGGGGCATTGCGGCTCGGATCCACTGATTGTTTTAACTTCATATCCATCCATTCATTCTTCGTCCTCACGTTTTCGAATCTGGTCAGTGGAGGATTCTGAATTTTTAAATTATAACATTTCGCCTCATTTCTTACCATTAGGGGCCGATTACTTTTGTTAGGCCCCTTTAAACAACAATAATCATCATCATCATCATCATCACATCTATAGTTTTTGAATATAAGTAATTCTTCTAGAAATAATTTCATTTTTCAGTTATTTTACCCCCTTTAAGTGGATTTTCGGAAAACAAAAGAATACGCATTTCTTTTTAAAGGAGACTCCAAAAACCAATTTTCACGCCTGTAACATCTTCAGTTTTGGAGATATCAGTATCCTAATAAAAAATCAACCCCTTTTTCAGTCCCTTTTACCCCCTTAAGTGGTTTTCCGAAAAGACAAAATTACATGTTTCTTTATTTTTAAAATACCTATTTTCGCATTTGTAAGATGCTAAGTTACTGAGATATACTGTAAATATGCTCATTTTAGCGTAAAAATTCACGCATGTTTCACTTCCCCTTAATTGGAATTTTCGAAAACAAATTATCTATGTTTCTTTACTTTAACAGGAGATTCCAAATACTAATTTTCACGTCTGTAGCATGTTACGTTGCTGGAGATAAATTGTAGATATAGTTTTCTTTCTTTAAATACCCAATTTGTCACTGCTGTTCATCCCTTATTAATTGGATTTTCCAAAAAACATAAAAATTAGGATTTCTTTATTTTTAAAAGAGATTCCTAATACCAATTTTCATGCCTTTAACATCTTCAGTTTTTGCGATATAAGTATCCTCATAACAGGTAATATACCCCTTTTCACCTTTTTTCACCCTCATTAATAGGATTTTACAAAAACAAAACGTGTTTTTATTTTTATTTTTAAAGGAAGTTCCAAATACCAATTTTTACGTCTGCAAACGTTTACATTTTTGAGATATAGATATACTCATTTAAACTATTCATCCCACCCCCTTTTCATACCCCTTAGCGTTGAAATATCCACCTACTGTCTAATATAAGTGTATCCCCAAATTTCATTTCTTTGTATACAGTAGTCTTGGCTCGACGATGATGAATCAGTCAGTCAGTCAGTCAGTCAGTCAGGACATATTATTATAATATATATATAGATTAATGGAAACGCGTGTAATTTATTTGAAGAAACCGTAACAGTTTTAGAACACTCATATTTCAAACTCTTGCTTTAAATCACCGTTGTGTGGTTTTAATCCGTGTAACCGACGCTATCTCTGAGTCGTGAGACTGCCATGTATCACGTCTTGATTCATACCACGACGTTCTAAACCAGCTTTAGTGCTCGCTATATTAGCTCACCTAAATTAAGGTACCGTTTCATTAGCATAATTGCACTGTTATATTTTACACCGATGGAACTAACCTGGGTTACAAATTTGCAACCTTTCATGAAATTGTTATCCTTAAGCCTAATATGTTGTGTTAGGTCCTTGCATCTAGTTTCACATTTATCTTAAGTCGCGTGAACAAACTTTTGTTCGATTGCAATGCAGAATACATTAACAGATTCATCTGCAATTTTATGTTCCTGGTACACTTCATCATCATCATCATCATCATCATCATCATCATCATCATCTTAATATATGTTGAAATAACCTAATATATTTTCTCCGTGTAACATTTGCTGTATCATCAGAAGTTCTACTGAACTATTGTCTTCTATATTTATCTTTATATATTTTCTACTGATTCTCCATTGTTCCGTCCATTAATCTGTGGAAGTCTCTGAATTTGAATTGTTGATTGCTAAGTTTCCTTCACACAGAATAACCTTAGCCGAAACATTTTCTAGAACAGTGCAGAGAAAAAGTGATACAAAGAAGAGGTTAGATCAAGTCTTCCTATTCGTTGGCTTCAAATAGTTGAACACTTTTCGAATTTGAGTCTCCAACAATCACCACCACCAGTCCCAACAGAGGACGGTTGTTCCTCTCAAAGCTACCACCACCATCAGCGTTAATAGAGGATGGTTGCTCTTATTAAAACTACCATCACCATTAGTACCAGTAGAGGACTATTGTTCCCCCAAAAACAACAATCACCACCACCAGTGTCAATAGAGAATGGTGTTCCTCCAAGACAACAATCACCACCACTAGTGCTATCAGTGGATGGATGTTCCTTTCAAATCAGTAATCAGCACCACCAGTGCCAACAGAGGAAGGTTGTTCCACCTAAAACAACAATCACCATCAGCGTTAATGGAGGATGGTGGCTCCTCTTAAAACAGCCACCACCACTGTTGTTAATAGAGGATGGTTGCTCCTCTGAAAACTATCACTACCATCAACGTCAATAGAGGACTGTTCCTCCCGAAACAATAATCACCCCCGTAAGTGCCAACAGAGGATGGATGTTCCTCCCAAAACAGTCACCACCATTAGTGCTTTCAGAGAACGGCTATTCCTCCTAAAACAACAACAGTGACCACCACCAGTGTCAATAGAGGACGGATGTTCTTCTCAAAACAATAATCAAAATCATTAGTGTTAATGGGTCCGACTCGTTGGCTGAATGGTCAGCGTACTGGCCTTCGGTTCTGAAGGTCCCGGGTTCGATTCCCGGCCGGGTCGAGGATGTTAACCTTCATTGGTTAATTTCATTGGCTCGGGGGCTGGGTGTATGTGCTGTCCCCAACATCCCAACAACTTACACACCACACATAACACTACCGTCCACCACAATAACATACAGTTACCTACACATGGCAGATGCCGCCCACCCTCATCGGAGGGTCTGTCTTACAAGGGCTGCACCCGGCTAGAAATAGCCACACGAAATCAAAGTGTTAATGGAGGAGGGATGTTCCTTTTAAAACAAGAATCGCTAACTACCATTAGTGTTAATAAAGAACGGTTGTTCTTCTTAAAACAATAATTACCACCATCGGTGCCAACAGAGAATGGTTGTTCCTCTTAAAACCGTAATCACCACCATCAGTGTTAATGGAGGATTTTTGTTCCTTTCAAAACAATAATCACCATCACCAGCGTTAACAGAGGAAGGTTGTTCTACTTAAAACAACAATCACCACCACCAATGTCAGTAGAGGAAGGTTGTTCCTCCCAAAACAACAATCACCACCAACATTGCCGTGTAAGCCAGATTTGTCAGGTCTCTGCCAGCGTAGTTGAAAATCTTGAACACCGAGCTCGATAGCTGCAGTCGCTTAAGTGCGGCCAGTATCCAGTATTCGGGTGATAGTACTGTAGGTTCGAACCCCACTGTCGGCAGCCCTGAAAATGGTTTTCCGTGGTTTCCCATTTTCACACCAGGCAAATGCTGGGGCTGTACCTTAATTAAGGCCACGGCCGCTTCCTTCCCATTCCTAGCCCTTTCCTGTCCCATCGTCGCCGTAAGACCTATCTGTGTCGGTGCGACGTAAAACAACTAACTAGCAGAAAATCTTGAATCAAGTCGGGTGTCAAGTACCAGCATTCGTAAGGGTTCTCTTTCTTCACCTATTGATGATGCATTTCAGGTGATGATGCGTGTGTTGGGAATTAATTAGCTGGTACAAGATAGCTTACATGACTTGCTATTGAATGGCCTTTGTTTCGATTTCCAAAGGATTCTTGTATTTTCTGCTGTACGAGTTTGAAATATCTAAAACTGAAGACTGTTTCAGCTTCCATCTGTGACGTCAGTTCTGGTGGTGAACGTTTCAAATAATCGGAATCGCTCATAATAATCTGTAATCTCATTTTACCCATCACATACAATCTAAGTGCAGTGTTTGGAATAAGAACGAAGTTATACTTTTGAGGCCACACTGATAGATAAAATCCTTCTTATGAGGAAGGCATGAGTTGGGTAGCTTGCCCTATTCCTGCCAGCGTTGTGTTGCAGTGTGTATTTAGTTTCATGCTATTAATCTAACTAATGTAACAATCAATTGCTATTAATATTACCTTTATTGGCAATAATAATTATTACAATATAATGGTACATTTTGTTGTAATAATAGGTCTACTATATTTTGTTTGAATATTTAAGCTAGTGATTTCTAACCATTTCATTTTCTGTGTTTTTTTCCAGGTAAGTGTATCACAAGCCCTATAAAAGCCTATCTGACTTCCAGGAGGATTGTAAGTAAATAGCATGTTGATTATGGCACACTTAATTTTCAACAGAATATATTACACTAAATGTTCTTACTGTGGATCATTTTTGGTCTCCGGATCCCGAGATCGTGGATTCAAACCCGGCAGAAGTAGTCGGAATTTTGGATGCGGGAATAGTCCATTCGGCACTTAATTTTGATAATATCATTTATTGCGAGTCTATCTGCCTCTCATGTTGCATGACAACGCACATTGCCATGTCTTAAACAATGCCAAGCTGTTATTGCTACGGTGGCATTGGGAGGACGTGGAACACCTTCCGTACTCATCAGACATGAATCCTTGTGACTTCAGGCCGCCGATTTCCTGACGTGGCATCTGTACTCCGCGCAGTAGGGCGCTCCGTCGCTGTCGTCAACAGAGAGTGGTCCCCAACAGCTTCCCAACATTTAGCAAAAGGCAATAGACTTCGCGGGTGACTACATTGAAGGAATGTATTATGTATTGGAATTGTACTTTTTAGTTCATTATGTATTGCATTCTGTCAATATTGCCACTACTTTATTTACAACCGGGCGAGTTGGCCGCGCGGTTAGGGGCGCGCAGCTATGAGCTCGCATCCGGGAGATAGTGGGTTTGAATCCCACTGTCGGCAGCTCTGAAGATGTTTTTCCGTGATTTCTTATTTTCACACCAGGCAAATTCTGGGGCTGCACCTTAATTAAGCCCACGGCCGCTTCCTTCCCATTCCTAGGCCTTTCCTGTCCCATCGTCGCCATTAGACCTATCTGTGTCGGTACGACGTAAAACAAATAGCAAAAAAAAAAAACAACTTTATTTACAGCACTCTTGTGTATTAGTGTTGTGCAAAACACGCTCTATGCTCGGTTCATATTTGTCAAGTATAGCTATGACCGAATTCGCTTCTCAAAGGCGAGGCGCGAGCCATGTTCGTTCGACCTTGCCCCTTGATACTAGCTCCTTCACGCGCTGTCTGAGTCACAGATAGATGTGCTCGCCTCCCTCCGTCGTTGCTTAGTCGTACTTTGCTGTTTGTCTCGCGTAACCTTCTGTGTCAGTGGTGGACTCAAGACTGGGAACGAAACTGTCAATAATTAAATGAATAATTATACTCTTATTTTTATACTGTATTTCTGTACTATACTGGGAGAAATGGTTAATGGATTTCACTCGTTGCTACGTGTACTCCTCCTGGCTAGCGTACTTTACCGCTCTATATAGGAAACTAAATACGCATTATTAATGCACAAACCAGATATTTCACTACTAGCCATACCAAAGACAGTGTATATAAACTGTGCAAATTAATGCCATTATAACGCATTAATGGAAAAAGTACTCTTTGCTCAAAATTGGGAATGAATTGCAAACTAATTATTTATTGTTATGCTTATTATGAATTAATAATTCATTGACTTGTTCTGGGTCTAGCTGACACCTACGACTCGTAAAAAGCATTCCATCTTTGCTATAGTTTCTTTCGCTGGTTGCTGGAAGGCACAACGTACGTCTAGCAATTACTGACAGAGTGGGCAGACTTATCTCATGCTCCTTCCACCAGCGCAGTAGGTCGTAGTCTTCTTCACTATCATTCATATCTCAGTACATCTCTACTTCGTCACCAGCAGCTCAGTCGTTGCTTATTCACTCACTGAATTGTTCTTTGTCTTTGGAGGCTCTTGTAGATTTGTCGATGCATGCACAGTGCGGCAAGACCAAACACCTTGTTTATCAACTAAACAACGTGTTTTGATGGACGTTGTGATACAATTACTTATGTAACTACACACAGCAAATTATATTTTCTTTCTTTCTTAATCCGTTTACCCTCCAGGGTTGGTTTCTCCCTCGGACTCAGTGAGGGATCCCACCTCTACTGCCTCAAGGGCAGTGCCCTAGAGCATGAGACTTTTGGGTCGAGGGATACAACTGTGAGAAGGACCGGTATCTCGCTCAGGCGGCCTCACCTGAATATGCTGGACGGGTGCCTTGTGTGGGATAGGAAGTTTGGAAGGGTTAGGCAAGGAAGAGGGAAGGAAACGGTTGAGGCCTTAAGTTAGGTACCATCCCGGCATTTGCCTGCAGGGAAAGTGGGAAACCACAGAATACCACTTCGAGGATTGCTGCGGTTTGGAATCGAACCCCCCGCTACTCAGTTGACTCCCGAGGCTGAGTGAAATCTGTTCCACCTCTCGTACCACTTTTCAAATTTCGTAGCAGAGCCGGGAATCGAACTTGGGCTGCCGGGGTGGCAGCTAATCACACTAACCACCACACCACAGAGGCGGACGCAAATTATATTACGAACCTGAGATACAGGTCTGTTATACAGATGCGTCTGACTTCGTCCATTACGGCCTTCCTTTCATCTTCTAACATTTTCAGGTGGCGTAACGGAGGCCATAGTAATGCGACTATTTTGTGTACAGTTGAGACTCGTACCTTTTCACTTAAGAGCTTGTGAGCTCTGATCTTTATCATACGGATTTCCTGAAAGAAAAATCAAGGTTCAGCATAATATTAACGTAACGACTCTACGCATATCACTTAAGTGACAAACTGCAGAAGTCAACCATTAATAAATACCTCACAGCCTGATTGACTGACTGAGCAGTACTATCGCAGTTTATGGACCCACAAGAGTATTGAGTGAATTATCGGTGATGTTTCATATTCCAAGTCATTTTTGAATGGTTTAAGGTTTAAGGTTTATGCAGTGAACAGCACAAGGCAGACATCTATGATTTTCAAAAGCTTTCTTTTTGAACCCTGATCTGTTACGAAGATCATTTATTTATAATCACACTGAGGAATGTTTAACTCGCAAACTTCCCCAATTATCCTTTCACTTGTTTTCTTTGTAACTGGAAATTTTGTAGTAAAAAGCACATTAATGAACAGCTTCTACACTGTGTGTACGCTGCATAGTCAGAGTGAGATGTTGGATCTGGTCAGTCCTCATATCAAAAGTAGCCAAGCCAACATTTGTCGTGCATGGCAGAAATAATCACAGGCATCACTTCACTTTGTATTTCATCTGCCTTTGCTTGGACGTTTCTACTAATCGTGGAAGGATGAGGTAACACATCAACAATATCTACTTTGCGCAAATTAGCACCGATATTAATTAGTTTGCCCTAATGCTTTAAAACATTCTCCGGCAACAGTGTTAAACGGTAGGAAATCTTTGACACACATGAAAATACTCGCGTTAGTTATGGTTTGCTTTGTATTGCCGGACAGTACTTGGTGAGAAGAGCCGGCATTAAATTTTTGCGAACGTTTTTTTTTTAATGAGTTGTGCAATGCACGAGTCACAGGAAACATACCCTGTCTGCTGATTGTCTGCAATGACCACAAGCAGGAACTTCTTCCAAACATCAGAACTGAGCCCGTATCTCATAATTAGTTTATATTCACTGGTTTGAATTTTAGCCATAACGCTGTCTGTCGATTCACGTGGCATGGTGAACTTCACCTCAAAACTAATGGTCAACTCAGCCATTCCATCATCCTTTTATATCTCCGAATTTTCGGCCTTTGTTCTATGTAAACAAGGTCTTACTCATACCTGGATGATCTACATTGCTTGCAAAGTCAGGAAAACAAGCGAGGTCATCCTCACTAGCCAACAGACTTCGCTTTGAACATGCCCTCTCGAACGGATTGCAGCATACTCTGGCATTTTAGCTTACACGCTCCACTCATGCGTGATGGCGGTTGCATATGCAGCAAGGTACGTGTTGCTTCGTCTTGGTTACCCGTCTCAAGTTCGAACAATGCACGCCACTAGTGTATATGTATACTAGCAGAAGTACCCGTTCTTCGTACGGGTTATCAGAAACTGGCTTTAGTTACTAATACTATCGGTGTGACTGACTTCATTAGATATTTATATCACTGGTGTATTTACTTAAGTACGTAGAAATTATTTGTCATGTTTGGAATTATAGTGTGTCTTCTTCTTCTTCTCTTCATGGAGCCTCTAAATATTAGTTCCTAATTAGCGTCGACCTCTAAGATCTTTTGCTACCATGTTTTTCCTTCATTCCCACCTAGATATACCTGCTTCCTTCACAAAGCTGCAGGTTTAGTGTAAGTATACTTCCGCTGGATAGTACCACAAATAAAGATTATTGAATGTATTTGTTTGATCCGACATTTCGTAACTATTACAAATGATCAAGGAAATACGCGATGCATAAAAGAAACTACTATAATTGTCGAGAATTATAATTCTCAGGGTTTGTCACTCATGTCGCACATCATATAATGAATCTGAGTATAAATGTTGAGAAATTTTTTTTAAGACGTGGGCGCACAATCTTGACAAATATGTTTTCATGGTTATAATGAAAGTAAAATTGGACCAAAATATCGGCACTATTAACATCAGTGATCCTACCACTCCATGACTTGATAGAAAATAGTTTAAATTATAGGTAACAGACTCCGCAAAATGCTGAAACCTAAGCCAGTACGTAAAAACGGAGGCCCGTCGGCAACCGCTGGTCGCTGTACTACGGAGATCTCCGGAGCTATTATTTTTATACTTCACTCCCTATCCATCCTCGCGCAGAGGAGTGCTATGAGCGTCTTACACAACAATTTATTTTTTCCAGATAGTAAGTCATATGTGTATCAATTTTGGTTGGCAGCTATGCCCAAACGTACATGCAAAATCTAGCTGCTATAGAATCCTGGAGCTGACGGTGCCATGGTTACGGCCGTTCGTTTCTCTATCCGATTCCTCGAACAGGGGTAGTGTGGTTCCAATATCTCCATAACGGTTGGTTTTAGGGCTAAAACATGGTTTTCGGGCCCGAAGGGTTTACCGAGTTTTGTTCTTTGCGTCAAGGGGCTTAAAGTGAGCTTTGTTTCGCCCTTGTACGACAAATTCGATTTCGCCTACTTTAGCCTATTAGTTTAATATTTTTATATCTCCCTCCGTCGCCCCCCGCTCGAATTGTTTTGAAAGTAAAATACAGCCCATGTTACTCACTGGCAATGTAGCTTTCTATAGGTGAAGTAATTTTTAAAATCGGTTCAGTAGTTTTTGAGTCCATCCGTTACAAACAAATATACAAATTTTCCCTCTATATAATATCAGTATGGAAGTATATATTACATCTCTACACACATGGTTACCGTCAGGAAGGGCATCCAGCCGTAAAACAGAGTCAAATCGAAATTTGCTACACAGTTCGCACCGGCAACCCCACGGGTATGGGTAGAGCGATAGAAGAAGAAGATACTCATTTTAAAAATTCACCCGCTTTCTTATTCTTTTCACCCCCTCAGGCGGATTTCCCAAAAAGAGTGTGTTCATTTTAAAGGTGATTCCAAGTACCAATTTTAAAGTCTGTAACATCTTCATTTTTGAGATATACTGTATGTAGCCTATCCTCGTATAAATAATTCTTCTTCCTCACTTCTTTTCACCCCCTCCCCCCTAAGTGGATTATCAGAAAACGATATTTGTGATCTTTTATTTTTAAAGGGGATTCCGAATATCCATTTTCATGTCTGTAACATGTTAGGTTTTTGTGATTTATTGTAGATAATCTCGCTGCTGTAGAATCCTGGAGCTGACGTTCCCATGGTTACGGCAGTTCATTACTTTATCCGATTCCTAGAGCAGGGGTAGTTTGGTGCCAATATCTCCGTAATGGTTGGTTTTAGGGCCTTAAAGCATGGTTTTCGGGTCCGTAGGGCTTACCGAGTTTTGTTCTTTGCGTCAAGAGGATTAAATTGAGCTTTGTCTCGTCCTTATACGACAAAATCGATATGTTGCCTATATTAGCCTATTATTTTTTATCTCCCCCCCCCTGTGCCCTCCACCTCGAATTGTTTTGAAAATAAAATACAGCCCATGTTACTCAATAGCAATGTAGCTTTCTATAGGTGAAGTAATTTTTAAAATCGGTTCAGTAGTTTTTGAGCCTATTCGTTACAAACAGACAAATTTTTCCTCTTTATAATATTAGTATAGATATAATAAAGTTTAAAATACGCATATACGTATATGCGTATTTTACACGTACCTTTTTAGTCGAGGATAGGCCTATCAAGTTAATGGCATTGTCATAATTAGAACAAGTTGGTTCTGCAACACCATGGACACCATGAGCATGACACGTAATATGTTTTAGATTAGGTAGAACATCTTGATTGCTTTCCTAGCCTCAACCTGTATGATGCAACATCACTTAAAACCAGTAGAACACACTTTTTTATTTAGATTTTTTGGCCAAAGATTACTTAAAATATCAAAAGTATTTCATCCGATTTTTTTTTTCATACAAATAGTCTTCTAAGGAGAATATAATTTATAATGTTGAACATTACAATCTCTATTCATTGAAAGTTACGCAATCCACGATCAAAGAAACTGGCAAATGTAAAATTATTTGTTGTTTGCAGGACTTTTTAGCAAATTAGATTGGGTTGACCAAGCCCATCCCCAGTTTACAACCAGATTAGCCACATAGCCACATAGTTGTTTCAACTACAGACGTTCATATGTTAGAAGTTCCCATGTCCTCGTGAATGTTGTCCAATATCTGGTTATCAAAACATATTTTTTACGTACCTATGTGAAAACAGATTTTTATTTAGGTTTACAGAAAATTGGCGTATTTTGGCAAACTCATTATGTAGGCCTACCTGATTATAAGATTTTGGAACATAATATTTCCTCAGTGTCGAGGTATCAGAGATATAATTTGATGTTTTTCTCAACAACAACAACAACAACATCAACAAAAAGAACCTTAAGACTTGGGTTTGTGAGATTCTCAAGTGGCATATTTGCTCCTACAAAAGCATCGCACAAACCCATGTAATAATTAATTTTCTATGTCTTATGTGCGGGAGGAGTAACGGAATATAAAAGTCGGAGGTGGGGAAATTACGCCAGGACATGAAATTTTTGAAAAACCATTAAAACATGCATTTAAACCGAAGATAATTTATATTATATGTATGATTAAGCTAAAAACTCCTTAAATATGCGATATGCATGTTTTTCCCAAACAAGGCCAGAACATTCATGGAAAAAGTACACTTATTTGGAAGCGGGAAGTAATGAAATGGGTAAGTACACCTGACTTTGACCTGTTTCCGAAGTTGAGGGAAGCCCTCTGAAGCCGCCGATTTACTGACGTAGCAACTGTACTCCGCGTAGTAGGGCGCTTCGTCGCTGTCGTCAAAACAAAACGCCCTGCCAACGGTCCCCAACAGCTTCCCGATGGTTTTATCCTCCGTGTATTGTAGTACTGTATTACTAAAATTGCAAGATATCACAGTTAGGAAATATTCAACTTCTGATTTTGATGTGAAAGACCTATCGTGTAGACATTCCTGATGAATCTTCAGCTTTAGATCAGATACAGATACGGGATTACAAAAGGAAATTGAAGGGACGAACAACTGAAGACGTTCTAGGCTGCAGATGCTAAACATTAGTCACCACTGTTTAATTTCGATATAACCTGGACGAGTCAAAATTGATATTACTAGACTAAAGTATCAAGATGATAAGTTTTCTGAAATCTCAAATTTAAGAAACAGATGTTGAAAGAGCTGAATGGAGAAAAACAGAATTTAGCCCGTTAGTAACAGCTGCAAAGAGCCGGAAATGTTGCATCTATGCTATGAGCCCAGGACTTCTCTCGTTTAGGGTAATCATTATATTCCTTTTTTATCAATATTAATCTAATTTTTTGCGAACAATGTTTTTTTTCGTTTGGTAACATTTCCAACATTTCTCGTAGAACAATTATAAATTAAATGACCATGTATAGTAGAATCTCTTAATCCGTCACTGATGGCATGACCAAAAATCAAGAAAGGTCGGATTACCAGAGAAACAATAATATTTACTGTAATACTGCACATACTAACAAGAGGACAATAAGTACATACAATACAACAGTAAATAGTCTTACCTTTTACGCTTAGGGAGGAAAATCGTTAGTAATGCTCGTTTGTCTTGCGCCTTATGCATGGGATACTCGTCCGGGAGATTCATAGTTGTCATCGTCTGCACCTTGGATAACAGCTGCGATGATCTGATCGTTGACTAGTTTTTCTTCCGTTGTGCGGTCAACATCAGTTTCAGAAAGCCACTCATCAACGTCGTTCTTATCATCAGCTTTCAAGATTTGAAAATCTTCGACGATTGCCTGTGCACCTGCATCTCCTTTTATAACATTGCCAGCTAAATTTTTCGCGAGGATTTTTCAAGTGCTAATGCTTTCATTTTTTTCCTAAGCCTCAGCAATCGTGTAACTGGATGAATTGTGTAAATGGATTAAACATATTTCTAGCGATGTCTTCCCTTTAGTCATTTAATTACCCCTTGATGCATGGGTTGGTTGAGAAGTGATGTTCAGGGGAGGAAAATATTTAATTTCCCTCTTTTTACGTCCTGTTGAAATGGATACGGTGGCGCATTATCCAAGGCCAAGAAGACACGTACAGAGAGTTGGTTTGCCTTCAAATGTCGTTCAACTGCAGGGACAAACTGCTCAAAGAACAAAAATTTAAAAAGGCCGCTGGCCATCCCGGCCGATTTTTGATGGCGATAAATACTCTGGCAGGGATAACAAATTAACATTTTTGAATGCCCTTGGTGTTTTCCATTTGCCAATTATAAAGAGCGGTAATTCATGACTATTGTTAGCATTGCCGCAAGTAGCAGAAGTCACTCTGTCCTTCAATAAAGTTTAGTCCCTTTTATAGCGTCGTTTCTTGCGCCAAAGTTCTTTGTGAAAGCATCTGATAGTTCAGGCCCGATTCGTCAATGCTGTACTCTTGAGCGGATGTTATGTCATATTCCTTAACATTTTTGTTTTACAAATCGTGAAACATATGCGCTTGAAACTACATGATCAGTTGATAGCTTATCGCCTGAAATCACCAAGTTTCGCATACCATGACGATTTTTCCAGCGACGCAATCAGCCTCCACTCTTTCCATTTCGTTTATTTAAAAAAAGAAGCGCCGGTTCTGTAGTAATGGCGCAAGACATAAAAGCACATTTGTCTTTCTTGCGAAAACTACACCCATGAAGCATTATCTAATATTTCAGATTTAGACTTTTCCGCCGTTTTACGGCTTCTGAGCCTTTCCGTAGAAACCGTCATTGTATTCGTTTCTGTTCTTCCTCCAGTCTTAAATCGTAGTAACACACTCACTTAATTTACAATCTTTTGTAGGAACTTAGTCTAATCTTTCAAGCAATTTTAACTTCTCTTCTTAAATCAGCGTAACGTGTTTACACGCTTTTTGGTGACCATAACGTGACGTGTACGCAAACTGAAAGCAATTTTTTTCTGTAAGACACAAAAACTGTTCACCTTGTCAAGAAACACTGCTAAGCATCGGAATGCACTAATTGGTCTCCGTATGTAACGTTTCAAGTGCTGATACACTAACTGTGTACATGTGTACCGCATATGTCGGGACTGGCATCATGGTCGGATTATGCGTAGAGTCGAACCGTCGGAGATCGGAATTAACGGTATTCGGCAGCAGTGAAAAATGGAATGAAACCTTTCATTAGATCTGCATAGAACTGGAAATGGCTTCCCAGCACTGTAAGCCTTGAACTTTTCTCCATTAGTGTGAAGGGTATATCTGATCTGCTCTCAATGCCAATATAAAATTCAGTTTAAAGTATTGAAAACTTGCGCCTTTCCGTAATTTACCCAAAGTTTTCGAAATTCGTCTGTGGAATAGGAAAGACGCAACCATCGCTTTCTGTTCCAAGAAATCTTACTTTCATGGATAGAGGCTGGCGATGATGCCCGAGTTATTACATCTACTACCTTCTGTGTTGATTGAATTTGTGTAATAAATGTTACCACATTGATATTGCATACTCTACACTTTACCGGTATTTTGATAATATTTTTTTGAAGTAGCGTGGGGTTCGTGCATCATTATCATCATCGTTGTAAGTCAATAAGCACCATAATTGTATCTGCGACGTTGTTGTCACAGTATTAAATATTTGTTGTTTGTTTTTGTGGGAGGTTTTGGAGGTCACTGGGGTTCGATATCTTACTTTCCTGTCGAGTAGGTGAACATTGTTAGTGTCGTTACGGTCACCATCTGTCTTCGTCTTTGTCTGAAGTAGTTATGTGTGTTCCATATTCCCGGAGACACTGGTGGTGTTGGTAAAGTGCTTATGATTGTACCTCTCAATCATAGGGGATGATATGCTGTCAACATTACGATGATCCCTTGCGGCAGCGGGTGGTGGTATTCAGAGGGAGATAGATAGAAAAATACATTTTAGTGCGATAATATTTCTCTTCTCCCCTCGATGGTGCATGAGTTAGCTGTCATTGCTGGAGGCAGATCTGAGCGATAGTAGGGGGTGTCAACTGAGATTTTACTGACGCACCGTGTGTAAAGTGTGTGGGAAATTTGGTTGTGTACAGAGAGATGCAGAATATATATATATATTTTTTTTTTTTTTGGAATTTGTATACGTTCAGATCTTGTTTACATTTACTCTAGCATGACTTTCGTATCAACATTTCTTTAGTGGAGCTCACGAGGCTGAGTATGTCCTTATTCAGAGCTCAGGATTGAACTCCTTGGACGAGCCAGGAATTAAACCCGAAGCTTCCAGGTAACAAGGAAAAACACGCTGCGTACACGTTTTAGATACAATATGCTCATGTTAGTACTGGAACGTTCAAGGATTTTTAGGGCAAAATACCGACACTCGGGCGTGTGTTTCGATAGGTGATATTTGAAAAGACCTTGAAAGTGATGATTACTTTTACAGTCACTTTCTCTAATTGTTGCTGCTTTTGTTTTAGGCTCATGAAATATCGTGATGATCAGCTTGATTTATTCCTGCGTGTAGTTTATCTGGCAATACTCAGAAGAATCGCTGCGGGCGCTGATTCTAACTTCGGTTCTACGGCTTTCCAAATCTGATCCTTTTATTACCAACTGGAGATGCTATCATTTAGTTTGTACGCAGGCCAGGATTTAGAGTGCTTGGTGCCCGGGAAACAACTTATTTTACCGTCCTTTCGTATTGTATTAAAGGTGAAGCCTACGGGATAGTAATAGAACGGATTTTATCTTCGCATTTCACATCTATTAAGTGTCCGATTTTCGGAGACAGTTCCAGAACCAACTTAGTACTAACCTAACAAGACGCAGTATATACACAGATTATTAGTATTTCGATTTTTAAAATGTTTTCATTGAATGTATTTTATATGATTAATTAACGTAAATATACAATTAATTACAGTTTTCATAATTAAACGACCTATTGGCCTTTCTGCGCTGTTTAATTTGTTGCAGTATTTCATTCACCATGGAAGTGCAAACACAGACCTGTAATACAACTATATATTAATTTATAATTATTACAAAATCATAAATGATTAAAATAATATTGAAATAGCATATATTTGGCATAGTCAAGAAACTGGTTCGAAGTAACTCTATTTGACACTGTTCAAAGTTATAATTTTAAATACATTACAGTATAATAATACGACAGTAATACTTATTGTCTTCAATGTAGTAGCTATATAATTTCAATTGAAAAGTGAATAAATTAACATAACATATTTTTTCTTACTAAATAGGTTTGTAAGAATATTATTAAACCTTGCTCTAAATTTAACCTTCCCACAGCTATCGAGAGAGAGAAAGTTACTCTCCTATGAACATTTATCACAACATTATTATGGTATAGATTTTATATAACGAGGGTGTTGTTATTTCTGAGGGCGCTGCAATAAAAAAATCACATTTTTCAAACAAACAAAAAAAACGAAAAGCATTCAACAAGGCTGTGCCTGGGCGCTTTCCTTTCCATAGAGCCCGTCTGATAGTTCTAATAATTTACATTACATTTCCCCACCCGGACTTGAAAATTTACAAGAGCCCTGCTGAAAAATTAAATCATGCAAAATAAAACAAAACAAAAATCAAATCCTACAGTAAGGCATATCTTTCTGGTAATGTCACCCTACGCCCACTCCTTGTGCAGGGGCAGACTCAGCCTTTCTGACTACACTGGGCTAATCAGTTTCTTGGGTCTGCGTTGACTTGCTAAGTATCACCCACATTTCTTCATTGGTGATCGGTGGGATACAAACGTTGAATGGAACGCAACAACTCACTATGGGAAGTTCTCACACGTACCATTGTCGTAACACCATCTTTATTGGGCATTAGTTCTATAACTCGTGCAATTGGCTAATCGATTCTATTGGAGTTATCACTTCGTAGAAGCACATTGTCTCCAACCGCTACTTAACGATTGCCGGCATTTGCATTGCCATGATGAACGAGTTGCCCTGAATACTCTTCCCGAAATCGCTGAATAGGCTTACATGTATAAAACTAAAAACAGTGTAACATTTGACAGATACAGGAAAGTGTATTTAAATCATAATATGAAATGTGTAAATTTCCATATATACTTTCGGCACGCAGAAAGGAAAACTTCGATCACGATGAACATAATTCTCTTAAATCGCTTGTCATTGATGTCTTGGTTATGGTGCCATGAATGTATCACTAAAAAAGCAAATAAGTTGTTCAAATGTGTGTATTTGTATTCCCATCTCCACTACTTCGCCGCTATCAAAATGTCTCGCTGTGTTAAAAGGGCATAGAGCTTTTCGCTGAGGCCGTCGTAGCGAGACATATTTCTAACATTTGTTATTGAAAGTCGGATACTTTCTTTCTTTCTTCCTTTCTTTCTTTCTTTCTGTCCTGATTTCTTTTTTTTCTTTCACAGAAATTAATTACTTCACTTTCAGCAGAAATTGATGTTGCTTTTGAGGTAATGAGCACTCGGGCGTATGGTTTATATTTGTAAGGGGGAACTAAAAATGCGAAAGATGCCACGAACTACTCAAAAACTGTTGTATGGGTATTCAGCCCAAAGGTTGGTTTGATCCTCTACAGCTCCACCAACAGCTGTCATAGACAGCTTACAGTAGGTGTCACTGAAGAGGCATACTAGGGAAGTGAGGGGTGAGGTAGTTTCCCGTTGCTTTCCTCACTGAGCCAGAAGTTGCTATTGCATATCAGTCTGCCAAGCCCACTGAAATGCATGCACCAACCGACCCTATGAGCGACATTTTCACACCATTCACAACAGGGACTGGCTGCATAAGGAATGGTATTACTGGAATCGCTCATACCTCGGTCACTCTCATATTGTCAAAGCCATGGATGAGACTGAGACAGGTCAATGAAAGTAACAAATTTATTCTAGCCCATACAAGAAGACATAGTGCACTGTAAACACTACATCCCGCCAGCAAAGGCATACTCAAAAAGTATAATGGAATAATGGAGTTGGTGCTTTGATAACTAAGGGGAGGGAATCAAACTTAAAGTCGTGCGTTTGGCCCCCCTTCATAGCTTTGGACAAAGACGTGTAACCAGAGAACCAAACTGAATCTTTCGATACGATACCTGTCCTCTGTGTCAACGGCGTAGACATATGGAAGTATAGATCCTGGTAGAACCCTACTATCACCAGCCTTGAAGATGGTTTTCCGTGGTCTCCTCTTTTGCACACCGAACAAATCCTGAGGTGACGTTAAACCGCTGTGATAGACGCAGTAAACCAGCATTCGATGTGATCAGTATATAATATTGATAACCGCGTGTGCTGACTGGTAAACGAGCTGATAGGATTGCCTTAACCAGAATGCGGCGAGGCAGCCAAAGTCATCGATGTCCCGGAAGTGAATATGGCATTAAGCCAATCTTCTAGATATCAAATCGTAGATTTTCAGACATATTCTGTACACTCACGCAGATACCACAGTCCACTGAATGAAGTAGGAGTGAGTTCCCCATTAGGAGATGTAACTCCGCCTTAAAGAAGTAGAATGATTGTGATAAATGAGAGAGGCTGGTCAAAAGAAAATTGAAAAGGTTGTTAAAAGTACGCAAATTGCGATGGATAATGCTTGAGCATACAACATGAAGGGGGAGTTTGATGGAAGTAGCTGAAGAGAGGGTCTTGAATGGAACACACAAGGGACTTGGTAGGGTCGGGAAAAAAGCGGAACATAAAGGAGGCCGCGACTGTATAAAGAAACTCCTCCGTCTTTCCAGAGCATGTACATTATTGCTCTATATGTGCAGACTTTCCTCTATCCTAACATTCTATCAGGCATTAAGTAGAATGGTTATATTATTATTATTATTATTATTATTATTATTATTATTATTATTATTATTATTATTATTATTATTATTATTATTATTATTATTATTATTATTAAAATTGTGCGTCGCAGTGAAGCAGGTAGCCGAGCCGTAGGGTTAGCCATATCAGTTGAGCATCTGTCGAGAGACCAGACTAACAAATGCTTCATGGAAAGGGGGGTAGCAGCCTTTCGGAAGTTGCAAGGGCGGTAGTCTTGATGATTGACTGATATGGCCTTAGTTATGTTGATACTAATACACGGCTGAAAGCAGCGGTAAACTACAGCCGTAGCTGACTACCGAGTACATTGGGATCTCTTTGATTGAATGATCTACTGAAGATGGCTTCCTCCCGGGTAAAATAGTCCACCACTCGGATCTTCCTGTGGGGACTGCACGAGAAGGTGCAATCGTCAGGGAGATGGATACTGACATTCTGCGAGTCGGAGTGTGGAATGTTAGAACTTTGAATCGTTGTGGTAGGTTAGAGAACCCACGAACCTACTACGCTGGCGTAACAGGGGGAGAGGTGATACTCCCACGTGGCGCGTCCCAGGTTTCGGATAGGGGGGTCCTAACCGGCTTGCCGGCGGACTTGAGGGAAATAAAATACCTTTCTCGGACCAAACACACAACCCCCTGTTGGTGGGGGACGCAGACCAAGAATAGACCCACGGTATCCTCTGCCAATCGTAAGAGGCGACTAAAAGGGGCGATCAAGGGATGATTGATTAGAACCATGAAACTACTTGTGATTAGTACCACCACGCGGGGAACACCATTGGTCGCTATTACTTGCGCGTAGTACCACTATGTTAGGTACCAAATAGGTTTGTGATTAGTAGCACGCAGGAGCACCGCGCGGTCAGGCTTTTACAGCACCTGTAATTAGTAGCACTATATGAGCGACACCAGGGTTCTGGCTTGCCTATGATTAGTACCCACTATATAAGGAACACCACGGGATAGTACGAGTCCCTGTGGTTAGTACACTTATGTGATGAAAACCATAGGTTTGCGTTGCCTGCCAATGGCGCCGCTATGTGCGGAACACCATAGGTCTGTATTACATGTGCGAATTTCATAACCTGTCAGTAGTACCATAATGTGTGGAATACCGCGAGTCTACGATACGTTTGATTAGTACCGCACCATGACAAATACCAAGGTTCTACTTTCCAAGCGATAAGTACCATTATGAGAGGCCGATAACCTATATTTTGGACCCCTTTAGCTTGCAAGCATCACCGATTCTGTATTGAGCTATAGAAGCAGTCCCTTGGTCAGTATTACTATTGTTTTCCGTCAGTTTCTGGGACTGAGGCATTGCGGGTCGGCTACACTGATTGTTTTAACTTCATATCCATCCGTTCATTTTTCGTCCTCGCGCTTTGAATGGAGGATTTTGGATTTTATTCTGTCATTGCATTTCGTCTCATTTCGTACCATCACGGGCCGATGACCTGGATGTTAGGCCCCTTAGAACAACAAGCATCATCATCATCAGGTTAGAGAACCTGAAAATGGAGATGGATAGCTAAAGTTAGATGTAATTGGTATACGTGAAGTAAGTTGGCAGGAAGAGAAGGATTTTGGTCAGATGACTACAGAATTATCAAAAAGAAATCAAACGGAAATGCAGTAGTTGGCTTAATAATGAATAAGAAAATACGACAGCGGGTAAGCTGATGCTTGCAATCTGAACGCTGAAAGGCATAACAGGTCTGTATTAATGTACGTATATGTATGTATGTATGTATGTATGTATGTATGTATGTATGTATGTATGTATGTATCTACATTTCAGGGTATCCTTTTCAACATGTTTATGGTGATACAAAGCTGAATCCCAGTAATTTCAATTTTAGTATTAAGAACTTTATTTTCTAAAATATTGTAGCAACTTTCGGATGAGAACTATTCTATTAAGTTGTGCACCATTGTTTAGCAAATGAGTATGTGCGTAGCGTAGTTGATTAGACGCTCTCCTCGTGTGTGCGAGGTCGCAAAATCCAGCACTAAAACAGCTGACTTCCGACTGTTTACATTCGAAAAAACTGTGTCGGTATTTGTTGACACGCTAAGGAACCCTTTTTTGGGGTAAAATTTCTGAAATCTAGCATCTCTTAAAACCGACAGTTATTGGAACGCTTAAGAATTATTATTATTATCAGTAGTAGTAGTAGTAGTAGTAGTAGTAGTAGTAGTAGTAGTAGTAGTAGTAGTAGTAGTAGTAGTAGTAGTAGTAGTAGTAGTAGTAGTAGTAGTAGTAGTAGTAGTAGTAGTAGTAGTAGTAGTAGTAGTAGTAGTAGTAGTAGTAGTAGTAGTAGTAGTAGTAGTAGTAGTAGTAGTAGTAGTAGTAGTAGTAGTAGTAGTAGTAGTAGTAGTAGTAGTAGTAGTAGTAGTAGTAGTAGTAGTAGTAGTAGTAGTAGTAGTAGTAGTAGTAGTAGTAGTAGTAGTAGTAGTAGTAGTAGTAGTAGTAGTAGTAGTAGTAGTAGTAGTAGTAGTAGTAGTAGTAGTAGTAGTAGTAGTAGTAGTAGTAGTAGTAGTAGTAGTAGTAGTAGTAGTAGTAGTAGTAGTAGTAGTAGTAGTAGTAGTAGTAGTAGTAGTAGTAGTAGTAGTAGTAGTAGTAGTAGTAGTAGTAGTAGTAGTAGTAGTAGTAGTAGTAGTAGTAGTAGTAGTAGTAGTAGTAGTAGTAGTAGTAGTAGTAGTAGTAGTAGTAGTAGTAGTAGTAGTAGTAGTAGTCAAAAAGTGATCATGTTTTTATATGTTTCTAACTACTTTGTGCGAATGCAGAGTTGGATGAGGGAGGGACTATTACGGCAATAACGTGTCCTGTTTACATAACTGAGGACTCCTCTGTTATCCGGATGTTTGTAAGGTGTCAGTTAAAAGATACAAGTTCCTCAATTCAAAGTGTCTGCGAAAGTTGCTCTGTGCAGAGTATAGTGTTCACAAGTCATGGCTAATCGTGTGGACTGAGGTAGGAAGGTGCCACTAGTGCACTAACAATGCTTGATGAAGACTACTCGCAGAGGTACAGTACGTTTCGGGCTGTCAAAGAAAAACAACCCCAGGGCAAGATCGTTTTCTCCGTCCACAATTTATCTGAAGCCGCTAAGTTACAGCATGAGCAATTCAGGAGGATCTATAGTAGGCTTCTGGAGTAGTGACTAGACAGTTAGAAACTTGCTTCCACAGGCCGGTTAAAGATCCCGACGACCCGCTCAAGTACGTGCAATTGACAGATATCGTGATAAGATACCACAGTTTGCTAGTGATCACCTCCACCGGCAGCTAAGATACTGGCGTCTTGTGCTGTTCTCGGATAGATCTCGTATCGCCTTGTGTAGTTCAGATGGTTGGTTTCGAGTCTGGTGAATACGTAGGGAGCGATTTCATCCGACAGATATACAATCTAGCGTTGCTTATCGAGGTGGATCTGTTATGGTGTGGTGACACGAAGACCGATCTCCTAATCTTTCACAGTGCTTCCTTAACTGCTTGATGGTACATTGACAAGATCTTAAGTGATTTCTCACGTGAGAGGTGTAACTGGGCCCATGGGAGTAATATACATATATTATGTAAAATAGTGCTAAGGGAAAATCTAAGAATAGTTTCCCTTCAAGTAGTACGATTTATGCAATGAAGTAACTATCCAATTAAGAATGGAGGCCGTGGTCTTAAAAATCTCAAACAAGCATTGCTGAGTAACAAGATATTGGGCAAAGGAAAGGATGCTACATAACCTGGAAAGTTAAAGAAAAATGTAAGGAGGAATAAGGAACATGATAAGTGAAAATAGATCAGAAACCAATATAAAATTTAGAAATAAATATATATTTATATATTGAAATAATAAATGAAACCTCTAACAATTTACATGAAAGGAGGACTATACAAATATAATATTTTCCCAACCACTTACACGGATTACAAATTCATTATATATATAAAAAAGAGATAAGATATCCAAGAGAAAGAATGCCACAGGAAAGGAAAGGGACAAACAAGGAAAGGATGAATACTGCAATAAAAAGAGAAACCCAGAACGACAAGACAAGAAAAGGAAGATGTTCAGTTAGCAAATTCAAGTATACCAGCAGAAGAATTATCTGAGCAAAATGCAAATACTATATGCAGGTCACCACCACTTCCGTTATCACACAGATTAACACTAGGTGACGTAGTTCTACAGCCAAATAACCACAATGTAGTTCCCTTAAACTAGTTTTCACAATATCCCGAAGCACTGAACGAATAGAAGTGTGTATACAGTAGAAGTCGCACAGTTGCCAATACACCACACGCACACTTCAAAAGAAGCTCGTCAATGAAAAGTTTTAAATACAAAGGGGCAAGTGAAATTTCGTCCTGGAAATGCCATGCTCCCAGTTTAATTTTGCAGGGAAAGTCTGTCCCAATGCAATTTAAAATATTTACAGTAAAGAAATCAGTTTGTCATACCTCATCATGAAGCAAATTGAACTGCCCGCAAATGAAGACATCTGGGCACATGTAATTGAGGACGAAGTTGACGTAGGATGTTGCTCCCTCCACACAGGCCTAAGTCCATCTCAATATTTCCAGAGGAAGGCCAGGTATTTATAGTGTGGAGTAGAATGAGAAATATATCTGGAAGATGCCAGAGATTAGTGAAGCATGCGCGAATAAACCAGGCGGTCACGTGACGTCAGCCGGCAAAAAGGGAGTTAGTTTATCGAAGATGGTGAAGATGAATAGAGTAGAGTTCATGCAAAGTATGAAGTATGCAAGTTCACAGAAGTATGCAAGTTCCAGTTGGAGAAAAAATGCAGTTATATCATGATGAGGGTAAGTCCATACTAATCGTAGAAAAAAGGTTATGTGCGTGGCGAATTTCATAACAGTAGTTGCCGATGAAGTGAAGAGTCCGTTACAGAGGCAATTTGGAGAAAACGCAGTATTCATTGATGGTAATGTTAGAGCGCATGATACAAACATCGTTTGGAGATTCCTGTTAGAGCACCACGTGCAACGAATGGAGTGCCCATCCAGAAGTCCCGATTTAAATCCGATCGATCAAGTCTGGGATCAACTGGCGCAATTCATCAACAACCCCAAACCCTTGAACACTCCCCTTTTGGAACAGGGGGACGTCCGCCTCAACAGAACGTTCGACGCCTTGTCAGAAGCATGAGGAGTTATTTACGTATTTAATGTATGGTTTTAGTGCCAGGAGTGTCCGGAGACATGTTCAGCGCGCCTGATGCAGGTCTTTGTGTTTGACTCCCACGGGCAGCTTGTGCGTCCTGTTGTGAAGTACGATGATGATGATGATGATGATGTGGGAACAGGGTGAAGCGCGGTGTTGGCACAAAGCCTACTCTTGTTTAATAACACCAAGGAGTCTGCTCAAAGCTCAATATCTTCATCCGACGGACGTATCACTATCAACAGCGTCATATCTCCTCACTGTGTGTGTCTGTGTGAACACTCCAGAGAGGTTTGGAATTGAATCCAGGCTTTTTCACGCAATGTGTGGATTAGAAATTTTATACCACCGCCTCCCCTGCTGTGCCGGCCAACATTCTGATGGCGATTTTTGTTGGTGTTACAAATGGGACTCGAACCGGCTAACCACAGTGTCAGATCATAAAGATTTGACACCGTAAAGACATCAGGTGGTCTGAGAAGGTGTTGTGAAGCTGTTAACCATGGGAGGAGGGGTGGCTACACTCTTTATTAATTACCACATAGCCATTTTGGTGTATGATCAGGGATCATGTGCTGGGAACATTTGAAAATGTGTGCGAATTTATCCAGACTTTTTATTTTACTCTCCTCTACTCGTTCACGTTCATATTCTTGCAACCATGGTCTAACACACAAACAATATCTAGATTATCTAAGTGATTAAATCCAAGTCGCATATCAGTGTAAGGTGTTCGCTTTCAGCAAAACTTGAATAAATTATTTTGCGTGAGAGTTTGCTTTACGTTGCACCGATACAGATATGTCGTAAGACGACGATGTAATAAGAAAGGACTAGGAGTGGGAAGGAAGCAGCCGTGGCCTTAATTAAGTTACAGCCCTAGCATTTGCTGGTGTAAATGGGAAACCACGGAAAACCATCTTCAGGGCTGCCGACAGTGTGGTTCGGACTCCCGAACCTCCCAAATGCAAGCTCACAGCTTCGCACCCCCAACCGCGCGGCGAACTCGCTCTGTAATAAATTGTTAGAATTCTCGAATCGCGCGTTAAAGAACCTCGACGCAGAGAGAGCTGAATGCCCTCCACTAATAATGATAATGTAGACTAATAGAGAACCATTCCGTATCCGAATATGCCAATTATATTAGATACTTGTCTGAGGAATTCTGCATTCCTGGTGCCATCTGTCTGGGTGACAAGAATTTAGACTACGTCTGTGCTGTTAACTTCTCAAAGCATTACAGTGTAAGTGAAAAGATTGGCCTAAAGTCAGATCACGCTCTTAAAAAGAGTTTAATTTATTCAGTTAAACCTTCATATTTCTTATCTATAGTGTGTGTTATTTCTATTAATAAGATATTGAGAGGAGTACAAAATTTGCTAGTATGTATAACACCGTCGCTATTGGCCGTACACTACATGGGCAGCTCTATCGAATTACGTATGGCGGTAGAACTAACATACAGTCTTACAAAACTTAACTGGCTTTAAAAATCATGCTAAGAATAAATCCCAGCATGGAGCGTATAATTTGAGATCCGAGGCATCAAAATTATAGAAATTCGACATATTTATAGATATAAATATATAACAGATATATAACATAATTATAGATATATAACAGAGAAATATAAATTACGAGTTTTCGAAAGTTCGACTATTGTAGGGGAGGTTTGGCTGTATTTCATGCAGTTGCCTAGCAGATGCCAAATGACTCAAGAACACTTCTTCTTACTGCAAACTATTCACATATTTAATTGACGTAGCGAATCTACGAACGATTTCCGAATCCATGACACGACTTGCAAAATATCTCCGTGGTGCTCAAGGAATGACGATAGAGCTATAGCTGGAGATATTTTTGAAGACGATCGAGCCATTGAAAGATTGCACTTGAAAACGTCACTCATTCTCGGTGGTGTCCCGAAGGTGTGGTAATGGCCTCATGGTGTTGCACCCCTGGCGTACTTGAGATTATTGTACTGTAATCCCGAGCCTAGTGGAACCTCCACGCACCCGCAGGCAATTGTCATCTCCCTTTCGCTCCCTCTGTTCGTTTACATTTATCATCAGAAGGAAGGAAGAGCAGCGAGTTGGGGAGGGAGGCGAAGGAGTCTACAGCATCATACAATTAACAAGCTACCGGCATACATTCCCTTTGTGACACTGCCTTAGTGTTACTGGGCGACATATCCTCTTAGAAAGGACAGATCGTTTCAATAGTCATGTAACTATACATACCATCAACATTAGATGGCCAGAAACCATAACTTTGGTAATATACTCACCAGGTCCCAATTGCAGTCAAAATTAAAAGGAGAAAGTGGAAGTGGATTGGTCATACACTGAGGAAACCAACTGGATCAGGGGAGAAGATGGCTTTGGATTGAACCTTCGAATAGCCCAGAGGAGAGGTCGTCCGGAGGCCACACGCCATTATTATATTTATTACCTGCCAGACTCCGCTAATAATAATAATAATAATAATAATAATAATAATAATAATAATAATAATAATAATACCGAGTGAGTTGGCCGCGCTGTTACGGTGGCGTAGCTGTGGGCGTGCATTCGGGAGATGATGTGTTTGAAACCCACTGTCGGAAGCCCTGAAGATTTCTCTGGTTTTCCATTTTAACACTAGGCAAATATTGTGTGTACCTTAACTAAGGCCACGGCCGCTACGTTCCCGGTCATAGCCCTTTCCCATCCATACGTCGCCGAAAAACTTCAATATGTTAGTGCGATATTAAACCGCTTTCAAATAATAATAATAATAATAATAATAATAATAATAATAATAATAATAATAATAATAATAATAATAATAATAATAATAGTAATAATAATAATAATAATAATAATAATAATAATAATAATAGTGGTTTTTAGAAGTTGCATTAACGAAAAATATTGTAAATATAACTAAAATGTATGTTGGTTGTTAGGTTAATCTACAATAATGCATTTAAAATCCTGTGGAAGGAACTAAGAAACCTTGTTCTTTTTATGTTTTCAATTATCTGAAATCAGTATCAAACAAAATTTCATAAACAAGAACCTAGTATAAATTTTAAGTTTATACATTATTATTGAAAACAAGCTGCATGTAAATGAAGTTCTAATTTACATATGTCTCTGCTGATGTTAGATGAATGAGCCTGAATATCTTTAGGCAACTTTGCAATATTTAGAGGAATACCACTGAGCCTGGAGCCTGGAGCCTCCTTGGCTCAGACGGCAGCGCGTCGGCCTCTCACCGCTGGATACCGTGGTTCAAATCTCGGTCACTCCATGTGAGATTTGTGTTGGACAAAGCGGAGGCGGGATAGGTTTTTCTCCGGGTACTCCGGTTTTCCCTGTCTTTCATTCCAGCAGCACTCTCCATTCTCATTTCATAGCATATATCAGTCATTACTAAATCACTTTGGGAGTGACTACCCCATCGTACTAATAGCCTATATCTGTTTCATTCATTCCATTTCTGACCCGGTCAGTGACTGGAAAACAGGTTGTGGGTTTTCATTTTTCACCACTGAGCCTCAAGCGAAGATCATGCTGAACATTTGACAGCGTACTTTTGTATATATTTTTAATATATACTAAAGAGGAAATCCCGGTCTCACAGAATAAGACTTGGTGAATGGCAGTAGAAACTTGACAGACTTATCGGTGAAATCTGCTTAGGATGACTTAAAAAAAACTTTAAGAGTTCAGTTCGAACAATTGTTCTTTTCTTCTATCACGGTAAAAGATACTAACACTTACTTATTTCGGTAAAAGTATTTTGTATCCAGAACTCTTCGGTAAAGACTCCTGGTAGGTTGAAGTCAACTTTTGGTAATGGGATGTCAGTTCTCCCAAAACGACAGGTTTGAGCTGCAGTTCGTTCTTTTCAGAAACGTTTCCAACGGTAGGGAATAGAGATACGTACATCTGTTCTACTTCTCTCTCTCTGCAAAATTATTTATTTATTCATTTATTTATTTATTTATTTATTTATTTATTTATTTATTTATTTATTTATTTATTTATTTATTTATTTATTTATGTATTTATTTATTTATTTATCTCGAACTTCAAATAGTGTATTATACCTTCCTTGAAATTTTGACTGACGTCATTAACTCTAAAATTATCTGCTAAATAAGCCAAAGGACAAAGCTATAGTTCGTCAGAAAAACATATCTAAACTGCATTACGCAGCCCAAAGAGTATGATTAATACTCTCTCTCTTTGACAACCATCTGACCTCAGTGTGTAGCAAGAGCTGTTTGTGGATACTTGCCCATTTCATCGCACAATGTTGAAAACAAATTTAAATTCATAACACGGGCCTTAATGAAATTGAATAGTGACAACCTCATTTAGTGCAGTCTCTAAAGCTTCTGGACACCTCTTGGAAACTTAAAGCTGCAATGTGTAGACTGCAGTACACGTATTTTTCTTGAGTGGCTACCAGTTGTATTTTAGCCAACTCCGCTATGACGCCCTGTCATTGCGCGTGCACCACCCGTGTAGACACCAGCGCACTTATTCTAATTTAGTCCACTGTTAATCATGAATTAATACATTTACTTTTAAATTTTTTCTTCTGCTTTCGAAAGCAGATGTTGACAGAAAGACATGTCTTCATATGCCTGGTTTTCATTTTCGTACCTAAAATAACATTATTTGTGATATATTTGCGATGTCGGTTGTTTCATCAATCTGAATTGAATATTTGCTGCTCTTGATATTATCAATTAATGAACTTTCTACATCCATTGCCATTTCATAAATTCTCCTTAACACAATACTATGAAATAACGGAACAATATCTAGCTGTTTTGCCTCTTTTTTCTTCCAACACACACGAAACTATTAGCCACAGGCAAGATTAAACTCTCCCGGTTGTATGTGGGTTACTGTCCTTGGCAACTTTTAAACTAACATGATAAGATGCTTCCACAGCCCTTGTATTTAATCCTGAAAAAAAGAAGAGTTTTTGGGTCCCTTAAGTTCTCTTTCTTTTTAAAATATGCCAACTACTATGTTTTGTATTAAAATGCCTTGTTAATTGAGAAGACTTCATGGAATGATTCGATGACATTTGTAAACAAATTACACACTGTGGTAAGGGTTCCTTCTCATTCCCGATTAAAGTAAATTTCAAGGCTAAGTGAGTTGGATAATTTTTGCGTTTTGTTGGTTTTATGTTTTTCTCAGCTAGTACTGGATGAAGAAAAATTCGGTTTTTGGTCATCTGCCGAGAGAGTTACTTCAAATTCATATTGATTATTGTTCGAATCATATGCTGACAGAAGTTGAATTTAATCTTTTTTGACGGTTTTCGGCAGTTTAGGAACACTTGTACTGATATTATGAATTGGTAGAGGACGTGTTAGCCACTTATCGATATTAACAGGTACCGTATTGGAAACTCCTACGAATCATAACAACTTGCAAAATTAATGAAAACTTAACCAATAGAAATTGAAAGCGCAAGCAGAAGCCTGAGGTTATCCTGCATTCGTGCTCAGTGTAGCGAACTGCGAAGGTAGGAAGAACTGAGAACTAACATTTCCCTCTCCCCCCCCCCCGAAACAAACTACAGTGATCTCGTATATTACTTTGTGGGCTCGAGCATACCACCAATAGTATGCATACCACAGCTTGAGAATCGCTGATGTAGAGTATCCATGCACCTCTTTGAGGTCTGATATACGTAGTACAGTCATTAATTTCTGAGACTGACCGCATGATATCCCTGTGGTATACTATAGCGCATATGTGGCGCCATGGTGTGGTACCATATCATTTAGTCTCTCGTCCCTGCAAGAGACAGTTGAATGCATGCACTGGAAGCAGACGTACGGTTGGCGTTGTGACCGTGATTTTAATGCTCCAGTCGGACCTTGACATGTCACAGTTTGAGCAACGGGCAAACATCAAGTTCTGCCAGAAATTAGGCAAAACCGCTGCCGAAACGTTTGAAATGGTGCAGCAGGTTTACGGTGAGGGCGCATTGAGTCGCAGTGTTGTGTTTAGGTGGCACCGACGTTTTGTGCAAGGACGGGACGGTTTAAAAGATGATGCGCGTACTGGTCGGCCACAAACAGTTCGAACGGAACGCAAGGTCCAAGAAGTTGCAACGTTGGTGCGTGCTAACCGCCCCCAATCGGTAGACGATCTCGCAGCAGCAATAGGGGTCAGCCATGGTACTTGCCACAAAATTCTGACGGATGACCTCAACATGTCTCGTGTTACCCAGCACAGTGTGCCACGAATCCTGTCGCAAGACCAACGTGATGATCGCATGACGATTTGTGGTGACCTCATCAGTAGTGCTGACGATGATCCGACGTTTCTCAACCGAATAATAACTGGAGACGAAACATGGTGTTTCCTTTCAGCGGTGCTTCCAGCAGCTACATCAACGTTGCCAAACGTGCATAACGGCAAACAGCGACTATTCCGAGAATGGATGTGGTCCTGTTTAAGTGGTTAACGGCCAACGGCGACAATTTTGAGGGTGGATATGGTTCTGTGTCGGTGTACGCCGTGTAATGCGGCATCGTGTGCAACACACAGAGTCGTGAGAGTGCCTATCCTCCAGGCGTCAAGTCTCAGAACTTAATGACTGTACTACGTATTTGTACCGTTTATTACATTATATTTTTGACTACTCCTAATCGTAAAGGTTACTCGAATTTAACACATGCCATAAACTAGCTGGTCCTACCCATCATTGCTGGGCGGAATCTTGGCGAATTTCAATTGAAGTGTCAGAAGTGCGATCGTTACTACAGAAACATTCATCTGATTTGTTCTCTAGTCTACTAAGGCATATCTATTTTCGGTCAAGTAAAGTACAAGCAAACTCACAAATTTTCTCTGGGAGAATAGTAAACCTTAGCGAGTTTGAATGTGCGCCAGTAATCGATACAATACCGATTTTCACACTAATTGAAGTCTGTGAAGGACGATGGCCATAACGAAAGGGTTGCCTCAAGCCTGGCAGTCATGGCAAACGGCTAATGGTGACGTACTTTACTGTGGGCACAGCAGCTCTACAGATTCAATGGAACACTAACCTTCAGGTAGTTAAAAAGAGAAGTTCTTGCGTTCAATTCAAAGTGCATGTAACATTAAAAAACGATATATTCGTTCCCATTAAGCAGATTTCAAGAAATATGATTACGGAGAAACTGTGATAATAAACATAGCTATTGCATAAATGGTTTCCCCTTTAAAATAATTATGAATGCGTATTAATAATTAATTTACATATTATTTTGGAAAGAGGGATATGGTAGGGAGAACCTGTAAATAAAGATAGGTTACACGTGTAATGTCCGAAGCAATATTTGACATTTCGTAATGTTTTTCTTAACAGGAAATTAATAATAGTCATGGATAAACAAAATTTTCCTTTTATTCAGAGTCAGATAATAGAAAACGGAGGTAAATATAGATTAATAAATAGACCTTGTAAAAAATCAAACTCGAAACTAACTTCTCTCTTGCATGTAGGCCTATGTTGTTTCGGTGAGTACAATTCTTTGAAAATTTGGTTTCATATTGATTTCAACGCAGCCATCACAGCATGCGAACTTCGTATCCCAATGTTCACTATGCTGTGCGGATTACTAATGAACTGTTTGTTTGTCATCCAGCCACCTATCGCTCAGTTCGCCATGCCTGCCCTAATCCACCTATTTGCACATCGCTTTAACACCTAATATTGTGGAAACCCATTATAATTATTAACGGTTATTTTGGTTTGTTACTGATGCAAAATAAGCAAGTTCAGTAAGACCTACATATAAATACCTACAAATACTGCAATCTCAAAATAGGACTATGCGAATTAAGCTTCTGAGATATACCTATACCGAATTTAAGCCAGTTTTGGCATGTTTGAAAAAGAAACAGACAGGCACCATCTCATTTTAGGCGTCAAGCCATTTTGCGAATAATTTCGAAAATGATATCACTTCAGGTCAATATTTTGAAGTAAAAGTTAGACATGTAACTATTTCCTCCGAGGATATTTATGTACATTTCCGTTATGTGTTTGCTGTCAAAGGGAAGTAAAAGTGAGCAGTTTCTTTACTTTCCGAAGGTGAAATTCTGGTACTCAATTTCTCTACTGTATTTCCTTTATATCCATTGTTCAATTTCAAGAGAACCTAAAGTTTTCCCAAAAGAAATTGAAGTACTTACTGGTTCATTGCCCCCTAACCTGCCTTACCGCCTATTTATCAGGTTCTTTCATAATTATGCTGGGTGATATGCGTAAGATCGTTAGAGCGTGTTATGCTCGGTGGACATGAAGGTAGTTAAACTCTAATAAGTTTGTTTTGTAAGCATGGGAGTGGAACTTTTTGAAGACGCGGTGCATTATAACCAGGCACTGTTGCCCCTACAATTGTAGCTTCCACCCAGTTAGCTTAGATTCCGGCTGTACAGTAAAGGATTTACATCTTGATATAAGGGTTGAAATGGAATAAACTTAGCTCTAAACGAGAACTTAGGAAAGAGAAGTGGTTTCAAATCCCCGCTTTCTTTGAAATAGGCTCCCGCTTCAACTTCAGGCGAATTTGGAGAGCGGGGGGATATTACAAAACAACTGGCATGGTAATTACGAATTTCACAAGTATACAGAGCAGAGCCAAATAGGGTATGAGGGACAGTTTACATGCATGAAGTATACGGAGCAGTTGATCAAGCCTTTTAAATCAAACGACCGGGATAAGTGGCTCAGACAGTAGAAGAGCTGGCTTTCTGAGGCCAGGTTAGCGGGATCGGTCTCGACTCATTCCGATGATATTTGAGTGTGCCACATACGCTAGCCTCGTGCCGGTGAATTTAGCATCGTATAAAAGAACTGCGTGACAAATTTCTTGCATTTCGGTGACTCCAAAAATTGTAGAAGTGATTTTAGTGGGAAGAAAAACCATTAAAACCAAACCCCATGGCGTTAAAGCCCTGATTAACTTTTACCTACCAAGCGACCGCTGTTGAACTCAAAGTGTAGATTACGAGCTGTTGCGTGGTGAGCGTACCGAATCCTCTCAGCCGTTACTCTTGGCTTCCTAGACCAGGGTCGCTATCTCGCTTTCTAATAGCTCCTTAGTTGTTCTTTTCCAGGCTGAGCTGACTTCGAACCAGCGCTCAGATCCAGGTAAAATCCATGACCTGGTCGGGAATCGAACCCGGGGCCTCCGGGTAAGAGACAGATTCGTTACTTGTAGACGGTGCGACCGGCTAGTTAATTGCATTGTTTCTTAAATCAAACCATAACAACATAATTCACAATACACAGTAGATAGTACTGAAAATTGCCGATCCAAGAATCGAATACCGCCGCCAATTACCCCAATCACAACTCCACTTGTTTACCAAGTGCTCTCGACGAACACTCCTACTTACCACTCTTCTAATTTTCGTTTCCTTTCCTCATTCCATGAAATTAGTACCCGTTCTGGTTCCCTACTTGAAATTCCACTAAGTCGAACGAATTCCTACAATCATTCATTTTTAGTTACTGCACCGAGACTCTGGAATACACTCCCAGTGGACATTCGGCACCTTACTTCCTCTCATAAATTCAAATCTGCCTGCCGAAAGTTTTTCCTGGGAACATAAAACTGAGTTGTGTGAGTCATTGTGTGTATGTTGTGTGAATGAGTTTTCTTCATTTATTATTATTATTAGTAGTAGTAGTAGTAGTAGTAGTAGTAGTAGTAGTAGTAGTAGTAGTAGTAGTAGTAGTAGTAGTAGTAGTAGTAGTAGTAGTAGTAGTAGTAGTAGTAGTAGTAGTAGTAGTAGTAGTAGTAGTAGTAGTAGTAGTAGTAGTAGTAGTAGTAGTAGTAGTAGTAGTAGTAGTAGTAGTAGTAGTAGTAGTAGTAGTAGTAGTAGTAGTAGTAGTAGTAGTAGTAGTAGTAGTAGTAGTAGTAGTAGTAGTAGTAGTAGTAGTAGTAGTAGTAGTAGTAGTAGTAGTAGTAGTAGTAGTAGTAGTAGTAGTAGTAGTAGTAGTAGTAGTAGTAGTAGTAGTAGTAGTAGTAGTAGTAGTAGTAGTAGTAGTAGTAGTAGTAGTAGTAGTAGTAGTAGTAGTAGTAGTAGTAGTAGTAGTAGTAGTAGTAGTAGTATCACATTCATTGCTGTACTGATATGTAGGCCTAACGTAGTCTTAGAATTACCTGTCCGTAGTATTATTTCTTTTTAGAATTTCTATGTTTTACTTTTATGTTTACATTTTTAAATTTTATTGTTTATAGTGGTTAATTGTAAGAGAGGGCCGTGAGCCCTAACTTCGCCACAAATGTAAGTCATGAATGAATAAATAAATAAATAAATAAATAAATAAATAAATATTTGCAATGGCCCCACTAATCAGGATTACAAGAAGGAAAGCTAGTATTCGGTTCTTGGTGATCTACGGTATTCTTATCCTCTAACACGAACCAGCGATACTGCTGTTACTGCTAGTACTAATACTACTACTACTCTTCAGTCTGAAGGCTGGCAGGATCCCCAATGATTGAAGTCCATACTAGGGAAATAAAATGTGATGTCGGTTCCCAGTATTGCTCATTGGGCCAGAAGATGCCTATACAAATCAGTTTGCCAAGCACGCTGAAATGCACACTTCATTCGACTCAAAATCAACGCCCTCTCACCTTTCATCACGGAGACTGGCTGCATAGGAATGGTCTATGCCGCTATCATATTGCCAGAGGAGCAAATACACTCACGTTTATTTTAAAAAAAACACAACGCCTTGAAAGACTAGAGATAGGAAGTTCATATTCACAGGACATGGTCGGTCGTTGTTATGCAGAAACGATTCATTTCCGTCACTTAGGTTCAGCATGTGTCCTATTGTCTAGTAGGCACTGGGTCCCCCATGGGCACTGATAACGTGTCCCATGCGTGATGGCATCGACGCGTATAAGGCGTCCTGGGGTATAGCCATCCATGCTGCATTCACCTGGTTCCACAGTTCATCTTTAGTGGTTGGCATTGAGTCACAGCGCCGCACCCGTCGTTTCACCATATCGCACACATTTTCGATTGGCGACAAGTCCGGTGATTGGGCGGGCCAGGGCAACAGTCTGACATCCTGTGACAACAAGAAGGCACGTGTTCGTGCAGTAACATGTGGTCGCGCATTGTCCTGCTGAAATATAGTGTCTGGGGTATCGTGCAGAAAGGGTATGGCTACGGGTTGCAGGATGTCATTCACGTAGGACAAACTGCTCACAGTGCCCTGGACATGCACCAACTGTGATTTGTAGTTGTACCCAATAGCACCCCACATCATAAAGCCTTGAGCTGGCGCTGTATGTCTTGTGTGAATGCAGTCAATGTGAAGCCTCTCCCCCTGTTTGCGGCGAACCAAATTGCGGCCATCATTTTCAAACAAACAGAACCTGGATTCGTCCGTAAACACTATCTGTTGTCATTCCTATCCCCTGTGACGTAGTTCCATACACCATTGCAGTCTAGCATGTTTATGCACAATAGTCAAAGGTAGATGGAGAAGTGGACGACGCGCCGGTAACCCAGACCGTAATAAACGGCGACGGACTGTCACTCCTGATAGTCAGTGTACGATGTGTTACACTATTCCACGGTTGCGCCAGAACCGAGGAGGACGCAAATCTGTCCTGCATGTCATTCGGATTAGGTGTCATCTTTTCGGGGGGGGGGGTCTGGGTGGTGCGACCAGACCCATCTCGTCGTGTTCTACGGCCTTCTGTGAACCATTCTGTACACACTCGTTGCACTGCCGACACACTTCGTCCCACACGAGCAGCAATTTCCTGGATGGATGCATCACGTTCTCTCATGCCAATAATCCGCCCTCTTTCACACTCACTCATTTTACGGTACGGTTCTCGCATACGTCTGCGAGACATTCTGCACGTCTGCTCAAATCACACTGATCCATTACCTTCGGTTTATAGAGATAACGAGAGCCGCAGGCGTATTTTATCAGTTGGTAGTGGTGCGCCGAGATATGGATGTGGACCGTGAACCCGAGGGCTGACATGGTTTAAATGCTAATCATTTCTTCAGAGCTTAATAATGCACATGTCCTGTGGATATGAAATTCCTATTTCTAGTGGTTCAAGGTGTTCTGGCTTCTATGAACATGAGTGTAGTTCGATGAAAATAATAAACTCAGTCTACAATAACTGCTGTATTTCAGTAAATAATAGCGCCTATGTTTATTCATTAAATGATCAGAACATACTTTTAAATTGAACCATAAGCTGCGAATGATGAACGAACCTCTTCACTGGTCACACAAGTTACTCCGCTTGAGTCGAAAACGAACTTCAAATAAAATGTCGCACCGATACAGATACTGTATATTGTATGGCGACGACGGGAGAGGAAAGGGCTAGGAGTGGGAAGGAAGCGGCCGTGGTCTTAATTAAGGTACATCCCCAGCATTCTCCTGGTGCGAAAATGCGAAACCACGGAAAACCATCTTCAGGGCAGACGACAGTGGGTTTCGAACTTACTATCTCCCGAATTCAAGCTCACAGCTGCGTGCCCGTAACAACTTGGCCAATTCGCTCTGTAAAAGCGAACTTCTTTGGTGGCAAATCATGCAGGACGATCAGATGTGTAACTACTTTTGGAGAACGTATATTGAATCTCCACATTATACAGATGTATGTCTGTTAAGTCACCACCACCAAAGGTTACATGGTTATAGGGAAACCGCGGTAAACGATGGGGCCGTGCCATAATGAGGCGTACAAGACATGACGAGGAGTGAATTAGTTTGCCATTGCTTTCTTCACTGGGCCAGAAAGTGCTATTGCAACATGACTGGCATTTTCATAACATCCAGACCCAGTAATTATGCTAAGGATGTCGTTGATTATCTCCTCCTATACTTCTGCAGCTTCTGTACTATCATAGCTATAAAATGAGATTGACTTTAAAAAAATGGTTTCCAACTGCGAGATATCCCAGTGGCAATACTTATTTACAATAGTATGACAACGAAGTATAAAACATAAATTACATCCTAACAACAATAACAACAGCAACAAAATTACAAAATATTACAAGAAATGATATCGAAACAAGAATAGTTCGTGATAAAAGGATGAAAAGGGAGTACATTAAAACATGAACCAGAAAATAGAGCCGACAGTAATAATGGATTACGAGTAGTGTAATATAATAATTAAAATTAATCAATTCATATTGATGTTATTGGGTTTACTTCTCACTAACTACTTTCACGATTTTAGGAAAAGCGAAGGTGCCGGAATTCAGTCCCGTAGGAGTTCTCTCACGTGTCAGTAAATCTACCGACACGACGCTCACGTATTTAATCACCTTCGAATACCACCTAACTGAGCTAGGATTGAACATGCCAAGTTGGGGTCAGAAGGCCAGCGCCTCAACCGTCTGGGTCACTCGCCCGGCTAGTAATAATAATAATAAGAAGAAGAAGAAGAATTAAAATCCACAGCCTCTTTCCAGTCATTCCACCGGGTCAGGAATGGAATGAATGAAGCCTACATATAGCGGTGAGGATAGAAATTTTGCCGGCTGCTGAAGCCTGTCGCACTCCTCTGGGGCAGTGATTAATGAATGACAGATTAAATGAAATGATATTGGAGAGTGTTGCTGGAATGAATTATGACAGGGAAAACCGGAGTGCCCGGATAAAAACCTGTCGCGCCTCCCGTTTATCCAGCACAAATCTCACATGGAGTGACCGGGATTTGAACGACGGAACCCAGCGGTGAGAGGCTGGCGCGCTGCCGCCTGAGCCACGGAGGCTCAATAATAAAAATAAAAAGCAATAGCAAAGATATTCATTCGAAATTTGTGGAAAATAACTAAAAAAATATTATCTTACGCGTAGCGTCGTACAGTTACAATGCAGACAGAAATTCACCCAAAATTAACAAAATATTCCCTTACAACTGGTATACCACAATGTTTAAAAGGCAATGGCATATACATTCTCACACACTTTAAATATGTCCAATACCTTCACACTACGACTTCTGCAGCTATGCCTAGGCCATCTATGATAGCTTTTGGCGAAACTGTTTAGGTTCCAGGTAGCCTTCGGGCTGACTACTCAACATACATGACTGAGCGGTACAGTGACCTACTACTAGCTTAACATTGAAGTACACCACTATCGCATGCAATTTTCATACACAACTTATAATTTTAAACCGGCCGAGTTGGCCGTGCGCGTAGAGGCGCGTGGCTGTGAGCTTGCATCCGGGAGATAGTAGGTTCGAATCCCACTATCGGCAGCCCCGAAGATGGTTTTCCGTGGTTTCCTATTTTCACACCAGGCAAATGCTGGGGCTGTACCTTAATTAAGGCCACGGCCGCTTCCTTCCAACTCCTAGGTCTTTCCTATCCCATCGTCGCCATAAGACCTATCTGTGTCGGTGCGACGTAAAGCCCCTAGCGAAAAAAATATATAATTTTAAAAATTACAATTTGCCTTACTTCGCTCCGACACAGATAAGCCTTATGACGCGGATAGATTAGGAAAGGGCTGGGAGTGCGAAGGAAGGGACTGTGGCCTTGATTGAGGTGTGACAATTAGAAACCGCGGAAAAGCTATCTTGAGGGCTGCCGACAGTGGGGTTCGAACCCACTGTCTCCCGAGTGCAAGCTGACAGCTGCGTGACTCAAACCGTGCAGCCGCTCGCGCTTTCAACTTAAATATTCCCATTTGACTTAACAGTACGATTTTCGTTAGATTAAGTAATACTAGCTTAACACACCGTCACACACAAATTTAGAATGGAACTTCAATATTTCCAATGCTCTAAAGTAGATAGCGCTTAACATTTAAATATGACACCATGACATAGAATTTACACACTTTTTACAAGGTACTCGATTCTGATCTTGAAGCTTATTACATTTTTGGGAAAAGGCTCTTGGACTGTTGCATTCCAGTTATCAATTCGTGGAAGTTGTGACCTGTGCCAGAAGACAGATACAAAAATACTATATCTATCGAGAAATAGCAACGGGTGAAATATACAGATCTGAGCTCTGAATTCTAGATATAGTGACTCGCATAATTATTCGGACAGACATGATTTATCACATTTGCTTTTGTATTAGTCATTTCAGTAATAATAAAGCACTGATATAAATTAAATACAAGTTTCTGTAAGGAATATAAAAACTAATCGTCTTCTAATGAGCACTGTCAATGAAAATGTAATAATTAAAAACCAAAAACAAAACCAATATTGCACAAAATTATTCGGACACTTTCCCTATTATGATCCTAAAAGTTCAGGGTCGGGTGGGTTTTCCTTTCATTTTAATTACTTCCCTGAGTCCACTTGGCATGCTTTCCATTAATTTCCGGGTGTAATCGGGATATATCTTCTGTCACTCTTCTTGAAGCCGGTTTTTCAGCTGTTCTCTAGATGTGATTGTTGTTTTTCTTATTTCTTTATCAAGTTGGTCCCAAAGATCCTCAATCACATTCAAGTCTGGTGATTAAGGGGGAGGATGAAGCATCTTTGGGCAATTAAACAATAACCACATCCTTACATTCCAGGCCATATGCTTTGGGTCGTTATCTTGATAAAACTTAAAATTTTCACCAACCCCCATGTTTTCGGCACTCTTTTTCATACTGTCCCTCAGTATACTAAGGTATTGAAAGTAGTCCATTTTACCCTCAATAAACACCAATTCACCAACTCCACTCGTCGACATGCACCCCGACACAATTTCATGTGCACCGCCATCCTTCACAGTTGCTTTCGGATTTTTCTCCTGAAGCTCAGTATTAGGACGTCGCCAAACTGTTATCCTGTCATCAGACTGAAATGTGTTAAATTTACTCTCATCGGTAAATGTAACGTCATTCCACCACTCATTGTCTTCTCTAACATGATCCTTCGCAAATAGCATTCTCTTTCTTCGATTTATTTGATTTATGAAGGGCTTTCTTCTTGCAGTACGGCCGTGAAAGTTACCTCTTCTGAGCACTCTCCTTATTGTTTCGGGATGCACTTTCTTTTCGGTGTCTGCGGCAATCTCCGTAACGAGTTTTGGAGCACTAAACTTGGATTCCTTTTATGTTTTTCTGATGATATAACACATTTCTCTCACAGAAAAATTATTTGGACGTCCCGTATGCGGTAGATGTTCAATCCTATCTTCCTCCCGGAATCTTGTGATAATATCAGAGACTGTACTTTTCTCCATTTGTAACATTTCAGCAAGTTTACGACAACTTTTACCTTTAGCATGGTGAAAAATTACTATACTGTGCTCTCTTTTTCTCTGCGGCCCATTTTCTCTTAAGTTGTACACAGTACTCTAACTCACTGAGTGTTTGTGTTCATACTATCCATGGCTCTTCTACACACGACTTCTGCATGGCAACTGACTTATGTCCGAATCATTTTGTTGAAGCACGTGAACTGCGTTCTGAGGTTCCGACGTCACTGGTTCTCTCCTGTTTTCTGAAAGTACACATTTCATTGCCGTGTTGATTCTGTCAAACTGGGTTCTGTCAGAAACTAGTTTGCGTGTACAATATTTTCTCTGAAACATAGGGCCAGTGTGTAGCAAAGGCTATACTTAACGTGTCCGAATAATTATGTGAGTCACTGTAGTTGGAAATTCCACCAAAGAAGAGCTCTGTGTATGTTTGGAACAGTCGCGTTATTTTACTGGCGTACCTGGCGATTGCCTGTTTAATTTCTTTAGTGCTAGACTTTCAATATCTGCGCACCCTTACACTCTTGACTGACGAATGCAAAATCTCTACCATAGTACCGAGCGAGTTGGCCGGGCATAACAGGCCGCGCGGCTGTAGGCTTCCATTCTAAAGATGGTAGGTTCGAACTCCACCACCGGCAACTAGTTTCCCTACTTTTACATCAGGCAAATGCTGGGGCTGTACCTTAACGAAGGCCACGGCCACTTCGTTCCCAGTCCTAGCTCTCTCCTATCCAAACATAACACCGACTTTCAGAGAAAAGTTAATTAAGGAAATAGTTTCCTATTAATTATTAGCTTGCCGGGCTGAGTGGCTCAGACGGTTGAGGCGCTGGCCTTCTGATCCCAACTTGGCAGGTTCGATCCTGGCTCAGCCCGGTGGTATTTGAAGGTGCTCAAATACGTCAGCCTCGTGTCGGTAGATTTACTGGCACGTTAAAGAACTCCTGCGGGACAAAATTCCGGCACCTCGGCGTCTCCGAAAACCGTATGGGACGTAAAACAAATAACATTATTATTAGTTATTTGCAACATGTTTTGGTGTAAAGCATGCAGGATACTTAGTTATTAACAGTTTTACTTTAAAAGCGTAAGACAAAAATCCAATCTCTAAATATCGTGAGATGATTGTGGGAAAGAGATAAGTACGATTTTTTGGCTTAATATAATTTAAAATCTCTATAATATATCATTCTACTTGTTGACAGTTGTGAAAAATGAAAGTTGAAGAAAGTATGACATTTGTCTGGAGAATCTCATTTAAAGCAAACTTTTCTTCTCACGAACTTCTTTGAAAGGGATGTTGCAAAGTAGGGAAGGAAAAAGAGATTTCGTCCTGAACTTTCGTTTCATAAGTCAGCTACTTAATACTTGCCTCAGAAAGGCTCTTTTTAAGTATGTGAATAATAGTTAAGTCTTATACATGCTCACCTGGCAACATTTTTCCGGCGTAGGATATTTTGAAGGTAGTTTCAGCTTTGGTGAGCTTCAGTTTCCTGAAGTTAACTGATGAATTTAGATTAGATGAGGGAGGGAGGAGGAGGAGAATGGGGAGGTATTAGGGAAATATGAATTAGCAGTAAAGACTTTCTGATAATTCCAGAGTTTATGCTTACCGCATTCTTCGACGAGTGTACTTAAAAGAGCTCACGTCGTCAGAACCAGTGTGATTTCATTGAACGTACTACTAATATACATTTACTCTGTATAATTTCTGAATACTGGATCGGGTAGTGGAGTCTCGGCAAACACTATGGTATTGCTAGATGACCAGACTCTTCATCATCGCTATTACTTTACGTCGCTCCGACACAGATAAGTCTTATGGTGACGATAGGACAGGAAAGGCTTAGGAATGGGAAGGAAGCGGGCGTGACCTTAATTAAGGTACAGCCCTAGCATTTTCCTGGTGTGAAAGTGGGAAACCACGGAAAACCATCTTCAGGCCTGCCAACAGTGGGTTTCGAACCCACTATCTCCCAGATGCGAGCTCACAGCTGCGCGCTCCTAACCGCACGGCCAACTCGCCCGGTAAACCAGACTCTTACGAACGATCAGTCTGTCATTACCATTATAGGAAAAGCAATGTTCCCAACTTCTTCAGCCTATCTTTCATATGATCAGATAATGTAAGATCAGAAATTTTGTGAGGTTAACTTAGGATAGAGGGAGATCTTTCCTGTATCACAATTTTCATTGTAAGATGAGTTTCGATCTATATTTTGTTCATGAAGGATTATCTAGGTAAAATCGTACTTACATATCGGTATTGGATTTTTCACTTACTATTTTCATGTTATGTAGGAAAATCTGTACAAATGCCTAAATCTGCTGTGGACCTTTCGTAAATATACCTAATAATCTTTTGGTACAGACTGTTCTAAATCGGACTGTTGCTCAGGTGAGTGCAATGAAAACAAGTAATACCATATAAGTACGTTTTGTAAAGTAATGTACAGGGTAAAATTATCAAGTGTAACGCTAAGGGCAAGGTGGTGGGAAGTAGGTTATCTCAAACATGCTATAGATAGCATCCATCCCTTTACTGACTTCCTGATTTTACTAATAATTCTAAATGATTTAAGCACTATCCATCAGATGTTTACCGTTCGATGATCTCGTGCCTTAGGATATGCTTCTCTTGAATACTGACGTACTACCTAGACGATAATTCAGTGGCGTGAATACTTATACACAACCGCCCACATATTCCTGATGAATCGAATTGAGTTTCCAAAAGCATTCGGTTTGCGTTTCTATCCACGAGTAGTAACCCTGCACCACGGGGCACAAAACTATGTCAAAAAATGGTCTATTAACTCCGTTTTTTATAAACTTAAATATTACGACTAATGCCTTGTGCATGACATGTAGTATAACATTGCATAACACTAATAATGATTTCAAAAACTACTTTTTAAACATATTTATTGCAGTTATCACATGCTATAGATAGCAACCACCCCTTTACTGACTTCCTGATTTTACTAGTAATTCTAAACGTTGTTTTCATTATCCAAGGGGAATGATAGCAAGAGTAGCATAGCCACTGGCTTCTCACTAAGGCAGCCATGGTTCGCATTCCAGCCAAAGCAGGTGGGATTTCTTAAATGAAAACTCACGCCCTTACAGTACAGATTCCACGTAAAGCGAAGGTCTATTGGCTATGATAACTGTATCAATAGTAACGTAACAAGCCCGGTTTTGCACCGATGACCTACATTAATGATAATATCATCATCGCCATCATCAATATTCAAGATGTTAGGTGATGATAGCCCCTTAAGCAAGATTTTTCTTTTTTCTTTTTTTTTTTCTTTTTGAGACACTGCATTGTTTTTGTTTAAAAGAACCAACTCATTGAGGAACATTTCGATTCTTGCTTTGTTTGAGTGAAGACATTTGTCATTTATGCAAAATATTTAGTATTCATGTTTGTAAAGATACAATACTTCCTTGAGAATGAACATAAATATTAAGTGTATGTCTTGTGTAGGCTTGAAATAGACTTCCAGAGTTTAGTCTTAGAGAATGAAGAGTGATTTGAGCACATGGTCATTCGTTACTACTAATATATCTCAACTTTGAGCTTTTAATTTTTCTGTTTTATTCCCGTAATAACATTTGGGGTCGCCTCCCTCGGCTTCCACGATCGCATAACGTTGCAGTTGGCTGGTAGAGTGGCCTCCCGCTGAATAACTTTTGTGATGCATTACGTTGAAGTATCCCTACCACCACTTTAATGCACCCTAGGGAGGTTTCATGGCTGTTGACAGAGTTAAAGATACAAGTGGTCCATAACTTGTTACAGTAGGCGTTACATGGAATGTTCCCGTAGAAGTGGAACGCTTAGCAATCTGTCCTCATTATCATCTGGGAGTATTTCCAAGTCTTAACTTCTTCTGTTCAAAATTACTATCATCATAGATCACATTTTGCAGCGTGTTATTATTATTATTATTATTATTATTATTATTATTATTATTATTATTATTATTATTATTATTATTATTATTGTTGTTGTTGTTGTTGTTGTTGTTGTTGTTGTTGTTGTTGTTGTTGTTGTTGTTGTTGTGAAAAAGTAGCCCAAGGCCTCAGGTAACTAGCCATATTCGATGATTCGAAGAGTTCACCGTTCGAATGATCAGATTACACACGTCGTAAATATCGTTACATTTTTGGGGATTTGGAATAACACGGCAGTCGGTCCTTCGTGCTGGTAGGTGTGCTTGACCTATGTCATGATCTGTATTATACAGGGTGTTTCCAAAATGAGTACCGTATTGTTTAGAATTGATAGGTTGATCAAGATCACTTAAAGCATAGGATAAGATTTCGCTGTTGCTGGGTATCAGACTGCTGGATATAAAAAAGGATCAACTGTTCATAATCATTTTACACAATCTGTCGCCTACAATGTATGTGGTAAAGCAGTGAAAATATAGGTGCAAAATTAGTTTAATTCATATTTACTGCAGGATATCACCAGAGGTGTTCAAAATGAGGACATATTTGCACTCGTTGGACCACGGATTGTTTCACGTTCAAGAGTATATCATATGCTTCATTATGAATGTCACCTGCAGTGGAGGCAATTCGTGCTGCTAGGTACTTATGACAGTGTTCGGGGTTCGTATAAACCAACGCCTTCATGCGTTACAACAAATGAAAATCTGTTGGCGTGTGATCAGGTGACCGTGCTGGCCAATGCCCCCCCTCCCCCGCTCCCCTCCCATACACCAGTCCAGCACACAGGGCTCTTCTCGTTCATGATTTGAGCAGGAGCTCAATCATATTACAACCGCATTCGCGCCCTGACACGAAGTGGAATACCTTCAAGAAGTCCCTACGAAAGCATGACTCATTGGGCACACCACGTTGCCGTAAAATATCATAGACCCAACTTCTCATGCCCCCAAAATGCTATACCTACTTATTATTTGAAGATCGTCCGACTCGTTGGCTGAATGGCCAGCGTACTGGCCTTCGGTTCAGAGGGTCCCGGGTTCGATTCCCGACCGGGTCGGGGAATTTAACCTTCATTGGTTAATTCCAATGGCCCAGGGAATGGGTGTTTGTGCTGTCCCCAACATCCCTGCAACTCACACACCACACATAACACTATCCTTCACCACAATAACACGCAGTTACCTACACATGGCAGAAGCCGCCCACCCTCATCGGAGGGTCTGCCTTACAAGGGCTGCACTCGGCTAGAAATAGCCACACGAAATTAAATTTAAAAAATTTGATGATCAAGTAACCTCGTCTCAAGGAAAGGCGGACATAGGACGAGGCTGGCATATTCTGTGCTAGCGAGCTGGAATCGAGACACAGTTGTTTGTTAGAATGCGGCAGCGGCCACGTGTAATTAGAGCCAACTAGGTGGCGTTGCTAGAGCGCATTCCCGTCTAATGTACAGTATTATGATTTGAAAGAATGTGATGGAATTCTAAAACATGTTACTTCACTATATTCGGTTTTATTTTCTCCCTCATGATAAGAATAAAATATAGGTAGCTAATATAATTGTAAGTATAAGAATTTGATAATTACAGTATACTCTTTAATAGGAGGTAAGAATGTTGAACTGTTAATGATGATGAAAATATTCATTTTTAAATATGTTTTAAATACGAATATAATTGGTTTAATAGGAGTTGTAAAAGAATTAATTTCGGTGATATTGAAAAATATTTCGTTTGCCGTGAATTGATTTCATATGCCTCTAATATACTTGTGTTCAGTCTAAAAACTTCCCGCCTTTCCTTCGTTTCTTTCATGGAATTAGTTACTTTTTAGCTATAATAATAATAATAATAATAATAATAATAATAATAATAATTTCGTGTGGCTATTTCTAACGGGGTGCAGCCCTTGTAAGGCAGACCCTCCGATGAGGGTCGGCTGCTTCTGCCATGTATAGGTAACTGCATGTTATTGTGGTGGAGGATAGTGTTATGTGTGGTGTGTGAGTTGCAGGGATGTTGGGGACAGCACAGACACCCAGCTCCCGAGCCATTGGAATTAACCAATGAAGGTTAAAATCCCCGGCCCGGCCGGGAATCGAACCTGGAACCCTCTGAACCGAAGGCCAGTACGCTGACCATCCAGCCAACAAGTCGGACACTTTTTATCTGACATCCTTATCATTCATATACAACATAAACCTATTTCACGGTTGTCCATGGTGATTCAATAGGGCGGTAGGACTAGGAATTGAAAGGCAAACTGCTCGTACTGGGGCAACAAAGACTAGGTTTTCTTCAAGATGTTCCATAATCGTGTTATGATAATACACCTTTCAAGCCCTGGGGCATATTTCTAATGAAGTATACATCTACCAATACGGAAACCGCAATTACACGGTATATCAGAAAAATAATCCACAGTAATATGCACAGGAATGTACTACTCTGGAAACGTAGCAACAACATCAGCTGCCCCTTTCAGTGTAGTTTTATGCAACACACAATATTCATTCCGTCCTGAAAACATCTGCTCTGCCGGTATGCTCAGACAACACAACATGATATCTTGGTATTTACCGCCTCACCATGATAGGACGCCGTAATGCAAGGGCGCCCTTGCCCGGGGGCAAGGGGGGGCGCCCCCCGCTAGCCCTCAGGGAAAGGCAAAAATCTAATTTAGTCTAGTGTTTTTCTTTCAAGAAAATAATTTAAAAGTCAGTATTACGTGGAAGTGCCAGTACCGACCCCAACCAACAGGCAGAGGATACCGTGGGTGTTATTCTACCGCGGAATACAAGTCGCCATGCATCTTCCAAAATGTTAAAAATACTACATACCCCCAGGTCTAGCCCCCCCCCACCCCCGCCCCCCTACAAACTGCCATATGGGCGCCCATGTCGTAATGTTATACTCGTATTAAACACTGGAAGACATGCGCGTGCCTTCTGGATCAAATGAACCTGACACACCGGCGAAACACTAAATTGATATTGTGACCGCAGTAAACATAATTTATGTGCTATAAGCTGCCCAGTGTGCCGTACGGAACAGTAGTGTAGCTGGTAAAGGCGTGGCGAAGCGGGCTTGCATGTCAGGTGGGAGGTTCGAGTCCGGGGCGAATATTACACATTTTTTGAAATATTTGTTTAATACGTACCGCACGCAATTTAAGTCCAATGCCCGCTTTCATTCAAATGGTGTGTGAATGAATGTGTTTGTAGCCCTAAAAAGGGTAGATAAGTTAACAGGCCGGACACATACAGACCGGAAATAATAGAAACGCGACTGCCCTGACAATGTTTTATCGCAGCAAATGCTCGATGTGATGACCGTTTTGGTTTATGCACATTCGGGCCCGGTGTCCAATAGATCGTCTTGCGCGCTGAAGCATTCCAGGTGTGATTAATTGCTCGGCAGGCGTCCGTGATGAGTTGCCGGACCTGGTCGGGGTTTTCCCGCGCTTGAGTGTAAATTATGTTCTTCAAATGTCCCCACAAGAAGAATTCTAACGGCGGTAAATCCGGTGATCTGGCGGGCCAAGATACAGAGCCTCCTCGTCCTATCCAATTCCCTGGCATTTCCTCGTTCAGATGGTTACGAACAAGCGAAGTCGAATGTGGTGGAGCTCCATCCTGTTGCAAACACACCGTCAAACGATCGTGCAAGGACACATCCTCCAGCAGCAGTGGGAGTTCCTGACGCAGAAAGTGCAGGGTAGCGTGGACCTGTCCAATGGCCCTCAAAGAAATAAGGTCCAATTAGGCGATTACTCAAGATTCCACACCGAACATTCACTCCCCATCGTACTTGATGGGCCGCCTGTCGCACCCACTGAGAATTGTCCGGACTCCAGTAGTGCATGCTGTGGCGATTGACGTTCCCATTATTGTGGAAGCGCGATTCGATTGAGAATAAGATATGCGATACGAATGCTGCATCATTCTCCAGCCTGCCTAATACCCACCGACAGAACTCCATTCGAGCTTTGAAATCCCGCCCATGGAACTCTTGAAGTAGCTGAAGATGGTATGGGTGAAATTTATGTTCATGCAGTATTCGCCAGACGGTTGGCTGGCTGGTGTTCACCTGTCGTGCAATCGCCCTTGCACTGATGCGTGGATTATTACGAGCTGCTTCCAGAATGGCCTCTTCTGTATCAGCCGATGTAACGGAGCTACCGCGGATTGGCGGCTTGTTGGAAATCACGCCGGTTTCCTTAGGCGTCTTTCAACACGGCGGAATGTCGTAGCAGCCGGGTATCGCCTGTCGGGATGCCGTTCCTGGTACAAACGTAGTGCCTCGCACGCGTTTTGTCTTGTTCCCCCATAAATGAGGAGCATGTCAACGTATTCCTCTGTGGAAAACATGCCGTGTGACTGTAAATATTACAACATTCATACTGGCGTCATTGTAATGACCTGTGTTGATTTCATTTGGGAAAACCAGTCTTTCTGAGGATGTAAAAAGGCAGGTGGAGAGTGAGTGTCTGGCATTATAATGAAAATTCCCCTACTTGATTGTGATTGATGGTGGGCAAGAGGGCCTACCATTACAATGAAAATTCCCTAACCCAGTCTTCAGTTGAGAAACGACGTATGATGACTTCCCCGTCACGTTTCTGGGGTAACGTTAAGAGCTATGCAATTTAATATAATCTTACTCACAACGTGTACACTACCTAACTTAGAATTCCGTAGCGAAGCACGTGTACATCAGCTAGTTTGAGTGAGATAAATAAGTACATGTGTGCATTTTGGTTGTCATTCTTTTCTCTGATGATTGTAATTTTGTACTCCTTGGCTAGTTTCGTGGTTACTAAGAAAATAAGATATATCTCCATCAAGTCGAAACACCATCGGGTTGGAAAGTGAGGACGGGAGAATGATGGCGTGATGTTGTAAATCGGGAATGGAACTTGCATAGCAGTTAATGGAGTAGTGGTGTGCTCCCTCACACGTCATTTATTACGCTTGAAGCGAGGCGAGACTTCGCGTCTCCGGGAGGGGGACGACTCGTGTTAAAAAGTTAAAACGGTTATGTGTTTGCTTCTTGTTATTTTATAGTGTAGTTGGTTGGGGAAGGTTATATTCAATGTGGAGAAGGATCAAGCTACGACCGCCGTCAATTCATCAAGATCACACTGGCCCTTCTCATTCCAGAATAGAGGGGTCGAATACTTTATATGTAAAATAGAAGTGTTACAGTCTTTTACACATGAAAATCGTGCTAAGGTATGGCTATCCCTGTAGTGTATGATTTGAAAATCCTCAAATTCTGGAAAGGATATAAAGGATATAAAGGATATAAACCCATGTAGTCCAGAATAACAGAAGGGCTTAATGATTTACTTTCTTACTTATTATATAATGTATGTCTTAACCTTACTGGATGTGGTATCTGTATTTTCATTTTTTTTTTAAGTTTCTTGTTTAGTTTAATACTTTAATATTATAAAAATGTAGTTACTGTTTTCATAAATCTGCATTGTATTATAAGAAGACGCTGCATAAAGGGGCTTTTCAGTCTCAGTGGCATGTAAATCATGATCAATAAATTCAATTCAATTCAAATTCAATTCTTGATTAGAACTCCAGTACTTCTTGTGAGTCAGATAATTATTAAATTTTGTGACATCTGGTCACATAAGAACTATACTTTTTGTCCTGTCATTCTTGTGGATATGAGTGTACTATACTTTTTGTCCTATCATCCTAGTGGATATGGGTGGAATCCTCTATGTCATATGATCAGAACTTAGTCGCACGCGTGATTGTGTAAAGCGAGACCTCTGTTAGTCAGGTATGCTCGAACCAGTGGTAAAGTACATGCCATCCTAAACCTACACTATGTGTCACATACACACCATCGCCTTTCTATTCGTACTTTTTAAATATCAACGTTAATGCTTGGTTTTTATACCGTAGAGGACAAAGAATAGCCGATATTGGGTTCGGTTTAATTTTTATCTATTCGTTACAGCAGGACAGGAAAGCGGATAGGGGGATTTTCATAGAACTTGGTATTTAACTCTCTTGGTGCCAGGCGGTAGGGCGAGCATCCGCCCTTTAAATTGCCAGAGCCGATCTGCTCGGCCGTTAACAATCCAGTCGGAAGTTGCCAGAGCCGATTACATCGGCCGGCTTAAAATTCTGTGATATACGTAATTATGAGGCAACTTATAGTGATGTGCATACTTTTGTTACAACCTGTAGTAAAGGGGCTACACGTTATTGTGTGCCTGGCCTTGCTCTGGCAGTTCTAAGAGGGTGTTATACCTTTCACAAGCGTCGTTTCCTGTGTTTACAAATACCGCTCACCGGTCAGTAAGAGATTGCTCCTTGCAGTGAGTAGATTTGTGACAGGAAATTTGTCACGTTGTTCACGTGATAATTTTTCAGCAGGTATTGATGACAATAAATTAATGAAGTATTTAGAACAGTGCGAAGTTAACGCTGATGATTTATCGGGTAGCGATAAGGAATTTAGTTCAGAGAGTAGCGACGAAATTATACCGGACACGTCCGCGGAATCACCGCAGCTAAAGAAGAGACATTTAATTGTGTCTAACAGCACTAAAGCTACTCTGAATATGGTGGTAGATGAAACTAGTGTTAACGAATATAATGATGATGTCTCTGGAGAACATTTTGTGGAAATTTGTCCCAATGAACCCGACAACATTCGTCAACCTCCTGTCACTTTCAAGGAAGTTCTTGGACCTAAACATGCCCTACGGTCTGATTCTCCGCCCATATCACACTTCAATTTACTTTTCACTTACTCCCTGCTAAACCTTATAGTCACATATAGTCCTCTATCATTACCTAAATGACGGTCTCCGCGGACCAAGTGTAGCGTGCGTGTCTCTCACCGGAGGTCATGGGTTCGATTCCCGCCCAGGTCAAGAATTTTCGCCTGGTCCTGAGGGTTGGTTCGAGGTTTACTCAATCTAAGTGACCCTAAGTGATTGCAATTGAGGAGATATCTGAGGGTGAGAGGTCTGGAAAACCAAGAATAATTACTGAGAGGATCCGTCTCACTGACCATGATTCACCTCGTAAACTGCAGGTACCGAACTGAGCAGCGGTCGCTTAGTAGGTCAAAGCAAATCACGGCTTTAGTGCCATACATTTCTTAATTTCGTATATTCTGTTGTATTGTAAAATTATTTTTCTAATATATACTACAACCGAAAACGAGAAACTATTTTTTCTGAAAACAAAAACTATAATATCAACTACTCTTTTTACTTATTTAATAATTCAGAATTATTTTAATACTGTGTTGTCCGCACGTAGAAAATTTATTGTCAATATTTGCCAAACTTCGATACATACACGCGAATTTTATCGGTGAGTAAATTTGTCTTGTTTTTATTAGTGACATATGTTTGAATTTTTATTTTTTATGTTTTTATTTTTCTCGTTCAAATTAGTATTGTAGAATTGTATTTAGAAATACATTATACATAATTACGTATATTCTTTTGTATCGTAAATTATTTTTTCAAAGTAGATATTGAGAGAGAAAGTGCGAAAATATTGTTTTCTTCCTAAAAATAAACGTTATCGACAACTATAAATCAACAATAAAACGTCTTTGACTCTTTATATCACTCCAGACCAGTTTCTTATTCTGCGTAGTCGATATGTAGAAAATTTCATGCCGGTATTTGCTATACAGCGGTAGATACACGCGAATTTTAAAATACATGTATTTCCACTGAAAACGGCCTGGCACTTTACAGTAGTAGAGTGGAGGCGGAGCTCTGGCCTCTTCCAGCTGATGGGTAGCGGCCGACCAGATCGGATCTTGGCTCCAAGAGGGTTAAGATTAGACTAAGGGCGAGTAGGACCTTGGCTACATGTGTGGACACTGTTCAGAATAATTCATCTGGAGGGGGCATCAGAAGAAACTGAGGAACTTAACAATGACGAACCAAAGGCGACATTTCAGAGAGAGCCATTTCTCCAGACCTCAAAACCTCAGCCTGCCCTACCTGGGTGGGATTTTTCAGTCTAGTTAATATCAGTTAATATTCTGTGTACACACGTGTGCGAGCGTGCGTGTTTGTGTCTGTGCGAGTCTGTGCAGTGTAAGACAATTAACTCTGTTGATACTATCTTATCTATTGTACAGCGTTTTATAACTGTGGTATTTTAGCCATGATTTCGGAAATCGAATAATCCACCTAACATGGATCTCCCTTTGCTGAATGTACAGGATAACCTCGAGGTATCATCATCTGGCTTGTGAAATCGTATCGGCGGCATTTTCCAGAATAATTCATCTTCGAGAACACCTTACACGTCCGTCATGTAGATATGCTTTTCTTCACAATGTCGATCGGCCGAATTGAGCAGCCTTCTCATTTGAGAAAGACGAGTGACCAAATTGGACCAAAAATTCCTTGATGGGCTGGTGTGTCATATACAGTACAGTATCAAGATATGCTTGTCCCGTTGGAAGGACATGCTTGCTCCGCCGCTGGAAGGGGAAGAGTTACCTTTCTTTGAAGATGCTGAGGTTGACGCTCAATGAAAAATGAACCTTCTCTTTGTCTGTTTGTGAGTAAGAGGTATTATGTAGGTGTGTTAGATTTTCATGGCTCTCGCTCAGTTTTATGATAAATGTCATCTTTTTGACACATACATGATCGTTATAACCACAACATTGGGAAAATAACACTGGGAAGTTAATGAGAAGGTGAACTGTGTTCCGGAGATGGGCAGTAATTGTCGAGCGAATACTCTATAGTTTGGGGCAAGAGAAATTAGAAAAGAAGACCTAACTGTGGTCAAACAACTAAAACAGCTGCGTGTTTCTCATGATAACGCTATACCCCGACTAAATAGGTATAGAGAGTGACATCACTGGGCAGTCTGCCAAGTCTTCAGCGCGGAGGCTGGTTAGGTCCTCCAAAAAGCACCTGGAGAGGTTATTTGACTGTAGGGAAACAGCAAAACCGATGGCAGCGCTACAATTTGGCATACACAATATGGTGAGGAGTGAGGTAGCTTGCCTGCTTTCTTCAGAAATTGCTATTGCAACATGACCAGTCGTATGAGTAGCATTTTTCATAACATCCAGGGCACTAATCGTGCTCCGAATGTCATTAGTCATTACTCAGGACCACCCATACCTCAACATCTTCTCTACGCCCTACTGTCACAGCCATAAGCGATATCGATATTTCGGTGGAAGCTACATTTTGCTCTGCCCTGTGCCATGAGACCTACAAAAATACTGCATCCACCAAGAAATAGTATCAGGCAGACAGTGGGCTGTGGACAAGTGTGATATTATAGTCCACAGAAGGATTTGGTTGTGGCGAATGCCTGGAGAACTATACCTTCATGCATGTGTAGTGCCAGCAGTAAATTTTGGTGATGACATTACAGTGTGTTAGTGTTTTTTATGGAATGGACTTAGCTCTCTCCTAATAGTGCTCGGAAAATCGAAATTTGGAAGTGCATACGAACGTACCAAGCGAGTTGATTGCATGGTTCGGGTCACATAGGTGTGAGCATGCATTCTGAAGATAATGGGTTCTGACCCCACTGTTGGCAGTCCTGAAGATGATTTTCCATGGTTTCTCATGTTCACACCAGTACCGTAATGAAGGCCACGGTCGCCTTCTTCCTAGTCCTAGCCCTGTCTTACCTCATCGTCCCATAATAGCTGTGTGAGTGGGTGCGACTTAAAAGAAATATTTTAAAATATATAGGAATAACTGTCTAGAGGTTGAGGACCTGCTCGATGATGATGATTACTGTCTACAGCAGCATAAAATCGTTCCGTGGCATACAACACGGTGGATAGTAAGGCTCCGGAAATGAACTGGCTAGCCCACATCCCTGATTTAAACCCATGGGCTGCCATTCCTCCAGAGATATTCAGGCAGTGGAGAGTCTCTCAGTCTGAGAGGAGCATACAATAAGCCAGAGACTTCCCTCGCAGGCCACCTCGCCCAGGTTCACTTTTGGTTTCTTTATAACAGTAGCGGCTGTGTTTGGTAGTTTCTTGCATTTTGCCCACTGCGTGGAATCCAAAGCCATTCGAAGTTCGTTATTGTAGAACCACCCAATCTACTTGGAGACCTCAGTTTTAGTGAACCACTTGAAGCCGCCAGTGCTAGAGTTTCTTCCCTATCATGGCGATTTTCTTTGGGTAGATGTTTTCTCCACACTCTTGCTCTCTTCTTTCTTTTTTAAATAATCAACATCTATCAACAAATCAACAGCAACCAACATGTCCCGTCCAACATTACTAAAAAGATAGCCTATTGAACGCATTTCGATACAGTTTAAGGTGTTCAGTATTTCTATAAAAGACGACAAACTTTTCCACGCTTGGAAAGCCGCGAACTAAAGCCCTTAATCTAATAAAAGCTTTTACGTATATCCGTTTCCGGGTCCTTTTTGTTCCTTTCCTTTTGTCCTGTTCTCTCCATCTGCTTGTAAGAGATCGTTGATGGAGATGTAACAACTTGATCTACTTCCTAGCATCTCTCATATACTTGTACTTTTGCATATGTGTTTTGTGAAAGCCATGCATTTTAACAGCAGTAGGTAGCAAACAGGCACTTAAGTTGCACTTTACACAGCGTGGCGATATTCCTAATGTGCTCACGCTCTGTACCACACTTCACCTCGCCATAACGTCTCCAGGGACCGACCGCAGCCGACGCCGCCGCCACGGAGAATAAATCGAAGTTGTCGTCTTCGTCCCCTCCTTTGCACTACGCTACGAATTAGAATTGTCTTCACGCACGAACTCAATATAATTTAAAGTTCGTTGACCGAGTCTAGATTCAGTCAACCCAATAACGGCCCAGTTCTATAATCAGTACTGGCATTTGGTAGAAGAAATTATTCATTTATAGGCGTGTATTTTTTACTAGCAGCACATACCCGTCGTTGATGGGTGGATAGTTGTTTTTTATTTTTTACTTTGTTGTAGAAAACTGATTTTCAAGTCCACATACTGGGCTTTGTTTTGTGATAGGACTAACCATTTGCCCATTATTTTGTTTTTTAGGGGATAAAGATGTACAGGATCAGGTAATACCTGGAGAGCGTGCTTTAACACGTAATTTGCTGAAGAACCATTTAGAGCTGTAAAGAAAATGTGTATTACCTTTTTTGTGTGTAGAAAACAGAATTATGAGTGTACGATGCTGGGCTTTAATTTATGATAGGTTTTAGCGGTTAAACCATGTGAAACGTCAATAAATACGAACATTTGGAAACGGCTAATTACCGTAAAATCCGGAGAGGCCTGTGTTTGAACTGAATATCTTAGATAATGTATTTATATCTGTGCCAATTTCAGCTCAGTTGGTCTTGTAGTTTTGGCGTTTTTGAGGGAGACAGAAAAATATACTATCTCATATTAAGCTACTAAGCGATCTTTTTTTGCAAATGTATTTTTTAAGTAATTACCTCTGCAGTGCTTGTTCCAAATGTCTTGAAATTCCACCCAGCGATTCTCTCTGATTAGTTTTATATAGAGAATGGCTGCCTAGTTGTATTTTCTCTTATAACAATGATCACCACCACCAATCAGTTTATGGGCTTTCGATATTGTGGGCCTTCACAATTAGTTTTCTTCTGACTCTGTGATATTAGGGAATCTAATGTAAAGGAAGTCCTTCCTCGGTTCACGACTCCCTATCGTCTTATTCTTCAATCGATCATTCCTTGACTATTTTCTTTCTCATTTCGATGATTTTCACATTTTTCCTTGTCGGTATGGGCTGATGACCACGCGGTTTTATCATGACATGAGCCACCACCATCGCCAGTTAACACGATTTAACAAAATTCCCACACTAGCGATGCCCGGCCTTGATATGGACCAAGCAACAAAAGTCATTCATGAATTCTGTAATCATAGCCGGCACGGTAAAATTGTAGAATACAATGATAGGAAATTGTATTTTGTTATGAAATATTTATCGATAGCTGCCCGGTCCCGTGGTGTAGGGGGCACCGCGTCCGCCTGTCACCCGGCGGCCCCGGGCTCGATTCCCGGCTGGGTCGGCGTTGTTTGATTTAAATGATTAATACCCCTTTCCTCGGGACTGGGTGTTTTTGTCGTCCCTAACATTCCTTTCCTCACATTCAACACTCTACACTTCCCCCATTCCAATTACACGCAGGTTCGATGCAAGTAGGGGCAAAAGATCTCTATAGGTCGCCGCCCCGAATAAATAGCATTAAAAATATTTCGATAGCACCACTAATAACATATATATTTGAGAATTACATTTTAGGCCTTCGCCTAAATTACCATATCACCATGCGTGAATAAATTATTTATAGACTAGACTGTAGTGCATTATACTGTACTGAATTTAGATACCAATTTTAATTCAGTTACGTTCACCCATTTTCTCTTGGCTCTGCGTCGATACGAACTAAGCAACACAAGTTTAAATTCATGAATATCTCTCAGTTGTTATAGCCGGTACGGTAAAACTGTATAAAACATAAATGATCGGAAATGGTGTTATGTAGTATTTATCGATAGGACCACTAATGACATAAATATTTGAGACTTAAAATTTAGGCCTTCCCCTAAACTACCATTTCAGTCGGCGTGAATAAAATTATGTATTGCCTAAAGTGTAGGGCCTTAATCCATTTTCTCGTGAAGCGCGTACACACAGACAGACAGAGATGACGGAAAATTAACTGCATTTCCTTTTTTACTCTGGGCATGACTGATACAGAAATACCATTCTTTTTCAATTCTGAGCAGTATACAGACAAAACTCTTATTTTATATATTTTTTCCAGAATTTTCTCCTCTGTCTTCAGGTAGATGCTGAGCTAGTACCTAAATCCTTCGAAATATTTCTAACTGGAATGGTTTAAGATATAGAGCCCAGCGTATACTGTTTTCCTTGCTACTTGTTTAAACGCCGCGCCGAAGGTTTTCGGCGATGGAAGTATGGGAAAAGTGCGAAGGTAGCGGCCGTGAGCTTAATTAAAGTACGTTACCGGGCTCGTTAGCTGCAATTTCTTAATTTGGGAGATAGTGGGTTCGAATTCCACTGTCGGCCGACCTGAAAATGGTTTTCCGTTTTCCTTAATTAAGGCCACGGCCACTGTCTTCCCACTCTAAGCTCCTTCCTGCCCAATCGTCGCCGTAAGACCTATCTGTGTCGGTGCGACGTAAAGCAACATGTAATTAAGGTACATCACCAGCATTTACCTGGTGTGAAAATAGGAAACCACGGGAAACCATCTTCAGGGCTGCTGGCAGTGGGATTCGAACCCTCTATCTCCCGAATGCAAGCTCACAGCTACGCGACCCTAACCACACGGCCAACTCGCTCGGTCCCAGGATAAACATTAGTTATCAGAGCGATACAAAGCACACAGTTACTGGGGACTGTTGACCTTGCTATTATTATCCATAAAAAATTTAATACCATCATTTTCACATCAAAAGGAAATGTAGGAAGAAGGTTGATGGTTTGATGGTGTGTCCAATTTACTTGTTCAGATATCGGACTCCAATTTTATTTTGAATAGAGAAAGGAAAGAAAAAAGGTTAACTGATCACACTAGGTGTAATATCTTCTGCTACTGTTTTTGGGGCGTTATTAGCGCAGTGGGTTAGCTGCTGGTTTTTCACCCGGACAGCCGAGGTTTGATTCCTGGGTCGATCGTAGGTTGTAATTTTCACATGAAACATCACGTGCTGTCAGGAAGTGCACCTGGCCTTAAAACACCAGTCAAAACCCGAAATGAGTCAGCTGGCCCCAGCGATGCCAGAAATAACTGGGATAAGCGAAGAAACAAGTAGTGCGCTAGTAAAAAGAACTTTCATTACAGATCTGGGAATATGACCAATAACCTGTATTACTTTGGTACCTCTGTAGATGGTTTTAGGACAAAAATTGGGGGATAGTAACTACGCTTTGATATAAACACTATCCAACATAGTACGTGGATACTGCGGTGTAATCAGTAAGGCTACTTTACAAGAAAATGGGAGTAGCAACTTCTCCGAAACTAAACGTGTAAAATGCTGCCAGTATGCAAGTGAAAAGGTATTACGTGTTTAAAATTCGGTTGCACTTGCCATTTCAGAAACTACTGCTAGTTTTTATCCGGTGCTCTGCCATCGGCTCTGTCGACAGTGTCAGTAGCGCACTAAATCTATGACTCATCGATTATCCAGTTGGTCAGTCCTTGGAGATACAGTAGTCTTTTTCGCTGGAACGCCATCAGCTCCTGAACGATCAATACACATTCCTTTCTGAAATTACCTTATTGTTTTTACATTTGTAGCATACGTTCTTCTTTAAAATCCACCTTGTCCTGTCCGTAATTCAAGACTCCTCTCTTGGCTACTCGGTCCTCTGACGTGGCCACTTTTCGCCCCGTTGTCCATTCTCTTACTCAACTGCGATAAACAAACACTAGCGCCCCCTAGGCCGAATACAATCGTATGCTGATTAAGCAATACCTGCAAAATGTTCAGCAGCAACCAGAGTGTTGTTGTATAGGTTTAATTTTTTAAAATTTCGTGCGGCTATTTCTAGCCGAGTGCAGCCCGTGTAAGGCAGACCCTCCGTCGAGGGTGGGCGGCATCTGCCATGTGTAGGTAACTGCGTGTTATCGTGGTGGAGGATAGTGTCATGTGTGGTGTGTGAGTTGCAGGGATGTTGAGAACAGCACAAACACCCAAACCCCGGGCCATTGGAATTAACCAATGAAGGTTAAAATCCCCAACCCGGGCGGGAATCGAACCCGAAACCCTCTGAACCGAAGGCTAGTACGCTGACCATTCAACCAACGAGTCGGACGTTGTAGAGATGGCAACGCAAAATAAATCACTGAGGTTAGAAATAAATGAAAATCTTCAGCCTGTTACGAGTAATTGACCGGGTCAGGAATGTCATGAATGATGCCCCCATCTAGCGGCAAGGATAGGAATTGTGCTGGCTGCCGAAGCCTGTCACACTCCTCTGGGGCAATGATTAATGACTGATAGGTGAAATGAAATAATATTGGAGAGTATCGCCGGAATGAAAGATGACAGAGAAAAGCGGAGTACCCCGAGGAAAACCCGCCTCCACTTTGTTCAACATAAAGCTCACATGGAGTGGCTGGGATTTGAACTGCGGAATCCAGCGATGAGAGCCCGGTGCTGAGGTTAGCAGTAAAGGGGGAGAAATGATAAGATTTCTTCCTTGGGAACTAATCTTTAATGACACTGACTGTACTTCAAAACAGTTAATGACAGTGCATTCCATAGGGGAGTTCTTACTTGTTTGCTGCCTTTGTTTCCATGAAAGCACTCCGTAAGTTATTCGTGGAATTTCATTCAAATCTGTGGCCGGTATAATTCATTGCAAAGGAAATAGGTCTTGACCACAAGAGCTTTATTTCAGTTATTGTGCTGTATAAACACTGGAAGTTATCAGTCAGTCAGTCTGTGTTTGTAACTTTGAACGAACGCTAGGCCTTGTTGTGCTGTTACATGACTTGTGTATTAGATGCAGGCAGGGTCGAATCAATTCAGCGACCGTGACAAGTGGCCTTACTATTCACGGTGACAATTCCCAGCGTAACTGCTGCTAGTCGTGGCCTTGTAAATGTGGCTTCTACCTAATGTTTCTGTGCTACTAGCCTCTGACTAATTTAGCTTACTTATCCGCAGGCCATGCGAGATTTCACATACCACATTCAGCTTGACGAACATGTGCATGTACTTATAATAGTTGACAACTTTTAATCTCAGAGTGAAAGTTAGATTACTGTTACTTTCATATTATGCATGTCTCTCTGTTAAGTCATCTGCCTCAAGGCTGATTCGATCCTCGAATAGCATCACCAAAGTTATGTATATATAGGGAAACAGCAACCGAGCTGGGTAGTTTGAAATAGGGAGATAGTGGGTTAGAACTTCACCGTCGGCAGCTTTGAAGGTGGCTTTCCGTGGTTTTCCTTATTCGCACCAGATAAATGCTGGGGCTGTACCTTAATTAAGGCCACGGCCGCTTCCTTCCTCTCTTTCCTACACCGTCTTCACCGGAAAACAGAAATGTTAGTACGAGTTAGATCCCTGATACTGCAAAAACTTATGATGGTACGTTAATGGAGCGTACTTGACAAGATGAGTATTGAGGTCGTTTACCACTTCCTCAGAGAGCCTGAAAGTACTATTGCAACGCGGTTGGTTCTTTGACTAACACTTTTCACGCCGTGCTCTGAATGTCATTAATAGACATCGGATTTATATGCTGTACAAATCACCAATACAAGCATGCAACTGTGCTACAAAAAGTGGTGAAATATGCACTTATGTTCACACTATTAAACACATGTATCAAATGCAAACGTAACATTCCTCTACTACACACACACGATTCACTCACATATATACATACAATTAGGATCATGAAGAAACAACTAAATAAAAAAGAAAAAGAAAAATCACACTACTTACGGCTGCGACTGTTTTAACTTGTACAAGCAATCCGTTCCTAGTTTCTGAGATGTATCAATCTCTCGGCGTTCACTGTTAAAACAATATGCACACGTTTCCTAGATAAGACACAGTCTGTTAATTCACATACATGATAAATCAATTAGAAAGGTTATAAGAAAACCACGCAAAAAACACAAACTTGAAGAAACGCTCTTAAATACATATTCCTCTTCTATTTTACACTGCACACCCTACTTTTCCTCTCCGTAATTTTCTGTGCAGTACACGCAAACACGCCCGAATTTCTTTTACGGACATCACGATATTTTGTTTGCAATGCAGTTAGAGGTTTCCTGGGATAGCTTCCAGTTCACGTTTCACATTCTCCATAATGTCCAGCGAATGTTTCTGGCTTCATGATTGATTCTGGTTTGATTTGGAAGTGTGTCTTGAGGTGCCAGTTTTTTCAACCACTTCATTGTCGATAGAGGTCGCGGCATTAAAAACTTAACTTCTTGAAGATTGGTTGAGAAACACGTTAAAATATACATAATAAAATTCGAAAACTTGCACAATAGATGCGAAATTTTAAATGTATGCACTAATCTGAAATGTATGCAAATAGGCGTATACTTGCACTACTAAACCTAATATTCGTCCGTTTTCACCTTCAAACACTTCCTTGTTGGAATTTGCATACATATCCGATGTCTTAGCCATTACTCAGCATCAATCCTACACAGCCATAAATGGGGCTGATGGGACTTAAACATATGTTGGAGCTACATTTTGCTCTGGCTCTGTCTACAGACATGCAAATTTACTACATCGTTCAAGGAATAACAAGCAGATAGTCTACACTCTATATAAAATACTGTATATGTATAACTAGGAAATTATAGAAACATAAACTCCCCGGATATATACAGGATGTTCCAAATATATAAAGTCATTATAATAATATAGAAGAAAGGAATCAGCTTTTGTCTTGCAGTTTTCTTTACAAATGGGGAACGAATAATCCAATTGATGTTGCAAATCATGATGTATACAATTTTCAGCCTCTCTGCACTCTTATTACAATTTTACAATAATACACAATCATAGTAAAACGACTGTATCAACAGTAAAAAGGCACTGAAAATTGTACAAGTCATGACTCTTTAAATCAGTTGTGTACTTTCCCATACACATAAATGACCTCCTTTATAAAGTCCCGATATCCGAATGTGCTCTTGTATACCAAGAGCGATCCACTTACGGAATACCGTATACCACTCTTGATATAAATAATCTTGATTGAGCTAATTCACCTTAAACAAACCCCTCCCCCGTTGCCAAAATAAAAATACGTATTTCTGCATGTTTCAAAAATAAAATATGCGGATGAAATATTTTAAGGAAAGCAAGTCCTTATTACTTTAACACAACATTAATAATAAGTTGAAAAGTTGAACACACACACTTTTCAATTCATATGAGGCACTCAAATGTGTATACATACAGCAATCGACTCGACGAAAAATAATAGAACTTGGACTGACTTCGCCTTGCTGTGTAGACAACTTCTCTTCCTTGTTGTCGTGGGGTACAGTATATGCCCCAGGCGTAGATGACATGATTGCGGTGACTTCCCTGCCTTGCCTGCGCGGATCCTACGATCTATTACAACGCCCCAGCGCACCAGTCGCTCCATGTGAGTGAATTCCTCGCATCACATAACACACCTGTCGTTCCCGACGTTTGTTACCTATTCCTCAAAGTCAAAACTCTGCTCAGGGGGATAGAGGTTCGTGAAGGATGAGGAAGTGAAGACGAATACGATGCGCACTTTGCGGGAAATGACCAAAGATGGACTGCAGGAGTGTTTGAAAAAGTGGTATGGATGATGGCAGAAGCGTGTCACTGCTCAAGGGGTTTACTTTAAATGTTGTGTTGTGTAGTGTAGAAGGTTCATTGTCCTCTGTAATAAAGATGTATGTTACTTTTAGGCTCTTCTAAGTTAGCATTAACATTTGACAAACCGAAATTAGTTCTCAGTGCGAGTTTTGAATATTTTCCTATTCATGAGATATTTCGTTGTGATTCGTAGTTGAAGTACAGTACCAAGAGTTAGGAGATTCTTGATACGTGAATGCCGGCAGAAGCGTTCACATACGAAACATGGAGAAACCGGTTCAGTCGGAGGACCTACAGGGTATCGTTCTAAAATTGGCGATATGATAAGGCATATTCCTTTCATTATCAAACATTTTCGTTTATTATAAACCATAGATTAGGAGAGTTGTGTAGAGCCGGTTAACTAATGTCTTTGTTTCGCCTGGCTAATTGAGGCAGTTACATCTTGTTTTAATAACTCACGCTTCTCTTGTTACGTTGCTAAATTTATTAAACACCCTCCTTTCGTCTTTTACATCCGTGCTCGTCTTCACATTTACTACTTTCTCATTTGCTGGGTACTTGCTTTCGTTGTATTATCCTCATTGGAGTACGAAACGAGATCAATGGAATAAAAGTCTTGATGTGTTCAGAGCTGATTTAATGCTTGACCTACTTCTAGTTGTAACGCTGTTACACAATATCCACTGTAGTAGAAACAGAGTGAGGATTAATTTCATTCAAGTATCTAAGGGAGGAATGGAAATGTAATTTCTGAAGTCATTTTAACAATGTTTGAAGGTCTTTACAGTATGTATTCCCCAGGCGAGATTTCAAGAAGTATTTTCTTAAATGTTGTTGTCAACTTAGTAACTTACTTACTAGCCTGCCTTTACACATCTACACGTGGTTGACGATAAGACATCCTTACGTCCGGTTCACTGGTTTGATTTCCTGCATTTGGTTCTCATCAACTGGAACTAAGGAATGTGGCAAAACAAACGACACTGAAGTTATTCCTCATCTGCTGTCCACGTTTTCCTATTGTATTTAATATTCAGTGTTTTGTTGACGGGAACCTAACCGCACGGCCGACTCACTCGGTTTTAGCTAGTATAAAAGCACTGGATAAGGATGTGCCAGACATCGAATATAAAGTTCAGAAAAACGTTTTTTAATTCAGTAGTTAAAGCAAAGATATTGTATGGACCAGAAATTTGGGGAGTTGATGATAGAATTGTAGCATTAGATCGTAAGTAAATTTGCCAAAATAATTATGAAATTGCCAAACTCTACTGCAAATATTGGGGTGAGAATGATGCACGAAGGAATGAGTATACGGGCAGATTTTGTTAAACGAATAGGTAAGTGTTGGTTGAGACTAAAAGTGGGGGCAGGAGGTAAAATTTTAGGCATAGCATATCAGCCCATAATGAAACATCAAAATGAGGACTTCTGGCTGGATAGGGGTGAAGTAGCTACTAGACGACATAGGAATAGGTGCTACTGGCAAACGAAATTATCAGAGGTTCTGTAAGAAAGTTTCCCAAAGAGTGAAGAACACAGAAAGACAAACAATAAGGGCAGAATGTAATAGGAAGGGAACGCTAGTAACATTTTGTAAAACAAGTGAAAATATGGCAATAAGGACTCAGATGTTAACAATAAAAATTATAAAAATCGCATGGCGCAATAACCTCGAAGGACCATGGCCTACCAAGCGCCCGCTGCTCAGCCCGAAGGCCTGCAGATTACGAGGTGTCGCGTGGTCGGCAAGACGTATCCTCTCGGCCGTTATTCTTGGCTTTATAGACCGGGGCCGCTACCTCACCGTCAGATAGCTCCTCAAATGTAATCACGTATGCTGAATGGACCTCGAACCAGCCCTCAGATCCAGGTAAAAAATCCCTGATCTGGCCGGGAATCGAACCTGGGGCCTCCGGGTAAAGGGCAGGCACGCTGTCCCTACACCGCGGGGTCGGCCAGATATTAACTAAAAGGATAAGGCGGATAATTTGGTGGTTGATGGGAGTACACAGGAATAAAGCCATAAAAGAAAATAACGGAAATCAATGCATTTTATGTAATATACATATGGAAGTAGCACATCTGCTAAAATACTATACAGAAACAAGAAAAATCACAGAGGAAAAGTGAGGTAAAACTGAAAATCAACTTGAATTTTACAATCTAGCTAAGCTATTAAATAGAGAATGGGAGAAAAGAGGAATAGCAAAATTATGTAAATTTTTAGAGAAAAGTGGGAAAATAAATCTAAATAAGTCGAAAACAGAGGAAAGATAATTTAATAAGTTATTTAGATAATAGGATATACATGAGGAGGTACCATTGATTCCGTAACTCCCTGGAGTTCCTCAGAAGGCTAAGGTTGTCCAACTTTTAAAGACACGTCAGAGCCATATGAATGGGATATGTACTAGTAAATTTTATTCTAATTATTTTTTGTAACACCTTAATGTGAAATACTAACAAAAACTAACTGCATGTAATAGTTATGATTACAGTTTACCAATAGTCTCTCCCCACTTGGTGGTCATCTATAATTTGGACAGAAGGGTATTCTACGTAGGCAAGTTAAAAACATCTGCGATTTTGCTCTAATTGTCTCTAGGCTGGCTCTATGGCGTTGTGTGCTCACCAGCCGCTAGGTGGTACCGTTGTGTAGAATCTGTGGTAGGTTTCAGCGTTATCAGATCAGTACAGCTTGCGATGTTGTGACGTAAAGAAGGCCGCGCCACTCTCTGTTTGCATCAAGGAAGAACAGCGTTCCGTAATCCGTTTTTTGTAGTCTGAGAGTGTACCAGGAGCGGGAATTCATAGAAGACTTTCAGCACAATATGGGGGCAATGTTTTGCCACAGCGAAGTGTATATCAGTGGATTGAACAGTTCAAAAGGGGTCGCACGAACGTGTGGGATGAGGAAAGATCCGGGAGTCCATCTGCAGCCGTAGCTGATGAAGTGAAATGGCATATGGCTTTTAGTGCCGGGAGTGTCCGAGGACATGTTCAGCTCGACAGGTGCAGATCTTTCGATTTGACTCCCTTAGGCGACCTACGCGCCATGATGAGGATGAAATGATGAAGAAGACGACACATACACCCAGTCCCCGTGCCAGAGAAATTAACCAATTATGGTTAAAATTCCCGACCCTGCCGGGAATCGAACCCGGAACCCTTGTGACCAAAGGTCAGCACGCTAGCCATTTAGCCATGGAGCCGGACGCCATAACTGATGCCAATATTGAACAAGTGCGTGCCATCTAGCGGCTGGTGAGCACACAACGCCTTAGAGCCAACCTAAAGGCAATTAGAGCGAAATTGCAGATACTTATTGACTTGCCTTCTTCATAATTCATTCATTCATTCATTAATGTGTTCTTAAAGTAATTTGGACACCTGTATTCATCTCGTACCGGTATATCAGTGTAACTTCAACGAGTGATGGCAAGAGCGAACTACTTGCAGTATACAATCATGAAACGGTAATAATCAATAGGTTTCCAAAAAGCTACGGATGTACCGTAGTGAAGATTCAGTGTTGCATGTAGTTCATGCCTATCATCCAATTCGCATTACTTAGCATACCTATAATAACCTACTAGTGCCCAAATCTATCTAGCATTTCAAAGTCCATGAATTATCAGTTCGAAAATCTGACGAAGGCTTATTTTCTGTAATTATTCAAGGAGCGGATTTGTAACCAGGCTCTTCCTTGTTTTATTGACCGTTCTTCTTTTATTATCTGCTGTTTCACAGTGTAAGGTTGCCGGTATATGATGTATTTCCCATTTTCCCAATCTACTTAATGCTGTAGAGCAAAGGTCTTCAATTACTTTCCTCTGGGGTCAGGATTGATGGTAATATTGTAATAAACGGGATTCGGGGGTCAAATAAGTGGTTGCTTACGGTGATTGGTTACTCCGTGTAATATTTACAGAAACTAGTAAATACGGTGTATATCAGTATCAGTTAGCATGCGTTTTTATAAATTTCAGCCAGTGGAATGTTTAAATACAATACATTCACACACAACCAAAAATTTAGATCAATGATATTTTTAATTCAGTGATAATACACACGTTTAAAATATAGGCTACAATTCACCTAGCCGACCTTATTAGTGAGGAAAGTGGCATATCGTATTTTGTGGAATCTTTTCAGAGTTTGGAATGTACGAACGGCTAAGCAGTCCCTTAAGTGTTCCTTAGTAAATCTGGATCTGATATTATTTTCTGCAAAATTCATATTGGAAAACATGCTTTCAGACTCGTGTATGTTGACAAAAACATTGTCGGCACATATTTCGAAAACGTGTGCAAGTGAGGGTATGAATCGTTATCGAAGGAGAGCCAAAACGACACATCAACAATCTCTGCCCTTTCTTTTGCCATCTGAAACTGCAGCATATCCATACGCTATTCTACTCCGGAACATCATTCTCCTTGATAATCGACGGAAAATGGTTTTTCCACTGCCTGAAAAATTCTTTCAATTTGTTGAATTGCATAATTCACCAAACCGGATTCTGTAGTATGTTGTTTCCTGAGTTGTTTGATGTTATAAGTAAGTCATTCACATGGTTACTTTTTTACGACTGAGCAAATGGCTGTGTTGTTTGGGTCACGTAGCTATCAGCTTGCATTCGGGATATAAAGGGTTCGAACCCCACTGCAGCCCTGAAGATGGTTTTCTGTGTTTTCCCGTTTTGACACCAGATAAATGCTGGGACTGTACCCTAATTAAGGTCACGGTCCATTCTTCCCCACTCCTAGCCCTTTTCTATCCCATCGTCGCTACCTGTGTCGGTGCAACGTTATGCAGATTGTAAAAAAATATTTTACGTGAGAGTTCATTGACCCACAGACTTTTTAGAATCTACTTTGAGGAACATGGTGTCATGCACACAGATCTTTCGTTTCACAGCCTTTTGGGAAAACACGACATTACTATTTAGATCTTCGATATGATGTACCAGGCCCCTCAAATCTCCCACCATGCTACGAGCATCGCCTGTTACCACCAATAACATGTTTTACCATATCATATTTGGACAAATGCCTTACAGTGCTCGATATAGTGTCTTCCACACGACTGCTTGGATTTGTATCCACTGTGTGAGGAACACCGCGGGATAGTACGAGTGCCTGTGATTAGTACACCTATGTGATGTGCACCATGGGTTTGCGTTGCCTGCGAATGGCGCCATTATTTGAGAAACACCATAGGTGTGCGTTACCTGTGTGACGTACAATACTTGTGAGTAGAACCATAATGTTTTGAACACTCTGAGTTTACGCTACTTTTGGTTAGTTCCAAAACTTTATAAATACCATGGTTCCACTTTACTGGCAATAAGTACTATTATGAGGGACCGTTGACCTGGATTTTGAACCCCTTTAGACAACGAGCATAATCGATTCAGGGCAGTCCGTTGGTCAGTACGTAGTTTCTGGGAAGGTCAGGCTTTGTGGTTCGGATTCACTGATTGTTTTAAAATTTATATTCATCCATTCATTCATCATCACGTTTTGAATTCTGGTCAGTGGATGAATTTGTACGTTTAAATTGTCATTGTATTTCGTCTCATTTCGTACCGTTAGGGGCCGATGACCCAGTTGTTAGGCCCCTTTAAACAATAAGCATCATCATCATCAGTAAGACACTCCTGTTCTCTTGCAGCGGTGACAAATGATTCTTTCTTTTCTTTTTTTCTACCTAAAATCCAGGATTTTTAAAGACGCTTGTGTTGGTAAATCATTTCATGATTTTTTTGTCTTGCCCTTTTTTCTTCTTCACGGGGCCTCTAAATATTAGTTCCTAATTAGCGTCAAGATCTTTTGCTGGCCCTTAATGAACCTTTCATCTTCCGGCTTCGTGCATCACGGCCAAGTGAAATTGTCGGTCGTGGATGAAATATATACTGTTGAAATGGCCTTTTAAATTCCCACTGTTAATCACAGGAGCTATCTGATTGCATATTAAACATGTTCGTTTTGCGTCTGTACGTTCAAACAAAATTAAAAATTGCAGTCTAATACAAGCTTGAAGATACGATTTTCAGTTCCACTTTACATCTGTTGTTGACTGTTGACTATTCATGACGAAAACGTTCGCTGAATTAATTAAAAACTCGGACTGATATATAAACCACACGTTATTCATGCTAAGGAACAGCTAAGTACTAACTGTGGCAGGCAAGAAGCTGCAGACAGGATTAAAACCGAGTAAACAGTCACTGCCATCTTTGGAGCACACAGAAAACTTGTTCACTCTCATATCTTCAAAATATTGTACCCCCATCAAGCATTTTTCTGGGCCAGGGGACGTATGTCATACATTACTCTCTGAAATATTTTTGAGGTTTTAATTGCAACTTCTATTTCTTTCTTTCTTTCTTTCTTTCTTTCTTTCTTTCTTTCTTTCTTTCTTTCGACATCGTATAAACCGTGCATGTCCAGAAAAAAAAAAAAAGGGCATCGAAGTCCAGATCCGGCTCGTAGTCCGCCATTTGAAGATCCCTGCTGTAGAACACTTCAGCACAGATAAACATATCGGTATCAGCACCTTGCAGTCCCATGCGAGTCCGTGATCAGCCCGCACTCTAGTTCCATTGAAATCGGCGATGAGCTGATACAGAATATTACTGTGGTACAGGTCGTATGAGTATACAACTGGAAATTTGCAATGCGTCCTTTATTTCTTATGAGCATCGAAACAAAAGCAACAGATATAAAGATACGATTTAATTCGTGGATATTAGAGGAATAGCCTAAATGTCTAGGAAGTTCAAGATATCATTTAAGAAAACATAAACATAGGCCTATCATGTAGTTCGTGACCGAAATGTTTGGTCTGCTTAATATAGAACAAAGAATGTTTCTTGTATACAAAGAATACAAACTGAATCAAGACCTTTTACCCCCGATCCTCCTCCGTTTGCTACGTATATTGCCATAATAGTATCACAATTGCCAAGGCACTTAACATTATAAGAATCCATATACATCTGTAGTCTACCTCCTGGAGAGTGAAATTGAGTAAAGCTTACATTAGATATTTCTTTAAGAAATTGGTACTATACTTTTATGACTCCTGGATAGAGTCTGTCCATTATCTCTCAAATTTGTTTCTTTTAATGTAGAACTTGTGTATTTGAAGTGTGATATATCCTGTTATTCCGTCATAATTTAGAGCTTATGAGTTTTACGGGGGTAATCAGAAGAAAAACGTATTGCTGTTATATTACTTCCCCTGATTTTAGAAATTATTTGTTAGCCGTTATATATATTGCATCTCTAAATAAAGATCTGCTGAGTGTCTTCTCATTTCCCCTGAGTATACTATTCCCTCGTCCCGTAGTCCTTTGATAGAAAAGGCAGGAAACATCTGGTAGGTTTAGGGTTATATTTGTCACCCCTAGCAGAGCTCTTCATCACTCGATGGCAGGTGATCAGATAATAACACGGGTTAACTATGATTGAGCACCCCCGAACCACCGAGCTCCCTTTGGATTACCAAACCAAAGGAGAAGGGAGGGAAGGCACGGGAAGTAGGGCCATGGGATTAAAGATTAAGAGATTTCATAAAAAGGTAAATGAACCTTCGAGAAAGCTTGTCAAATGTTTTGTTGGCATATTAACTGATAGTCTAAATTGCTTCAAAAAAAAAAAAAAAAAAGGTTTGTCATTGTTGGGAAATTATAGACTATTTAACTTGAAGTCTTTCAGGCTGCCACGAACTTACTTCTACTGCTGCCAAGCGATCACTGCTACAGTTGCCTAGTGGTGCCACGAGAAGCGTCGAAAATGTTAAACTGCCGTGGACTCGAACTCTTTCTCCCCGATACCTAATTGAGCGTTCTATAATGCACGCTTTGCCGAGCGAGTTGGCTGCGTGGTACGCGCCGTGGAGCTGTGAGCTTGCTTTCGGGTGATGATGGGTTCGAATCCTACCATTGACGGCCCTGAATATGTGTTCCCGAGTTTTCCCATTTTCGAATTCCAGCACTAACAGCTGGTGTTCTGATCTAGTGCCTGTTGCTGTGGTACCCGTCGTCGTCGGGACAATCACTTAGCATGTATGATGACATTTTTGTCCATTCCTCACATTGTTATGTCGGTATGCCTCCCCTGTCAGCGGCTTGTCGTGACGTACTCGCTTCCTTGCTTTCTGTGGCCCTTTACAGTTGTTGTTTTTACTTGATAATCATGATAAATCATGATCTCTTCCTTCCAATTAAAAAGAAGCAAAGTGCGATACAAATAGTTTTAAGGAACAATGTTGAAACATAGTTACACAAATAGAAACACAAATTAACAAATTACTGTATCAGTCCTTATGCCACAGTCTCTGCAGCTGTATGTTTTAACCATCAGTTGTAGACCGAAACAGGTAACTGAAACCAGTCATCGGTAGGCGTGCACAACCCTGAGTCAGCAATGTGGGGAAGTGCAAACCGAGTTGCGTCAGCGTGCACAGCAATTTCTAGCACGGGCTTTGCGCTTACGACGGGCAGAGTTTGACACCCCTGGCCTAGAGGATTAAGCACTGATGAAGTATCACCTCGTAATGTGCAGGTGCAGGCCTTCGGGCTGAGCAACGGTCGCTTGGTGGGCCAAGGGTCATGGCTGTAGTGCCCTGGGGCTTGATTTATTATTATTACTATTATTATTATTATTATTATTATTATTATTATTATTATTATTATTAGTTCATTCGAGTGTTTGTAACTAGCAACATGGCATATGCAGTGCTGGTGATTATAGGTGTTTTCCTGTACGGTCAGTAGAGCGAAACTGATATGAGATAAGAACACAATTGATGGTGACAGGTGATGCGAAGCTGTACGCTTACACGAGGACCGTGTTAACACCATGTTGGACAACGTGTGTGCCTGAAATGAAGATAAGTTCTAATTGGCGTGTTATTAACTTCGGTAATGAGGATAAATCATGAAGGTGTAGCAGGAATAATAATAGTTAATTGCACGATCATTGATCTTGTAATCAGGACACGGTGACAATTGTTTCGCATGGACACATATATATCTTCAGAATCCTTGTTCATGGGTTTCAAAGTTACGCTGATTGCTGATTAATTTCCAGTGTAGGAACATCTTCTACCACGTATGGTCTCTCTCTCTCTCTCTCTCTCTCTCTCTCTCTCTCTCTCTTGAGTGTGTGTGTTAATGAGAAATTATATAGAAAATGTAATTTACTGCATTCTTTGTGTAAGTGTATGTACTATCTGCGTCTGATGAGAAGTGGTGGTGGTGATTATTGTTTTAAGAGGAAGTAGAAGTAGGCAGCCATCCTCTATATAACACTAATCGGAGAGAAAGAATAGAAGGGGTCCGACACTTCGAAAAATGAAGGTATCTGCCAAAGGAAGACAAGGGCCACGAAGGGCATGAAAATGAAAGACTCCCTAGGCCTCCATACGTAATACTGTCAGGGTCGGAAAAGAACAAGAGTTGACCAAGGGAGGTCGTATAGGATAGATGAAAGTGAGAAGCCTGGCACAAGTAAGTGGAAGCAATGTCAGAACTCATCTAAGGGCACCGTGGTCGCCAACCCACGCTCAAAAGCACAGAGCCTCTGGGGCCTCTTTTAGTCTCTGAGAGGTCGCGGCAGCTTGTAGGTATGGCACGAGTAACAGGCACTACACTCTTAGCGACAAGCATCAGTCGTAACAGACAATGCAAGCTCTAGCATATTCCTTATGTTCATGTTCATTATGCAGTATTTATTAATTATAGTAAATCTATATAAATAAAATTGTAGGGGGTCCGCTGTCTGTAATTTCTTTGGTTTTGCCAATTTTTCAGATATTTATCTGTTTTAGGTCAACTCAAGACCGAATCGGTGGATTTTACTTTTCGTGTCTGTTTGTATGTTTGTCTGACTGTTTGTCTGTTCCACCATCACGTCGAAATAGCTGGATAGATCTCAACCAAACTTAATATTTAGAGTATACTCATCCCGGAGAAGGTTTCGATATGCATATAATTTTAAAATCTTTGAATAGACGGGGCTCTTATATTATTGATTTTATGTAAACTCCGTTTACCGTACGTGAAACGCCTCTTCATTATAAACAACTTTCGTTATGTTCATAATTTACCTTACTCTTCACTTGTCGGAGAAATTCACAATTTTCTGCTGGTATCATGCTCTGCATTGAGTGACCGACAGACCGACAACGAACCTACAGGTTACCATGGCAACGTCTCTGACTGCATGCCAGCAGGGAAGTAACGTATTGCAATTTTCCTCATCATGCTTTTAAATTCGTGGTTGTTCCTGGGGTAGAAGGCAAGAGAGGCGTCAATCGGCCTATCTGCGGGATAGTGGCGGAATATCGTTGGAGGTTATAATCGCCCTCGAATAGATTAAGTAATAACACCATTAGTCATTTTCTTATTTGTTTACCTAAGAATCACTGCACCTGAATTTCTCCTTTGTTACCGTTTTATTATATCCATAACTCACACCAGCACAATTTATTGAGGGGCATTTGATTTTCTAGTACATTCACTTGGCATTTACATATTTGTCGTTATCCGGCTGTCCTCAGATATAATCCATTTTCTATTAATTTCGACTTTCTTAACTGTATTATTTTCTTCCTTAATTACGCCGTATGTACGCGAGTGCTAGAAACTACTGGATGTATTTCCACCAAGCTTCATATTTAGAATCCACCTGTCCTTGATAGGTTTTAGGGAAAATATTGTTTCTAAATCCCTGAACTGACTGGGGGTTTATACGAAACCGAAACAGTGGTCAGCGGATAATGCTTAGAATCCGGTCGTAAGAATTATATCACAAGACATTGACAGTGGCTAATAAGAAGAGTAGTTATACGGTCATTTGTAAATGTCTTTATTATCGGCCAGGCCGAATGGCTGAGACGGTAGAGGCGCTGGTCTTCTGACCCCAACTTGGTAGGTTCGATTCTGGGTCAGTCCGGTGGTATTTGAACGTGCTTACATACGTCAGCCTCGTATCCGTAGATTTATTAGCACGTAAAATAACTCGTGCGAGACAAAATTTCGACAGTTCTGCTTCTGCGAAAATCGTCAAAAGTAATTAGTGGGACGTAAAAACAGTAATATTGTCTTTATTGTAGTTTTTCTAGGAAGTTGTTTAATTTTATTTCCCTAAAATATGGTAATCTTGTTGTAGGTTAGACTATCAAAGACCGAGCGAGTTAGCTACATTTTTTGGATCGCGTGACTATGAACTTGCATTCGGGAGATAATGGGATCGAATCCCACTGTTGGCTGTCATGAAGATGGTTGTCCGTGGTTTCCGATTTTCACACCTGGTGCTGCACCTTAATATTGGCCACGGTCGCTTCCTTCCCAGTCCTAGCCCCCTTTCCTATTCCATCGATGCCATAAGACCTCTCTTTGTCGGTGCGACATAAAACGCATTTAAAAAAAGGACTACTAAAGGTAATAAGAATACTAATTTATCAGAGTGATTGCAGTATTATTAATTATGTCCAAACACATATTGTGTGACAATGTTGAGGGGAGAAATACTGACCCGCAGTACATGCATCACTAGAACGAAAATATACCCTAGTTTATGCAGTACTGAATGCCTTTGCTGGCAGGACCTAGTGTTTACAGTGCATTATGTCTTCTGGTATAGGCTAGAGCAGTTTTGTTACTTTCATAGATCTGTCTCTGTCTTATCCTTGGCTTTGACAATATGAAAGTGACCGAGGTATGAGCGATGCTAGTAATGCCAATCCTTATGCAGCCAGTCCCTGCTATGAATGGTGTGAAAATGTTGCTCATAGGGTCGGTTGGTGCATGCATTTCAGTGGGCTTGGCAGACTGATATGTAATAGCAACTCTGGCTCGGTGAGGAAAGCAACGGGAAACTACCTCACTCCTCATTTCCCTAGTACGCCTCTTCAGTGATGCCTAGGCCATCTATGATAGCTGATGTCAGAGCTGTTAAGGATCCCACCAACGGAATCGCTGACGGACTGAACACACATAGCCTACATGCAGTACTGAACCTTAGATGACAGAACCTTTCTGGTTAGAGTTCTAAGCTGAAATATTATCAAATAGAGGTTTTCCTAGGTGCAACGACGATATAATAGTTGGACATATTGTGAATTTATGCAATTATGGTTCTCACAAGAGAGGAGAAGCCGTTTACCGTGGAGCAAAATTTCCTGTCATACGGAGTGGGGCATCATAATGAGCCGAGTCTGCTTCACGTTAAGGAAGAATACGAGGAACGATGTAATAAGGTGGCACTAAATAACAGAACAATGTTCGCTGTCGTTGACAAGTTCCGTCATACAGGATCGGTCTTATGTCAACGAACGGGGCCAACAGGGCGCCCAAGGACCGTCTCCACAAACGAGAATCATAGACGACTTCTTCAAAAGGTGATACGTGTCCGGTCATGAAATGTTGTGCCCTTATTTTGTCGAGAATGCTGCACAAAATCCAAAAAGCAGTGGACCAGGCAGTCTACAAAGATCTCGATATTACTCCATTCATGCGGGATTTGCGCCGTTTTGGTCGCACCAGAAACTTACACCTCCAATGATCATGAATACAGCAAAATGAAGTTACCCTACAGCTCCCTGGATCATGTTGAAAGAATCAATTTTCAAGACAGATGACCCACCTACAAATATTCCCGAATTACGCGAGAAGATAACGAACATTTCAGTGTAATTGTTTTAGCCACATGCTGTAGTATCATCTCCTATTCGTCCAAGCCGTCAAATCTTCATAATTCTGTAACGACTTCTGGTTTATTTTCTCTTCTCTTGCTTACATATTCTAAGGTTAAAAACCAATCAGCAATGTATCTTCATTTATATTAAATGGCATTTAATGCACAATTTCCTTGTATTTATTTTTAGTTAAAATTTATTTCTGTTATTTATTGTATTCGTTTATTAAATGTGCGCTCAGTCTAAACATGAGTTGGTGGAAATTGTCCAACGTTTCAATTACGTGCATTTTGCGCGTGTCCTATGCAATGACACTACTGCATTTGATAAAAAGTATACTTGAAAGATGATATCTGGTTACGCCCTTCAGCAAAAAATAAACGACAACGGTCGCTCGATTTTATGTTCTTTAGTGAGTTTAAACTATACATGATTAAAATCCTATCTATCAAAAAAGAAGAGAAACGCTGTACAGAGATGTGAACATATTGACGCTAGTATAAAATACAGTTTTGTTGAATTAACAGTCTAGGTGTCATTTGTGAAATTCGATATGACAATACAATGTGCAATCATCAAAAGTACTGTTCAGTACCGTTCGTGAACAGTGGGAAAATCTAGAATTCATTTCTGGTATACTATTTTGCCTCGTGTAACCTGTGTTCGAGAAAATTTTAATAGTTTTGCCTTGAAAAATCTTCGAGAAAATTCACAAGGATGGTTATTCTGTCCGGGCATGCTCCTAAAGCGCAACTAACCGGAACAGTTTTAAAGACGAATGGCGATTGGAAGTTAAAAATAGATTTTCGATGCCTATAACAATATTAGTTCGGAAACGATCCTGCAGCCAGGCTGTCGAACCACCAAAACAAACACCAAAGCGGTAATGTCCATGCAGGATAAGTGGGATTTGAAATCCGTATTAATTCAAGTCTACTTCCTTTGTCAAGCAATGGAGTAATCTAAAAGAGAATAAATAAACATTCTTCCGGCTAGATTATAGGTAACAAAAACAACATTAAGGACGAAGAATTAAGTTTGGAATTCTGGAAACCAACTACTGTGAAGAGGTGCTTCCTGTGTGTTCAGTTGGAGAGGGGACGTTCAGATCCGAAGAAACTTTTTATTTTATTGAAGTGTTATTGCTTAAAAGGATATTATTATTATAAATATTCTTCATTTTTATGCGGATGAGCGTGGCTCGATTATGAGAGCAATACAGTTTTTGTTTCATGTGTAATGAGTGGATATGGTAAATATGAACTTTCTAATATCGGGATACAGGTAGGCCTGTAACCTGTCACTGTTTCCAGTGTAGTAATTAGAGTTTTTTGAGGAGTGGTATGCGAATTGACAATGAGGATTTAAGCTAAATATTGAAAATTATATTAGCGAACAGAACGACACAGTAATTATAGCCATGCTAATTCACACTCCACATGAATATTTCACTGCTCTGGAATAAGTATCTTTAGTAAACTAAGTTAAATAATGTTGATAGAAATAATACTGAATTTAACATGCGGGAAAATAGCAGGAAATGAGTACCGAGTTTAAGTACTATGAGTGTAGTTCATGGACCAATTTGCAATTCCTTCAGTGCTTTTTATTTAAATGTGCGGGTTCTGTCAAGCGTCACCCCCAGGTATTTTGGAGTGGCACAGGTCAATAGAGAGCTAACTGATCAGAGTTCACGGAGATGTTGCTGTAGTGTCTACTATTGATCCAACCCCAGAATCTTATGAGACATTCGTTGGAGCTGTGAAAAAATGTTCCAGACGTTCTAAATTTTCTCGAAGTTACCCCGTGACTGGCGGTCGTCATTTATCCCAGGTCTCAGCTTAGATTTAGCTGCCCACTTGATGGAATATACTGTACATTCCTCTATAAAGACGATCCCTTCAGCTAAGAGAGAGTGTAAGGTGGCAACCACCTCATCTCGTCCTCGAGGGCAGCAAAGAGGGATCATGGTATCAGGACAATAGACGATCTAGACCTGACAGGAGATAGCCACGAAGTATTGGTATTGATGAAATGCCTCAACAAGGCCAATAATACACTTAAGAAAATGGAAATTGCAACACCATGAAGGCATTGGTCGTTTGTGTTGATTTTCAAGATATGGAACGATGCCATGCAGGTATGTAAACGATCAAAGTTTCAGACCCAATGGATTGTTGCTACAGGTCTCCCCACGTGATTGGTCGCGGAGGAATCAACTCCAGTATACGGACTCTGGTGTAGCGTAGTTGACTTGCAGTCTGTGCAGTGAAGTGTTCCCCGTCAAACATGCCTCGACGATAGAGAAGAGCACGCTATCAACAACTGTCGCCGTTTGAGAGGGCTCGGATAATTGGGCTGTGTCAGGCTGGATTATCGCTAAGGACTGTCGCTGCACGTGTTGGCCGACAGGCATCTACGGTACAACGTGTATGGCAGCAGTGGTCAAATGAAGGTACCCATACTCGTAGACCTGGCACAGGCCCAGCGCGACAGACAACTGTGAGAGAGGATCGCCGCATCATTCGGATGGCCCGGATGGAACCCCATGCAACATCAGCGCAAATTCGAGCAGCTGTGGCACCCCACGTTACACAACAAACAGTTGGTAATTGCCTGCGTACAGCTGGCTTACGAGCCCGTGTCCCTGCAGAAGGTGTTCCATTGACCCCACAACAGCGACGTGTAAGGCTGGCCTGGTGTCGAGAAAGATCGACGTGGGTCGACGAATGGCATAGGGTCGTCTTTAGTGATAAATCGCACTTCTGTCTTGCCCGCAGTGATCGCCGGAATCGTGTGCGCCGACGTATCGGGGAGAGAAGCCACCCAGATCTTATTGTCGAGAGGCACACAGGGCCAACACCAAACATTATGGTCTGGGGAGCTATTGCCTTAATGTGAAATCACAGTTAGTGCTTGTTGAGGGCACCATGACTGCTCGACAGTACGTTGATAGGGTACTCAATCCAGTGGTTGTCCCTATGATGGCGAACATTGCTAATGGGATGTTTCAGCAGGATAATGCCCGGGTTCACACTGCACGCATCTCCAGAGAAGCTCTTCGCGACATCACAGCCTTAGAATGGCCCGCCAGATCCCCGGACCTCAGTCCTATTGAGCGTGTGTGGGACATGATGGGTTGACAACTGTCCAGCCGTCCGCAGCCACCCACAACTCTGGAACAACTGACCCGTGCAGTGCAGCAAGCATGGGGCACAATTCCTCAGGAAGCGATCCAGGGCCTTATTGACTCCATGCCTCGACGAATTCATCAATGTATTACAGCTCGTGGTGGGCACATCCTGTATTGATTGTTGTCCAAACTTGCGGTCAGAGGGACCTGAAAGTGTAATCATCGAATCACAACTGAACACTCGTCCTGCATGTTCAATTGCAGCAATGTAGCACCACTCCTTCTGGGTGTTGCAATTTCCATTTTCTTCAGTGTTAACGGTATCTTGTATGATTATGTTGAACTCATTTCAGTATGCAGCATTTTCTGTTTACTTCTCACGTTCTTCGAAATATTATGCATCGGCCACAGCTAGCTGATGGCATTTACAATGTCGTCATAGCGTACTCCTCGGGTATCTTGCAAAATGGCAAACTTTAACGTGAGCTGTCTGTGGTAATAGTCGCAATTTATTTTTAAAATTCTCAGCAAATTTGGAAAATACGTATTCTCCGTGATATGCTATCGTTCTGAACTGTTCATTGAAACTTCATGTTGACGAATTCTTCTAAATTTCACTTGATTGGAAAGAAGGATTCTACGTGGGCTAGGGATGTTCCGAAGTTCTTACGAACAAGCCGACACTGAACACCTTCTCCGTAACTTGAAGCGGTGCGTCGTAGCGCAAGAAAATTCATTATAGGGCTTTTTTCGTAGTGATTTAACATCGCGTTAACTTAGACGACAGAAAGCGGTCATGGATTTAATTAAAGTACAGTACCGGCATTTGTCTGATGTGAAAATAGTTAACCACGGAAAACCATCTTCAGGGCTGCCAATGTGGGGTTCGAACCCACCAAGTTCCGAATTACAACTACGCGGTCTGTACTGCGTAGTTAACTGATTCGGTGGGTATATGTTAAAGGAGTTGAATATTGTTACAGATTGTTATAGTTCCATTGACCTTTCTTCTGAATAGTGCATCCTTTTATCAGTGTGACCTATCACGCATCGGAAAATTAGTTTTATCTGCCAAATGCACACATGCATTCGTCCTTTCCCTTTATATAAGCCAGTCATTAGTACTATCGCACTCTTCCTGTTTTTGCCGGAGGAGTAAACTAAACTGTCCCAAACCATTGCAGAAGCTATGGCAAAAGTACTCCCGTCGTCCCATGCAGCCTGCTGTGTCGTCCGGATTTGACTAGAAAAGTAGGTCAGAATTAAGTAGATAGTTTATCGGTGTCTTTAAATTATTAACTAATACTCGTCCGGGTGGTTGGGGATGTTTGGAGGTTCTGATGTGTCTCTTGTCTAAAAGCACAAAGATTGTAAAAAAATTTAATTTCTAACGAATATTTGCTATCAATAACACATTTTCAGGGTGTTAAAATCAGTCCTTAAGCTCAGAGAACGTGCGCGTCGTGCGTCTGCAGATTACCCACCTCTGTAATCGAATATCTAATTGGTTAATCATCAGTGTTTGGAGAGCTGAGGTTTGAATCTTTCGGTTGACAACAGCTATCTTATCATACGTCACTCTCACTCCAAGAAAATCGCAGGGAAGTTTATTAACATTCTTACGGAAAAATTAAAATATATCAGAAAATGAGTGGAGTTCGTCAATTTTGCACCATTTGGTTATGTTTTTATTTCATCTTCAATCAATCAATCAATCTATCTATCTATCTATCTATCTATCTATCTATCTATCTATCTATCAATCACAACTTGTTCTCCATTGGCCACATGATTTAATTTAATTGTAATTTTACACCTGGAATACACATATTAGTTTCAAGCTTTCACTTTCTCTTCGTCGTGTTTGAACGTACTGAAGATCGAAGTTTTGATATCTGAAACACGGCTAAATGTATAGTACTTTGTCTCACCATTGGGTGTCGACTCTAAGCCCCTGCGAAGTAGGCAACACATCAATTGGTAGAATGAAGACGGAGATCTGTATTGCAGGTGCAGTAGTGGAGAGCGTTGTTTATTTCTTTTCTTTTAGATTACTCCATTGCTTACGATTCTGACAAAGAAAGTCGACTAGAATTAACAAACTAAACAAACAAATCAATCCGCATGAGAAAGTGTGAGTCGTCTTTGCATTCAGGCATTGATTTACGCCCGACCTTGTGCTGAAATGTACTTTTTTTAAACTTCATTTTGTGTAGAACTGTGTTCATTGAGAGTTTCGTTCTTGACCTCAAGAGTAGCTCAATAAAATGTATAATGGACAGCGAAATCTGATGGAATGCTCTTTTAATGTGTTTGCAGTTACTTCTGTGTCGCGGACTATTAGGTAGGCCGGAATAAGGTTGCACCTGACAGTTGTATTTCATGTTGGCATCACTAAAAATAGTTAATTAGAAACGTCACCCATCAGTCATGATGACCAATCCACTACTTTTTATTTCGTGTATAGTTATACATTGTAGTTCGTATTCAATTTCGTATACGGTAGTGCTTTAGATTACGAGAGCCCTTCTTTATGAGGAAGCGTGAGTCCTCTTTGTATTCAAGTATTGATTTACGTCCGACCTTGTGTGTTGGAAGGTACTTTTACTTAACTTCATGTTGTATAGGCATGATAAATACATTTCATTTACAAAAATATAAGAATGTTATTTTAATGTAACAGAATAAAGATGAACTATTTTCATTCTATTGTTGTTGGCAATTCGGCTATATTAGTGGTGTCATCTATAAGTAGCTTGACTACCATGTTGTTGTGTTGTCAGTTTTCCTGTTGTCGCTAGGTGTGTTTCGCGCGTTTTTGGAAGTTGGATAGTTTTGTGTTCTTTGTGAGAAAATTGTGGAGGTTTTTTTAACTAGTGCAGTGCGATGTCACGAAGCGATAACATCATAGTGATGAATCGCGAAATTATAATCCTTTACACCGAGGAATGCCCCTTAATAGTCAGGCATGTGAATTATGCGGAGAACTCGTGGAGTGTTACAAGAGGGAAAGAGAATTCGTACGCATTTATGGCCGTCCCCGTGTTCCTACAGATCAGTCGTGGATCTCACATTGTGAATCAGGTAAGGGGTCGGTTTTAAAGTTTTCGTAAATCTAATAGATTTTACTTGTAACCTTTTGTGATAGCGCCGGTATAGACCATACTATTGATTTATTTAAAGCGAGATTCTTGTTGGCCGATTTCATTTGTACTGTGTATTATCGCGATAAAATAGAAGCACGTTTCTATAAACTCACCGTGTCGTGCGATCAGCTGTTATTATGGCGGCAACATCACTGCGGGCGGCAGTGCAGTGAGACCAACATTTTGCGCAGCCGTCCAATGCAACCGTACGCCTGCCCACCTGTAACATGTATTATGACTCAGCTTGTGTTTAAAACTGGATATGATGTCACTGTGGTAACGGCGAAGATGCATCTCAGCCTCTGAGTTAATTATTAATTAGTTCATACATTGTAAGCAGTTTACGCAACATTGCAACCCTAATGGCAAGACCTTGTGAATGTAACTTGCTTCCGCTCATTCTTATTACTGTACTTCTCTTCATTGCCAGCATTATTATGGCTGCCTGCAACCATACACTGCAGTGACGCTGTTTACAGATTATCGTTGGTGCTTTCTGAGGACATGGAAATTTCCTGTTTTGTGAATAGACATACATAGCATTCAGAAGCAGGAGGAAACAATATAAATTGACATCAGTTGTAGCTGGGTAATAGCGTTGTTTGTGTGGATATGTTTTACTCTTTTGATATGCTCCTAGACCTGCACGAAACTCTCGTGCCATGATAAGATTCAGCATCCAAAGTTGGTGGGTTTGTTTGAGATATAAAGCTACAATATTCTTAAGGTTGTATATGTATTCACCCCCTCCCCCACATTCATTACTGAATAAAGCCGGAGTGGTATTTAACTATCTTGGAACTTTTCCCAATCCTATGCGCCACCAATGTTGACGTTGTCGACAGTCTGAGTCAAGCAACAAAGAAAGCTTTGTCACGCGCGTTCACTCTCTCTGGCATCGGCTAAGAAAAGGTAGAGGGAAGTACAAATTTAATTCTAATTCGTTATTTAAACCCTTCGTTTACTCCCCGTTAATTATAAAAGGTAAAATTATTACTATTATTCCTGTGTAAGGTACGATGATACAGTATTTACTTGTGTGGGGGAACAATCGCAGTTAATTACTTCAGTCATTCAGCTACCAATTTGTCGTTTACGATATGTGTATCTGTTTGGCGGGTACGGTTATATTGTAGTGAATTGTGACCTACTTAGTTGAATGTATTTGCAGTCCTCCAATTTAAAGGTCAATGATAGATTCTTCGAATCCCTCTCTTACTGCTACTGCAGCTGGACACATGCCTTGATAATTTATTGATGAATACATTTATGTAACCAATTTGCATGCAAGCGTATACTAGTTTAATGTCATTCACTTACCTGCGGAAACTAAAGGCTTTAAACTGAAGATAAAAATGGAAAGGATAAAATTCATCCTGAAATAGACTTTCTTTGTTTAATTTCCTCTCAGATATACTGAGATGGATCATCTAAAATTGCTAACGGAAATATTTCCCAGAAGAGATCTGGAATATAACTGTTTCCACAAAATTAGAATGAAGTATTTCTCTCTCCGTAATTTCAGTAGAGGTGATGTTTTCTGGAAACCTTCGCGAAATTCCCGTCAGTTCGCTCCTCATCAGGCATAAATGAATTAAAAGTTTGGTTTAATATCGTAGAATGTATGCAGTATACTTTATTGCTTTCTGTTTTAACCTTGGATAGTCTGCGAATTTATTGGTGAGCTTCATTTTATTTGAAATTCTTCCTACAGCATTGTTCAGGCTACCAGAAAAAACAAAGAAAACCGTACTAATTATGGTTAGACATGACATATTCATTTTATAAGTAGAATAATTGAAGAAAAATAAACAAAAATAAGCAAGTAATACGTTTTAAGGTCCATATGCATGGCCTCTAAAAATTGAGGTTGAGCCGCTTAGTGTGTTAATTGCAGTGGTAATGATGAAAGTTTTTGCAAGTTCGAACTGTTGCTGTTTCTCAGATTTACAGTTTTTGACTTGAAAAATCTCTTCATATTGAAGTTTCACTGTTATGTTATACTGTTATGTTAAGGCACCGTAAATTGTTCTTACTGATATGCAGGGCTAGTACAACAACACATTTCGACAGGAAACACAAAGCCAACAGTAAGTTAAGAAGCAAGGAAAAGCATATATTTCTATTCGATAGGCAACTGAATGTGAATTTAGTACGGGCCTTTGTCATGCCCTTATCTTTTACATTGGTAAAAGTTTACATTTCGTTAAATGTCTTCGTAGCTCGACAAGACTACAACAGGTGGACCTCTAGGATTGTTCACTGGAGACCATGGGAACACAAGAGAGGCATTGGAAGACCCCAGAAGAGATGGCTCGATGACTTAAAGCTGTTGGCTGGAACACGCTGGTTCCAAGTGGCTCAAGACCGAAGACGATGGAATCATATGGAAGAGGCCTATATCCAGCAGTGGATTGAAGTAGGCTAGAAAAAAAGAAAAAGAAGAAGAAAGTCTACGAATTAGGATGTTTGAAGTGGTTTAAGACATGTTTTATTTTCCGTATTTGTTCATGTTACTGGGTATAGTACATACTGTATTTTAGAAAACTTGAGTATCCTTACATAATCGAACATTTTATTTTAATTATAATCCATATTGTATGGTTTCAAACTTATTTTTGTCAGATAATCGTTTAAAATTTAAGATTCTGTATTTCAAAGCTTTATTCTTGAATTTCTATGCAATGTTGAAAGCAGGTTTTGTGGTATACACATTCTTTTGTTTATTGCTGGGCCTCGGCTTTAACCTTGTCAGTCGACTTCCGTGTCAATAGAATTCTTTATAACAGACCACAGCAGGTCTGTTCCAGACAATTAACAGAGCATTAGCGCCAATAAGGTTAACCTGTTGTATTTAGTACTTCATGAACAATCTACAGTCGTGTGTGAGCTTTGAGTGCATCTTCTGTGTGGTTTATATATTTGTTCATTCGGTGTATTAACTAGTTAAAATGCCATCAGATCGTAAGTCCTCATCTGTAAAATTGCGGTTGTATGTTATAGATGTTCTGAACGAAGGACTATCAACAGATGGTAATTATTATTATTGTTATTATTATTTATTTTTTAATGCCTGCCAGAAAACATAGTCCAGTTCTCAGCGCTTTCTAATACAACACCACATTTCGACAGGAATCACAAAGCCGACGGTAAGTTAAGAAGCAAAACATATATTTCTATTCGATGTGCAACTGAATGTGAAGAGTGAATTTAGTACGGGCCTTTGTCATGCCCTTATCTACAAGTTAAACAACCCATCATTAAAGGAATTCCTGGAAAAATACACGGTGCGTATACGAGACCAATCAGGTAGAACTATGCACCATTGATCTATGAAGAAACTCTGGGAGAAATATGAAGAGAAATAAGGAAATCTATGCAAGATATTCCAATCTGGTTATCACTTGATGAGACGGCAGACAGCGCAGAGAGAATGATAGGGTACGTCGTCATCAGTTTATGAATGGTGAGCCTTGTAAACCTGTTCTATAGGGGCCGATGACCTTCGATGTTAGGCCCCTTAAAACAACCACCATCATCAAACCTGTTCTATACCATGTGAGGTCTTGGATACATGTAACAACAAGAGCATAGACAGAATGTTCAATAATGCCATGGACAGATGGTATTAGATACGAAAAGGTGCTAAAGTTTCTGAGTGATGCAGTTCCGTACATAGACAACCGTATAAATGGTCAAAACCGTTGAAGCATTGAAAGTTATATATCCGAAACTGATTCATTTCACTTGTTTAGCCCATGCCCTTTAGCGGTGTGAATAACTTATTCGATTTTGCTTGATATCTTCAATGAAGAAAGTTTTTTGAAGGCTCCTAGCAGATTTCAGATTCTGAGAGATATGGTGCTCTGATATGCAACTGTTGCCAAAACCAATCAATCATAACTCAATGGGGAACGTGGTTACAGGCAATGCAGTTAACATTGAAGCCATCGAGAATGTGTTAAGTATCTTAGATTCGGAAAGTGCTGCTTCAGTTGAATCTGTAAAGGCAGTTGTTGGTAAAAAGAGTGAAAAATAACATACCGTAGCTTACATCCAAGCGAACTTCTCATGCACCACAGCAGCATTAAATGTTCTTCAAAAAACAAGAGACCACTCTCCCCAAAAGCCTTGTCATATTTTTAAGGGAAGTGATTGAATGTCTGAGCTGCTGCAGTGCAAGGTTGGAGAAGTCGCAAAAGTGAAGATAAACACAGTGATAGCCAAGAATCAAGGATATAGTGATATGTAAAAAATCAGTGCAATTTCAAGTGGTGAATCAATTATGTAACTAGATCTGGATTCATCTCTTCAAGATGTTGCAATGTTGAGAGGAGTTTCAGTGAGTACAAAGCAATTTTAAGAGACAATAACATAGATGCAGTTTCACGTTTGAAAATTGAAAACAGTGTTTCATAACCCACCGCTTCGCAACCAGGCAGTTTTCATTAAAAGATTAAGATGTCCCTTCACCACGCCCCACACACGCACAAAATTGTAGCAGCAGCCCAAAATAAAATACCAATTATATATGTAAGAAGGTTAAACTTTTGTTTTGTGACTTTCTTTCAAATTAGTGCATGGCATATATGTAGTATTTTTATTGCATATATATCCTAGCCCTGTTGATATGTATTAATGTTTTCCTCTTTTTTTTTTTTAGGTGAGTATTGCTGCCGCAGGCCTAGTGGATAAAGAAACTTGTCTGTTGTCTGTAAGTTGAACAGTATTATACCAAGTAATAGTCTTGTTTGTGAAAGTTTAATCGTTGTAAATTCATGCAAACTTCACAGCACCCACTCCATCACGTTGGACCTATAATTCCCTCCTCTCCATCCCTCATCGTATTTGCTACGTTTTATACATATATCTAATGTAATGGTTGCCCTCAGCTTCCTGTCTATTAATTCTAATCCTACCGGGCGAGTTGGCCGTGCGCGTAGAGGCGCGCGGCTGTGAGCTTGCATCCGGGAGATAGTAGGTTCGAATCCCACTATCGGCAGCCCTGAAGATGGTTTTCCGTGGTTTCCCATTTTCACGCCAGGCAAATGCTGGGGCTGAACCTTAATTAAGGCCACGGCCGCTTCCTTCCAACTCCTAGGCCTTTCCTATCCCATAGTCGCCATAAGACCTATCTGTGTCGGTGCGACGTAAAGCCCCTAGCAAAAAAAATTTTCTAATCCACCCCATTTATCCTAGATTAATACCTCATGGAAATTTGATGATGATGATGATAATAATAGTTTTTCGTCCCCCCCCATTGCCGGGCTGAGTGGCTCAGACGGTTAAGGCGCTGGCCTTCTAACCCCAACTTGGCAGGTTCGATCCTGGCTCAGTCCGGTGGTATTTGAAAGTGATCAAATACGACAGCCTCGTGTCGGTAGATTTACTGGCACGTAAAAGAACTCCTGCGGGACTAAATTACGGCACCTCGGCGTCTCCGAAGACCGTAAAAGTAGTTAGTGGGACGTAAAGCAAATAACATTATTATTATTATTATTATTATTATTATTATTATTGTTATTATTATTATTATTATTATTATTATTTTCGTCCCACTGACTACTTCGACGTTTTTCGCAGACGCCGATGTGCCTGAATTTTGTCCTACATGATTTTTTTAAGTATCGGTAAATCTACAGACAAGAGGCTGGGGAAATTGAGCACCTTCAAATACCACCGGACCGATCAGAAATCGAACCCGCGAACATCTGTTTAGAAGGCCAACTCTTCCTCTATCTGAGTCACTCAGCCAGGAGACGCTATCTGTTTACCTCATATGACTGTTGAATATTTTTTTACCACACATGTGTAGCTGATAGATTATATCATTTTGTAGTATCCTTTCTGGTTACCTGTCTGAGTTGTGTTGTTGAAATGTATCCTGGAACCTTACATAAGGCCCTATCTCAAATTTTACTAAGTGTACCGAGGGAAGGGCAGTGTGGCGTGCGCCGCGTAACTGTAAGCTTTAATTCGGGAGATGGCGGGTTCGAACCCTACCATAGGCAGCTCTGAAAACGTTTTTACAATTTCAAACTAGGGAGTTGCTGGGGCTGTACGTTAATTAAGGCTACAACCGCTTCCTTCTCAATCCTGACTCTCTCCTATCCCATTATCGCCGACGTTAAATCACTAACTTGCATGAAAAAGGCGCCCGATGGGTTTGGTGAGAGGGCTGCTAGAAGTCGTCATGGCCCGGAGTCAAATGCCTTAGCTTTAGATTCCTTAGTCTTCTGGTGATATAGAGACATGGACAAAAGCATTCATTCCCCTAGCCACCCAATACAAAATGCTTTATTGCTGGAGTCCGCCTCGTTGGCTGAACGGTCAGCGTGCTGGCCTTTGGTTCAGAAGGTCCCGGGTTCGATTCCCGGCCGGGTCGGGGATTTTAACCTTAATAGGTTGTCTTCATCATCATTTCATCCTCATCACGACGCGCAGGTCGCCTACGGGAGTCAAATAGAAAGATCTGCACCTTGCGAGCCGAACCTGTCCTGAGATATCCCGGCACTAAACGCCATACGACATTTCATTTCATTGCTTGACCAATACGGAGTACAGGTCAAAATTACAAACCCAAACGTATATCTTGTACAGCAGTGGTCATTAAAAAGCACAAAATAAACTGGAAGTAAATAACAGTACATAACAAAGCAACAAATTCGTACTCCATGACATTACTGGTCCGGACATAAGTATTCATACCTTACGTGTAAAAATCAGGTTTGAACGAATAAACAGAAACCTTGGTTGTTCCGTGGCCTTAGTTGTGTAGTAGATGCAGAGAGAGACGGGCTGATCAGCTGGTCATAGACGGCACTAGTCCAATGGCGAGGAAAACTAGGGAAACGTCTGTTGAAGAGAGACGACTTATTCTACGCCTTCACCACCAAGGGAAATCGTATTCCGAGATCCATTAGAAGAAGTAAACTAACTGTGCAAAGCATCATACATAGGTTAAAAAGGCAGAATGTTCTTATATGCAAGAAAAGAAGCGGACGTCCGATGAAACTGACCGCACGAGAAGAAAGGTTCATAGTAACCACAATTAAAAAACAACCACACACTACATCTTCGGCAATAGCATCGCAGCTGGCAGAATATTTCCATCATGCAGTGTCACACAAAACAGTAAGGAGGGTCCTTCATCGTGCTGGGTATCGATCTAGGGTCCCAGGAATGAAACCGCTCATAACGAAAGTGAATCGACGGAAGAGACTACAATTTACAAAAGAATATGTGATGTAAGATAATGCGTTTTGGTCGACAGTGATTTTTACAGATGAGAGTAAATTATATATTTTCCGAAGTGGCGGACGCATTTTAGTGTGGAGACGCCCTAACACAGAGCTCGATGAGCAGAACCTCGTTACCACTGTGAAGCACTGTGGGGGTGGGGTTATGGTGTGCGGCTCAACGGCCGCTTCAGGTGTCGGGGAGTTTCTATTTATGGACAGATTTCAATATTTGAATATCCTGAAAGAAAACATTCGCAAAAGGGCCGAAGAGCTTGGGATTTTACTTCCAACACGACAATGACCCCAAACATACGGCGGAAATTGCTCGTTTGTGGGTACTCTTACAACACGCCGCACACATTAAAAACACCTTCCCAATCGCCGGATACCAACCCCATCGAACATCTATGGAATGAATTGGAGTCCAGACTAAGAAAACACCACTTAACAGGTAAACCACACTTGAAACCGTTACTACAACAAGAATGGCGGAACATTTCATCTGAACTAACACGAAAACTGGTGTTCTTAATGCCGAGCAGGTTAAAAAAAGTAATATGCAGAAAAGGCAAACAAACGCGCTACTGATCGAGTTGATAATATCTGTTTCTTCATTGAGTTCTGAACTCTTCTCGAATACGGTATGGATACTTATGTCCAGATAACTAGTGTCATGGACTACGAATTTGTTGCTTTGTTATGTGCTGTTATTTACTTCCAGTTTATTTTGCGCTTTTTAATGTACACTGCTGTACAAGGTATACGTTTGGGTTTGTAATTTTGACCTGTACTCCGTATTGGTCCAGCAATAAAGCATTTTGTTTTGGGTGGGTTGGGGTATGAATACTTTTGTCCATGTCTGTATATGTGTTATAAAGTGTTTTCTCGTGTATGTTCCTGGCTGTTCTGTCGTATATTAACTGTAACAAGTAGACTGTGTAGGCGCTGGAAGACAGTGCGGTTCCCCATAATGTGTGTGTTCGCCCGCATCTTAATCAAAGCGACCTTCCACCAGCCCTTTTCTAATTACGCTTCTTCTGTATTATGTAGCAGTTTCAAATATTAAATGCTACGCTGTCGTGTATGCCTTCATTTCCGGTTGTTAGTTAAGTCTGCCTACTTCATGGACGAGACTTCCTGTGTTGACTCCACATTTCTTGCTACTTGTGATGGTATCTTCCTAGATCGTACTAAAGACTAAAAAGTGCAGCATATTCGACGGTGCAGCGGTGTTCTCCTACATCGTATTTGTCTGTTCTTCGCGTGCCTAATATGTTTCGTTATCCTGGTTCCGGCGAGTTTGTTTCTTTCACAAACACACAGCCACCTGCATACACTCTTTTAAAAAGCGCAAATATACACACCAGACTAATCGCAACCGAGCGAGTTGGGCGTGCGGTTAGGGCGCGCTGTTGTGAGCTTGCATTCGGGAGGTAGTGGGGTCGGACCCCACTGTCGGCAGCCCTGAATATGGTTTTTCGTGTTTTCCCATTTGCATATCAGGCAAATGCTGGAGCTGTACGATAATTGAGGCCATGGCCACTTCCTTCCCACTCCTAGTCATTTCATATCCCATCGTCGCCATAATACCTGTCTGTGTCGGTGCGATGTGAATCAGATTGTTAAAAAACATTAAAAAGTAAAATATAATTGCATGAGGTTGCCGCACAGTATCTCTATAGGCTGGCATGTGTCCCATTTTCGTTCAGTGCTGATTAGTAGCGTGGAATTGCTACTGAAGGGCGTACATGCCATTCATAAATCCAAACAGCGAGTAAGAGCTTTGTAGCAGTGTGAGACACAGAGCTAAGTTGAGTGAACTAATAGCAAGCACCGACGCCACATTCGACAAGCCTTTAACCAGCTTGGTGAGTTTGAGAGAAGCCGTATCGTCGGATAAGATAGGCACGATTGGATATTTCGGCTCATTGCGCACCACTTGAACCGTTCTGATTGCATTGTGCCTCGGTGTTGGACGAGGTGGCAACATGACGGCACTCATACGTCTAGAGGGCTCGGGTCGACCCCGGTGGACCACCAGCAGGGTGGATGATTTCACCGTGTGACAGGCTGGAAGTATTCCACAGAGTCGCTGCGCACCGTATGTCACGGCAGCTGAGGATATGCCTGATTGTTAGTCCACCGGTATCATATCGATTAGCAGGATTTGTCGTCGCGGCGTTCCTTACGACGTCTACTATTACAATCAGAGCATCGCCGAGACCGTTTGAAATTCTACCAGCCACGGATAGCATGGCAGATTGCGGATTGGAATGAGAGGTGTTCTGCGACGAGTCTAGATACAGACCTCTGAATTCTAGTCTGGAGACGTTCTGGTCTCTGCAGTGATCCACGCTTCATTTTAGAGTGACACACCGCTCACGCGAGAGATGTCATGGTGTGGTATCCTGCAATAAATGTTCGGTGTGATACGGTGATGTTTTTTTTATACTACCATGTCTCTCTGTATCTACTTACGTGTCCCTGCAATACGTGCTTGATAGTGCGCACTTGTTGTTTGAGTAATCAGTCCATAGACTGGTTTGATGCACCACTCCATGCTACCCTATCCTGAGGTAACCTTTTCATTTCTACATAACTGATGCATCCTACATCTGCTCTAATCTGTTGTCATATTTATACCTTGGTCTACTTCTACCGTTCTTACCCCCTTCACTTCCTTCAGAAACTAACTGCACAAGTCCTGGGTGTCTTAAGATGTGTCCTATCATTCTATCTCTTCTTCTCGTCAAATTTAGCCACAACGTTTTCCTCTCACCAATTCGATTCAGTATCTCATCATTCGTGATTCGATCTATCCATCTCACCTTCAGCATTCTTCTGTAACACCACATTTCAAGAGCTTCTGTTTTCTTTCTGAGCGAGTTATTGTCCGTGTTTCACTTGCATACAATGCCACGCTCCAAACGAAAGTCTTCAAAACAGGTTTCTAATTCCTATATCAGTATTCGAAGTCAGCTAATTTCTTATCTTGAGAAAGGCCTTCCTTGCTTGTGCTAGTCTTCATTTTATGTCCTCCTTACTTCTGCCATCGTTAGTTATTTTACTACAGAAGTAACAGTATTCATCCATTTTCTTTAAGGCTTCATTTCCTAATCTAATATTTCCTGCATCGCCTGACTTCGTACTATTGCACTCCATTACTTTTGTTTTGGACTTATTTATTTTCATCTTGTACTCCTCACCCAAGACTCCGTCCATACCATTCAGCAACTTCTCCAGATCTTCTGCAGTCTGAGATAAAATAACATCATCGGCAAGTCTCAGGGTTTTGACTTCCACTCCATGGATTGTGATTCTCCTTCCAAATTCTTCTTGATTTCCAATACTGCCTGTTCTAAAGGAGGGGGGACAAATTGCAGCATTGCCGAACCGCTTTCTAGATTGCTGCTTCTTTTTCATAGCCCTCGATTCTTATCACTGGAGACTGATTTTTATACAGATTGTAGATCATTTCTCGGTATCTGATCCCGATCACCTTCCAGAATCTCGAATAGCTTGGTCCAGTCAACATTATCAAATTACTTTTCTAGATCTACGAACGCCTTCTTAATTCGATCCTCTAAGACCAGACGTAAAGTCAGGATTGCTTCACGTGTTTCTACATTTCTTCTGAAGCCAAATTGATCTTCTCCCAACTAAGTTTCAACTCGCTTTTCCATTCTTCTGTAAATAATACGTGTTAGAATTTTGCAGGCGTGAGATACTAAACTAATGGTGCGGTAGTTTTCGCACTTGTGAACACCGGCTTTCTGCCGAAAATCGGACGGCACTTCTCCTGTTTCATACATCTTGCACACCAAATGGAATAACCTCGCCATGTGGTTTCTCCTAAAGCGGTCAATAATTCAGAGAAAATGCCATCGATTCCATGTGCTTTGCTCCTATTTAGGCCTCTCAAAGCTCTGTCGAATTCTGACCTCAAAATTGGGTCACCCTTTTCATCAGCATCAACAGCCTCTTCCCGTTCCAGAACCATATCATCTACGTCCTTACCTTGATACAACTGTTGGATATGTTTCTGTCATATTTCTTCCTTGTTCTTTCCCTAGAAGTGGTTTTCCATCTGAACACTTCCAGTAGTATTCATACACCTTCTCCAAAGATTTCCTTGATCATCTTGTATGCAGCATCTACCTCTCCTAGGACCATACAACTTTCAACATCCTTGCACTTCTCCTTCAGCCATTCTTCCTTAGCTGCCCTGCACTTCCTATCCACTTCATTCTTTAATCGCCTGTATTCTTTTCTGCCCTCTTAATTTTTTTTTTTTGCATTATTGTATTTTCGTCGTTCATCGAACAGGTCTAGTATCTCTTGAGTTATCCATTGATTCCTAGTTGATCTTTCCTTTCTCCCTAACATTTCTGACCTCTTTTTTCATGACTGTTCATTCTTCTTCTACTGTGTTTCCTTCAGCCTTTCCATTTAGTCTTTGTGCAACATGTTCCTTGAAACAATCTTTCACACTCTTCTGTTTCAACTTGTGTAGATAGTGGGCACTTATATTTATTTATGTAATTTATTTATTTCCAATTTAGTGTACAAGTCACTACCTACTTCAGTCATATCCTTGCGATTGATCGAATCTCATCGAAGAATAGATGGATAAGGTGCAAACTGTGAGATAGAAAACACCTGTTGTATCCTCCAGATGATTTCGAGATAATATTTTGCAATTTCCCTGTAATTCATTTTGTAAGTGCTTTAAACTTTCTATAACTTTTATATATTTGTCCCCAATTGCTGTTGTTCATTTTCCTTCCCACCTTTCCACTTGCCGTCACCTCTGCTTTTATATATATTGATTTACATTATCTGTTCTTCCAGTTTCTCATTTTCTCTTCCAGACTGTTCTGTACTCCTATTTCACCCTTTCATCAAATCACAATTTCATCAGCAAGCATTATTATGTTCATTCTAAATCGTCACGAGTTTCTTATGTTGCCGTTCATAATATCATTCATCACAATTTTATTACAAACAGTAGAGCTTACCATGCCCTTAATAACTTCAAGACAGTTCAATACATTTGTAGAACGTAGCTTCCAGCATTGGTATAGAGTAATGAATGATTTTAGTTGTGTATATAAAAGGTTTCACGTATTTTACTTTGCGATTGATTTCGTCAGTGGCAATAACTGTACATTATTTACCGACAGAATAGGTTGTACTCTATTCTGTTGTCTTTGTTCGTTCATTGAGAGCAACCTGTTAGCCCCAATGTACTGAATAACATTCCGTGGACACTACTAATGAAAACAAAATGTGTTTGAAATAAATCCTGTTAATATGCTATCTCTGGGAGGGATATTCATATGTGTTTTAATCAAAGATTTACTTTTAAAAACATCTGTAGACGAATAATACTATTAAACTTTTGCTTTATTTCTTATATTCTTCCGTATTTTTATTTCCGAACATTTGTATTGCCATTAGCGGTGTCTGTCTGAATATTGTATTCCTAATGAAAGTTAATTGGCAATACTAACTCATCATCGCATTGCCATGTGAATTACGGAGTTAATTTCATCCTCGCTGCAAAATAACTTAGTTATTCTGTATTGACAAATGACTGCATATTCTTGCAAACCTGTTTTATGATGAAATATTATCTCGTCGGCCAGCTACTTAGTCATGCAGAAGAACCTCATCCCATGGGATCCCCAAAGCAATTTTAGGTGTGGTCAGTGCTTAGGTATGTGAACCGGATGCGTTGTCGAATAAAGGAGCGGATGGAATTGGCCATCCTATAGCAAGTGAACTCTGGCTCAGAATGCCTGATCGGCTGTACCTTGGCTTAACTGGGGCGATTGACGTGGTCGCTGAAGTCCAGGATTTATTGAGGCACGAAGATTCTTCTCTTGTTAATTCCTTGCAGTTGCCTAGAGGATCATTCTTGAAATGATGACTAGCCTGGACTTTTACGGATCTTTCTTAAATTGCTAAACGTAGTATAACTTTCGAATGTTCGTAAGCCTCGGATCATTATACTGTGAAAGGTTTTGTGCAATGAAGATATGCTGTAAATGACTCCAAATTGTAGTTAATAAGACCAAGTCCTCGAGTATGTCGTGGTGAATAGAGCATTGCACTAAATGTTCGGTGCGGAAGTCCAACAATTTAATTTACCGTCCGTCAAATAATAACGCCAAGCCCATCTAGAACGTAAATGGAATTTTAACGAGAGGTGCTGTCTGAAGAGGATAAATCAGTGAAGAAAAGATGTACTGATTTAAGCTTTTGGTTTGGTTTGATTTGAAAAGTGAATTGTGAAAGTGGGGGTGGGGTTGCCTTTGCTAACTTCTCAAGATTTTGCTTGATGTAAGGCTTTCAACAAACGTCAAGACAATGTCCGTTTTAAAAGTATACCCAAGATGCTTGGTAGTTTCCGACTAGGAGACAGAAGACATTACTTCCCCAGATCATAAAAATGTGATTGTGTTGTACTAGTTCACCTTGGTGAACAACAATGGCAGAACTTTTACTGGAATTTATTTATAAACCTATAGATAACAGCAAGTCTTTAGTGGTTCAGATGACGCTTATTGCTGATTCAGAACTTTTTGCAGTTATTGTTTGGTCATCTACAAAACCTCTTAGAGAGTCCAATGTCTCATCTAAGGTATATCCATGTTTACTAACAAATCTGTCATTACAGATTTCATCATAACATTTTATTTAGTAAAGTTAATGGCGTCCGTCTCTGTGGTACAGTTGTTAGTGTGATTAGCTGCCACCCCCGGAGGCCCGAGTTCGATTGCTGGCTCTGCCACGAAGTTTGGAAAGTGGTACGAGGCCTGGAACAGGGTCCACTCAGCCCCGGGAGGTCAAATGAGAGAAGGAGTTCGATTCCCACCTCAGCCATCCTGGAAGTGGTTTTCCTTGGTTTCCCACTTCTCCTCCAGGCAAATACCGGGATGGTACCTAAATTAAGGTCACGGCCACTTCCGTCCTTCCTTCTTCCTTGTCTGTCTCTTCCGATCTTACCATCCCCCATAAAACCCCTATTCAGCATAGCAGGTAAGGCCGACTGGGAGAGGTACTGGTCTTCCTACCCAGTTGTGTCTCCGGACCCGAAGTCTCACGCTCACACAGGCCGTAGAGGTGAGAACCCTCGCTAACTCCGAGGGAAAAACCAACCCTGGAGGGTAAACGGATTAAGAAGGAAAGAAGAAAAGTTAATGACAGTATTAAATAATAATAATAATAATAAACCAAACCCCATGGCACTACAGCCCTTGAAGGGCCTTGGCCTACCATGTGACCGCTGCTCAGCCTGAAGGCCTGCAGATTACGAGGTGTCGTGTGGTCAGCACTACGAATCCTCTCCGCCGTTATTCTTGGCTTTCTAGACAGGGGCCGCCATCTCACCGTCAGATAGCTCCTCAGTTCTAATCACGTAGGCTGAGTGGACCTCGAACCAGCCCTCAGGTCGAGGTAAAAATCCCTGACCTGGCCGGGAATCGAACCCGGGGCCTCCGGGTAAGAGACAGGTACGCTACCCCTCCACCACGGGGTCAGCAATAATAATAATAATAATAATAATAATAATAATAATAATAATAATAATAATAAATGCTAGTAACTGTCAGACTCCTTGGCTGAATGGTTAATGTTGAGGCCTTCGGTTCAGAGGGTCCGGAGTTCAATTCCCCGTCGGGTCGGGGATTTTAATCGCGTCTGATTAATTCTTCTGGTTCGGGAACTGGGTAGTTGTGTTTGTCACGTCTGGAAGGACATCCGATATTTTACCCCCAGCCAAAACCAGAATGTGCCTGGGAGACTCCAATGACCCCATAAATAGCTGGAATTAGCTGAAGAATGTTTGTCCGCCTCTTTGGCTGAGTGGTCAGCGTACTGGTCTTCGGTTCAGTGGGCCCCTGCTTTCGATTCCCGGCAGGGCCTAGGATATTCACCTGATTCAGAGACTGGATGTTTGTGTTCCTCTCAATGCACTCCTCTTCATATATACACAACACGCTGCACTACTAAAGTCCACAGAAACACGCAATGGCAAATACATCCCTCACATAGGGTGAGAGTCAGGAAGAATATCCGACCGGAAAACCTGGCCAATTCTGTACCAATTGCTGACCTCAATAAATTGGAATTAATTATAGGAAGAAGAATTTCTTAAAATAATGATGATAGTAAATATGAATCGGGTGTTCTTTTCATGGGCAAGAATCGTACATTACATTTCTCTGTTAGCCCATTAAGATAATTAATAGTAGACACAATACTTGGGAGATAAGAAGGCAACTGTCGTCTTCCTTTATTTCCGGAACTGGGGAAGAGTGGCATGCAACGAATTGCAGGCCATCTGTCTGAATGTCAGTGTACATAGCAGTACTGCCTGAGTCTCCCTTCCTGTCTTTTTCCCCAATGCTGCGAGCAAAAGTGCAATTGATTCTTTCTCCTGCACCCGCTCTGCTACTGCTCCTGCTGTTGCTTGCTCTTCCTGCTTGGTAGAGAAGGGAGAGAAGGAAGAAGAGGGCGACAAAATGGTCAGATTTACGCTACAAACGTGAACCGAATGTCTGAGATCAGCAAAAAGCCGATACTACATATACACTTCAGTATGAAAGTAGCTAACGCTACTCGAGCTCACTTTATAGCTTTCATTTTACTATGCCCTGTGATTCTTATTCAGCTTTTGTGTGTCATGTCGTGTGTATATGCACGTGTGTGTGTGTGAGTCATAAGTAGGACTGTGTGTGCTCCTTTTAATGGTTTGTGGTCTTAGTGTGTTCATGATTCAACATAACAGTGGCTCGAATTAATTTTTCTTGTGATGGGTGACCACATGCCTATTTTATTCAATTGGTGGAATCGACTCGATTCCAGATGACGCCATCATCGGCTGTAATGTTTCAGCGTCAAATTTAAACTGTTGTTTTCCCATTAAGATGATAACTGCGCGGGGAATGTGCGATATCTTCGAGGACGCCATATCCGCGAAAGAATTACTCTTTTGTAACTAGGTATTAATGCGAAGGCCATGAAAGATAAAAATGAGATACCCTAACTTTCCAGATTCTGATTGCGGCAGGATGTGAAAAAGGTTCAGACCAAGGGAGTTATATTTCCATCACCTTCTATAATTTGTTTACCAACTACTTTAAAATGATTAGCATTGATTGTAATAGCGAACACGGAAGAGAAGAGCCTGGGAGGGATGAAAGTATTGCTGTTCAGTTCACAGCGAAAAGAAAAGCTGCTCAATTTCGCCTTCCTAAACCTCAAGAAAGCCTTTGTTCACGTGCCACGTGACTTGATTAGGTAGCACTTCGAAGGCACGTTGTCCCAGGGTACCTTGTCGATTGGGTAGCTGCCTTATGCAGTACCAAGCAACTATGTCCAAGCCGCTGACAGTACAGTTGGCGTCCACTTAGGCTCTACCCTATCACCACTTCTGTTCGTCGGAACAATCCAAGTTGACAACAAGGAATTGTCGCGAATGACGAAGTTCAAATATCTTACGTGTACAGTTGCTGACGATAGACAAGAGGGGAACGCGTGAATCGTCGCATCCGTGATGAAGTGGCGAACGACGACAAGTATCATTTGCGATCACCAGACGAAAGATCTGCCTCATCAGTGTCAGTTCTGTTGGAAATGTTGGCCATCTATGAAAGAGGCAGAACGTTGAATAAGCGTCAAGGAAATTAGTATGCTGAAATAGCCAGCTGCAATCTCTACATTGTGATTCCAGCCTACATATAAGAAAGATATTTAACGTTGCACTGAACCGAGAGAAAATGAACAGAAGACGACTACGATTGTTTTTAATAATGTTGTGAGCAAAACCAGGTACATTATATGATTTTTCACGAGAGTTTAATCCTAATGTAAACAAGGCATGTCCACGCCTCAGCCAAAGAAAGAGTTGTGATTCGCTGAGCGTGTAGTATTGACCTCCGCCCCGTCAACGTCTCGTGTTCGGACATACAGTGCTGCGCATATGACCTAAAATAGACGAGGAACAGTTTTTGAGCTGTGTGAAACTAAACGGAGGGGTTTGAAGGGAGACTACTGCTGAAGATTAGGGCCTACGTTATACACACGTTATTATACACGGATCAGCCAGAATATTATGACCACCTACCTACTATCGATATAAACTCGTCCAGGCGATAGCAGCGTCATCTGACGAGGAATAAACTGCTAGTCAGACGCAGACACGGTGCATGTCGTATCAGAGAGCGTGCTGTCCGTGTATAGAATGGGAAAGGCGCGCGATCTATATGAATTTGACCTAGGGCAGATTGTGATGGCACGGAGGCTCGGCACGAGCAGTTCGGAAACTGCACGACTTGTCGGGTGTTCGAGGAGTGCTATGGTGAGTGTCTTCAACAAGTGGCGAAACCAAGGTGAAACCACACCCAAACGTCGGGGGGTTAGGCGGCCACGTCTCATTACAGCTATCGGACGTCGTAGGCTGGGCAGACTGTTAAAACAGGACAAGGGGCGAACTGTGGCGTAACTAACATCAGACTTTAATGCTGGGCAGAGTGCAAGTGTGTCTGAACACACAGTGCACCGAACACTCATAAGGATGATCCCCCGCAGCCGACGACCCATGCATGTGCCAATGTTAACACCGCGACATCGGCAGTTACGACAGAAATTGGCACGTGACCATCGTCACTGGACGGTGGCGCAGTGGCAGAGCGTTGCATGGTCTGATGAATCCCGATACCTTCTTCATCATGCCGATGGGAGGGTGCGAATCTGTCATCTTCCAGGAGAACATCTCCTTGACACCTGTAGTGTAGGACGGAGACAAGCTGGCGGCGGCTCAGTTATGCTCTGGGGAACATTCACGTGGGCATCTGTGGGTCCAGTGGAGCTCGTGCAAGGCACCGTGACGGCCGAGAAGCATCGTCCATTGTTTTCAGACCACGTTACACCCCTTCATGACGATCATGTTTCCCAACGGCATTTTTCAACAAGATAATGCGCCATGTCACAAGGCCTGTGATGGAGTGGTTCGAGTAACACAGTGGCGAGTTGCAATTGATGTGCTGATCCAACAACTCGCCAGATCTTAACCCCATCGAACACATCTAGGATGTGATTGAATATGGCGTCAGAACTCATCGCTCCCCTCCCCGAAATTTACGGGAATTAGGTAACTTGTGTGTGCAAATGTGGTGCCAACTCCCTCCAGAGACCTACCAAGGGGTAATTGCTTCCATGCCAAGACGCGTCGTCGCTGTTATCCGTGTCAAAAGTGGACATACCGGCTATTAGGTAGGTGGTCATAATGTTATGGCTGATCAGTGTAAATATGCGCTACATGCTGAAAGTCGTCGAGAAGATACCAGAGGGACGTTCTAAGCAACGATGGGCTGATAGATAACAACATGAAGAGAGTAAATCTACACGCCGAAATGGTCCACGACCGAAATGAAATGGAGACATTGGAGCCACATAGCGGACCGTGCCACTAGATGGGATCCGCGCTGATGATGCCTTTTCCTCTCTAACTACTGTTTGGGAAAATGTACTTTTATAATATGTTTATAATATGTAATCCATCTATTTATATTCCTTTCTTTTTAAAACATAATATGTCCTGTTTCTCATCCTTGGAGAGTATAATAATAATAATAATAATAATAATAATAATAATAATAATAATAATAATAATAATAATGGTTGCACGTTCATCATAACTACTTTTACAGTTTTTGGTGTCGCCGAGGTGCCGGAAATTTTACCCTGAGACAATCTTTTGCTTGAACATTTCATGCTTTCCAGTATGTAGTCTTGCAGAAGTTGTTTATAAACCATGCCACTTGTGTTACGCGTATGGCCTAAAACTCCCTGTAAATTCGTATTGGCTCAATACACTTCAAGCTGTTGCTGCTGTTTAACATAGAAATTTCCAGCTGAATACATCTGTGAGATATGCCATAGTCGCCATATGTGTCCCTTGCGACTCAGAAATGTCAAACAGAATCTACATCATTGTGTTGATGTTTGAAAATTGCTTTCTATATGATTTTCCTTCTCTCCCTCTTATATCCCCTTTTTAATGTTTTCTTTCTAGGGAGAAAACCGCTCCGACTTCCCCACAGAATATTTTATTTCACCGGAAGGAATTGGTTCAGTGTATTTAGTTCAAACAGGCTAAAGGAGTAGTTCAGCATTGAATAATACGGATTTAATTTTTTCTGGAGAGATGATACATTCAGTTTTTCTGTTACTAGCACACTTTGTTCTGCTAGTAATTTTGGTCCGTGAATATTGAATTATAATTTCCTTGTCTTTATTTAATAAAGAATCAAGTACTGTCTTTTTTTCAGCAGTTGACAGTCTCCCTAAATTAATCTCGAGCTGAAATAGTGTTTCACGCAAAAATCTTCAACGTGAGATAGAATGACGAGATTCGCTTTCTTTGCTAGCTTCGTCGTGGGTTTATATTTCTAAATTCCCTGTCAGAGAAACCTCCTTTCTTGTTAGTATACCATATTTATATTGTTATGACTGTGCTCCTTGTGTGAACGGAGAAAATTTTAATCTAATTTTCGTGCTCGTGTGTTTATCTTATTATCATATCAGATATGAAGTTGATGTCCACATTCATTATAATTCTGTAACATACATTATTCACCCCTTGTTTCTGAGTCGGTGATGGTTCACTGGATTATTCGAATGAAGACGATTGTTTTTATAATCTTCAGTTTGTTTCCGTTTGAATATTTGCTCAAGGTCACAAGCGACTGCATATCGTACTTGGTGGTTAGGATGTGTTTCACTGACTGGCGAAGCCAAGGTGAAAACTACAACGCACTGGATCCGTCGATTTAATACTTCACTCCTGTGTGTTTTACAAGAAGAATGTTAAAAACGTCATTTCATGGTAGTTTTCTAAGTTGTCCAAGGGGCAGTAACTAACTCTTTAGACCATAGGCAGAGTTGCTATGTTGATCGTTTCGGCAACATTTTAAAGGTTTTGTACATTTGTCAGTATTTTTTGATTATTAATCCGATACTGGCCTTTTTTAACGGGAAGGAAGAGATCAAATCAAGGCCAGCGATAATGCAAAATAATATGAAACTGCAAAGGGTCACAGAGAGCAAGGAAGCGAGTACATCACAACAATCCGCTGACAGGGTAAAGCATGCCCACTTACCTATCTCAGAATCTGGGGAACAGTATGAGAGGTGAAGAGAAATGCATAGAATCAGGCACATTCTAAGTGATTGTCCCGTGAAACGACGGATATTACAGCTAGTCCTAAAATCTTTCAAATATATGTCAGTATGTCTGACAAACTCCTTGCATGGATTATAATGCACGTTGTATTGTTTAAAGTAAAAGGTGCGAGACTTAAGCGTATCAATGAAAGTGTCAACCCTTTACCTAGCCTATATCAATGCACCACAAAGACTGTCTTATTATGAGTGTAGATTTTTCATATGCAGCCTTTTAAATAAGATGATTGTACTGGCTTACGAGCCAAGAGCGAAGCAATGAAAAGTTTTATCTGTACTCTGTCTTCCTTGTTGTGGAACACCGTCAGCATCAGTGACGACACGCTTCACTCACGGGTTTACGAAACTGAATTTAGATGCAGCACCGCGGAAATTCTCAAGCGGAATCTAGTCTTGTCGGCTGGAGTTTCAGAGAAGTTTGGAGGAACGAAGATCTGGATGTGTCAGCCGGAGAGAGTCGGCTTTAGAGTTTAATGAAACAACTTGGGAGAATGATAGAGTTCTCGGAGCATATCCAGCACGCATATGTCTCGCAGTGAGAGCAGCTGCCCGTGAAAGTGGCACAGATGTGTGAATGTAAATCTCACCTACTACTGTACATCACACATTTACATTTCTTCAGTTGTGCATCTACTGGTGCGTCTCAAATTCTTACAAGAATGAAAAGACCTCTCTCCTCCTCCTATTTCATCCTGGTCTTTTCCCAACAACTTGGAGTCGACACCATTGCGTGGGTTAAGCCTAGTTTTACAGCCGGTTGCCTTCCTGACGCCAACCCCATGTGAGATATGTATTCATTACTAGCTGGTTACCCGTTCTTGTTACAGGGATGAAAACATTGTGCACCGTTAGCGTTACCCATGAAGCACTTTGAGGAGTTGACCGTACTTCGCTTCTCATTTTTGCTTTTCCTTTTTTTTTTTTACATTATTTAGTAGAATATTCATTGAATAAAGAACTTAGAATGAAGAATGAATGATGAACTTATAATGTTTGCTGTAAATAATAGTCCACTTTACATTAAGCAAAACAATAACATTTTAATGAACCGTAATACAACGCACTTGTAAGCGTTTTCGGACCACTCACGTCTGTCAACCGCTTGCCATCGAATTGTTTCTAACTTATCGCTGATTTGTCGTAAAATAAACATTCTACACCTTCTGTTAGTACCAAATTCGCCCGTCTTTATGCGTTATTCGTATGTTTCTTTTCGTCCTCGTACATCTGCCAAATGTTTCGTCAATGTGTGTAAACTAAAATCGTAGCTTATCCACGTAATGATTGGAGCTGCTATAGCAGTGTTAGTGAATTATACGCAAATAACTTGTCACGTATTCACAGTGAATGCAACGAAAATGATAATGAAGTGTTCGGTGATCGGCGATTTGAAGCACAAATTCTGTGCGTTTGGATGAATGTAGGCTCACAAGCCATTTCTGATGAGAGGGCAAAGAGCTCGAATTGAACAGAAAAACGGAGATTTCAGGAACAAGACCACATTAGCTGTGGAAAATCAGGACAACGAAGTATTTTGTTTTGACTTCCAACAAAACATGCGCTTGCCAAATTTGCCTCCTGGGAACGCATTTTACAAAAGACATTGTTGGGTGTACAGCTTAGCCATTTCTATATGTACAACGAAGCAGTAGGGAAAAAAAGAGACGTCTAATGAAACAATAAGCTTCTTGCTTATTCTAGTCCAGAAATGTGCGTGTCCAATCTTTGTCGCGTTTCTCTGCAATGTATAGTATGAAGTGAAATAACGAGAGTTTTTACTACCGGTATTTCAAGGCTAACTTCAATATACATTTTGGTAGCCCCAGAACTAATAAATACGACAACTTCGCTAAACTACTACTTGTAATACGTGAAGTAAAAGTTAAATGAAACAACTGAGTCTTTTATTTTATTTGTTATTTCATTTTATAAACGGCTGGTGCGTTTCCTTTTTAGTAGTTCTGCAGGCAAGTATTCTCTTGCAGAGTTGTCTCGTCGACTGTAGTGAGATTCTCTCGTAGCTAAATTCTCAGTATGCTCTTGCACCTTTTGTACTTATTCAGGTATTTTATTTGGTCGTTATCGGTTTGGTGTTATGACTTTTCCATGAGAAATCTGTTTCGTTACAATCTCAATTGGTTTGCGGAAAATGCTATGGAGTAACGCGAACCCTTGCTTACAGACTCGCTTGTTGTTCCTCTTGACTGTTCTAATGGTTATGAGACCAGGCAAATATAAATCTTGCGCTCATTTTTTATTAAACTCATCAAGTATGTGTTTTCTAAATCCATCGACTGTCCTAAACAGTTTACTTGCAGTCATGTCGAGTAGTTCGAGATGTAATGTCTTTCCCACGAGCAGATACATATGATTTCCTTCACTTCTCCGCTTTTTCGTTCATTTCGTTTGCGAATTTTTCTTCTTCTGTACAGTGAATCACTATCACTCGACCCAGAACTAAATATTCTATCGTCCTCTTCGCTGTTACTCATCCTACTGAGATACACACGAACTGTAATGCACCACTTCTGGAAATATAGAATATAACACAACTCAGTATGACAGGCAGGACACACCAGCACAACAACCTTTCTACAATCTTGACATCAACGTGAGTACTGTTCGCGTCCTTCGGTTTGGATCAAGAAGGAGTCGGCTTCATCTGTTCAGAAACAGGAAAACTAATGTCCGGTTTGAGGCATGAGAGAGCCATCTTCTTCTGTGGAGTAATAGAAGAAATATCACTCGGAGTTGCCACCGTTTGATACCAAATGAAAGAGAAAATGTTTCTGATCAAGATTATATATACAGTATAATTCGACAAATGCACAAAATGGAGCTGCCTCATTTTTGCTGCAGACCCTTCATTTATTCTAGTTACATGTGAATGATATTCTATCATTGCTGCCATTGCAAATAAGTAAGTATTCATGTATGCTATTAATTTAATATATACAAAATAACCATTTACGACAAATTAAAGACTACAATCTGCTGTGGTTTGCTTCTCTTTAACGAGAGGATGTAACTTGGCACATGTTACAGTACTTGACTTCCCAACTTTGTTGTCGCAATTATCCAAACACTTACTCAGTCTGGGTAATAGTTTCCGTATCCTGAGTCATAGAAGTCTGCCGCCTACCTCTTCACATCAACCACGTCTTAATTCTTTTAACTCGTTATGATTGTCGAATCGTTGTCGGCAAAGGTGTTTCTTCGTGAAAGGAAGAAATGAATGTATTTGGGCACTAGATCACAAACGCTTACCAGTCATGTATTTGTCAGGAATACCGGTCCTCTCTTCAGTTAATTCTTGGCACCACTTTCATAATGTTCCCAAAAGTATCAATAATTCGCCAATAAATTTCCGCGGGGCGCTCGATTTTTGCTATAAAAATAAACTTATGGCGGACTATTTACAGACCCTCAAATCGAATACTGTCATATGTGTTTGTAATGTTTCCTTGCTTATTTATGGTCTTTATTTGTATTGTGTTATAAAGCATTCATCTTTGACATGATTTTCTTTCTATTTAAAAAAGCACAAATCTCATTATCATTACGCCTTGTAAAGTGCTCCTTATTCGTTTGTGTTAACTCAAGAGACTCGGAAGGCACCGTTGGTCTGGTCGATTTCGGGCATTGTAAAGTTCGGCTGCCATTCCATGCTCGCTTCAGAGCTCTGAAACAGCACTACACACATTTTTAAGTTCAGTTAACGATCCATTTTCCTACGCAGTGGTGCTCCATTCCTCTGCACTCTGTTGCTTAACCTCTGAGGGACAATTTATTCACATGGGGGAGGATGGAGAAAGCCAGCTAGTGACACTCGGAAGAGATCGTATCAATAGAGGGCACGGCAGAATAGATGTATAAATCGCATTGGTGGGACCTTCTAATGTGATCGAAACGCTCCTAAATTTTCAACCGGTCACTTCCTTTGTCGTGAAAACAACCTCAATAACGCTGCACATCACAGATCATTGGTTCCTGTGAGGCAGTACAACCCTGAAACCTGAGGCTCGGCCAGGATCTCAGAATTAAATGCCTGGAGGGGAATGTTTGGGGAGAAATCCTTAGCAGTGCAAGGAGCTCAACTGCTTCTAGCACAAAGCCAATAAATAAAAACCTACAAACAGTATCCCTTCCTTCCGCTCTCCTCCGCTCTTTGTTCTAAAACAAGAGAAATCTTACAACCTACTACTAGCTAAGAAATCCCCTGTGGGTTTCCTCACAACTGGAAATACAAATGGAATATGAAGACACGAGGAGACAATGTTAAGAGAGTAAGTAACAAGATATTGCCTGTTGTAATTCTTTAGTATGACAAGATGGCCATCAGGCCATTTAAGCCCAATGTCCTAGTTTGGAGACATCACCTTGATTCTATTTTGAGAATAATGCCAAAGTCGCGGTTAGTAAATTTATTACTGAACTGTGTTAAGAAGTTCTGGTGCTTTGTTCTGGCAACAAATGCTTCGTTTACCAATAATAAACACTGCATTTGTAATTTATTCCTCGTCAGTTCATTAATACGTTGACACCTTGATATTATCCTGGGACATCTTTCATACATTGAGCACCACAAACTCAGTTGATGTGTTCATGTATTCTTTATAGCTTTTCTTTGAAGTTATGAAATAAATAGTTGAATGTAAACAACAGTATGTGCTTCCTAACATCATTAAGTGTCCTCAAAACAGAGAAATTTCTATATAATTACACTCCGAGAAAATGAAAAAAGAACACCATGAAATACATGCGTAACACCACCATGGCACAGCGCGAAGCACTCAAGAAACTGTCAACATAGGGCGGTGAATCAGTAACTTCCCTCTCAACCACCACAGCACAGCGCGACGATCCCTGAGTCCAGTTAGTGTGTGTGTGTGTGGGGGGGGGGGGGAGCATGGGCAGTACGGTCGTGACTTCCACGTTCCTTCGAAGAATTGTTTTGCTTACTGTCGGAGGCAGACCTTCACATGCCCTGATGAAGGTCAATGTAATTTGGCGGAAAGCTCGACTTTGTTAAATACATAGAATTGTTTATACTTTTATATCGGTATTGTGATGTTTCCACGAAAACTTATTTATAGAAAAATATTTTTGGTCTTAAGACGTTATATCCGAGTGGCATAGTATCTGGCGGTCGCTGTTCGAGTCTCGACCAATGCGTATGGAATTTTTTGAAATTAATACCATACACCGATATTTAAAACGCCTCTTAAAGGTTTATAATATATAAATGTATAGCCTATAAGAGTTTTTTTTGCTAGTGGCTTTACGTCGCACCGACACAGATAGGTCTTATGGCGACGGATAAGAGTTTAATATCACGCTAACACATTCAGGTTTTTAGCCACAATGCAGTAGGAAAGGGTTAAGACTGGAAAAGAAATGTATGTGGCTTAAATTAGGTACAGCCTCAGCATTGCTTAGTGTGAAAATGGGAAGCCACGGGCTACTGGCATTGGGGTTCGAACCACCGTCTCCTGAATGCAAGCGTACAGCTACACGGTTCGCACCGCTCAACCAACTGCTTGGTAGAATTAACTTATCGGCTTTAGATTCACTGTTAAAACAAAGCACTTCAGAGGAATTATTTATCTTTTTTTTAAACTATAGTTGCTTTATGGTGGCCACGTGCCTGCCCGAGGGAAGGTCCCGGCTATCAGGGCTGAAAGCGAGCGAGTGGCAAAGAGATGGGAGTGAGGTGTATGGACGGCACATTTTATGAGACATAGGATAAATAGTCAAGAATTGCAAAAATTAGTCCTTAAGAAACAAAATAAAACTGTCATTTTTCTGCATTTAGGATGGCACTTGATATCACCAACCTACTGATGTCTGGGAAAATTGTGTGAGGGGGAATGAATGCGTAACCTTGCATCCAACGCAGCATCGGACAAAGACGACCTAGTTTTACTCTCATCCAGTTCTCTTAGACCGAGCGAGTTGGCCGTGCGGTTAGGGTTGCGCAGCTGTGAACTTGCATTCTGGGTTCGAACCCCACTGTCGACTGTCGGCATGGCTTTCCGTGGTTTCCCATTTTCACCCAGGCAAATACTGGGGCTGTACTTTAATGAGGGCCACGGTCGCTTCCGTCCCTCTCCTAGCCATTTCCTATACCGTTGTGGTCATGAGACGTATCTGTCATCTTTAAAAGCACCAATCAACATATTTTCGTCTTGTAAAGAAACATTCAAATCATTTAATGATTTGTAATATGGGCTAGAAAAGGCAAGATCAGCAACCCAATCTGTGCGTTGTTACAGACACAGCGAGAGTGTAAAGGTCAACCCTCAAACGCAGAGTTGGAATAGCCTGCTTTATGGGTGTACTGTATGAGTGAACTCCAAACCACTTGATAAGCAACTCGTAACGCTAGCAAATCACTCGTAGTTCTTGAATAAACCTGTAGATGGAGTCCGGACGGACAATGAATATTTTACAATCGCGGTTGCTAATCTTAGAAAAAAATACGTAATTCTCAAATAGGCAGTAAACAAATAATAAATTACAAGGTTTTACTCCATTTGCTATTATTTCACTAAAATTGGCGTTTACTTAAGTTAATGCATCTTTCAGCTGTGTCAACAGATGTTCGTCAGTCAAACGGGATCTATATTTTTACGTGGCACAGTCACAATATCGTACCCCCAACTCCATATGCCTTTTTTACTCATCTTCCTCTTTGATCAACTCTTCCACAACACTCTCGAATCTCCTGGTCGGAGAGAGAGTGTTCCTCTTTAGATGCCTGAGGAAAGGGATGAATCCTTTCAACAGGACAGGATAGGATAGCACCTGAAAAATAATTGAATACATCTAGAGTAACGGACGAATGAACACTGACCCCCTGTCGTGATATCTTTTGTAGTTCAAGCCATTTTCAGTTCTTGAAAGTATCCAAATAATTTAGTGTAAAAGACTCGCAAAGAGATGGATTATATAATCTTGAATAATTTCTTGGAAAAAATAACGATGTTCATTTCTTGAAAGTATTCATTATAATATGTCTACAAGACTCGTAAAGAGATGGATTGTTTCGCTTCAAGAGTGTGCAAGCGGAGCTGATCATGGAATACAGTACTGTATTGTTATTGATCTACGAAGTGCTGTGCTACACGAGAGCTTAAGCAGATTACCGTCATGTAATACGTCGCTGGCTATTCCTGATAGCTGCCTTCGACACTGATAAGTAAACCTATGTTCCTGTATCCTGACATCATGTCAACGACTTGTAGTGACGTTATTTAACACGACTCCCTGGTTATTAATTTCACAGGTGAACTTCCCTGTCGAATTTCGTTTTATCATCCAACTCTGTAATGGCAGTTGACCCCGTATGGGCGACCTGCACGCCTGTGAGGATGAGGACCTACTGATGATGACTTCTGTTGCATTTTTTTAATTTCGTGTGGCTATTTCTAGCCGAGTGCAGCCCTTATAAGGCAGACCCTCCGATGAGTGTGGGAGGCATCTGCCATGTGTAGGTAACTGCGTGTTATTGTGGTGGAGGATAGTGTTATGTTTGGTGTGTGAGTTGCAGGGATGTTGGGGACAGCAGAAACACCCAGCCCCCGAGCCATTGGAATTAGCCTAACCAATGAAGGTTAAATTCACCGACCCGGCCGGTAATCGAACCCGGGACCCTCTGAACCGAAGGCCAGTACGCTGACCATTCAGCCAACGAGACGGACATTCTATTGCTAAAGACGCACACATACACAGCCCCCGAGCCATTGGAATTAACCAGTGAAAATCCACAGCCTTTTTCCAGTCATTTGACCGGGTCAGGAATGCAATGAATGAAGCCCCATTTATCGGCGAAGATAGGAATTGTGCCGGCTGCCGAAGCCTGTCGCACTCGTCTGGGGCAATGATTAATGACTGACAGATGAAATGAAATTATATTAGCGAGTGTTGGTGGAATGAAAGAAGGCAGGAAAAACCGGAGTACCAGAAGAAAAACCTGTCCCGCCTCCGCTTTGTCCAGCACAAATTTCACATGGAATGACCGGGATATTGGGATGAACCAATGAAGATTAAAATCCCCGATACGGCAGGGAATCGAACCCGCGACCCCCTGGGCTATAGACAAACACACTAACCATTTAGCCATGTCCATTCGTGTGCCCAGAAACAGTCTAATAAATTACGTTAGTACTGTTGCAGAGATAAAGTTGTTAAGTATTCACTATAGCCTGGGATCGAACCAGTCTACTTTTGCACGTTGGACGCCTCATGTTTAGGGTCGCTTTAAAGAAAGAAAGAAAGAAAGAAAGAAAGAAAGAAAGAAATTACATACTCTCACAATAGTTTGCCTTGTGTAGGTGTAGCGGGAAGTGAGGGGTTGGGGGACTGAAGTTTGACGGAGATAGTTGCTGTGATTGCCTGGGTTTGTACCTCGGGCCTACGGAACATACAGTACCTTGGTTTTGCATTCTTGCTGTCTGAATCTCGCCACTTAATTTCCATAGTCGGGAGCCTAACTCTATCCAACTGGTTCATCAGAACGTTGGTTGGAGGTACGTCAGTCGTCGAACGTGCTGGCTCACTAATGGCCTGCTCACTCTATCGACTCCTATCATTGAGTAGCATCCAAATAATCTTGGCACCAAGGTACACGGTCGTGTCGCCTCGTACACAAGGCGCTTTGTTAAGTGAACTTTTGCTTCGTGGCGACACGTGTGTGTCTTCGTATTTATATATCGGTAACCTGTTACAACATTTGCGGAGGTCTCAAAATGATACAGTTTAGAATTTCTTCCACATAGGCGGTCTGCAGCGCCAAGCAAAACTAGGAAAATAGCATTTAGTTGAGCTCAGTTTCTTGCTTTCTTTCTTGCTTTCTTTCTTTCTTTCTTCGATTAGAAATAATGTTATTACCAAACAGAAATGATCTTTGAGAATACATTGCAATAAATGGCAAGAAAGTCAAGAGTAGTGTAGAATACGAATATGGATGTTTGGGTGACTGGTTAGCATAGCGACTTCGATTCAGAGGACCTTAGGTTCGATTCATAGCCCGGGCCGGCGATTTTAGTCGTGTTTAGTTTATTTCTCTAACTCGAGAACTTTATTTACACTTAACACATCGCACTACAGTAACAACTACCTTAGAAATACGCAATGGCTACTGAATATATCTCTCCATATCGGAAGGAGATAGTGCTGCTTCTCGCCGAATGGCCAAAATAGGATATGGAAAGTATGACTCCACATTTATTTTGCCTCTGATATAGGAGATAAGAAGATTATGGTCAGCACTGCACCTTGACCGACATCTAATTCTAAGAAAATCAGCAGCTGAAGGAAATCTCTTCGGCACATGTTTGGATAGCTGACTGAGTCGACTAAAAACTCTCTCAAAGGCGGAGTGCTGTTTAGAATTCCAGTTGCTGCAGGTAATTGAACCTCGATCCTTCCAGTTGTAAATGTAACATCATATCCATAAATTCACGGTGGATCTAGATAAAGATGAAACGGAGAACCAATTTCAGACCAGCTGCATAGCGTAATAGACTATAGACCTTTATTTTTTTTCCCGATCTTACAGTTTCACAACCTAATCGATTTTAACGGAGAAAAATGGCAATTCTCAATTGGAAAAAACAATCAAGCAAAACTAAAGAAAGTTACAAGCAAAAACAAAAAACAATGAAACCAAGATTACATAGACAATGCATTATAAAGATACAATAATACCCCAGCATAGCGTAATAGTTGTCATTTAAGAGTGCTAAAATGTGAGAGACCCGTACCAGAAACAATTTTCAGGACAATATCTCGGGATTCCTCCTTGTTGTGCAAGATCGAAAATACATTGAAGGATTATTATTATTATTATTATTATTATTATTATTATTATTATTATTATTATTATTATTATTATTATTATTATTATTTCCGGCTCAATGACTAAATGGTTAGCATGCGTGCCTTCGGTTCAACGAGTCTCGGATTCGATTTTCGGCAGGGTCGGCGATTTTAAGTTACATTTTTGAATTAGAAATTGATAGGTATGTCACACACAACGGCACTTCTCACGCGCAACACAAACCCATCGTGTGTGTACGTTGGTTAACTCCTCTGGCTTGGGGCCTGGGTGTTTGTGCCATCTTCATCATTGGAATTAATCTCAAGCAGGACGCGGATCGCCTATAGGGTGGTAAGGTATGAAAAAGTTAAAGATGGCAAACATGAAATTACCGAGCGAGTTGGCCGTGCGCTTAGGGACGTGCGGCTGTGAGCTTGAATCTGGGAGATAGTGTGTTCGAATCCCACTGTCGGCAGCCCTGAATATGTTTTTCCGTGCTTTCTCATTTTCACAGCAATTGCTGGGGCTGTACCTTAATTAAGGCCACGGCTGCTTCCTTCCAACTCTTAGGCCTTTCCTATCCCCTCGTCGTCATAAGACCTATCTGTGTCGTTGCGACGTAAAGCCACTAGAAATATAAATATATATAAATATATATATGAAATTCTAGGCTAAGGTTCATTTCTAGAGATAATAGGCAATTTGATGTCTTTGGAGTGTACAGACCGGGAAAGGGTAGCGCTAACGCTCATTCAGAATTATTTGATTTGATAAGTAGCTTCGTGGGAAACGACATGGAAGGAATGTGATTGTAGCGGGAGATCTGAATTTACCAAATGTCAATTGGAAGGTAATGAAAATGACAGGAAGCATGACCAACAAATGGCAAATAAGTTAATATGGGAAGGACAGCTAATTCAGAAAGTGATGGAACCAACAAGAGGGAAGAATACCCTGAACGTGGTGCTGGTAAAACCAGATGAACTCTATAGAGAAACCGAAGTAATAGACGGTATTAGTGATCATAAAGCTGTTTTTGTCATAGTTAAAAATAAATGTGATAGAAGGGAAGGTCGTAAAAGTAGGACTATGAAACAATATCATATGGCTGATAAAGCAGGCATGAGAGAGTTTTTAAAAAGTAACTGTGATCGTTTTTTTTTAATTTCGTGTGGCTATGTCTAGCCGGGTGCAGCCCTTGTGAGGTAGACCCTGCGATGAGGGTGGGCGGCATCTGCCATTTGTAGGTAATTGCGTGTTATTGTGGTGGAGGATAGTGTTGTGTGGTGTGTGAGTTGCAGGGATGTTGGGGACAACACAAACACCCAGCCCCCGGGCCATTGGAATTAACCAATGAAGGTTAAAATCCCCGACCCGGCCGGGAATCGAACCTGGGACCCTCTGAACCGAAGGCCAGTACGCTGACCATTCAACCAACGAGTCGGACACTGTGATCGATAAAAAACGGTGAATAAAAATGTAAACAGACTCTGGGATGGATTTAAAGAAATTGTTGAGGAATGTGAAAACAGGTTTGTATCTTTAAAGGTGGTAAGGAATGGTAAAGACCCACCTTATTATAATAGAAAAATAAAGAGACTAAGAAGGAGGTGCAGATTGGAAAGAAATAGAGTTAGAAATGGCTGTGGAAGTAAGGAGAAATTGAAGGAACTTACTAGGGAATTGATTCTACCAAAGAAGTCAGCTAAGGATAATATGATGGCAAGCATAATTGGCAGTCATACAAATAGTAGTGAAAAATGGAAGGTTGCGTGTAGGTACTTTAAGGCAGAAACATGCTCCAAGCAGGTCATTCCAGGAATCATAATGAACAAGGGGAGTGTGTATGTGAGGATTTTCAAAAGGCAGAAGTACTCAGTCAACAGTATGTAAAGATTGTTGGTTACAAGGTTAATGTCCAGATAGAGGAGGTGACTAATGCAAAAGAAGTATTAAAATTTACATGATAACAATGATATTTACAATAAGATACAAAAGTTGAAAACTAGAAAAGCGGCTGGAATTGATAAGATTTCTGGGGATATACTGAAGACCATGGGTTGGTATATAGTACCATGTCTGAAGTACTTATTTGATTATTGTTTGCATGAAGGAGCTATACCAAATGAATGGGGAGTTGCTATAGCAGCCCCTGTGTATAAAGGAAAGGTTGATAGACATAAAGCTGAAAATTACAGGCCAGTAAGTTTGACGTGCGTTGCATATAAGCTTTGGGAAAGCATTCTTTCTGATTGTATTAGACACGTTTGCGAAATTAATAACTGCAGTTCGGGTTTAGGAAAGGTTATTCCACTGAAGCTCATCTTGTAGGATTCCAGCAGTGTATAGCAGATATGTTGGATACAGGAGGTCAAATGGACTGTATTGCGATTTACTTGTCTAAAACATTTGATAGGGTTGATCATGGGAGACTACTAGCAAAAATGAGTGCAATTGAACTATACAAAAGAGTGACTGAATGGGTTGCTATATTTCTAGAAAATAGATCTGGGGAATTAGAGTAGGCGAAACTTTATCTGTCCCTGTAATAATTAAAAGGGGAATTCCTCTAGGCAGTATTATTGGACCGTGATGTTTTCTTATAAATATAAATGATATGGGTAAAGAAGTGGAATCAGAGATAAGGCTTTTTGCAGATGATGTTATTCTGTATAGAGTAATAAATAAGTTACAAGATTGTGAGCAACTGCAACATGACCTCGATAATGTTGTGAGATGGACAGTAGGCAATGGTATGTTGATAAACGGGGTTAAAAGTCAAGTTGTGAGTTTCACAAAGAGGAAAAGTTCTCTCAGTTTTAATTACTGCGTTGATGGAGTGAAAGTTCCTTATGGGGATCACTGTAAGTAGGATAGATCTTCATTGGGGTAATCACATAAATGGGATTGTAAACAAAGGGTACATTTCTCTGTACATGGCTATGAGGGTGTTTAGGGGTTGTAGTAAGGATGTAAAGGAGAGGGTATATACGTCTCCGGTAAGACCCCAACCAGAGTAGGTATGGTTCCAGTGTATGGGACCCTCACCAGGATTACTTGATTCAAGAACTGGAAAAAATCCAAAGATTTGTTCTGGGTGATTTCCGACAAAAAAAAAGTAGCGTTACAAAAATGTTTGCCAAATTTGGGCTGGGAAGACTTGGTGGAAGAAAGAAGACGAGCTGCTCGACTAAGTGGTATGTTCCGAGCTGTCAGCGGAGAGATGGCGTGGAATGACATTAGTAGACGAATAAGTTAGAGCGGAGTCTTTAAAAGCAGAAAAGATCACAATATGAAGATAAAGTTGGAATTCATGAGGACAAATTGGGGCAAATATTCGTTTATAGGAAGGGGAGTTAGGGGTTGGAATAACTTACCGAGGAGATGTTCAATAAATTTCCAATTTCTTTGCTATCTTTTAAGAAAAGGCTAGGGAAACAACAGATAGTGAATCTGCCACCTGGGCGACTGCCCTAATTGCAGATCAGTATTGACTGATTCGAAAGACCTGCACTAGGCCTCTAACGAGGCCACGTGCCATTATTATTATTATTATTATTATTATTATTATTATATTCACCATTATCCCGTTTCTCTGTGGGGTCGGGTGTAAAGTGAGATGAATCTTCGTAGCGAGTTTTTTTACGATTGGATGCTCTTCTTGACGTCAACATCAGAGGAGTTAATGACATGCAATGAATAACGTGGTATACTGTATGTAGTAGGAAGGGGGAGGGTGAACCCCCAGGGCGGAACAGAGCCTACTCCTTTCGAATAGCACCTAGTGTCTGCTCTGCACTTATCCGACGGACAAATCACCACCAACAGCGTCATATGCCCTCACTCCATATCAACACTGCGGAGAGGTTTGGAATTGAATCCAGACTTTTGGCACGCAATTTAGTGATTATAAATTGCATACCATCACCTCTCCTACCCCGCCGACCAGTATTCTGTTGGTGATTTTTTCCCCCCACCAACAGGACTCGACCGGCTAACCACGGTGTCAGACCATATAGATAATGGCCACCAGACGGGTATTATTATTATTATTATTATTATTATTATTATTATTATTATTATTATTATTATTATTATTATTATTATTATTATTATTATTATATTCACCCTTATCCCGTTTCTCTGTGGGGTCGGGTGTGAAGTGAGATGAATCTTCGTAGCGAGTTTTTTTTACGACTGGATGCTCTTCTTGACGTTAACATCAGAGGATTTAATGACATGCAATGAATAACGTGGTATACTGTATGTAGTAGGAAGGGGGAGGGTGAACCCCCAGGGCGGAACAGAGCCTACTCCTTTCGAATAGCACCTAGTGTCTGCTCTACACTTATCCGACGGACAAATCACCATCAACAGCGTCATATGCCCTCACTCCATATCAACACTGCGGAGAGGTTTGGAATTGAATCCAGACTTTTGGCACGCAATTTAGTGATTATAAATTGCATACCATCACCTCTCCTACCCCGCCGACCAGTATTCTGTTGGTGATTTTTTTTCCCCACCAACAGGACTCGACCGGCTAACCACGGTGTCAGACCATATAGATAATGGCCACCAGACGGGTATTATTACTATTATTATTATTATTATTATTATTATTATTATTATTATTATTATTATTCCGAGATATTATTATCATCATCATCATCATCAACAACAACACAACCTAACATGGAAAAATGAAATAACTAAATATTCCATCTTTCTGATATCCAGTGCAGTTTCAATAATTTCGAAATTATCTCACTTAACCAACTCAGCCACGTAATATTGAATGTACAAAATGATTTATTAACTATCTATTGTGTAACTGTCGTCCACGAGTAGATCTTCGTAATTGCGGCAGCAGTGTCATCTAGGGGTGATGAGTGGCTGCAGAAGACAATGGACACACGTCAGCTAACAACAGTGAGTCACTGTTACGTTTTTATTCTCCAATTTAAGAGCTTAGGACGTCGTAGGCCATTACATTTTGTTTTCTTCCGGCTTGGCGAGATGTCAGGGCTTTCAACCCTCCTTTTTCCTCCTTTTATACCTGTTGCCCTCATTATTCGATTGAACGTTCCTTCACGTTTTTCTTCACATTTCGATAGTCACCTTCATTATCTTCCTGATCAATAGGGCTAATGGCCATGCAGTTTTCCAACGTATAAAATCAATCATGACAACATCCTCCACCATCGCCAGTTTGTTACTATGACTAATGACTGTGACTACCGTGTCAGCGATGCTTGTTGCTGTTGATGGACTTTGCTCGGTTGCTCTGGAACGCGTGCTTTTACACGTAAAAGCGTAATTTCCTCAAGAACCATATTAGAGTTACAAAGAAAATGCCTATGACCTTTCTGTGGAAATTTGATTATTGTCCACCTGCTGGACTTAATTTTGTAAGAGGCAAGCCATTTGTTCATTATGTTGTTTTGTAGTGGATAGAACAAATCAGAACTGTATAAGTTAGATATAGCCTACGCGTACCAAATTTCAGCGCAGTTGATCCTTTAGTTTTGACGTGATAGAATGCGAAAGAGACACCATCTCATTTCAAACTGTTGCGCAATCTTCTGCAAATAATTTCACAAATAATATATTCTCAGGTACAGATTTTGAAACAAAACTTAGCAAGTTACGTGGCGGTTTTCTCTGAGAATGTTCGTGTATTCAAATATGGTTTTAAACTCTAAGTATTTAGTAAATAAACAGTTCACGTGGCAACAAGTTAATGGTCGAAATTCGAGTGAGGTTTGGGACGTCCACAACCGGTGATGATCAGGATTGACTCACTCGCCTCCTATTTTCAAACCCCAGCATGAAACTTACTTTATTGGATTCGACAGAAACTGAGTACTTCGTGTCCTATTGTTCAATATCTTGAGCAAGCAAATACATTATATATTATTTCTGTCAACTTGTGTATATTCGATTAAAGTTTTCAGCAAAGCACTAAGAAAGCACAAATTGCAGAATGAAATGTATGATGAAGAGAATAGATTAGCATAGTTTCCTCTCATAAGTAATTTTTACAATCCATACTAGATGACCTATCTGCTCCGAAGCATTCGTTATAAAGAGGTCAAATAAAGTATCTCTTGATATAAAATTGCTCCATGCGCTGCCCGGGTACTTTTCCGAATGTTTATTTTTAGGATTTATACTAGCTGATGTACCCGTGCTTCGCTACGGAATTCTACATTGTATACAGAATTTTAGGTTAGGTAGTGTACACGTTGTGAGCAAGATTGTCTTAAATTGTACAGCTCTTAACGTTACCCTAGAAACGCGACGGGAGGTCACCAAACATCTTTTCTCATATGAAGACTGAGGGAATTTTCACTGTAATTGTAAACCCAATTTCATACCATCAGTCACAATCCGGTTGGGATGTTTTCATTATAATGCCTTTTTAGATCCTCAGAAAGACTGTCTTAGTGGTTTCCCCAACTGAAATGAACATACAATGACGTCAATAGGAATGGCGCGATTAAAAGCAATGGTCGTTCAAATGAAACATCACTCACTTTTAACGAACAGGACTACGCTGCCTATCTAACAATCCAAAGTTGCAGACCTGGAATGACCAAACCGCAGACAGCCGTGATCCGTGAATACTCTTCGGCTTTCTTCGGCGGGGAGAGGGTCGAATAGTGGAGACTCCCAGGGCAAAAACTATGCCCAATTACTATTCTGTTTCCTAGGAGTACCCGATGAGTCCTAAAATATCAATTCACTACGCCGGCGGAGGGAAAATCTATCTGACTTGAAGGCAAATTTTTCCTCCAAGCCAGAAGAGAAACCCCCTCTTCACTGCTAGTTTGGAATAAATGAATGTAGAATTTAATAAAAGTGAAGAGAAAGAAGCTTTTCTTAAGAAACGGCTCTTTTCAGAGTTGAATTTTGAGTTATTTAGTGAATATTGTGGTGCTATAATTTGGAAAAGTCCTAAATAGTTATTCTAGACCAGGCCATACTACTACTACTACTATCACTGCTACTACCACCACTAAGTGAGGCTCTGCCTTAAGTATGCACACTGCTAATTCAAAACAGCACGTCAGAGTAGAGATCGAATAGCTGAAATACTATGATGATCCAGTGTGTTTCGTACCAGCTGTATCAGAAAATGTATGAACCAGAGGAATGGCATGCTAAAGAAGAAAGTTTTCTAATTCCCCGGCTATTTCCCGCCAATATTCAGTCAGGCTGTTATACTCGGTACGCAGCAGTAATCCCATCTATCGGAGTTGAGAGGCAGCATAAGAGACAAAGAACATCACAATAAACAGTGTTCAATGTAATGTTATTGTTGATCAATGTTATGCACTTTCGATATTATAGGCCTTCACATTTCGTTTTCTCCGGACTCTTAAATACCACTCTTATCATAGTCAGTACGGTAAAACTGAATAAAAGATAAATGATCGGAAATTGTATTCCCTATAACTTTTTATGTAGTACTTTTCGATAGGGCCAATAACATTGGTATTTAAAAATTACATTTTAGGCACCTTCCCCTAAACTACAATTTCATCCAGGATGAATAAAATTGTTTATATCTTAGACTGTAGTTTCTTATTCCCCGACTCTATATACCGATTTTCATTAAATTACGTTAACCCATTTTCTCGTGGCTCGGCGTTGATATATACTTAGCAACAAAAATACAAATGCATGAATATCTGTGTTATCCTAGCCGGTACGGTAAAAAATGTATAAGACATAAATTGTCGGAAATTTAATTATCTATAACTTTGGTTATGTAGTATTTATCGATACAGCTAATAATATAAATATTTGAGAATTGCATTCAGGCCTTCCCCTAAACTTCCATTTCACTCAGCGTAAATAAAATTACTTATAGCTTAAATTGTAGTGGCTCATTCTCCGAATTTTGCATACCAATTTTCAATGAAGTAGGACCACTCGATAGCTGCAGTCGCTTAATTGCGGCCAGTATCCAGTATTGTGGAGAGTGAGTTCGAACCCCACTGTCGGCAGCCCTGAAGATGGTTTTCCGTGGTTCCCATTTTCACACCAGGCAAATGCTGGGGCTGTACCGTAATTAAGGCCACGGCCGCTTTCTTCCCAGTCCTAGCCCTTTCCTGTCCCATCGTCACCATAAGACCTATCCCTGTCGGTGTGACGTAAAGCCAATAGCAAAAAAACAAAAACACTGTCATCTGTTAGCCTAGCGAACCCGAAAACTGTGGGTTCCACGCTAAAATCTCGGCTATTCGGGACATTATCTATTTTCACCCCTTGTCACTCCCCATGCCAATGGAGGCTGAACTTGATTTTAAGATTACTCAAAGTTGAGTGAATTTAGAGACCTATCAATGTCTCATGATTCACCGACAGATGATTCCGGAGAGAATAAAGCAAACATGAAGCAAATAGGTCCAGTAGAACGGACGGACGGATTTGCCAAAGCTGTTTTTAGTAAACTCTTTTAATATATATAGATTAGAAATGTTACAAAACCATTTTTATTTGGACGGGAATATGTCGCCTAATCACAAAGTCAAATGAATCGTGGTCGCTCGAGGTTCACTTCTGAGAAAGTGGAGCAAAGTCTTCATGAAACGTGACGTTTCTGTGCAGATGGTTTCTTTCACTCGCGTAAACCCAAAATACCATGCCCAAACACGATACTGGTGCTCAGTTTTACTCATACCAGCCATTATATCACTACATTTCAATTATTGTTATCTGTACGACCGTCCCATTCTTGCGGCGAGGTTGCTGGTGCTTTGTACCACGTGTCTTCTTCTTTCACGTCATGTCTGGAGAATATCATTTATTGAGATGTTACTGAAAATCACTCACTAACATTTATGGGCCGTCAAGTCGAGATTGTTATGACGTTTCCTTTGTGACCAGAAAAAACTAACATTCTTTGCTATATAATGCTGAAAGACGTTGTCTTGATCTCCATCTCCTTGTGGTTTCTGAACCTACCAGTCCGTGATAAAATGTTTACCGGAGAATTTCCTTTAACCTGAGATGTATCCTTGGAATAACGGCTGCTGAGGTTTCGTACTAGGTATATCTACCCGAGATGGTAAAGACGTGCTCGGTTCACCCGAAAGAACGTGGGTTCGATTCCTTGTCAGGAAGTCGAAAATTTAAAAGCGAGAATTCCACTTATGGGGAGACACATGAAACTGAGGTTCACTCAGTCTACACAAAAAATGAGTACCAAGTTAATTCCTTGGAACAAATGCACCCGGGCTTAGACTTAACCACCCTACCACCGCTAACTACCGAGGTTATGGATAGTGGAAGCCTTTGCTTTGCTTTTGAGTTTTTTTGCTGACTGCATCAACCCTCTTCATTATTGGAAATCGAAGAATCTGTGGAATCTTTACCTGTCTTGTCTGCATGGAACGTCAAGTCTGTGAAGTTAAAAATCTCTATTTAAAATAATGAACTAATCTTTTTTTTTACTTTGTAATACGGATTGACCATTCAGATGACAGAGTATCGGATATATAGTTTTTCACCGCCCTTGAATGGTGACCTTCCTGATTGCGAGAACATGAATCGAGGGTTTCTCTGGCGAAATGCAGACTGTAAAGTAGGAGCTTGCAGTGTTAGTAGCATAGTTAATCTGTCTGTTCTTCACAAACATTAAACAGATTGGAAGCGAGCTAGTGTATACTGTTAAATTGGTGGTAGTGTTGTCGATGTAACCAGACCAGACCAGACCGGAGTGAGTAGCCACGTGGTGCCCGCTCCGTTCCGTCCCGTCAGCCAGACGCGTGGCGCCGCATATTAACAAGTGACTGCCTGGCTCCAACGCTACCGCTCATAATAATTTGTCTCTCACCCTACTTCTTATGGCGGCGTTAACAGCTTTTGCTCATTAAATGGTTCGTGCAGATATTCACTGTATGATCTACGAATTTTGCGTTACATTGACTGAGTATTTGTATAGTCACTCGGAAAAATAATCAAGTACGTGGTATTGTATATTCCGCGCACTTATAATTTTATCATTTTATAATTAAAATTTGTTACCAAATGTTATTCAACACCCCCCCCCCCCACCTATGTAGATACAAAACCTTGTGGATACCTAAAACAAGCATTATTATCTATACTGTAGGTTCAATTGTTTCTGAGAAAAGTGTGTCTCGATACCAATTATCAATTCTTCTTTCGTCGCTTCTCCACGAAAGTGACCAATCCGCCTACTTCGCGTTGTATGCATTTCTTTCTGACATTGGACTGCGAATATGAAACCTTCACATCGTTCTTACCCGACCAGAACTACAACACTCCTACCTCCTGTTCCATGGTCTCCTCACGTGTAGCACTGAAAGTCGTCAGGAGCCTTATGATGAGAAGATGAATCCATCTCTCCTGTATCCGAGCAACAAATAAAATAAATACACACATACGTTCCTATAAACCCCTTATATACAGACATGGACAAAAGTATTCATACCCCTAGCCATCCAATACAAAATGCTTTATTGCTGGACCAATACGGAGTACAGGTCAAAATTACAAACCCAAACGTATACCTTGTACAGCAGTAGTCATTACAAAGCACAAAATAAACTGGAAGTAAATAACAGAACATAACAAAGCAACAAATGCGTACTCCATGACACTACTTGTCTGGACATAAGTATTCATATCTTACGTGTAAAAATGGCGTTTGAACGAGTAAAGAGGAACCTGTGTTGTTCCGTGGCATTAGTTGTGTAGTAGATGCAGACAGAGATGGACTGATCAGCTGGTCATAGACGGTACTAGTCCAATGGCGAGGAAAACCAAGGAAACGTCTGTTGAAGAGAGACGACTTATTCTACGCCTTCACCACCAAGGAAAATCGTATTCCGAGATCGGAAACATAATTGGAAGAAGTAAACCAACTGTGCAAAGCATCATACAAAGGTTAAAAGGACAGGATGTTCTTGTAAGCAAGGAAAGAAGTGGACGTCCGAAGAAACTGACCGCACGAGAAGAAAGGTTCATAGTAACCACAATTAAAAAACAACCACACACTACATCTTCGCAGTAGCATCACAGCTGGCAGAATATTTTCATCATGCAATGTCAAACAAAACAGTAAGGAGAGTCCTTCATCGTGCTGAGTATCGATCTAGGGTCCCAAGAAAGAAACCACACATAACGAAAGTGAATCGACGGAAGAGACTACAATTTTCAAAAGAATGTGTGATGAAAGATAATGCGTTTTGGTCGACAGTGATGTTTACAGATGAGAGTAAATTTAATATTTTCCGAAGTGATGGACGCCTTTTAGTGTGAAGACGCCCTAACACAGAGCTCGATGAGCAGAACCTCGTTACCACTGTGAAGCACGGCGAAGGTGGAGTTATGGTGTGGGGCTCAATGGCCGCTTCAGGTGTCGGGGAGTTGGTATTTATGGACATATTTCAATATTTGAACATCCTGAAAGAAAACGTTCGCAAAAGCGCCGAAGAGCTTGGGATTGCTAATGAATTTTACTTCCAACACGACAATGACCCCAAACATACGGCGGAAATTGTTCGCTTGTGGGTACTCGACAACACGCCGCACACATTAAAAACACCTCCCCAATCGCCGAATACCAACCCCATCGAACATCTATGGAGTGAATTGGAGTCCAGACTAAGAAAACACCACATAACAAGTAACACACACTTGAAACAGTTACTACAACAAGAATGGCGGAACATTTCATCTGAACTAACACGGAAACTGGAGTTCTCAATGCCCAACAGGTTAAAATAAATAATATACAGGAAAGGTAAACAAACGCGCTACTGATCGAGTTGGTTATATCTGTTTCTTCATTGAGTTCTGAACTCTTCTGGAATACGGTATGAATACTTATGTCCAGGTAAGTAGTGTCATGTAGTACGAATTTGTTGCTTTGTTATGTACTGTTATTTACTTCCAGTTTATTTTGCGCTTTTTAATGTACACTGCTGTACAAGGTATGCGTTTGGGTTTGTAATTTTGACCTGTACTCCGTATTGGTCCAGCAATAAAACATTTTGTTTTGGATGGGTTGGGGTATGAATACTTTTGTTCATGTCTGTAATTCACTGGCTGAGTGAGCTTCGTCCCGAATGCGCCCAAAATTGTACCTGCGAGTAACATACTCATTACCATGCTCTCATTTTTTTGAACGACTGTACAAACTTATGACCTAAGCTACCACATTGCACGCGTTCTGAAGTGGTTCCATAGAGATGACCTGCCTGTTATCTTCAGCTTTCTGATTGTACTGTTTAAGCGGAAATCTACTGGGGGTTCTTAGAGCAGAGTTAATTTTGCTGGTAAATTTGAATACGCCTCCAGAGGTCGTAAACATGCCAACAACAATGGCATGAAGTTCAGAGATTTTTGACTGCATTTTAAGAATCGTCTGAGGTACCGGAATTTTGTTCCAAAGAAGTTATTTGACGTACTGTAAATTGATCGACACGGGGCTAGCGTATTTGAGCACTTTCAAATACCTCTGGACTGGGTTGGGATCGAAATCGCCAATTTGGACTCAGAAGTCTAGCGTCTACCTACTAAGCCACTCAGCCCAGCAAAATAGAAAATCGACTACATTGACCAACATAGAACCTACAAACTTGGGATCATGAGTCGGACACTTTTCCACTAACCCATTGACAGAGCTAACGAAAGAGGTGTAGAGACTCAAATAAAATTCACTATTCTTTCATAAATCGTCTAACATTGCTTGTATCATACTGTAGTTTCTGTAAGAGCATGCAAAGAATATTCTTAAGACTACTGACTTGCAAGAGTATGAACTCACTAAAGTTTCGAGAAATATATATGTGAAGTCTAAAATCACTCGTTTATTCCACCGGGTACTCGTCGTATTGATCATGTACACTATCTGATCAAAAGTATGTGGACAGCACTGAACTCTAGTAAACAACAACAACAAGTGACACATTGTACCGGTATAAAGGGAGGCATGGAACTTTGTATTGTTCAGTGCGACTACTAAACAGCAACATGGATAGGTCATATGATGAGCTTCGTACCTTTCAAGGTGGGGTAATCATTGGTTGCCACATATGCAAGGAATCAATAAGGGACATTTCTAACCGTATGAATGTACCCAAATCGACTGTTGGCCATGTAATTTTAAAATGGAAACGTGAAGGGACAACCACTACCAAGCACGATCTAGTCGGCCACCAACGAACATCGAAGAGGTTGGTACGAGAAAATCGTCGGTTGTCTGTGGAAAGAATCATTAAGGAATTTCATTGTGCTATGCAAAGTACAGCCAATCCCGTGACTGCGCGTCGGAAATTAAAAAGAATGGGGTTTCATGGTCGAGCAGCTGCCCATAAACCAAATATTTCCCATATTATCATTAAGACTTTCACGGCCCGTGTAATTATTCATGAAGTATATTTTGGGCTTATGTCGCGTAATTAATTATAAACACGCTCTACGCGTTTCAAAAGGAACCTTGCATTTCTTCATCAGGAAACAACAGAGAAATGAAACGACGCATTAAAGGTTGCTAGGAGAAAGCAACAAGGAACTTAAAAAAATGGTGCCCTAAGATGTAAAAGGGACGCCATATTAGCCCCATGCTAGAGACAACGAATTGCAACAGTAAAGCATCATTCTCTAATGGTTCTGATAATAGGTAGCCATGATTCACTGAGGTTGTAGCCTGTGTCGCGTTTGAAATTATCTGGGTGTTTACGTATTTCAACCGCCTCCCTGATAATTCTTGGGCGATATTGCTTTATACGGGCAAGAACATCCACTTCTTGGAACAAGACATCATGGCCAGGTCTTAAGGCATGATCAGCAACAGCTGATTTATCAGGTTGGTTGAGTCTGATACAACTGGTATGTTCTTTGATGCGAGTACATACCGTTCTCGAAGTCTGCCCAATATAAACCTTGCTACAACTACAGGGAACTCTGTAGGTACCAGGTTGTTGCAATTTAGGCAAACTATCCTTAGTTGGTCGCGCCGCCTGACGTGGTTTAAAGAGCGATGCCAGTGGACATTGGAACAGTGGGGACGGGTAATGCCTGGGGAAATGCTATGTAGGCTACCTGAATGTTTAGTACCAACAGTGAAGTTTGGAGAAGGTGGCGTTATGGCGTGGGGTATGTTTCTCATGACATGGACTCGGCCCTCTTGCAGGTCTTCATGGCAATGTAAACGCAAGACATCAACACATTTTGAATGCTTTCATACTCCCTGCCGTGGACAATCAGATCGGTGATGACCATTAATTTATATCAACGTGATAACGTTCCGAGTCATAAAGCGGGCTATCTAAGCCAATGGTTTAAGGATAGTGAATAATATTCTACAACTGGACTCGCCCGCCCAGAGTCCGGACTAAAGTTAGAACGGGGACTTCGTTCCAGACCCCACCGTCCAACATCAACACGTTTTCTGACCACGGTTCTTCGGAAGAATGGGATGGCGTTTCCATGAAAACGTTCCGACACCTGTTGGAAAGTCTTTTTAAAAAATTGTTTTACGTTGCACGCACATAGGGGTATGGCGACGGTGAAATGGGAAGGAGCTAGGAGCAATGTTGTCAGGTCTACAAATAAAAAATCGGTAGATTGTACAAAAAAATTTCTGGAGTTTTAATGAAAATTTTGGTAGTTTCTGAAGCATTGAAATGTTATAATATAACTAAATTAAGAAATGCAATAATCATTTGAAGTTGTTATGAGAAAAATATACAGTTTCACTCACCCGTACTCTCTGACCACGCTGTTCTTCTTATTCTTCTTTTTCTCTTGTTTCCCAAGATGTTTCCTGGATATGCGGTTATATATTAGGCATAAAAAATGTGTACTAGTTTTGAAGTCGTAGCAGGATATAGATTTTGTATTCTGTATGCCGGTCGGTGATTTCCCTTCGAATGATGCACTCAAGCGTGAGTTCTGAGTTCAATAAGAGGGGAGAGATTACGTAATTCGAGCCAAAAATGAATGCGGAGAAGTACCTAAGGGGTGATGTTGTATAAAACGTCTCGCATTGAGACGAGGAAAGAGTTTTCCGGCACAAATATATTATGCACCATTAATCATTATTATTAATTTTCCTTATATTTGGATCAGAAGAAATGTCAGGAAATTTTTTTCGGGTTTTCTGGTGTGTTACAAAAAAAGTCGGGAGATCTTCTGAAATTTCAGGAGACCTGGCAACACTGGCTAGAAATAGGAACGAAACTACCGTGGGCTTAATTAAGGTACAGTCCCAACATTTGCCTCGTATGAAAATGGGGAAACCACGGAAAACTATATTCAGGGCTGCCGACTGTGGGGTTCGAACCCGCTATCTCCCGAATGCAAGTTGACAGGTATGTCAACCAAACCACGCAGCCACTCGCTCGGTAGTGGAAAGTCTCCTCAACAGAGTCAGAGTTGTAATAAAAGCAAAAGACGGACCAGCATCATATCAATGTCGACTATCAGAGAGTATGTTACCTGCATACTATCTTCAGTTTGAAGTAGGTGTTCGCATACTTTTGATCGGATAGTGAAGATGTCCATTTCCTCATGCTTATGTGCTGGAATTCGTCGCTTATCAAACGATGTTTGATAAAGCTTCAAAGGCAAGAATTTGGAGATAAGCTTATGGCTGTATTTCAGTGGCGAAATGAAGTGCTATCAATTATTTATAACTACCTCATATGGCCAGTGGTGTATAATGATGTGTTGCGGAATGATATGTGTTGATGGTATACTATACATAAATATGTTGCCATAAATATGTTTATTGAATATTTATTAGTTCTCTCCGTTGTTAACACAGCGTCTTTTTTTTTCTTTCCTTTTTGTTTTAGAAATTCGTTAGCTACTGCTACATACTGTCCCGTATTACTGCCATACGGTTCAACTACACGCAGCATCTGATACAGAATATTAATTGTAAAAATGCCCTTTGTAATGTTTGTATCTATTCTTGACGATGACACCATAAAACGAGTTGGTGACATTCCCCCTCAGAAATCACTTGTTAATGAAAAGGTGAAAAGCTTTTTAGAAAGGGTTTATAAATTGAGCTAATTCATTAGTTTGAGAAATTCATAAAAATAATCACACGGTATTGATTATTTTTTATTTTGGTTTTATGAAAAGATTTTTCGAATGTAGAAGGGCACGAAATAGTCGTGACAGACTTTCTTCCTTCTCAGATTATTAGGGTTGTACTGGACTTCAGAATGTGTAAGCACATTACAGATGAGAGTGGTGGTGGTGGTGATTGTTGTTTGAAGGGGAAGTACAACTGGGCAGTCATCCTCCCAACACTAATCAGAGGGGAAATAGAGAAGAGATCCGACCCTTCGCAGAATGAAGGTATCGGCAAAGGAAAGGGGCCACGAAGGGCTTGAAAATAAAAGGTTCCCTAGGCTTCGCAAACCGAACACCGTCGGTGTATGAAAAGAGCAAGAGTTGACCAAGGGAGGTCGTTAGAAAAGATGGAAGTAAGGAGCCTGACTCGTGTAAGTGTAAGCAATGCTAGACTAAGCTAGGGAACCCGTAGTCGCCTACCTACGCTCTCGTGGTACCTCTTGCAGTCGCCTTTTACAAAAGGCAGGGGATATTGTGGATGTATTCTACCGTCCCCACACACAAAATAATACAAATAAGAGATTTGAACAACTAATTGAATATCGTTGCTATGTTGAAAAAGCAGTCTTATTGACAGGTTCAAGCCTCCGTGGCTCAGGCGGCAGTGCGGCGGCCTCTCTCTGCTGGGTTTCGTGGTTCAAATCACGGTCACTCCGTGTGAGATTTGTGTTGGATAAAGCGGAGGCGGGACAGGGTTTTCTCCGTGTACTCTGGTTTTCCCTATCATCTTTCATTCCAGAAACACTCTCCACTATAATTTCATTTCATCTGTCAGTCATTAATCACTGCCCCAGAGGAGTGCGACAGGCCTCGGCAGCCGGCACAGTTCTTATCCTCGCCGCAAGATGGGGGCTTCATTCATTTCATCCCTGACCCGGTCACTGACTGGAAAACATGTTGTAGGTTTTCATTCATTAACAGGTTCAATTTGTTTCAGCGAATATTCCCTCAAGTGTTTGGGGGTGGGGGAGGATTGGGCATGAGTTGGCGACCACGGTGCCCCTAGCTATCTCTAGCTTTTCGCTTACTTGTGCTAAGCTCCTCACTTTCATCTTCCCTCTCTGACCTATGGTCAATGTTTTCTTTTCCGATCTCGGCGATCTTATGTTTGCAAGGCCTAGATTATCTTACATTTTCCTGTCCTTGGTGGCTCTTCTCTTTCTTTTACAGGTACCGTCATTCATCGCAGAGTCGTACCTCCTCCTCTTTCACTTCTGATTAGATTTAAGAGGGGGATGGTTGCCTGGTTGTCATTCCCCTTAAAACTATGGTTACAACTACCATCGTACATTACGAAAATCGTATTAAAACTTTTTAAAGCTATTAAATACGAAATAGGACATTATAAAATAACTTTTATTTTATTTTGTATTATTTAATGCTTGAATGTATTGCGCTTTGAAATTAATGAGCAATTGTTGGTATTAAGTGATGTATATATTTGAGGGTGTAGTTCTGGTTTAATAATCGCCTGCATTTTGCGTTTATAGTTACGTGTATTGAGGCGAGTGGTAAGTCTCCGACAATATATAGAACTGCTCAGGCAGATAGGCTGAATTATAGTCTCATTACCAAATGTGTGCATGCATAACATACGTACTGCGGTGGTGATATCAGGTGCATGTGGAGTGTGTTATAGAGTGGAAATTGGAACTCGGGGTAGCAAGTCCTTATTTGAAGTATGTACATTACTGTATAGTAGCTTCCGACGACAATGACGCAAAATTATGCGAGGCTGTAGGTCATCGGGCACCAGGGGAAAACAGAACGTACTCACCTCCTGCGTATCAGCAGCGGCCGGACCTTAAGGTCACAGGCTCATATGCCCCCAAACAAACATTAATATTTTAATCTTTACTTCTCAATACCTTGGAGGGTAGAGGATTTAAGCTCATAGGAAGGTGACTAGTACTTCTAAAATGCGAAATCTGGCTTCATGATAATGTATATTTCAGCTCTCGGTCACAACTCCCATGTGCCCGTAGAGCAGACGTTTAAAGAACATGGTCTCTAAACGTTCCCGTCCGCTATGTTTCTTGGAGAAGAGGCCTACTAGAGAGCTTAAAAAAGAAAGACTGAGACCGAGAAGGGTAGCAGATAGTTCCTTGAAAAGAAAAAAAGCTACACATTTTACTGACTTGTATTTCCGAATGTGCTATTATTGAAAAGAATACTACAGTCATACCAATCACTGCTGTGGAAAGAGAAAGGCGTTTCTATATATTAAATATAATAAATGCATTCCTGAGAAGTGCAGTAGCAACTGAGAGGTGAAAATACGCTGGTGGTTATGATCGTAAGATTTGCTACAGCTTAAAAAAAAGGGGTGGATCTGACATAAGTATTAATGATCAAACCTACGTATTAGCCACATGCCATTTCATTTACTGATACCTTAATACGTATCATCCTTGATCGCCCCTCCTTTCTTTTCCTGAAACCATGCCTTTAGAAAAGAATCGTGCCCCGGTCTTTGTCGAGATAATTTGTCTTCCGTTCAGTTATTGTCTGCATTAACATACGTATATCAATTACTTGATGCAAAGCAAGGACGCAAGCAAGCCTGTAGTTTTAACTTAGCCGTGGGACCTCCAATTTTGCGTGGAATCCGGACCACATGGACGTGGTTTTTAATTTCAGAACTCCCGCTTGTGTTGTCTGGGATTACCGGGCAAGTTGGCCCTGCGGTTAGGGGCGCGCAGCTGTGAGCTTGCATCCGGGAGAGAGTGGGTTCGAACCCCACTGTTGGCAGCCCTGAAGATGGTTTTCCATGGTTTCCCATTTTCACACCAGGCAAATGCTGGGGCTGTACCTTAATTAAGGGCACAGCCGCTTCCTTCCCACTCCTAGGCCTTTCCTATCCCATCGTCGCCACAAGTTGTCTGGGATTTGAGCTATGGCCACTTCGGTGAGAATTCGTTACACTCCTATTCGGCTATCACTCTCCCATTCACCGTATAGGACGTTCTGGCTATCCAGTTTTTCTGATTCAGTCTTCCCCAAAAGTACATTTCTTGATTTTAACATTTTGTTTTTCTTGTAACTGTACGTCGGCGCTCTCCAACAAAGTTTTGAGCAATTGAGGGATTATCTTTTAGTGCCTGTGCTGATGTGTTTATTTAACAATACGCTCCTCATATCCTGGAAGGTTTGTTTTCCCATTTTTGTTTTCATCTCTGCCAGGCACCCGTTTTTCGTGTAAATTGCTCTTCCTAAAAACAGTTGAGATATAGATCTCGAAAAAAAAAATGTTGTTGACTGGTACAAATTATTAAACGTGAATTAATAGCCAGACGCGCTGTACCGATATTGAGAGAGGAGTAGAGAGCTTGACTTGAGTTAATCAAAACTGCTCTGTGGTGACTTTCAGCAACTGGCCTGGATACCATTATTCCACACGCACTTCAATCGTATATCGGAGCAGGTTTTTTTTTTTTTTTTTTTTTTTTTTTTTTGTGAAGGGGTGCGGCATCCGCGTTCGTTGAGCGCACTGAGGTACTCTCCGTTAGCGGACCTTCTGGGTTGTCCCAAACCGGGGTCGTTTGTGACGGCTATCATTAATTTGTTTTCTTTCGTACTTCTTCACATTGACAAATTTAGGTGTGATACTACGGTCTCCGGGCCACCTTCCAGAAGTTCAAATAATTACAAAGACATACAGTACTTAAGACGAATTAACCAATAGGTTCTGCCCACACACGCAAATACAAGAGAAAGACGATCATAGGTGATTTTAGCCCCGAAAATGAAACAACGAACAACTACTCATGTTATTTCTAGACTCAAGTAATTACTGCTATATTCACAGTACTCTAGTAAGTACTGAAGGCCAAACCTCTAAATAAATCAGCAAAGGAATCGGTGTGCGGAAAATTGCCAATGCGGAAATTTGCGAACACATCATTGAAGCGGAAATTCGCGCACACTAGGGATTATTACTACCTGACTAGGATTTCCCAGGTCTTGGTAAATATTTTGTTGCCGGAATTTTGCGAACACTATCTTCGGTAGATCTCGTCCGAGCGTACAGACAAAGTTGTTATTTTTATTTATACTGTGAAAGTAGGCTGAGTGGCCGCGCGTGTTAAAGCGCTACGGTTGTGAAGCCAAGCTCTGAATTCGGGAGACGCGTGGGTTCGAACCACACCGTTGGCTGTCATGAGAATGGTTTTCTGTGATTTAATATTTTACAGACAGGGTACCATTTGAATGGTCCTAGTTAATTAGAACACTTTCATACCTAGCACAGATTTATTCGAATAATTAGAGGTTTTGAACTGTGTGCAGGCTTCACACGTCATGAACTGTACTGTGGCGCTTTGGGTTGGTTAGGTCCGATTAGCTTGAGCATTAATTATTTTCATGTTAATGAGACAACGCGTGTAAATGAATTATCGATGATGCTAGCTTGTAGTCACTCACTGGTTGTGTTGCTTCTGGCTAGTACCTTGGGTCACAGTGTTACGTACGGCATCTACAGACTGCGGTGAATCAAAATACAAGTAGGATCCACATCCGAGAATACTGATGATGATGATGATGATGATGATTGTTGTTTTAAGGGGCCTAACATCGAAGGTCATCGGCCCCTATCCGAGAATACTAGAGCCTGAGCAAAGTGTTACTTTGATACAGCTATCGGCTATTGGACTCTAAGTCTGTATAAAGGGTATTTCCTTTGCAATAACAATTGAATAAGTTGGTAGAATTATAGTGCTATTTTAGCGTCCCTTCAGCTATCGCGAGGATACCATTCCTTGAGTGTGAGAGGTGAACGCGTAATCAACTGTGCATTGGTAGAAAAGGGCCCAGTTCGCACTTCCTTAATTCATGTTTGTTCATTTGGTCCCTCCATAGCTGGACAAGTAGATTAGGCCTTCCATCTCTACATCTGGGGATTGAATCTTTTGGGGAGGACAACTTTCTTCGGGTTTCCCTTTCAATTTCACTTTATAATCACACATTCATCGTCTCCCTGTAGGTGGGACTTCATCACCTGAACAATAATTTTATTATTATTATTATTATTATTATTATTATTATTATTATTATTATTATTATTATTATTATTATTATTATTGCAAAGGGGATCAAATATAAACGGGATTTTATTTTTTTATTTAAATTCATTTATTGAAAAGCACAAGGCCATTACAATTTATTTTTCCACAAAAATGCATTTGTCCCAGCGTATGGGCAGCTTTTTTATGCCCTCATCGTAAAAAGAACAGGGTCGTGTCACCAGCCAGATGCGTACGAAGTCTTCCACACTTTCGTCATCTTCAAATCGTTTCCCTCCTAGAGCTTTTTTAAGCGGTCCGAAAAAATGGAAATCAGGTGTAGTCCAGTGCATTTCCTGTAGCTTGGAGACTGAGCTGCAGTATGGGGCCGCGCATTTTCGTGGAGGAGGATGACCTGTCGAATCGGTTGGTCTCGTCTTTTGCGGCGATATGCAACCCTCGCCTTTTTCAACAGCTCGCAGTAGTAAGCAGCACTGATTGTGCGTGCTCATGCAAAAAATCAGTCAGCAATAATGTCTTTAACCGCACGAATGTTTTCGTCTGTAATGCTGGTCCGAGAACGGCGATCGTGTTGCTGATTTTCCACACGTTCTCATACTTCCTTGAACTTTTTATGCCAGGGAAACACACGCGTCCTCGACAATGTTTGGTCACCGAACTGTGCAGTCAATCTCTGGCAAATTTCCGCAGCTGTAACTCCTTCACGAGCCAGAAATTTTATAATTATTTGTTGCACAGTGGAGGAGTGCACCTGTTGCTCCGACATCGTGAGCGTTACTGACGAAACGGCGAGAAATATCTAACAGCACGCTCTCCCCACTCCTAACGGTCCCGCCTAAGCATAGCAGAAGCGGTGGTTGAACACTCGTTTTGTTAACCTGTTGTTATCCTTCATCATTACGTGACCAAAAAAATGTAATTCCCCTCTTTCTGATTGTATCTGGCATTCTTTCATTTTCTTCATCCTTGTATAAATCTCTATTCCTCCTATCTCTCAACTCTCCTTCCTCAGTTTTCAATGACCAAAAAAATGTAATTCCCCTCTTTCTGATTGTATCTGGCATTCTTTCATTTTCTTCATCCTTGTATAAATCTCTATTCCTCCTATCTCTCAACTCTCCTTCCTCAGTTTTCAATGATTGGTGTGGAAATGGGAAACTACTGTAAACCATCTTCAGGGCTGCCAACAGTGGGGCTCGAACCCACTATCTTCCGGATGCAAGTTCACAGCTGCGTACCCCTAACCGCATGGCCAACTTGCTCGGTATTATTATTATTATTATTATTATTATTATTATTATTATTATGCATTTTGTGAAAAGTGTTATGGCGGAGTCGGACAGCTGTTTTAATGGTAGTAATGTTCATAAAATGTATTTCTATAACATTTCTTAGAACGGTATCTTTGGCCTTGATTGCTGCTCCCTTCGTTCTCAAGTACTCCCCACCAAATGGGGTGGTTGCGTAAGATTCTCGGAGATGTTATTTTTCTCATTTGGCTTCCCCGCTTGAGCATTTGATTTTATGTAGTAACGCAGAAGATATTTTCAATCACAAACTCGCTCTGCGTATATTTGCATTGTCTGAAATGCTTTGACGTCTCGTCTTTGCAAATTCTCCTCGCTTTTAATCTCGTAGGTTATTTTACAGCCCAGTTAGCAGAACTTCAGAATTTCATTTTTAATCCTGTGTTACCGGCCTTACTTGACTTTGTTCAGCTGCATTAGTTTAAACTGTATGTGCTTATCTCATTCTTCGCCAGCAAAGACTTTAATATTACTTATCGTTCGCTAGATCCTGTATTATAACGACTGGAATAAAATAAAATGATCGGCAAATAGGGTTTGTATTTGTCCTGCTCGTTTGCTGAATGGTCAGCGTGAGCGTAGTGGCGTTCGGTTCAAAGGGCCTGATGTTCGATTCCCGGCCGGGTCGGGGATTTTAGTCGTGTTTGGCGTAATTCCTCTTGGTTAGGGCCGAGTGTTAGTGATCTTCATAATGCACATCTTCATTTACACAAAACATGTTACACTACCAGCCACCACAGAAACACGCAATAATGAATACATCCTTCCACATAGGGTTGGCTTCAGGAAGGGCATCCGGCCGTAATACTGGGCTTAATCCACATTAGTGCCGACCCGGGATAACTGGGAAAGAGGCCAGGCAGGAAAGAAGGCGATTTGTATTTATATTTCTTTTTTTTCTTGCGTCGCACCGACACACATAGGTCTTATGGCGACGATGGGATAGGAAAGACCTAGGAGTTGGAAGGAAGCGGCCGTGGCCTTAATTAAGGTACAGCCCCAGCATTTGCCTGGTGTGAAAATGGGAAACCACGGAAAACCATCTTCAGGGCTGCCGACAGTGGGGCTCGAACCCACGATCTCCCGGATGCAAGCTCACAGCCGCGCGCCTCTACGCGCACGGCCAACTCGCCCGGTTCCTCTCATTTAACTTTGAGTAATACTGTATTTCTCTATTTACTTTTGATTTGGCTTAACAACGACAAAAGAGCAGAATTTTATACAGACAACTTCTCTACTTAAGGAAACGTTAGTGAGCTCTTGTGCGTGTCCTCTCCCGAGAGTCCTTACCCGTAAATGTCAAAACCAATCAGTGTTTTAATCAACCACGCCATACGTTTGATCGATCGTCTGGAGTGAGTACGCACATCCAATCAGTTCTTTCGGCTCGGAAAGTGCCTGTATAATCCACTAAATACACTTTCATGTAATCAGTGTCGTTACTCTCAAGTGATACAGCTTTTCATCATATCTGTAGACCTTACAGTATCATTTAGTTTTGTTACAGTGATAACCCTTGTGATTGACAGTTTCGGCGTTACTAGACGCAGTATATTATTTTATTTTCTCGTAACAAGAAATAGTAAACAGAAATTTTAACTAAATTAGATATTTTTACTAATCTGATCAAACGAGTTGGCCTTGCGGTTAAATAGCGTAGCTTCGAGCTTGCATTCGTAAGATGGTGGGTTCGAATCCCACCGTCGGCAGCCCTGAAGATGTTTTCCATCGTTTCCCATTTTCATACCAGGCAAAATGCTGTCTGGGGCTGTACCTCGAATAAGTCCACGACTGCTACCTTCCTAATCCTAGCGCTTACCATCTCTGCGTCGCCGAAAACCTTCGATGTATTAGTGCGACATTAAAAAATTAAAATGCAAAATCTTGTTTATTTTAATTCTCAAGTAATTATAGTGTAATTACCATGTTACACTAGTTGTAAGTTACTCTAGTGTTGTACATACACATCATAAAGCCGGTTAAATTAGCTGTTATTATTTTATAACATATCGGCTCATAATATACAACTTAGTACTATTTTTTCTGTTTTTTTAACTGTGCCCGTAACGTGTATTGGATATTTTAAGTCATATTTTGTATTAGCTGTAAGTTATCGCTCATTACCTTTAGAACACATCTGATAGACTAAGATTATCTACAGTTGTAACAATTGTAATTTATTTTTGTGATGATGGTGGTGGTCCCGCATAGTCTATACCAGGGGTTCCCATACTTTTAGGATGGCGTACTACAAAAGCAACAGTCATATTTTCGGCGTACCTCCGAGTAATATCGCAGGGTTTTCAAGGCTAAAATTAAAAATTCCATAATTTTATGCTTGATATTAGTAACTAGTGTAGGGGCCGATGACCTCGATGTTAGGCCCCTCTAAACTACAAGCATCATCATCATCATCAGTAACTAGTGTTTGTACACTTAATTACTAAAATGGTAATAAGATGATGTCTTACTGCACGAAAATCATAAATAACATTCTAATAATGTACTGCTGATAAATGTGTACTGTTAGGTCATCAGCCCAGAGGCTGGTTGGATCCTCAAATAGCACCACCAAAGGCTATGCGGTTATAAGGAAACCGCAAAAACCAATGGTAGCACCAAAATGAGGCGTGCTAGGAAAGGTGAGGAGTGAGATAGTTTGCCATTGCTTTCCCCACTGAGTAAGAAGGTACTATTGCAGCAAGACTGACCCTATGAGAAAAACCTTTCGTAACACTCGAGATGCAGTAGCCATGCTCTGAATGTCAGTACTCAACACTACCCATACCCCAGCAGCTTCCATATTGTCACAGCCATTGATGTTGACTGGGACTTCGGTGAAAGCTACACAATACTTTACTCTGGACTGTGCCAAGAGATGGATGCAGAAGTACTGTATCCATCAAGAAATGACAGCAGGCAGGATAATGTGAACATAATGCAATTATTTGGGGAAAATACTACTACTTGGTGTGATTAATTATTCCTAAATGAAGCAGTGTGTACACATTATGGTAATGCATGTTTTTATTGCAAGAGTTCGTTAAACACACTAATTTGACTTGTTATTGTGAGGGGTGTGGGACTGTTTAACTAAGCAGAGCTTCCTTATGTCCGGTTCAGTGTTTGTTACTTTAAGCTACAAGTCTGAATCAGTACTCAATTTATTCCTGTATTTGTTTTTTTATGAACACAAGTCAAGAAAGCTCACTCTCACATGCATGAGTTGTGCTAAAGGGATCACCGATCCAGAATTTATTTTAGATTTTCTGGAAACTAATCCTTGAAATCTGATATTAGGCTTTCTTACTGTTCAATTGTACCATTCATAAGTTCAGGATTTACTTGTAGACTACCATTTTATTTTTTACTCATGAAACTGTGCAGGAATCGAAACGACGGCACTATTCTTTCGTTGTGAGATACTTCCTCAAGACTGGAAGTGCGCAAATGTGGTTCCTTTCTTCAGGAAAGGGGACAATAATAATAATATTAGGCTTTCTTACTGTTCAATTGTACCATTCATAAGTTCAGGATTTACTTGTATAATAATAATAATAATAATAATAATAATAATAATAATAATAATAATAATAATAATAATGTCTGTGAATTTTGAAGTTACAAACAAAAAACAGATTTTTTTTCTTTGTTTTTTTTTTTTGTTTTGTTTTTTTTGTTTTGTAAATACAGCAGGTTATACAACTTTTTCTACCAATCGTACGTAGCAGCATCCAAGGGTTTGCGTACTGGTACTGTTACGCGAACCACAGTTTATGAACCCATGTCCTAGACCCCGTGGCAAGTGCAGTGTAATCGTTTTCAGTTTAGAACATTATCCACGTGTTCATGTGCGTAGTGTTGGTGAGGCTGGATCGCCGAAAAGCCGCTCGAGGCTTAGCGTTCCCCTCCCAGCTGGACAGATCACCATTTAGTCATATTCCCTTATTCGATATGCACAGCGGGGAGATTTGGAATTTAATCCAGGCCTCTGCATGATGATAGAGCCCTCGGTTGGGACATCGGTAGCTGGTCTTAACCGTCGCTGTATACGAGTACACTGCTTGTCATGTCTCGTTTTCCGACTCTAAGCAGCATTACCGATTATGTGTATGACGCTGGTGTATACCTTAACTGTACTCCCTAAGATGCACTTTACGCAACGTTAAGCATGCTACAGCACGGAAGGACATTAGCTACGAAAACTGATAGTACGTATCAAGGCAGAACGGGTGGAGGCGGAGGGGGGGGGTTCAACCTCCACCCGAAATACAAGTGAACTTGACAAAATTAAACAGCATATACGGGTTTTTGAAACTGCCTATAATAATTAAGAAATATTATAAAAAGAAGCATTTGAAAAATAAACAAAAGTTTCTCTATGAATGTACTGAAAACATAAATTGAAATTTTAATTTTGCTTGTTTTTATGTTCTTAATACATTTTGCACCATAAACAATTTCAGTAAACATAGGCCTATAGAAATATTCTCGTGGTATCGAGCCGCTAGAAGAGTTTTAAAATTGAATCAAACCTCTATTTTGAATAGCCTATTTACAGTCAAACAAACTGTTGCCTCCATTTAAAAGAAATGACAAATCTTCGTGTCGCAGTGCAAGCACGTGTTAAAGTGTGTTCTGCCCATCAGACCGCTATGAATTTATCTTTCTGCTTCACCCGTTGGGTTGTAAAAGGTACTGCTCTAAAAATAGTCCAGACGTTTCTTTCTGTAAAATCTATTTGAAAAAAAAAGTTACTATGGTTTTGTTTTCGGACCCCCCTCCGCTCTCCAAATCCTAACCCCTCCGAAAAAATTCCTGGGTACGGCCTTGGTACGTATAAATAGATAAACATATCCTGTGATAGTCGTTGAGTATTAGACACTCTTTTTAAGATAAGGAAAAGTACATTCCAAATGAGGGTGAGAATTCACTGTCCAGATGTTCCACAGTAAGAATTGTATACCACCGCAATTCCTCGGTCGCAGTTCTTTCAATAGGACCCAGATCGGTCAACCTGTAAACATATTGTAAATATCGTCTGTGATGCTTTATTAATAAATAGTTTTACATTGTATTTTTGCAGTCTCTACGCCACTCTTTAGCTCTAGACTATAATTAAGATGTTCAGTTTAAAGGCCTGTCTGTATGTTAAATTGTTTCAGACGTCTCACTGATTCGTCTCTGTTTTAAATAATTGCAAACGAAGTGATGGATTGGTGCCATTTTTCTGTGGAATATGTGACTTTTCCTTGTAATGTACATTCCTTTGTTATCCCATTTCCGACGTGAAGGTGCTCCTTTTTTTAAATTGCGGTTTAACGTCCACTAAAGCAAGTTTTGTTGAGAAAGTGAAGTAAGTACAGCCGCAGCATTTTGCAGTGGGAAATCGTTAACCATGTTCATGCGTGCTGATGGTGGGGTTCGAAGCCCTGTCTCCCGAATTGAAGCATACAACTTCACGACACGTACCACATAGCTAATTCGCTCGGTTTAACTATCATTTCTCCTTGTTTTTCCTTAGAATGAATTGTTACGTATCTCCTGGATTCATGCTGCTACGTAGATTTATACGTAGGTCTACTCCCAGTCTAGGCGTGGATGGTCTAGGCGTAGAAGATGTTCAACGCCGGTTCAGCGTTCCATAACACTTTACTCCTCTGTAAGTCCCTTAGAGGATTATGTCTTTAATAAGCGCAATCCTTTCTTTCTATTGCCCTGCATGTTGCGCATAACGAAATAAATGTCTGGCTCCTTCCTACATATGTTAGGAACAAAAGCACTGGCCTTATGCTATTCAGCAGGAATATGCCTGTCTTCTGTGATATGCCATCCCATGCAAAACAGGTTGATGTTGCCTTAAACGAGAGTTGCAGGATTATTTCAGGTTGTCTGATGTCAACTCCCATCAATAAAATGAACTACCTGGCTGGGATTGCTCCATCGGATATCAGAAGAGAAGTGGCTACCAACAATGAAAGGAAAAATAATGTACTATGACCTCGCACCCACTCTACGAATATCAACCTGCTGAAAGGAGATTAAAATCGAGAAAGAGCTCCCTAACAACTACTCAACCGTTACAAGGAACAGTTGTAAAAGCACGAGTTGCCACGTATAAGGAGAGAACTAGTAAGTCGTCTGAATGGATGGAACCGAAGGCATCTCTACCTCCTGGCCACACAAAGAACTGACCAATCTGGAAGTCCCTGAACAGACTGCGACCTGAAGTTGCAAGAACAAAAGACAACTTATATAAGTGACATTTTCCGACCAGGACAGTTGTATGCGATTGTGGCGAATTTCAACCACCACATCATCTCTTATGTTGTCCGTTGTGCCCATCCAGATGTACAATGAGTGATTTGACTCAAGCTTATTCAAGTACTCTCGAAGTGGCTAAGTTGTAGGCGGGAACTGTTTGAAGTCACTTGATGAACACATATTTGTGTACTTGTGTCCATTTCATGCTTCATTTTTTATTTTTTATGTTATCATGTTTCATATTTTGTATTTCTGACACGAATACGTAAATAAAATTGATTTTGCGAGCTTCAGATTGTTTGTTCGAAACGTATGGTTCATTTCATCTCTTAAGTTTTGCAGGCATTGGGCTTTCCACCGGCCATCGTGTCAAGAGGTCACCGTGAGTACGTAGCTGTCTCTGTGGATCCGTGGTAGAGTGTCGGCCTCCGAATCCCAAGATAGCGGGTTCAAACCCGGCAGAGGTAGTCGGATTTTTGAAGGGCGGAAAAAAGTCCATTCGACACTCCATGTCGTACGATGTCGGCATGTAAAAGATCTCTGGTGATACATTTGGTATTTACCCGACAAAATTAATTAAATCTCAGCCATAGACGCCCAAGAGAGATCCGGTTTACTCTGTCTGCCATCTAGCGGACCTAGAGTAAAACGGAACGTCGAAATTGACGAGCAGACAGCTAGATGGTGTCAAATCGAAATGTCTGCACATGGTAGCTGAGGCCATACGATTATTATTATTATTATTATTATTGTTACCGTGTTTTTGTGGTAGGTAGAGGTGAAAGAAGGTGCGGGTGTGAACGGGTCTCAAACTACGAAATTAAAGTTAATGTAAAATTTAACAAGGTTATATTTTCTTAGCAAAAACAAGAAATAACAATAATGGCAGGTACAGAGTAGCAAAACCACTAATCGAGAATGTACAATTACAGGATTTGGGCTCCGAGAGCCAGACACACAATTCTGAGCAATTAGCCCAGCATTACGATCTACCGAAGTCAACAAAGGGGCAGAAGACCCTAATCAAGCCCAGGTGCACTTGCTCCAAATTACACAGTAAAGCCTCCTCGAGGCATACAACACTCAATTTTCGAAAAAGAGGCACTCGCTCTCAACTTTAAGCCTATCAAAGGCCACACCAAACTCCACCTTCAAGTTGTCCTCAAAGGACATATACACAGGAGTAACAAACCCAACCTACTGAGGTCTATTAAGTGTGTAACCGTACAACAGGGTTACAGATTCCATTCAGTATTTATTATTATTATTATTATTATTGTTAACCCGATTCATTAGATTTTATATATTCTGTTTCTCATCATTTAGACTGTAATAATTAGGTATCACGGATATTATTGTATTTCATCATAGGTTAAGTGAATATGTTTGTAATTATTCTGTATTGTAGTAAGTGAGATTTGTTGGTTTCATATTGTCATGCTGTGGCTTGTAACTTTGGCTAGATGAGCTGGCATAGTATTTTGCAATCGAGGCTATGTTTAACTGTGCAAGGAGTTTTCCCGGTGACGCATTCGGTATAGTCATTCTCGGACCGCTTGGGTACGCTTAGGCAGCGCGTGACTGATGACATCAGTGCGTGGACACGTGATTGCGACCAAGTGTCAGTATTCGCCAGCTACTGTATGTGGAAGTGGAAGGGATGAACAGTGAGTGGGGAGATGAGTCGTCATCGCGAGGTGATATAAAGTCAAGGCGACGGTGGGGAGAGGTATTCTGTTCTTACTCAGTTCATAGTATCATAAGCAGTTGATATCGTGCAGATCATATGTAACAGTCAGATGGATCAAATGGAAGAAGTGGTCTTAGTGTGATGGTCAGAGCTAAGAGTTGTGTTTGAAGAGGTAATCATCGAGGAAGTCTACAAGTGGTGCTTGTATCCGAGCAGAGACGGGTACTATGCTGATAAAGAAACATCATCTTCTTGTGAGGATGGACTTCACAAGATGTTTCAATAATATTTTCCAATTATTTAAAATATATTGAGTGGACGTAATTACATTGGAGCTCCCTACACGCGTACATGGTATGTAGGCCAACTCCTTGTGACATAAGAAGATTACAGCAGACGGCTCCCGACTTCAGCTCACAGGTTTTCCCAAGAATTTTCAAGTTCAACAGCGGTGTATGCAGACAACAGGTAATTAAAGCATCAGACATGTTATGCATTCATAACATGAAGAAGAGTGTAATCAGCGGCGATATCACATCTCACTTCAAGTTCATGCCAATAGCTTTTTTTGTTTAGATTAAATTTTCCTTTTCTTAGTACCGCAAATCTCACAATATATTTCTTTAGTTAAATTAAAAGACGTCAATGATTGTTCATTGTGACGTAAATTATAGTCATAAACTCAGTTTTATTTTAATTATAATAAGTGATTCTAGTTCCATGTACAATCCTCAATTGTGGAAATGCAGCAGTAATTTAATATTGTCCTGATCCATATCCCTGTATATTGCCAAATATGTGAGTTTATCACCCCACGCCTTGAGATAATTGATATAAGAGGTATGCTCTACCGAATTTTGTTGTTTTTCTTAAAAAAAGCAACTGGCGCTCAAACAAATGTTATGTATATTGTGTGAAGGAGATGTAAGTATAAGAGTAGTGGTCGGAGAAGCCACAACGTGTCGCCAGCAACGTGGGACTCGAAAGGTTCAGAAAAAGTGTTTCTGAATGGCAATATACATGGATCAGTTCTTTTAATAAATACGCACATGTTAAATTCACCGAGTAATGTTAGGAAGGTCATTTTGTTGAAGTTTGTATTTAAGGGGTAATGTCAGAGGAAGTGCAAGGGGAAATAGCTTTGAGATCGCGAAAAATTAGTTGGAAACCGAAGATGGACAAGGATAGCAATATGCAGTCAGGTGATGAGGCTGAGGTTATTGTGTCCAAGGAAATCCAAGGTGGTAACATAAATAGGAAGTTGGTGACTAAGGTGGGACCTACTGAAAGTCAGAAAATAGTACAAACTGAGGAAAACGCTGTCACGCAAGATCAAAGTAAAGGGGTGATTGACCTGGGTTTATTTAATTTGCTGATGTCCAAAATGACTGAGCAGAATAATATCATTAGTGAGAAAATTGAATCTCAGAGTAATATTATGAGTGAGAAAATTGAATCTCAGAATAATATTATGAGTGAGAAAATTGAATCTCAGAATAATATTATGAGTGAGAAAATTGAAGCGGTCATTAGTGAGAAAATTGAATCTCAGAATAATATTATGAGTGAGAAAATTGAATCTCAGAATAATATTATGAGGGGGGAAATTGAAGCTCAGAGTAATGTCATAAATAGTATTAATAAGAAGATTGATGATGTTAGTAATAAGATAGATCATAAGGTGTTAGAAATAAGTAAGCAAATTAATAATTTAGAAAGTAAGGTAAATAGGGAGTGTAGTGACATCAGAGCTGAGATGGAATTGGGTCGGAGCAATCTCCATACGGAAATAGAGCAAATTAGTGAGACATGCATCAAACAGATTGATGAATTAGGCGCCAAGATCGAGTCTAATAAAGGAGAAATCAATGAGTTAGTAGAAGAAAGGTTTGAAAAGATAACCAATACAGTGGGGCAAGAAACTAGGAAATGTATTAGTAGAGTAGAACTTGTGGAAAGAAAACTTGGAGAAGTAGGTGATCTAGGGAGTGAGCAGAAATCATTATCACAGAAGGTGAGAGAATCGGAAAAAAAGTTGGAGGAATTAAGAAAAATTCAAGAAAAGACTGAGGAAACAGTGGAAGAAAAATTTCTGAGTTGCCAGAGAGTACTCCAGCAAGAAGTGCGTGATAGTAAGAATGTACGTGAGATAATTGTAAATAATGGTTTAATCACTAGAGATCATGATTTACCTAAGTTTTCTGGGAAAGAATTTAACCCGATGGAATTTATGAGAGTAGTGGAGAAAAAATTTGCTGTTCAATTAAGAGACAATATTATTAGCTGGGAAACTGTATTGGAGATCTTATCTAATGCTTTCGTAGGAGAGACTAAGTCTTGGTTTCAAGTATATAAAAGCTCGATGTCTAGTCTAACTGAATTTAAGGAGAAATTCATGGCTAAATTTTGGAGTGAAGGTGTTCAGAGTAGAGAGAGAGAGAGAGAGTAATGTTTGGCAGGTATAATTCTAACGAGGGTGTTAGAATGACTGAATACTTTTTGGCTCATGTTTTGGTGTGGAGAAATTTAGAATGTATTGGACCTGAGGCTGATATAGTTAGACTTATGGCTAAGCACTATCCCGATAGAATAAGAGAAGCTGTTTGTATGCAAAGAGTGGAGACTATTAAGGAAATGGAGATTTTGTTGGAAAGTTTTGATGCTTTAGGTAGTAGCTTGAATAATAGTAGGACACTAAATAGGAATGTAGAAGGAAGGGGTAACCAATCTAATAATCAGGACAGGACTATGAATAATCGTAACTACAGAAGAGAATATCAGGAGAGACCAAATAATAATTTCCACAGGGAGAGAAATTATCAAAATAGTTCGGAAAATTTCAGGACTGGGAGGCGTGATTATGGTAATCAACCAGAAGCTGGGAGGCGGGAGAATACAGGCCATAATAATAATAATAATGACGCTAGAGGAAATAGGCAACAGGGGAGGCCGACTGAGGTGTGTAACCAACAAGTCGTAACCGAACCAAATACTTTAAACGCGCAACGGACTGTATAAACAGGTCACTGAGACAGTCCGTAAATGGTGAGTTCACGTATGAGGTAGATAAGCATGTTAATGTCGACCAGCCTATAGTTGTAAGTGAACATGATTGTGACCTAAGTAGCAATAATTCAAATGTTTTAAGTGACGACTTAATCGTAGACAATAAATTTTATAAGTGTAATTTAAATTTAGATATAAGGCAAGATTTGTTGAGTGATCTTATATTATGTAATGAGGAGAATTTAAGTAGTGTTACTGTTACACCGACGATTGAACTGCTGATATGGGGCAGAAAAGTTAAGATTTTGTTGGACTCTGGTAGTGAGAAGTCATGTGTAAATTCCAAGCTGTATGAGGAAGTTTTGAGAGAGAAGTATGAGGTAGCGGAAATTCCAGTGAGGAATACGTTCATCGTAACAGCTGTTGGAAACAAGTCTCAAAGAGTGAATAAACAAATAGCTGTCCCCATTAGCATAAGTGGAGAATGTATTTTCCAACCATGCTTAGTTGTGCCTAATTTAGTTTATGCCGTTATTTTAGGTACCGACTGGTTAACGTGTCACAAGGCTAAATTAAATTTTGATCTGTGTAATGTCAATCTTATTTGGGGAAAGAGTAGCAGGGAAGTCAGTTTACCATATGATGTTTTGTCAGAAATTAGTGCGAATAAAGTGTGTTCTAGTACGGAAGGATCTTGTGAAATTCCTAATATGAGGAAAAATATTGATGTCTGCCATGTGTCTATACAGAGAGATTCTAGAGATGAATTGTATGAGACAGTGGAGAAATGTAATTTAGCGGAAAGTCAGAAGGATGAATTGTGTGAATTATTGATATCACATTGTGATGTTTTTAGCGATCGGCCTGGTAGAACACATCTTTACGAACACAAATTTGATGTTTTTGATAACTCAACTTTTGTAGGACCGAAATATCCCATTCCGTTAAAATACGCTAGCGCTGTTGAAGAGCAGATTGACATTATGCTAGATTATCATATAATCGAACCATCATGTAGTCTTAATTTGAATCCACTTGTTATTATACCTAAGAAGGGTAACACGGTAAGATTGTGCATGATAATTTTTGTAATACTATATTGGATGAATTTGAACTTGGTGACAAGGTTTTACTCAGAGTGCCACTCCCGTTATCAGCAGAAGCTGGTCAATTTTCTAAGTTTTTCTTGTTATATCAGGGATACTTCACCGTAGTGAAACGGATTGGGAAATGTGCTTATTCATTAGAAGACAAGGAAGGAAATATCGTAGGCACATACAATATAAGAAATCTTAAGAAATATATCATGTGAGTTGTTGATTAATTCTCATTACTATGTTAATTCACCATATTTTATGAAGCTGGCATTGCGAACAGGACTTCAGTGAAATTAGCGTGCGTTGTGATAATAAGTGAAGCACGGTAGTGCAATAAACTCCGGTGCTTGGAGACAGTGTATATAATGAAATGTCTTCGAGAATTACTATTGAACACTCAATGAACGTTTGAAACGACAGAAGTGAGAAAGAAATGTAATCTGTATGTAAATAATGCTGTATAATCAAAGTGAAATTGATAATTGATCAATGTTTTATATGTGTAACAACGAACATCCAGATGGATGAAAACATGTACCCAATTTGTAAAGGGCATTTTTATACATGTATATATGGTGTACTCGATTTCAAGTGATTATGTATATATTTCATGAATCAATCGATTCATTTAATCGATTATTTCATGAGGGAGGCGTTCTGTAACCGTACAACAGGGTTACAGATTCCATTCAGTATTTATTATTATTATTATTATTATTGTTAACCCGATTCATTAGATTTTATATATTCTGTTTCTCATCATTTAGACTGTAATAATTAGGTATCACGGATATTATTGTATTTCATCATAGGTTAAGTGAATATGTTTGTAATTATTCTGTATTGTAGTAAGTGAGATTTGTTGGTTTCATATTGTCATGCTGTGGCTTGTAACTTTGGCTAGATGAGCTGGCATAGTATTTTGCAATCGAGGCTATGTTTAACTGTGCAAGGAGTTTTCCCGGTGACGCATTCGGTATAGTCATTCTCGGACCGCTTGGGTACGCTTAGGCAGCGCGTGACTGATGACATCAGTGCGTGGACACGTGATTGCGACCAAGTGTCAGTATTCGCCAGCTACTGTATGTGGAAGTGGAAGGGATGAACAGTGAGTGGGGAGATGAGTTGTCATCGCGAGGTGATATAAAGTCAAGGCGACGGTGGGGAGAGGTATTCTGTTCTTACTCAGTTCATAGTATCATAAGCAGTTGATATCGTGCAGATCATATGTAACAGTCAGATGGATCAAATGGAAGAAGTGGTCTTAGTGTGATGGTCAGAGCTAAGAGTTGTGTTTGAAGAGGTAATCATCGAGGAAGTCTACAAGTGGTGCTTGTATCCGAGCAGAGACGGGTACTATGCTGATAAAGAAACATCATCTTCTTGTGAGGATGGACTTCACAAGATGTTTCAATAATATTTTCCAATTATTTAAAATATATTGAGTGGACGTAATTACATTGGAGCTCCCTACACGCGTACATGGTATGTAGGCCAACTCCTTGTGACATAAGAAGATTACAGCAGACGGCTCCCGACTTCAGCTCACAGGTTTTCCCAAGAATTTTCAAGTTCAACAGCGGTGTATGCAGACAACAGGTAATTAAAGCATCAGACATGTTATGCATTCATAACATGAAGAAGAGTGTAATCAGCGGCGATATCACATCTCACTTCAAGTTCATGCCAATAGCTTTTTTTGTTTAGATTAAATTTTCCTTTTCTTAGTACCGCAAATCTCACAATATATTTCTTTAGTTAAATTAAAAGACGTCAATGATTGTTCATTGTGACGTAAATTATAGTCATAAACTCAGTTTTATTTTAATTATAATAAGTGATTCTAGTTCCATGTACAATCCTCAATTGTGGAAATGCAGCAGTAATTTAATATTGTCCTGATCCATATCCCTGTATATTGCCAAATATGTGAGTTTATCACCCCACGCCTTGAGATAATTGATATAAGAGGTATGCTCTACCGAATTTTGTTGTTTTTCTTAAAAAAAGCAACTGGCGCTCAAACAAATGTTATGTATATTGTGTGAAGGAGATGTAAGTATAAGAGTAGTGGTCGGAGAAGCCACAAGTGAGAAAAAGGTTAATTACTTGACCTCTAAAATAACAATGGAGAGGAGGCGATCTGCACTCCTAATACACTGTTTAAAACCCTAATCTGGCACTAGGCCACTAATGCAAGGGCTAATCCCATACTACTGAGGTGACTTTAGAAAAGAACAATTTACATTACATTAAGGAAGAATCGGTAGTGAGAAATAAGTTCACCTCAAAACAAAAGGAGTGGGAGCTCGAGAGGGTAAAACACTCTATCCCAATATGTAGCTTTAAAAGATAATAGATGCTAAGAGTAGTTACATTTTAGGAAAAGGTTACATGGTAGAAACGCTTCGGACCCGCCCCGAGAGTTAAACTTCTGAGCTAGCAAGAAAAGAAGTTATTAAAAGGCCATTACCTTGGAGTAGAACTGCTCCCCGAAGAAAGAGGCGCTTCCCGCCCCCTGCTATGTACTTTACACACTGAAAGATGGTACTGAAGTGGCGCAAAGACCCTAAAATCAGCAGTTTATATACTCTCGCAGAAAGTTCGAGGCGTTTCAGGAAGAAAAACACCCGCCCACAATCATTTATTGGCTAGGGTACAGCAACATATCCCCTTTGGAGAAGATACACCTGATTGGTTAGAAATTAATTTTAAAAATTCGGGATTGGCTAAATACAAAACAAGGGGAAAGAAAGGGGTATACAGCCAACTTAAACAATAACAGAAATAAATTTAGCAAAGAACAAACTTTTGAAATTAAATTTTCTCCAAAAAAAAACAGTTCTTTCACTTCGCACTAGGGTGCATCGTTGTAGTTCTTCAGTAGTGTCCTCTAGAAGAGAATGTTCACACTTCTTACTACAAGCAAAACAAAAATACATTGAAAACAACACAGTTCAGAAACTTCAAAATTTCCAAGTAGTGGCATCTTCAGGGTAACTTGAAAATTAACACATAAGACCAAGTTCAGACTTCTCCCGGTAGGGGAGTTTCAACTGGCGCAAGGTTTAAATAAGCGGCGTGGAGGTGTACCGCCCGGTAAAATTATGATTATGATTATTATTATTATTATTATTATTATTATTATTATTATTATTATTATTATTGCCGTGAGTACGTGAATTCGGAGAAAACCACATCCGGTGGGGCAGCTGTTATGGTACACTAGATGTTGTCAGGGGTCGCCGTTGGCTTGCTAGGGTGATAATAGTTGATAGTCACAGTACCATCCAGAACCCTTTCTTCGTAATGAGGTAGAGAATATGTCCTCAACGAACGCCATAATGAATACTGACTGACATGGGCAAAGGAACATCACCATTGAACTCTGGAAGCATGGTAAAACATCTCCCGGACAGATGAGTCGAGGTACCAGTTGGTGCACGCCGATGGCAGGGTACAAGTGAGTCGCCAACCACATAATGCAATGGATCTCACCTGCCAGCATGGTGCAGTTTAGTCTGGTTTTGGTGGTATCCTCGTTTGGAGACTGTTCACGTGATATGAAATGTGGCCGCTGGTACACCTATCTGATCTGTCAACGTGAACGATACAGGCACCTGCTGTCATATCATATCCGCCCATTTGTTCGCCTTCGCCACCCTGCAAGAAACCTGCACTTACAGAAATACACTGCACTCGTTCATCGCACCCAAATTTCGGCCAGTTACTTCGATTAACCCTCCATGGGCATGGGCCGTCAAGACCATCTGACCTCAATCCTTTTGAGCACATCTGGGTTCTGTCGAGAGGGATGTGTGTGTCCTGGACAATGTTCCGGCAAACCTCCATGCATTTTGGGAGGCTGTGCAGCGGTCGTGGATCAGGATGGCTTCCTAACGTTTCCAGTGTCTTGTCGAGCCTATGTCACGCCGCATCACCGCCGTCATCAGGGCGAAAGGTGGTCCTACATGCTTTTTTTTTTTTTTTTTTTTGCTAGGGGCTTTACGTCGCACCGACACAGATAGGTCTTATGGCGACGATGGGAGAGGAAAGGCCTAGGAGTTGGAAGGAAGCGGCCGTGGCCTTAATTAAGGTACAGCCCCAGCATTTGCCTGGTGTGAAAATGGGAAACCACGGAAAACCATCTTCAGGGCTGCCGATAGTGGGATTCGAACCTACTATCTCCCGGATGCAAGCTCACAGCCGCGCGCCTACATGCTAACAGCCAGGCATCTCTAATTCAATTGCTCATCATTGAATAGGTGTTTAGACTGGCAGATTTAAATTTCACTTTACCGAGCGAATTGGCTGCTCGATACGAATCGTGGAGCTGTAATTTTGCATTGGAAAGATTATGGGTTCAAACCCCACTTTCTGCAGCACCGAAAGATGGTTTCTGTGGTTTCCTATTTACACACAAGTTAAATATTGTGGAAATACGCCAGGATACGGCCTATATGTTTCCAGTCACACTATCCCTGTCTCTCATGTCCTAGCTCCACTAAAGATTTTCCAGTGTTGATGCAACGTGGAATAGAAGAAAACCGTCTATTAGTCAATCAATTATTATTTCGCACTCTTTCAACGCGTTACCATTTCCTAGAGATGAGTACAAACGTCTTAGCTTTGAAATACGGTGTTGAATTTTGATCTGCAGTTGATAAAAAGCTTCAAGCAGAGCAATAGGGCTCGGAATTTCATAGTGTGAAGTGTGAATAGCTCATTGATGTTTGCTACGCTGTGAAGGTAAAGATTCTCTCTCTCTTTTTTGCTCGGTATTGTGCTGTGGCCACGAAGATAGTTCGCTGCTCGGCGTTTGAATGCCTGTCGTGCACGACGTTGTTGCGATAATGTCGGTCTTCCTGCACAGTGGTGTTATCTGCCGCTTCTCACTGCTTCCTCGATTTCAGCTGGTGACCCCAAGACGTCGATTGCGGTCCACAGTCGTAAATATTCAGTAGTGTTTCTTCCATATTATCATGAGGGGAGCTACAACATGCAATATGTGTTGAAATCATCATCTGTACACTCATTCGTTAACTCAAAATGTAGCCTATACAATGATAATTTAAGGGCGTCATGAATCGAGGAGTATGAAAGTATGAGTTTCACTTTTAACTGGTGTGTGCGTATTTTAATATTATCATTATTTATTCTGGCTGTTGATTATTGTTTTAAATAAATGTTGAAAGTTTTCTAGAAGGAAAGTTTACCAGAAGATTTTGAGTGAATAGCAGTAATGTTTTTTTTTCTTCTCTATATTGCACTTCAATTATATATTTCGTGCTCACGTCGGCTGTCGGCGCATTCTTAATTCCGATAACTAATACGATTTTGTTTGCAGGAGCAGCGATGTGGTCTTTGTCATCATTGTGTAAGACTGCGCTACTAAAAATATCTTCGGTACTGATCACAGTTTAATGATTGATAATGGATTTATGGCCGAGACTAGTGAAATTAAGTTAAAATACTAGTAAAGAAATTAATTGAAGTAGTGCAATAAGATTGTATAATGAATTGTATCTTTAATATAGAAGAACTAGTGGCAAAGATTAATTTATCGGAAGTATATACATTCGGTCATACCAAATTTTCCAGTCTTGGGTCATATTTAGCAATTTTGAAGAGCATATTTGGGCGTTAGGTCCAGAACATTCGCACCCAACTAATAAATATATATGTCTTCTTCTTCGTCTCCTTCTTCTGTTGCCGTCATCTCACAGAAGGTTAGCGACCACCAGGGAGTATGTTTCCTGTTTCCCGTCTGCGAGTTGGCGTATCGTGGAAGCCGAGCTCCTTTCGGAGGTTACGGGCACAGGATAGTGTTGCGTAGTAATGCGATTGTCAACTCTTCGGTAGTTCCTGGAGAGCTACCGGCCGGCCTGCGAGCATGTGTCAACCTCTGCTTCTATTGCCCTTTTGGCCTAGTGACTCCGTAAACCTTCTGGAAGACAAAACGAAAAACACTCGTATTCTGGCCGTACCCCGAAGATACTAAAATGCCACTAAGTATATAAAAGCAGGGTCCCTTCGAAAAGAGTGTAGTGTGTTGTGTGGTCAGTTACGAGTCGTCAGCTGCGAGTTCACTGTGTGGAGCGGTCACGTTCCTTTATTGTGCGAGTTATCGGTCTTATCTGGAGTCGAACCAAGTGTACAGCAGTCCTGCATCGTGATAGCGAACGGACGTGCGTTTGAACCTGTAACATAGTGAAAGTTAAAGGTGAAACTTATCAGTCAATATTACGGAGGATCGCGCCGTTCAAGGTAAAGAGTGCCAGTCGAACACCCGCTTTGAGGACAAGAAACTTTTGTTACCGAGCTCGATAATTGCGGTCGCTTAAGTGTGACCAGTGTCCAGTATTCGGGAGATAGTGGGTTCGAGCCCCACTGTCGGCAGCCCTGAAGATGGTTTTGCGTGGTTTCCCATTTTCACACTAGGCAAATGGTGGGGCTGATCCTTAATTAAGGCCACGGCTCCTTCCTTTCCATTCCTAGCCCTTTCCGATCCCATCGTCGCCATAAGACCTATCTATGTCGGTGCGACGTAAAGCAGTTTGCAAAAAAGAAAGAAAAAAGAAACTTTTGTCGATAGCCAGTAATTAGTGAAGTGTTATCATTCACTGTCGAGTATAATTGTGTGTACAGATTGGATCACCATAGATTAAATTAGTTCAATAAATAAGTCAGTGTTTTATTTGTAACAATAATCTGTTCCGCACGCGTCGATGTTTCTCTTCTGTCTTGCCTTCTGTGATCAGTTGTATCAGACTATATCTGTAATTTCTGAATATGTGGCCGAATTAGGCTGTTTTTCTACGTTTTGTGAGGATTAACTCTCCACATGATTTTCCAGCACGGCGGAGCACCTCCTTGTTGTTGGCGTAGCCTACCCGTGGAATCTTGGGATATTCTGCTTTAAATTCACATCTCAAAGGCCTGCAGTCGGTTCGTTAAAAAGTCTTTAGTGTGACATCTTAAAGCAACGCCGATAACACGTAAACATAACACTTCACAACACGCCGATAAGTTTCTAATTGGAAGTCATGTTTGGTCACAGTATGTTTTAATTCCGAAATAAACTTTTTGCCATGCCTTTTCTGGTTTTGATTTCTACATCTGGATCCCATTCTTGAGCTAGTAAGTATCGGAGGTACTTAAAATTTGACTTCTTTGAATAGAGTTTCCGTCCTTGGTGATAACAGCAGTAGTGATTTTTTGTTTGCTGATTACTCTGAATTATTTAAAACATCTTTACAGCCTCATTGGACCACGTTTTTTTTCTTTCTTTAGGTTTCCAAACATGTTTACGTATCCTAACCCACGTGTCCTTCATTCTCTTAATACGAGCATTTCTTCTGTCCTCTGACCGGGAAGTCATTTTGCTGGTTTGACACCATCTTCAGGTACCCTCCTCCAATCCTGGATGTTTTTTTAAGATGCTTCTATCTAGGACATCGTGCTCCTTTATCCCGCTCAGCCTCAAATCATCAGCCACTGCTTGGTGCCATCTGGGTTTACCTTTGAGGTTCCAAACTTGTGTTAGGATCCGTTTCGTCAGTCTGCTGTCGGACATACGGAACACATGACCGAAGAAATTCAGCCTCCTTTTCCTGATGACGTTCGGTATTTTTCCCACCTTGTTATGCACATCTTAATTTTTTCTGAGCTTCCATGTCCTTTCTTTTTTATGGGCCCTAAGATCTTTCTCCCTATCCTTTGTTGTAGTTTCTCCAGTTGTCATTTTTTGAGGTTGTATTTCTCAAGCGGAGTGTTTCTGATGCATATAAAACTTCTGGCCACGAACCTACTACGCTGGCGTAGTAGGGGGAGAGGTGATACTCCCACGTGGCGCGTCCCAGGTGGTGGATAGGGGGGTCCTAACCGGCTTGCCTGCGGACTTGAGGGAAATAAAATACCCACGGACCAAACACACAACCCCCTGTGGGTGGGGGACGCAGACGAAGAATACACCCACGGTATCCCCTGCTAGTCGTAAGAGGCAATTAAAAGGGGCGACCAAGGGATGATTTTATTGGAACCATGAAACTACTTGTGATATTTACCACCACGCGGGGAACACCATGGGTCGCTTTTACTTGCGCGTAGTACCACTATTTGGTACAGTAGGTTTGTGATTAGTAGCAAACGAGAGCGCGACGGCTTTTGCAGTACCTGTGATTAGTAGCACTATATGAGCGACACCATGGGATGAAGGAACCCGTGGTTCTGGCTTGCCTATGATTAGTACCCACTATATGAGGAACACCACGGGATAGGGGAAGGTCCCTGTGGTTAGTACACTTAGGTGATGAACGCTATAGGTTTGCGTTGCCTGTCAATGGCGCCGCAATGTGCGAAACAAAGTAGGTCTGTAATACACGTGCGAATTTCATTACCTGTGAGTAGTACGATCGTGTGTGTAATACTGAGAGTCTGCGCTACTCTTGATTAGTACCGCAACATGACAAATACCATGGTTCTACTTTTCTAACGATAAGTACCATTATGAAGGACCGATGACTTGGATTTTGGACTCCTTTCGACTACAAGCATCATCGATTCAGTATCGTGCTATAGAAGCAGTCCCTTGGTCAGTAATAGTGTTATCCTACGCCAGTTTCTCTGTGCATGTGAGGCTCTGTGGGTCGGTTCCACTGATCGTTTTAAATTAACATCCATCCATCCGTCCGTCCGTCCGTCCGTCCGTCCGTCCGTCCGTCCATCCATCCATCCATCCATCCATCCATCCATCCATCCATCCAGTTTTGAATTGTGGTCAGTGGAGGATTTTGGGTTTTTAATTTGTCATATCATTCCGTCTCATTTCTAACAATTAGGGGCCGATGACCTAGATGTTAGGCCCCTTTAAACACCAAGCATCAATCATTCAATTAATTAATAAATCAATCAATCAATCAATCAATCAAAACTTGTCGTCTTACAACTGTCTGGTAGTGTCGGATCTTAGCTACACTGATTTTATTTTCTGATTATAAAATAAATATTTTTCTTTCGTGACGTAAGCAGTCAATCGACCCTGTACTGAAAGTTTCATTTAGTGACATTTTAGTTTCCTACTGTGGGATGGGTCTTCCGAAAAAAATGATCCTAGATTCAATCCGCAGTTTCTTTACTGTGTGAGGCTATAGCTTTCATTACAACATGTTTCACTTTAGCCTTTGTAAGTAGAGTCCCATGGGAAAGGTCACCGACAGTGGGACTGACGAACCCCATCATATGACTGGGAATGGAAAGTGGAAGGGAGCAATGAAAGTAGTGTCTGGAGACATGCACATCATTAGCACAAGCTCCTGCTCACAGCTCCCTAGCCGGCACTTGAAAAGGCACCACAATGCAATAACACAGAGCAAAAACTTTCCTTCAGAGAAACGAACCGCAAGTGCTTCAAACGTTCTCACTCGTGAAATTGTACGAATTACGCAGACATCAGATTTACAGACATAATTCCTTCTTACGACTTTGTTATAATTCTATAATAACAATGAAAATTACGATAACTCATATTGTGCAAACATCCTGTTTGTAATAGCTGTGCGATTGACAGGCCACTCCACGTCGCATGTGAGTTTATCCTCCCTTAACTTATCGAAGTTTCACTCTGAAATATCTCTAAACAGTTTTACATCTCATGTATATAAGCTAGATATTATTCGATGTAGCAGTATAGTGAAAGACATGAATTCATTTTTGGTTGTGACTTACAGTATTTTGCAAGAGGGAAGTTAGCTCGCATTCCCTTACAACGCTATAAGGGAGCATAGGCTGGGTGGACTCAAGATATACGACTCATATCCTGGAAGTAACAAGCAGGAGAAAACAACGACAGATTATTCTTAATATAGAGATAAAGGTAAATTAAGTCTGCGGTAATGGGTAGATGAAGAGATTAAGCGCCTCGTTTGTTATTAGATTGAGAGAATTGGAATCTAATTGGACAATTCAAAATATAGACCAAGCGTCCACTATATTCACATCCTTTGTATGTATGTATGTATGTATGTATGTATGTATGTATGTATGTATGTATGTATGTATGTATGTATGTATGTATGTATGTATGTACATAACTCGGTTTCACAAACAGATGTATAGATGGAATTGTTGGATGAGAACCTCCAGAAGTCACTTACCAGGTTTGAAGTCTCGTCCTCCCTACTTTCATTGCGTCACCGGCTGAACTCATAAAGCATACGGGCAATGGAATGTTCGAAAAAGAAAATAGGCACTACATTAAATATAAAGAAAGTATGATTCTCTATAAAGTGAGAGGAATACACTAATATTAAATGAGAAGAATCTTCGTTGAAATATTATTTGCTAAACATTTTATTATACTGATAAAATCACACGAGATGGTGCCATACTACAACACATGAACAAGAAACAATAAAGAATAATGCAAAAATTATATATATATATATATATATATATATATAGTATGCTTTCATGTCCCTGTAGTTTATTCATAGTTGTAGTCGGTCCTCGGCATACCTCAAAGCATTTGATTAATACACACTGATACGTGGATTTATTTATCCATAACAGTGATGCTAAATGGCATCCATCCTGTTGATTAATTAATTTATCATAAATCATCGTTAATCATGTCTTTAATTAATTATTAATCATGATTTGGAAATAATTTATATCATGAGTACATCTGCTTTACACGCGAGATTGCATCGCCACATATCAAACACATGGTCTATTTGACCATGACAATTATATATTACATTGAACACATGCGTGTATCCTGGGTTTACCTAAAAAATTATATTCAAAGAAAAATCAGCCAACGCTGGAATCGAACCCATCACCATAGAACACTTTGGGAAATAATAAAACACATAAACACATTACATAAAAAAAATATCAAACATATATCACACAATACATCTCGAAGATTATGGCTTAACTGAGCCATAGTATCAGGTTACATTCTTCGTTCCAACATGAGTTGAACTCACGTTCTCCAGCTTCCAAGGTAAAAAAATTAAAACTCCTATCACGAGCTACTTTAATGCGTAAAAATGGGAAGGGATTTATCTTTCACAAAATCAGGAAATTATCCGCGTTATTCATAACGTATCATTAGAATGGAATTGAGACTGCATTGGCAGACGAGAGGGATCCAGCAGGTAACATTAAGCTTGTTGGGACAACAGAATCTTCCTCAGACCCTACAAGTCCTCACGTAGTAAAACTGTCAATCATGACAACAGCTGTGTGTCCAGCTCCGTGGCTACAAAAACACATTGAACTCGTCATTTCTTTTTCTTTCTTTCTTTCTTTCTTTCTTTCTTTCTTTCCTTTACATATTATCTCGGCTTGTTCTCAAGTACGCATTCATTTGAGAGCCATTACTTCTTCATTTCTTTCTTTCTTTCTTTCTTTCCTTCCTTTATATTTTATCTCGGCTTGTTCTCAAGTACGCATTCATTTGAGAGCCATTACTTATTATTCATATCTGGCTATATATTCAGCCTAATTCAATATATCACAACAGCCATAATTGTTATAATCTTTTATCATTCCAACGTCTCAAAAATTCACACGCTTTACCCTCCATATCATGCCACTGCATCTCAAATCCGTTCTATTAATTTTCAGAGAAGACTCCATTCTTACAGGTTATGTAATTCTTCTCGCATATCTATATAATCCACATAATACCTCGGTTTGGGACCTTCAATGATCATCTATTATCATACGGGATTTATAAATACCTGAATCACCTCGAAGCAAACATATAGTTTATATTCAAACTACTATGAAAATCTTTACCAGATAGTAACATTACGAAGAAGTTACAAGTTTAGCTAAAGCGCTATTCTTCTTAAAATATGTGCTTCATCTACACTAAGAATTTATGGGATCTATATAAATAATTCATGCAAATAAACCTGCTAAATATCAATGATTATTCTTAAATCACTTGAAAACCCTAATTAAAATAATAAATAGTCTTTTTCCAGTCATACGCGTATAGTGTTCCCTACATTTAATATTGTTGTTAATTATAACATTTTAATATTTACAAAAATAAAAATTGCTACTGGCATGCAAATCTCGTGGTTTAATGTATTCAAAATCAGTTGTACTTATCAAATACTGGGTATGGTTTGCCGTCATCTCGAGGTACATCTTAGATTTTTACTCCGTCATGATGAGCGGTCTTCTCTTTGATAGTCCTTGGTTCCTCTTCGTACTACCACGCTCCATGTCTCGAACTGTGGTCTTCTTAGTTGAATCTCTGGACTTCCCTATAGAAATGACTGCAGGCACTTAGGCGCGATTCTTGTAGGTTCCAGATCTCGGGGTTCGACGACCATTCACGAACATACAGGCAAAAATGGGAAATCAGTTATTAAACACTGTTTATGTACTTTCAAAGGAATCTACTGATGATAAGATCCACTACTAACTTTAAATAGATTAATGCAAATAATGGCAAGTTTGTAGAAATCACTGTTCATTTCCCCATTAATCACACAGTCTATCACTACGAGTGTCCATGGAGTATGCAAACGCGAATTTTATCAGGAATAGTTCTTTAATGAACGTCACTCACTCGTAAGATGCTTTAGATCGGTCACTGTTAATTACTGAACGTAATTAGCTGTCTCACTACCTCTAATCAACCTGACGCGTTTGCCCTTTCACTGATGATTGCATCATGAGCCGCAATTGACTGTCGTTAATATTTAAAATATAAAAAGTTGAGATAAGACTTCTATTCATCAATACTGTACATTATCCTGTACCACACAGCTTATTTCGCGATATTTTACATCGCACTGATGTGTTTTTCTTCTATGACACAACACTTCATACACTGATATCCAAGTTCACTCCTAACGTGTGAGTACTGCAGCTACACAAATGACAATGTGATACTGTATCTAGGTCCTGGCTCTACTTATAGCCTCCGAACAAAATAGTCAGGGGGGAGGTAAATCGTGCCCCTGCTGAAAATGAAGGTCCGGGAATCGGAATCTTTCAGCGACGTGTAAACAATCAAATTATAGTTTGTGACCTCTACTTTTAACTGATCACATATAAAACTAAAGCGATCAGTGGGTCATTCACAATCTCAAAAGCGTCCTTTTAGAAAATCACGCGTCATGGTTCATCACGCAAGATCTCCCACTTTTTTCCACACGTTGTCAGATTTTAGCAGTCATCTGTAATCTGCGTACTACTGTATGACAAGCGTCATCACCGATCCACCATTAAAGTATTGGATTTATATGCATCAACAATTAGCATTAAATACATCGGTTCGAATGAGACCTGACTCATAAATTTCCAAAAATTATTTCAGATGAAGGTGTTCTTCTTCCTCTTTTTAGTAAATTATGGTGAAGTGGCACAAATGAATGCGGTGTTGAATTAGTAGAGGACATTTATTTCTCAGCGGTTAACACACCTTACTCAGTCCACTCTCCGACAACCTACATTTCCACGCTTAGCGTCATCTTTCCTTCTCGCTCCCTCGAAAAGCGAGCGCGATTTCAAGGTTCAGCAGTACTGAGCTATCCCTTTCTCGTTACAGCGCAGAAAACTGCTCCCTTCGGGCTGGGGTATCGCAAATCACATCCCGGTTCGGCATGTAGACTGATAATTACTACATTATATGTCATAGAATGTTGCGGAAAACGGCATATATAATTGACCAAACCTCCTAACATGCCTATGGCATGGTGATGAACGGTTACAGTATGTATGTATGTATGTATGTATGTATGTATGTATGTATGTATGTATGTATGTATGTATGTATGTATGTATGTATGTATGTATGTATGTATGTACACTGACTGACAGAGCAAATGCAACACCAAGAAGGAGTGGTTCGAAAGGGATGAAAGTTGGGGAAAAAAACAGAGACGGCACGGACGAATAATTGATGTTTATTTCAAACCGATATGCAGGTTACACAATGCGCACGGCATCGACTCAGTAGGATGTAGGACCACCGCGAGCGGCGATGCACGCAAAAACACGTCGAGGTACAGAGTCAATAAGAGTGCGGATGGTGTCCTGAGGGATGGTTCTCCATTCTCTGTCAACCATTTGCCACAGTTGGTCGTCCGTACGAGGCTGGGGCAGAGTTTGCAAACGGCGTCCAATGAGATCCCACACGTGTTCGATTGGTGAGAGATCCGGAGAGTACGCTGGCCACGGAAGCATCTGTACACCTCGTAGAGCCTGTTGGGAGATGCGAGCAGTGTGTGGGCGGGCATTATCCTGCTGAAACAGAGCATTGGGCAGCCCCTGAAGGTACGGGAGTGCCACCGGCCGCAGCACATGCTGCACGTAGCGGTAGGCATTTAACGTGCCTTGAATACGCACTAGAGGTGACGTGGAATCATACGCAATAGCGCCCCAAACCATGATGCGTTGTCTAGCAGTAGGGCGCTCCACAGTTACTGCCGGATTTGACCTTTCTCCACGCCGACGCCACACTCGTCTGCGGTGACTATCACTGACAGAACAGAAGCGTGACTCATCGGAGAACACGACGTTCCGCCATTCCCTCATCCAAGTCGCTCTAGCCCGGCACCATGCCAGGCGTGCACGTCTATGCTGTGGAGTCAATGGTAGTCTTCTGAGCGGACGCCGGGAGTGCAGGCCTCCTTCAACCAATCGACGGGAAATTGTTCTGGTCGATATTGGAACAGCCAGGGTGTCTTGCACATGCTGAAGAATGGCGGTTGACGTGGCGTGTGGGGCTGCCACCGCTTGGCGGCGGATGCGCCGATCCTCGCGTGCTGACGTCACTCGGGCTGCGCCTGGACCCCTCGCACGTGCCACATGTCCCTGCGCCAACCATCTTCGCCACAGGCGCTGCACCGTGGACACATCCCTATGGGTATCGGCTGCGATTTGACGAAGCGACCAACCTGCCCTTCTCAGCTCGATCACCATACCCCTCGAAAAGTCGTCTGTCTGCTGGAAATGCCTCCGTTGACGGCGGCCTGGCATTCTTAGCTATACACGTGTCCTGTGGCACACGACAACACGTTCTACAATGACTGTCGGCTGAGAAATCACGGTACGAAGTGGGCCATTCGCCAACGCCGTGTCCCATTTATCGTTCGCTACGTGCGCAGCACAGCGGCGCATTTCACATCATGAGCATACCTCAGTGACGTCAGTCTACCCTGCAATTGGCATAAAGTTCTGACCACTCCTTCTTGGTGTTGCATTTGCTCTGTCAGTCAGTGTATGTTCAGTCCTCAGCCCGAAGGCCAGTAGGTTCCCCAGCAGCTCCAGCATCAGCTGTTATAATATATAAAGCCTAGGTGTCACTGAAGAGGCGTACTAGGAAAATGAAGAGTGAGGTTGTTCCCCCATTGTTTTCCGCTCCGAACTAAAAGCTGCTATTGCATATAAATTTGCCAAGGCCGCTGAAATGTACGAAACGAGTGAAAATGTCACCAGCCATCACAAGGACTGGTTGCATAAGGAATGGTATTACTTGCATTGCTCATTCCTCAGGCTTTTTAATATTGCCAAAATCAAAGATGATACTGAGAGAAATTTTTGAAAGCAACAAAATTGTTCTAGCTTATAGCAGAAAATACAGTGCACTGTAAACACATCTTACCAGATATAGATCCGGACAGTCATTCCTATAGTCTGACTCGTTGGCTGAACGGTCAGCGTACTGGCCTTCGTTTCAGAGGGTCCCGGGTTCGATTCCCGGCCGGGTCGGGGATTTTAACCTTAATTGGTTAATTCCAATGGCACGGGGGCTGGGTGTGTGTATTGTCTTCATCATCATTTCATCCTCATCACGACGCATAGGTCGCCTACGGGCGTGAAATAGAAAGACCTGCACCTGGCGAGCCGAACCCGTCCTGGGATATCCCAGCACTAAAAGCCATACATTTCATTTTCATTCGTATACAGAAATATTTAAATAAGGGGATGCTAAGTTACAAAACCATTTCATATAATTGTCATGTTGATGTGTGAGACAGGTTTCATATAACAAAAAGTGATCGATTATCTCTACTGTACGCTGATGAATTCGATTACCTGTAACGAGCCGTTCGCGTGCCCTGGTTGACCATATGGACTGCTAATGACATCACATCTAGTGAGGGCCTGTCCAGCCCTTCTCTGCCCTATGTTTACCAGTATTTAAAGTGCCGACAAGGAAGTGTAGAGAAGCTGCTAATGACTGTTCACTGCGGCCAGCCCCTTCAAAGGTTCCTTCAGTCAGCCCTTCCTAATTGCAAAGAGCAAGGGCCAGGATCCTTCAGGTTCTCAAGGGCTCCCCATAATTCAAACAATTTCTCCGCTATTCATTAAAGGAAAAGGGGTGCAGGAGGAGTTCCCTCTGTTTCACACCATTCTGTTGACTTAATATTATTGCGAATGCTTTCTCAAGTAACATAGTTTAAGTGGATCTCTTGTAGTTAACATCTTGTTAGAAAATTTCAACGAAGCACTGATAATGAAGTCTCAGTGAAGCCCTTTACAAGTACCTGAATTATAAGTGTTTACATCTGTTTCAGTTGGAGAAATGTGAAGTTGTGTTTTCTTCAAGTACTAATCACTCAGCACCCGGAGTAATAATGTTTTTGTTTTTTCGTCCCACTAACTACTTTTTGACGGTTTTCAGGGACGCCGAGGTGCCGGATTTTTTGAGTTCTTTTACTTGTCAGTAAATCTACCGACACGAGACTGATGTATTTGAGCACCTTCAAATACCACCAGACTGAGCCAGGATTGAACCTGCCAAGTTGGGGTGAGGAGGCTAGCGCCTCAACCGTCTGAGCCACTTAGTCCGGCTCAGCATCCGTACGCACATCTCAAGATGTAGAGTGAATTTGAGAGTCAATACACTTTCACCCTTGTAACTCATTTCCTGAAATTTATTCAATTGTTTTATATTATTTTAAGGGGGTGACATTCACCTTCATACCCGTGAATTAAAATGTAGTCCTGGACGTTCAAAGCAAATCCAGCTTGCCGTGCCTACATTTATCGCTTTTTTTCTCGAAACTGTATTTTTTAAACCATGTACATTGTAACCGCCACAATTTTCAAGGTTATTGCTTGTCTGCTCTTCCCGGTGCTCCCTATAACCTGAACCTCTCTCTTTAGTCTATCTTTAACAGAAAGTTTGTCGTAAAGTATTTTCTGATTGAAAACTGTCATAATTTCAGAATTCTATAGAAGTTGTTTCTTCCTCTTAGAGTGCGGAATTTCTTTTAAACTATTGACAAATCACTCCCAGAATTTTTAAGATCTTGGAAGTAATTTTGAAAATGGTGGTTTAGTGAAAATTCTACGGCAAGAATGTAGAAAATCTAGATCAAAATCTTCTAAAAATAATATAATACATTCTGTAGATTGAACAGCAGGTTTCAATTAAGGCACATGCATTCCATTGTTGCAGGGCTTATAAGATTGGAGGAACAAAATTTAGTAAAGGTGTAATTTTCGATATGTGTGACACCGTGGGTCCAATGACACCGTGTCGGTAGCCTCTGAGAATCTATTCCTCATTTAATTTACACACCTCCACAGAATTGTATTCTACTTTATGGCAAATGAATTCTGGAAATTAATTGAAGTTGTCATCTTTTTTCTTGATTTGTTTTATTACATCGCACGGATGCAGATAGGTTTTACGGGATTGGAAAGTGGGAAGGAAGCGTCCGTGGACTTGATTAATGTACAGCCCCACCTTTTGCCTGGTGCGAAAATGGAAACCACGGAAAACCAGCTATCGACAATGGGGTTCAAACCCACCATCTCGCGAATGCAAGCTGACGGCTACGTGACCCAAACCGCGAAGCCACTTGCTCGGATTTCCTGTAATTACTGGTACGATGTATTCAAATCTGACGATGAACTAAAGTATACGTCGAGTTTGTCCTTACGAACCTTTGCGAACAGCATTTTCGAAAAGTAGAGCTCTCTCATCCTGTATATATTTGTATAACCATTTCTTCAACACGATAGTGCTTACCTTTATGAAATTAGACAAAAAACTGAAGTTACAGTGTAATAATTGTCTGTCTGTTAGGTCATCAGCCCAGAGGCTGGTTGGATCCTCAAATAGCACCACCAAAGGCTATGCAGTTATAGGGAAACTGCAAAAACCAATGGCAGAGCCCAAATGAGGCGTACTAGGCAAGATAAGGAGTAATGTAGTTTGCCATTGCTTTCTTCACTGGATCAGAAGGTGCTACTGTAGCACGACTGATCCTATGAGCAACACCTTTCATAACACTCAGACGCTAGTTGTGCTCCAAATGTCATAACTCAGCACCACCCATACCCCAGCAGCTTCCATATTGTCACAGCCATGGATAAGACTGGGACTTCAGTGGAAGCTACACTTTGCTCTGGCCTGTGCCAAAAGACGGATACAAAAATACTGCATCCATCAAGAAATGGCAACAGGCGGGTGTAATTATAATATTAATTGGACCTACGTTTACATATTACTGATATATTATCCCTTTTAACTATGGGTTCCAGCCCTCGCCGTTTGCCCCCCCCCCCCCCTCCTCAAATAACTGCGTATTTTCACGTAGCTTGGACGTTGGTTGAATATTTCAATTACATTTAGAGGCCACAACTTCAAATGGTAAAGGCCCTCTTATCGATAACATTATACGTATATGAGGATGAATTTAGCTTGTGTCATTCAGAACATTCGTCCTAAGTCTGTGCCACCATCACCATTCGCTTAGAGTTCATAATTCGTTCGTTTATTCTTACATACGATTTTGCATTCACAACAGCACTGATTTGGTTGATGAAAAAAATCTTGGCCTGCTTCTTCCTCTCTTTTTACCTCCAGACACACCTAGCATCCCTAGGTGGAGCGAATAGGGAGTGACATGTAAAAATAATCGAAAAACGATCTATATTAGTTTCGATCTCGCTGAGATGAATAGTGGCACTCCGGATGACATTTAAATCCGAGTTCAGCCACCATCGGCATGGGGGACGAGAAGGGGTGAAAAAGAAAATGCCCAAAATGATTGAGATTAGTGTTGAATCCCCAGTTTTCGGGTTTGCTAGGCTGATTGGTGACAGTCCCAATGACAGTTGGAATCGTGTAGGCTCTACCATCATCTCTATAGCGCGACACGTAAAAACGTACTTATTTTTGTATGTATTTGAAATGATGAACTACTTCCCAGACAATATGATCTGGAATAAGGACGAAGTTCTATCCGAAACAGAAACAAAATAATGTATAGCTAATACTTTAAATTAAGCTCACATCTAAAGCTACAAAATAGTTCGTAAAAATCACTCAACGTCAGAATATAGAAATCTACAAAAAATCATTTCACACATAATTATCAGGTAATACAAATCCTAAAAGGACACATTCAAGAAGAGTATCCAGGCAGCAATTTCATATCAAGACACGTTATCTCACCTATTTATAACAAATGTTGCGGGGCAGTACGGGTTCTCTGGTATGTCTTACATATCTCTCGGTCATGGCCATGAAAAAGAAAATGTCCAAAATGACCGAGATTAGTGTTGAATCCCCACTGATGGCCATCCATCAACGGTTGGTAGGTAACCTTGCGTTAGGATACACATTTTGTATCGCTAATGTCAGTTCATACATTTATGTCAAAATATTTTCTACAAGAGTTCATATCTAGATATCCTCAGCAGACTTTCCCTTCGGTTTCTCCGTATGCTCTAGAAGCTTATTTCTAGTTCAACTGTAACATAACTAGGGTTATGCGCACCTCTACCACGGGTTATCAGAAAATATTCACGCATTAAATACGACATGCCTTTGCTGGCGGGAGCTAGTGTTTACAATGCACTATATCTTCTGGTATAGGCTAGAACAATTTTGTTACTTTCATTGATCTGTCTCTGTCTTATCCTTGGCTTTGACAATATGAAAGTGACTGAGGTATGAGCAATGCTAGTAATGCCATTGCATATGCAGCTAGTCCCTGTTTTGAATGGTGTGAAAATATCGCCCATAAGGTCGGTTGGTGCATGCATTTCAGTGGGCTTGGCAGACTGATATGTAATAGCAATTTCTGGCTCGGTGAGGAAAGCAACGGGAAACTACCTCACTCCTCATTTACCTAGTACGCCTCTTCAGTGATGCCTAAGCCATCTATGATAGCTGATCGCGGAGCTGTTGAGGAACCAACTAGCCTTAGGGCTGCGGACCGAACATATACAAATACGACATTGTTCCTCGCTCTTTCAAGTAATCCTATCATGATAGGGGACTGTTCGTTGCAAACTCTTATCATCTTCATATTGCGTGCACAGAACACTCTTTGCCGTCTAATATTGTGGGGAGAATATATGCATCTGGTTCTTTCGTGTGTTTCCATTCAGTTTATGCGGAGTATTCCTGGTGGTGAAGAACAAATATAATCTCTGTCGCGTGGAACAACCCTCGCTGCTTCTAGTCTGCCAGCATCTGACTTCCCTGCCTGCAGTTGTAGATTCTCGTTTTTATTTATTTTGCTGTTATTATTTTTGAACTCGGTTGGGCAGTCAGATTGAATCCGGATTTAAAGCGAGTGAGCGGGCTACATATTTATAGTGATCTAGATGGAAGCTAGTGAGGCGGAACACTCGCGTTCCACGTCATTTCTGTGAATTACTGTGCCTCCTGCATCAGAAGGGAGCACGCAGATCAATACGGCATTTCTTCTTACCCAGCACTAAGTGCTGACTAGTGATTTATTACGGACTGGGAGATGAGTGTGTATCTGTTGCCCCGCGCACTTGTCTACTCCGTCTGTGTCACTTTCCCTGCATTTACAAATCATGAAAGCAACATTCTTGTTCGCGCTCGTGTCCAAATCTGTTCCAGGCAGCTGGACTGGAGTGAAATAGCTTCTCATTTGTTTGCATTGGGAACAGCGGACTAACTTGCTTTGTTTATATTTTATCTGCTCTTCTAAAAATATAATTATAATGGGGGTGTTACCGAGCTCCATAGCTGCAGTCGCTTAAGTGCAGCCAGTATTCGGGAGATAGTGGGTTCGAACCCCACTGTCGGCAGCCTTGAAGATGGTTTTCCGTGGTTTCCCATTTTCATACCAGGCATACCTTAATTAAGGCCACTGGCACTTCCTTCCCACTCCTAGCCCCTTCCTATCCCATCGTCGCCATAAGACCTATCTGTGTCGATGCGACGAATATCAACTTGTGAAAAAAATAAAATAAAAATAGTGGGGCTGTAGCCGAGTGGCATCGTCGCTGGCTTCTCACCTAGGTGACAGAGGCTTGAATCCCGTCTAATGCACGTACTATTTAAAAAAAATGAAAAGCCACAACCCTGTGCTTCAGATTCCACTTAACACTGGATGACACGTGGTTACTATCACGATATGAAGAGTCATGTACATTTTCAACCTTACTTTAATAATAATAATAATAATAATAATAATAATAATAATAATAATAATAATAATAATAATAATAATAATTTTACGTCCCACAGAACTCTACCGTCTGAATAATAAAAATGCGTTTTAACTCCCTTCAGGTGGTATAAATTGCCGGACTGAGTAGCTCAGACGGTTGAGCTGTTAGCCTTGACCCAACTTGGCAGGTTCGATCCTGGCTCAGTCCAGTGGTATTTGAAGGTGCTCAAATACGTTAGCCTCGTGTCGGTGGATTTACTGGCATATAAAAGAACTCCTGCGGGACTATATTCCGGCACCTCGGTGTCTCCGAAAACTATAGAAGTAGTTAGTGGGAAGTAAAGCCAATAACATTACTAAAAAAGCCAAACCCCATGGCACTACAGTCCTTGAAGGGCCTTGGCCTACCAAGCGACCGCTGCTCAGCCCGAAGGCCTGCAGATTACGAGGTGTCGTGTCGTGTGGTCAGCACAACGAATCCTCTCGGCCGTTATTCTTGGCTTTCTAGACCGGGGTCGCTATCTCACCGTCAGATATCTCCCCAGTTCTAATCACGTAGGCTGAGTGGACCTCGAACCAGCCCTCAGGTCCAGGTAAAATCCCTGACATGGCCGGGAATCGAACCCGGGGCCTCCGGGTGAGAGGCAGGCACGCTACCACTACACCACGGGGCCGGCAGTAACATTACTACATACTATAAAATTTAAGAGACGCCAAACTGGTGCCATAACCTCATAGATTTGTTCCTTAAAACGACAATCACCGCCACACACGCCGCAGTGCCGGTATTTTACCGTGGGTGAGGTCTCATGGGTATGATCACGGTATCATCGATAACAAATCGGGAGTCCGAAGAGAACAGGTTTTGTTTAGGTCGTGATCTTACGGGCTGCTCCATCGCAAGTGTGTTTAGTATACTGAATAATATTATTTTTATTATGGTTTGTAAAGGTTCCATTTATTTTCCGTGGACTGGGTTGAGTGACGCAGGTGGTAGAGCGCTGACTTTCTGAGCTCTAAGATGGTGGGTTCAGTCGCGGCTCATTTCGATGTATTTGAAGGTGCTAAAGTACACCAGCCGCTTGCCAATAGGCGTACCGATATGTAAAATGACTCTTGCTGGACAATATTTCTGGCGATTCGGCGTCTCTGAAAACCGTAAAAGTAGTTAGTGGGACGTTATTATTATTATTATTATTATTATTATTATTATTATTATTATTATTATTATTATTATTATTATTATTAAAGAAGATGACTAGTTGCAAATAGAGGATTGTGGAAGCGCTTAATTTATTCACTGAGGCATGCAGACTCTCCATTGGAAGGTGTAAGAGTGTATAATGAAGCTGTATGTATGTATGTATGTATGTATGTATGTATTTTTCTGTGGGCAATGAAATGGAAATGGCGTATGGCTTTTAGTGCCGGGATATCCCAGGACGGGTTCGGCTCGCCAGATGCAGGTCTTTCTATTTGACACCCGTAGGTGACCTGCGCGTCGTGATGAGGATGAAATGATGATGAAGACAACACATACACCCAGCCCCCGTGCCATTGGAATTAACCAATTAAGGTTAAAATCCCCGACCCGGCCGGGAATCGAACCCGGGACCCTCTGAACCGAAGGCCAGTACGCTGACCGTTCAGCCAACGAGTCGGACTCTGTGGGCAATAATCAGCATGCATTTGTTCACCTGCAGAGGGCGAAGTAACCTATGTTATCGTAGCCTGAGATTTAAAAAGAATGAATAGAGTGCTTTAGCCTTTCTCAAGGAACTATACATGCTTCATAGATTGTTGTTTCCCTCCAGTGTTGTGTAGCCGAGGGACCTGTTTTGGTACATGGATTCATGGTACATGAGCCGGAAAAGACCAATATTTTCCTAGGAAAGTAAATCTAGGTGCTTCAGAAATTGCTCTGTCTCTCCAGAGTCGTGTATCCAGTGGACGTGTATTGTAAGTGGATTCAGAGTCATTGTATAAGCCTGAACAATTAAATACAGTATTTTTCTCTGTCTACAGACTAAAACAAATGGATGAATGTTTTGGACTTTGGTGAGTATTTTGTGACCGGGGTAAAGGAATGTTGAAAACCAATATTACGGGCTCTGCAATAAATACCTCTACTTCTGTTAATATAGTCCTGTACAAATATTCTCTTTCTTTATATTCTCAAATATGTTCTCTTAGACGGTGACAAACACCAACTGTCTATCTACTACTAGGCATATATACAGTATAAACCCCAATGCTGTCTGTCTTTCACAACGAGAAAACGACAACGTTTCAGTAGCTGAAATTGGCATCAGATATACGTTGTTACCTTCCATTTACGTGGAGAATACAACGAATCTCTCAGGTACTTTTTTCCCCAGATAGTTGATTATGCCATATTCGCCATGTTGACGCGCACAGTTCCATCTATCGGTACGAGTTTACCTCCATCTTTGTCTTATTTCGCCTTCCACAACGATACTGAGAAAACGAGATCGTCTGAAAAGCTGAAATTGGCACCAGATGTAAATTACGAGAACAATACAATGATGAGTTCATGACACATATTTCAAACTACCTGATGTAGCCGTGCTTCGCTACGGAATTCTACATTGTATACAGAATTCTAGGTTAGGTAGTATACACGTTGTGAGTAAGATTGTATTAAACTGCATAGCTCTTAACGTTACCCTAGAAACACGACGGGGAAGTCACTAAATGTCTTTCGTTGTGTGAAGACTGGGTTAGGGAATTTTAATTGTGATGATAAGTCCTCTTGCCTACGGTACCATCAGTCACAATCAATTGTGGGAGTTTTCATTATAATGGCAGTCACTCGCTCTCCACCTGCCTTGCTACATCCTCAGAAAGACTGTCTTAGTGGTTTTCCCAACTGAAATCAACATAGATCAGTACAATGACGCCAGTAGGAATATCGCGATTAAATACAGTGCTATCATATGAAATACTCGATGAAATGAAAAACGCACAGTTTCTCACTTTTAACGAACAGTATTACGCTGCCGATCTAACAGTCCAAAGTTCCAGAGCTGGAATGACCAGGCCACAGACAGCCGTGAGCCGTGGACACTCTTTAATTTGGTGGGGATAGTGTGGAGTCCCACGGCAAAAAACTATGCCCTCTTACTCACCTGTTTAATAGTAGTACCCGATGAGTCGGAAAATCTCAATTCACTACACTGGCGGGGGGGAAAACTACCTGACTTGGAGGCACATTTTTCCTCCAAGCCAGAGGAGAAACCCCTTCTTCGCTGCTAATTTGGAATAAAATGGATGTAGATTTTAATAAAAGTGAAGAGAAAGGAGCTTTTCTTAAGAAACGGTTCTTTTCAGCGTTGAATTTCGAAATATTTATTTAATTATGGTGCTCTAATTTGGAACAGGCTGAAATTGTAGACCAGGTCATAAGTGAGCCCCTGCCATTATTCCGTTAAGGTGTGCACACTGATCATTCCAATCAGCGCATCAGAGTAGGGATCGAATAGTTGGAATACTATGATGAACCAGTGTGTTACGCATCAGCAGTATCAGAAAATGTATGAACCAGAGGAATTGCATGCAAAAGAAGAAAGTTATCTAACTGCCCAGCTGTTTCCCGTCAGTATTCAAGCAGGCTGTTATTCTCGGTACGCAGCAGTAGTCCCATCTATCGGAGATGAGTGGCAGCATAGGAGACAAAGAATATCACAACAAACAATAGTCAGTGTAGTGTTATTGTTGATCAATTTTATGAGGTTTCGATATTGCAGGCCTTCACATGTAGTTTTCTTCCGACTCTGAAATACCACTCGTATCATAGTTGGTACGATAAAACGGAATAAAACATAAATGATCGGAAATTGTATTCTCTATAACTTTTGTTATGTAGTAATTTTCGATAGGACCAATAACATAAGCATTTAAAAATTGAATTTTAGGTGCCTTCCCCATCCAGGGTGAATAAAAGTGTTTATAGCTTAGACTGTAGTTTCATATTCCCCGAATCTATATACCGATTTTCATTAAATTCTCTTTATACATACATACATACAGACAGACACACAGACAGAAACTAGGGAAAAGTAAAAAGTGCATTTCCTTGTCACTATGGAAATGACCGATACAGAAATACTATTATTTTTAAATTCTGAGCAATGTATAAGCAAAACTCTTATTTTACCTTATTTCAGTGAAGGGAATGAATAATCTTCACTATCCTTACGTATACAACGGTACTAATTCCACCTATAACCACGAGATCGAACTCCTTCCACTGAGATTGGGGAATGTGATCTAACAAGTTTTGATGGTCAATGTTTTGTTGTACGTCTTTTGGAATATGATTCGGGCGAGGTAGACATTTCGCAGGTTTGGTTCTTTTTGGAAAAAATGCCTATTATTCAGCGAGGTGACATTGTCATTTTGTTGCACGTGGCAACATTAACATCATCTACTGGCATATAAAGAGCTTATTTCCAAAAGGTACCAAATCCAAAAATAACATATGACATATATTCATTCATGACAGGAAACCGAAAGTCATATCAGCTGCGTGAGTTCTGAATCACTTCAAACCAGTTTAAACTTTCCCGAGCTCTGTTCAGTCACGTTCCAGATATTCGACCAAAAGTATTTTTAAACTAAAGAAGAATGAAAAAGTTGTACATTTTATCTACAGTGAACGGCTTCTAAACTCGGCAATGGAGAATAGGGCAAAATTATACTATTGAAATTTAAAAAAATCATATTTCATCTTGTACAAGATTTATCAGGCTCGTTTTTGGATCCATGTGAGAATTCAGTTTCTTTCGAAAGTAGCAATTTTATGCCCTGCGTTACTGTCATCAAGATCTGAAACTTTAAAGTGACAAAGCAACGTATATTAGTACTAATTCCGCACATAATGCGATGATGTCAAAGAAGTAATATCGAATTTTTAAACTCCCTTCCTCCTTCAGGTATGCCACCTCACAAGTTAGATTTAAAATTGGGTACGTCGTAAAATTCTTCCTTATTTAAATACTAAATCTCATGTAGCAAAGAGACTGGATTTGCTAAAGCTCGACAAAAGTGTTGTTCATACAAAAATTCTGACCATCTGCGTACTCTTGAAAAGCTAGATCCATGGACGTCAAAGAACATCTCCCCATCTTTAATAATAAATCTATAATAATAATAATAATAATAATAATAATAATAATAATAATAATAATAATAATAATAATAATAATAATAATAATAATAATTGTGTTCTAAGTGGTTTATGAGGGAATGCTATAAAAACTGTTATGATTCTATACATTTGGCATTCATATAACACGAGAAGTGCAACTTTTATTTTTAAAATACTGTTCGTTTTCCAATTTTCAATTACTTTCCAAGTAACAATTTTGACTGTCGTACTAGTAGATGAAATGAAATGTCGTATGGCTTTTAGTGCCGAGATATCCCAGGACGGGTTCGGCTCGCCAGGTCCAAGTCTTTCTATTTGACACCCGTAGGTGACCTGCACGTCGTGATGAGGATGAAATGATAATGAAGACAACACATACACCCAGCCCCCGTACCATTGGAATTAACCAATTAAGGTTAAAATCCCCGGCCCGGCCGGGAATCGAACCCGGGACCCACTGAACCGAAGGCCAGTACGCTGACCGTTCAGCCACCGAGTCGGACGTAGGCTACTAGTAGATTATATTGAACTTTCTTATACAGTGTATGAGAGGATAATAATTATCCTCAAATTTTATTGAAATATTTGTTGATCAAACTCCTGCAATAACTCTACATAAAAAAGTTGCTCCAGTTACCGAAATCGCACGTGAATTTAGACGTTATCACGCGTGGTTGTGGCTGTATTTCTTGTCTATCTAGATACCATTCATGTCTGACAGAGTGTAGAAGTCTCACATATTAGGAAATGGGAAGTAAATAGAGATAAGTGTGAGTTAATGTTGCTATGGTTATTATAATCACATGGCTTCATCTGCAGCAGTTATCTGCATGGAGCTGTGGCTATCTCGATTTCTCTGTTACCGTGCTCAGATATAATCATTCAAGTTGCTAGGATCGATTCCGGCGCAGTTCGGTGGTATTTGAAAGTGCTCAGATACGCCACCCTCGTGTCGGTAGATTTACTAGCATGTAAAAGAACCCCTGCAGGATAAAATTTTGGCATCTTAGAGTCTCCGAAAACCGTAAAAGTAGTTAGTGTGTCAAAACTAATATTATTTATTTATTTATTTATTTTTATTTATTTTTATTTATTTGTATTTATTTATTTATTTATTTATTTATTTATTTATCGTCCTTTTAACTGCTGTTGGTCTTATGGGTCGCCGAATTGCCGTAATTTTTCTCTGTGAAGTTATTTCGCAATTTTTAGGCACTCGTTATTACCAATTGGCTGTGCTGGGGTCGATGCATTCACCATGAATTCAAGATTCCTACCTCCGCTGCTGAAATAATGTATAATCTGATTAAGATTGTCGGATTTCTCGTGTATCTCACAAGAACCAAATATTGAGATATGTTTTAATGTAATGTGCTCAACGATCATACTGTACCTGAAGAGGTAGTAGAAAAAACTGCTTGATTTGCTTACAAATAGAAATTATACATTGAGCTCAAGCGTTATCATGAACATTATCTTAAAACACATCTCAACATGTGGTTTTTCTGATGTACAACGGTTTTACAAGGTCAAGGTGTTTTGTGTCGCACCGACGCAGGTAGGTCTTATGGCGACGATGGGGGAGGAAAGGGCTGGGGGGAGAAGGAAACGGCCGTGGCCTTCATTAAGGTACAGCTCCAGCATTTGCCTGGTGTGAAAATGGGAAGTCTCTGAAAACCATCTTCATGGCTGCCGACTTCGAACCCACTATCTCTCGAATGCAAGCCTACCGCACGGCCACCTCACTCGGTTTCCGATGAACACGAAAAATACGACTATCTTAATCACGCAAGTTAGATTATAGATTATTTCATGATTGTTAACTGCGTAGATGGAACTCTTGAATTCATGATGTTTGCATTGACCCCCAGCACAGTCAATTGGCAATAACAAGTGTCTAATAAATTGTGAAAGAACTTCATTCACCAAAGGGAGAGGACAAACTTTTTAAAGTATTTGTTAAAAATGTATGCCGCTTATGAATTCTTTCGCTGGTATTCTTAATCTTCAATCGATGCGGTAATTTTTCTAAAGTGAAACCCAGAGTTTGTTCTGTTGGCTGAGGCTTTCCTCTCTGTAAATGACTGCTTCTCATCCTTGCTAATTCGTGCTATAAATTGTTCGTAACATGTAAGTCCGCGTTTGTTGTTGAAGGCTTCCTTGGAGTGAAGTTTCTTTTCTAACTTCAGAATAGTGTATGCCATTTGGAAACATTAATCTCCTCGCACAACATTGCCTTCGCAACGATCCCTGCGCAGTATACATGGATGAAGTTCCTTGATTGCGGGGAAATGTAGAAATACTCCCCCTCAGTTCCGGTCATCTTCTGCCATTTCCTTTCAATTTCCTCTCACGAGATCGCTTATCACCGAACCATTAATTTTTTAAACACTAGATTTGAAATTATTGCCCGGGTTATAAATTGCTGGAAAAGTGTTGGAAAATTAGAAGTAATTTGTCGGAATGTTACAAAATTTTTATCCCTTGCCCGGCACCATGAAAACACAATAAAATTATTCATTTTGGAAATTGGTTTTGAGTACGTCAGTGTCTTCCTTTGATATTTTCAATGCATATCAGTAATAACAATTGACAAACTTGCGTTTATAGCATTTATACGCAGTGGGTTAGGCGGTGTTCTTCTGTTTCCAAGATAGTGGATTTTATCGCAGCTGATATGTAAATGGAACTTCGTGCCGTTTTCTTACGGCACGTTGAAGAACTCATATGAAACAAAATATTCCCATATCGGCATCTCTTAATGTTTATAGCAATATTATTATCACCGAAGGAGTTGGCCGTACGGTTAGAGTCGCGCAACTGTGAGCTTGCATTCAGAAGTTAAACAGTTCGTACCCAACAGTCGGCAGTCCTGAAGGTGGTTTTCCATGGTTTCCCATTTTCAAACCGGATAAATTCTGGGGCTTTACCTTACTTAAGTCCACGGCCGCATCCTTCCCACTCCTAGTCCTTTTCTATCCCATCGTCCCCATAAGACCTATCTATGTCGATAGGTCGAAAAGCAAATTGAAAAAGAATTATTATTATTATTATTATTATTATTATTATTATTATTATTATTATTATTATTATTTGGCTTCTGTTACCGAATTGCTGACCTCTGAAGTACCGTCTAGGTAGTCTACGTACGAGTACGAATTTCGGCATTGCGTTTGTGGTGCTGTGTACCAATGAAAGTGGAATTCTACTGGTCGGTTTCCATGGTTTAGTTAATGTAATATCGTCTGGTGACACTGACTGCACTGCTTGAGACCTTCAACATTCCAAACACAATGACATTGAGTGCCAAGATTTTCGATTACCAGTCAAAAATTTATTCTCTCAGCCAGGATCGAACCCGTGAACTTGGGGCCATGAGTAGGACACTCGATCATTGAGCCATCGAGGCAGATGATGATGATGATGATGACGATAAGAAGAAGCATAATAGTAATATTCATCTTTATTAAAACCAAATTATAATCCTCTTTTCCTCTACCCATTATTTGATGCAATTTCTTATCATTTCTTTAACTCATTTAATAGCAGCGTATTTATAACTTCTCTTCTTTTTCTTCCACCTTCGTTCTTCTTCTCGTTGTCCCCAATGTAGGCCTATTTACTTTTCCCTCGGCTAGCATAATTTTCGGTCTTTGATAGATCCTTGTTTAAATGAACAAACACAAGGATTGGCTACTTAAGGAAATGTAAAATACTTACAATAATCCGCAAATCTCGGTCAGTATAATGGTACGCTGTCTTATGTTATCGGGAACACTTTTCTCTATCGCGCACAGTCGTAGTCATATAAAATCAAGTTGGATTTCTCGCACCACATTGAACTTTATGCTAGTTTTCTTAGGTAATAAAAGTCGATGTGCTATCATCACCAAATGTCGTATAAAGTGTTACAGGATATAAGCCTTGCTTGTTATAACACATTATTAAGTTGCTTCTACAGCTTTGAACAAGAGCCGTATAGGTACTTCTCCAACGCTGAATAGTGCACACCACATGCCTTCATTTCCATAAACAAATATTCATACAGCTTGACCATCAATGCCACAGTATAAATATGCATTGTGGGGTAGATAATAGAGGGGAGGATGAGATAGCTTTACATTGTCCCGCGAAACTAGGAATGACTTTTCGTCTCTTGATATCTCGCACATTTTCGTTAAGCTTTAAATGTGATAATTGTGTGTGCTCTTCGAAGAGAAGAGAATGGCTCAATTGGAGAGAGAGCTGATTTTGCTGCCAAGTAAAAGGACCGTAGAGTTTGTTCGTAATTGGTTCAATTAACACTTCAAAACCACGTGTGAAAGAAAGCAAATCAGTGCAGTATTTTCATGGTTCCTTATAATTACTTACACTGTTCTGCTTTAATTTAATAGACATGTAGATAATGTGTGTACAGTATTTGATTCAGAATGGACATCGCCGGGCGAGTTGGCCTTGCGGTTAGGAGCGCGCAGCTGTGTGCTCGCATCCGGGAGATAGTGGGTTCGAATCCCACTGTCGGCAGCCTTGAAGATGGCTTTCCGTGGTTTCCCATTTTCACACCAGGCAAATGCTGGGGCTATACCTTAATTAAGGCCACGGCCGCTTCCTTCCTATTCCTAGGCCTTTTCTGTCCCACCGTCGCCATAATACCTATCTGTGCCGGTGCGACTTAAAGCAAATAGTAGAATGGAAATTATTGTTCTATATAGAGAGGCATAAGTGAATGAGTTTGAGTTCACTCTCCAGTTAACGCAATCTCATTCACTTTTGCCTCTCTTTGCTTTCGATAATGGAGCTTAATAAGAAATTTCTAATCATACGAGACTTGCCTTACCTCCCTTGTATTCAGATAATATTAGACATGTGTGCCACCAGCGTATGTTATAAGGAGCTGATATTTTCGTTGTTTTTCCCCTCACAGTTCGCAAAGAAATATGCCGTAGAAAGGAATTGCATTGTACACTACTTCTGGAATAATGTTCTAAACTGGTAAGATCAAACGTTCGACCGTCGATAATTGTGCTAGGAATGTTAGTGTTGTGTTCCTTATCTTCAGCTCGCTCAAATTTGAGTTTATCTGGTATCAACAGGAGTACACACTTGAAGAATTTTCTCTGCCGGAGGCTGGAGGCTGATTCAGTCATTGTTCTTGCCTCTTCACGCTAATTTCTAGCACTAGGACCATCTTCACTCTTCGCATTTGCAATAGATTTTTTGCGTCGTTTTTAACAGACAGTTTGTATTGTAATGAACAGTTTTTTCTCTTTTCCTATACCTCGCCTTTTATAAATTTTCTCCAGGGTCGTTTTAAGTGGATGCTTAAAAATAAGAAAGCCAACGTGGAGGAAGAAATGGGTACTTTTTTCCATAGAAGGTGTAACTTGTGCGTTCATCTATACTTCGTCTTCTTATCGTGGATATAAAAGAGAATGTAAGTGTTTTGAAGAGGGGGCGCCGGCGGTTTGTCGTAAAATTTGACTTCATGGGAGGCATGAAATATCTTCCCTGGAGGCGACTAGTGTCGGCACGGTATATCATGTCCGTTTTCCTCAGTCCCTGTGGCAATTGCAGATCGATCCAATTCTGTCCAACTGTATCTGCTTAATACTTAAGAAGTGGGTGATTTCATACGTTGCTATCGACAGACTTCGAGTTTAAAGATATTGCCACATTTACAATAGTTATAATACTGCTGTCGTCTTACATATGGCTTGTTCGTGGAAGCCCAGGGGATTTTCTTATTCTTCTTCTTCGTTTGTGGATCTACCGTTCTTGTAAATCTTGGTTTCTTCTATAATTTTGTACCAGTTATCCTGATCTTGCACCATACTTTTCAATTCCTGTGTCCCATTTTCCATTCATTTGACCCCATCTAGCCACGTAGTTCTCGGTCGAGCTCAGCCTCTTTGTCTACCAGGATTTCCGCTTAATATCATTGGGTCAGGAGCACTACTAGTTTTCCCTCTTAATTTTGCTATGGAGTTCGAGACACATCTTAAGAATTCCAGGGGTCATGAATAATTTGTGAGATGGGTGCGTAGCAGTGTTACCAACAGCGGAATAGGATTGATTACCCACTAAATGGCTTGTTGAAAACCATCAGAAACCACTAGCCACTCCTCTCCCCTCGTTGAGCTTTCTTGAGTTACGAAAATACTACTCAACACGAAAATTTAGTATAACCTTCAAGTTCGAAGGTTTGTAAAATTGCCTCAAACCATGGACAACTTCCATTGTAGTATTTCTTCACATTGCTCTAGAAATTAACGTTGCCCATGGTTTGAGACAATTTTACAAACGACACATTTTCCCAACTGATATATTATTCTTTGTGCTAGCATCCAAGTTAAAGATTCAAGATGGGGTATCAACGCCTCCATAACAACCATAAGTGCATGGCACGTCTATGAAAGAAAGCAAGAAATAAATAAAGAAAGAAAGATGCGCCGAAGTGTTCCTTATTTTTAAGGGAATCCCCTACATCTCAACTCCGCCTGCAGTTCAAGTCTTCCCCGGCTCGCCTTTTGACGGCATCACTACTATCAACGTCAAGAACGTAAATTTGAACTTTTACATTAATATACTCTCTATCGTATTGTACAAAACGTTTAATTGAATAGCGACCAAAGTATCCACTTACATAAGTATGAAAAAGACTAGATTTTCCACTACCCGCCGTGTGTTAAAATTTGCTCACTGACGAAGAGTTTAAAAAAAACCTAGATTTAGAAGGAAAACCACCATGTTGGCAACACTGGTGCGTAGTAGTCACAGAGTCCCTGTTGAGTGTAGTTTCCCCTTCTTTCAGGGTCCTGTCTGTTATTGTTCTTTTACGACGATGATGGCATGAGGTTACAAAGCCTTGGTATTCAGTCATTTTCCCAGTTGTTAAAGCTCCTCTGCCGATGTCATCACTCTTCGAGGAGTCTCTGTTTCTTCTTTGAGTAATGTTAATAGAGGTCCTTTCAAACGTCAGTCACCATTACCACAGCTCAGACCTTTGAGCTACAATCTTACCAGCAATTTTTGGTTTACATATTTATCGAAAGCATTGGATTTTGCAGGAAGGTATACCGTTCGTAGATCAGAGGTACGAATCCTAGCTATGGCAGAACTATTTCGAGTACGGTATGATCTATCCCGCTCCTTACAACCCTCCTACGGTATGCGCTGACTGATGAATTTTGTAATAGAACAGAAATAATAATAGCAATAATAATGTTACTTTCCCCCTGTGCATGGAGCCGGTAGAATACACTCACGGTATCTCTAGCTTGCCGTAAAAAGCGACTAAAAGGGGTCCCAGAGGCTTTCATTTCTGTAGCACTTTTGAGCCTGACATTGCTTCCAGTTATTTGTGTCAGGCTACTCGTTTTCATATTTCTTGTTCGACCTCCCTTCGTCAATTGTTGTTCTTTTTCTGTCCTGACGGTATTAGGTTTCTGAGGCCCGGAGAGTCTTTCATTTTCAAGCCCTTTATGGTGCTTGTATTTCTTTGGCCGATATATTCGTTCTAAGCCTTGGTAGAACTTTTCATATTTTGCTTATGGTGATTGCCCAGTTATACTTTTACTTGAGTCAATAGAAACTTGATAACTACATTCCTTCAGACCATTTACAAATGAAACTGACCAATTAAAGGGTGATGTACATGAAATACACGCATTAGTGTAATTAACCACCAAACACACACTTTCCTTAAAATACAGTATACTGGTGATTCAAATTTTGCACAATGAATGATTATGGCATTACATAGTGTACCCGTAAAAAATGTGTTCATATCTTTAAGGCGCTTGATATTAAATTAACGATCATGATTCTTAACCTAGGGAGTGGCTTTATCATTGGAGCTGGTACAGAGAGAGGTATAGTTATCAATTTGAGAGATTCTTTTGATAAATTGAGTTTATTGATCATCAAAAGCAAGTTCATATCACCTTCGTACAGCAGCGTGGAAGCGTCGTGGCTGGTTGGTACCTCCAAGTCCTGGGATGGTGCTGGACATCGACTGGGCAGGGACCACACCTGCTCGGATCAGGAGTTCTGGAATGTCTGGAGGTTCTGGAAATGTCTCGACGTTCTGGAAGTCTCGACGTTCTGGAATGTCCCGACGTTCTGGAATGTCTCGAAGATTGGCACACGTTCCTGGGTTCGATTCGAGACGTAATTCACACTTGAATTTCCTGCACGGCACTCCACACATTCAGGGCACTGTCTGAACAGATATGACCTTTTAATTATGGTTACTGCACTCTAGATATTAAATCAAAACGTTCTGGAATAATCACTCGAAGAACAAGTACTGGTAGAAATGCAAGTTCATAATGCAAGCTCGCTGTAAGTCAGAATGTTCTAGAGGATTACTGTCACTGCAGTCCTAAACGCATAGTTCTGAAGATTTAAAACATATTGGCAAACTGAATAAGTAGCACTCGGAAACTGTCCTGTTCCGTCAATAGGCGAAGTGAATAGCCATTAAAGAAAATAATATTTGAAAGAAAAAGTCTGACTTCATAAATTATGGATCACTCAAAATACTGGAAAGTTCTAGGCTTTCTGGGAACGCGATATCCTGAATTGTCACAGTCTTTAAGAATCAAAACATAAGTCCATGTGCAGCACTTGGAAAGTATTGCATATTTCACAATTAGACGCAATGTTGAACGTCCCCTAAGTTTCATAGTCTTTACAAGGCGTAAATTCAATGAGGCACTCGAGAAAACAAGTCATATCGTTCACACGAAAGTTTATGTTGGTAGGACACAAGTTCATTCTACACGCTCGGAAAATTTCAATGTTCCAGAAATTAATTCAAAAAATACAAGTTCGAATAAGTTCGAAACGTAAGTTCAATGCGGTACACAACACTCGTGAAAATTCAAAGTCCTTTCAATCGTCGTCGAATAAGTAAGTCCCTATGTGGCACTTCAAAAAAAAAGAAGTTCCAATGTGTAGAAATGACAAAGTTCCAATGCGCCAAAATGTTAAAGTCCCAACACGACACTCGAAGAAAATAAAGTTTCGTGGTGTCAAAATATTAAAGTCCCAACACGACACTCGAAGAAAATAAAGTTCCAACGTGTCGCAATATTAAAGTCCCAACACGACACTCGAAGAAAATAAAGTTCCGATGACAATGTTCCAGTATGTCACCTTAAGAAAATAATAAAGTCTTATCGCGACACTTGGCGAAAATAACTAAGTTCCAATGAGACGCTTCAGAAAAATAACAGAGTTCTTATATGGCACTTTAAGAAAATATCAAAGTCTGATCACGACACACGAAAAAAAAAAAAAAAGTTCCAATGTGTCAATATGACAAAGTTCCAATACGATGCTCGCAGAAATCAAAGTCCCATTCAGGCACTTCAAGAATATGATAAAGTCCCGATACAACACTTAGAGAAAATACCAAAATACTTGTATTTCGCAGACTGTCAACTAGAAGTTCGACACACACAATACTTCTCTTGTCACCCGTGTCACAGAGACGGCGGAGTGACAGACACTGAATTCGTAGGTCGGGTGGTCCTCCTTTTATACACGTTCGCATGGAAGTGTCTGGAACTCGGGTACTATCTACCCTTATAACTTCTATAATACTCGGTGGATTTTCTTGAAATCTTAACAGATGATGTCCATTGTAAAGGCTTTTAAGATGGCAGTGTCAAAATAGCGATAAAGTAGCTCAAAATGTACCTTTGAGGATGAGCTGGAATATTACCATATATGGTAGCGGATAGCTGGCTTACGGCGGCCACGTCACTCGCTGGGTACGTCACTGCGTTCAGCGGGCTGCCTACCTTCCACCTCGCGCGAAGTTCAACAAACATACTTCGGACTTCTCTCGTACCGGCGTTCCCGGTACAATAGATAATAATAGTTTGAATGTAGATACGATAATAAGCTTTTTGGCTTTTTTACAGAGAACTTTGCTCTTCGTCTGAATTTCTTTTTTCTGAAACAACACATGTCAATAAATCTTAGTTTGGAGATATCCACCTAAAACGTACAGGAACGGTAAACAATATACACGTTGTAAAAACACTATGCTTTATAGGTAGAGGACATTGAAATCTATGTTTTTATTGAAAAATAAAGGAATTAATATTGCAGTAGTTTAGGTTTGTCGGAAATCATATCCCCTTGACATGTGCTGTTTTACAAAAAAAAAAAAAAAAATGGGCGACAAAAATTAATTTGTTACAAAATATCTTTATTTTCGCTGTTTTACAAAACTGTTTGGTCAGTATTCATTCTAGTTATCATCGAACACATTTTCTTTGATAACTGGCTAATTAATAATCTCATTGTAGAAATCAAGATGCTCTTCTGGAATATACTGCATTGTTTTCCTTATATCCTGTATTTTCTTCTCCTGAATAGGCAGTCTTTCTCCTGGATATGCTAACTTTGTAGGGAACGCTATGACACTCATTGAATTCCTGATACCTAGATTGAACGTATGTACCACTAGACCGTCAATGAAATCTTTGAGCTTGAACACTATTATTTCACTTGAGTATGTGAAGTGACTGAAGAACGATATCTGGAACGATTGTTTTCGGTCTCATGGAAGTCTGCGATTCATTGATTCCACAGATAAGCATTTTTTTAAGAATGAAGGCCACCAATATTTGAAGTCGATAATATCTTTGGATTTAACTATTTTAACTGTAAAGTTTCTTTGACTTGTGGACAGTACAATCATCTCTGTATAATCTTTGGGAACGTAAATTCTGTCATTTTTCCTTACCACTCTTTTTACTGCAGCAAAATGCCTGTCATTGGGTAAATAAGAGTGTCCTCTTTGAGGAAAATACTGATGAATTGTCTGAAATCTGCCCATAGTCACCAAAGCTAAGAAAAATCGTATGACCGTGTGGTTACGATTTTGTCCAGGGCAAGAGCCTGAAAACACATGGAGGTGTTGTACCGAATTAGGCATTTCATTGTTAATGAAGTCCAAAAGAAAAGAGACAACCTCATTCGGACCTTTATGTCCTTGCCTCTCATGATATGTATAAAACTTCGTCTTATTAGGACCCAGTGATGTGACGCTAAATATATTCACTGTTAACTGACGGAAGTAAAAAATATCTTGCACAGGGATATCTGGCAGAGGCAAATGTTGCATATAATCGAATGTAATAGCAGCAATTGAATGGTCTTCCAAGCATTTCTCTTTGACGAATTTCATTTTGGAGTAAAATTTCTTTGCCCTCCTTTTGTGTATAAGTAATTCCGCTACTGCAACTTTCTTTGCTTTTGTAATTTAAAGGTGGGTTGTTAATTTTTACTGAGAGTTCTTCACAACGGGAACATGTACCCACTTGCGGACGACCAAAGGACAGGGTGAATCTTTCCTTTAAAACATTTCTGTATAAGATACTTTCATGCTAGGATGTTTTTCTTCAAAAAAGTTTGTGCATCAATACTACGTTAGTTTAGGATTGAGCTATTTCACTTCTTTGCTTGTATAATGCGCTATTTTTGTAGCAAAACTCTTGATATGGTCAATTATTGCTTGTATAACATCACCTGGTTTAGCATTGGCTGGAGTAGACTTTCCTCTTCGATTAATGGCTGGAGTTGAGAGAGCAACATGGCTACAAATCCTACGTAGTCGTCCAGCGGCGACAGCTAAAATACGCATTAGTGCCTTTTTGCATACCTGAATTCTAACATGAGAAGTAGTTACACTATGTACAAACGTGTGTCCTTTCGGGTTCTCCCTGTCCCCATGTCTTGGACGTTTATTTTAACGTCCATTATTGCAAGAAGCCCCAGCAGAATTTCGTCTTGTTCATCCTTTGTTTGGAACTGCCGGAACTGGGTATGGATCTGTTCCCTGTCTTCAGGAGTTGTACGCTGGAAACACATCCCACGGCACCTATTTGAGAACACTAATATAATGTATTAGATGGCTATAAAGGCATTTAGCACGTTATTTATGTTGTACAAAGAATATGCCCTTAAAAGTCTTACTTGCAATCTCCTCCTGGTTTTCTTTCGGGTACAATGTTGCCTCGATAATTAACATATTCTTCTCGAGAAATCCTAGCCTTTTAATTACTTCTCGTTTATATATATTTCTCTGTATTTTCACATTTATTTCAACGATTTCCGCATCTGCACTGCTCTCCATGTCTGTATATTGCTCGTTCCCGCTCATTTCAATAATAGGTCACTGACAAGTGCTGTTTCTTCAACAAACTATTATTACCAGGCAGAGCTACCGGATAAAGCAATGCAGTGACGTGTGTAGTTTCTGCAGAAAACGATAGATCTATACTTAAAGTGTTACTTGCCTTAACTCAATTGTGGCAAAATCTTGACATGTGTCGTTTAAAAAAAAACCGATTCATAGATAATAATAGTTTGAATGTAGATACGATAATAAGCTTTTTGGCCCTTTTCTTTCACAGAGAACTTTGCTCTGCGTCTTGAAAAGATAATCTCGTCTATTCACGATCAAGACTTCTCTAAAAATGAATGAAGGTTTGAATCACTTGAACTTAAGAATGCCTTACCGTTGTCTATAGTAAGTGGTACTCTCGTTCCCTGTGCGCAGTGTGAACCATTTCGTGACGAGGAGAATACGAATTTGGAAAAAATCGGAAAGATATAATAATAGTGAACGGACACGTATATAAATCCTTAATGGCTGGCAACCACGTATTACGTAAGTGGCAGAGAGTGTCCCTGTTGAAATACGTATTTCCACAGCTTCCCATATAATCCCAGACCTGTAGTGTTTAGTGTGGGTATGAGCTCGAACATCGGGTCGACGGATGCAGGGTGTGTCTGGGCCCACGCGTGGACACCGCTGGTCCGTGGTCCGACAGCTCTGCACTCTGACCGGCCAACCGAGCAGAGGAGGGATGGCCACGGCTCTACCGTGGATCTACGCCCCTATATTGGGGAGACGGAGAGGGACTGATCCCCACCTTCGCCTGTCTGGAAAATTGTTTTCAGTGGTTTTCCATTCTCCTGCACTAAGGTGAATGCCGAGACAGTTCCTAGTATAGTCAACCACTTTCTCCAAGCAACTCCTGGTCTGAGAGACGGCGTAACCGTCTAAGAGGCTCACCTCCTTCTTCAAGGAAGGAATGAAAGCATGTTAGTAGTAGTCGAACATCTTGGAACGCGACATAGATAGGGCGTGCTCAGCTATTGCTGATTTGTCTGGCTGGTTGAGACGGATATTACGTTCTTGTTCCTTGATACGAGTGCCAATGGAACCGGAATGTTTGGCCAATGTATACCTTGCCGCAAGTACAGGGAATTTTGTACACCCCAGGGTGTATTTTGTATAGCTTATTACTAAGAGTGGTTCAGCCTTTGTAAGGCAGACCCTTCAAGAATGACGGGCACCATGTGTTATAAGTACAGTGTACCTTTAAAAAATAAGGAAACAAGATCTTGCACGGAGAAACTTTATTTTACAGACACATAAAAGAATACATAGTAGTACATATTGCTATTCAACATACACACTATTCTTATCCAAGCTCTTGTTCCTCTACATCAAGACATCGATGTTGGCAAGACAGAAATCTGGTTCCACTTTCTGAAGCCACGTCATGACGTCCATCCTCGTGCTTCATCAACGATCCGAAGAGATGGAAATCACTGGAGGCCTGGTCATCGCTCAGCCCAGCTCGACAAGGCCTGCCTTTTTTGTAGGTGAGATAAGAGAATAAAGCTGTGTTAGTGTTTTTTAGGGGGGGGGGGGTGCCGTGAGGCTCCGCCCCGCCTCACAGCCCGTGGTGACCTACCTGTTTGGACAAATGACCGACAAGCGAGTACTAACGCAGGAACATAGCCTAGTACAAGAGTACAGAATAACTTGAGGTGAAAAGGCTAGTCTTCTGCCAGCTACTTCCACCCCGCCGTAAAGGAGAAGTTATGAGAAACCTCCCTAAACCCACCAGGCAATCCCATATCTCCTTTCGGCACTGGTTACCCTGTCGCGGTCATACCAAGACATCCCCGGCGCTAGACCACTGCCGCTCAAGAGCCACTGTCACCCCCGGTCCATGGCCGCGTGCAAGGCTTTCAAGGTAGAAAATGGAGAAGATAGTAAAACAAAAAAGAAATTTTGACGCGCGGTCGAGAGAGAATAAATAAATAAAAAGTAGTCTTGCAAACGACCATGCGGATGGCCAGTAATGCGAAAGCTCTTCCCAAAGGAGCTACTTCGCATACCCCCTTCAAATTAGGATATTATTGCAGCCATCACTTATAACATTAAGACGGACCGCATAGAGAATGTGGTGCCGCACCATTGTTGTCATAGCGGTGGTGGTGAATATTGTTTTAAGTGCACGTACAACTGGGCAAACCGAGCTCGATAGCTGCAGTCGCTTAAGTGTGGCCAGTATCCAGTATTCGGGAGATAGTAGGTTCGAACCCCACTGTCGGCAGCCCTGAAAATGGTTTTCCGTGGTTTCCCATTTTCACACCAGGCAAATGCTGGGGCTGTACCTTAATTAAGGCCACGGCCGCTTCCTTCGCATTCCTAGCCCTTTCTTGTCCCATCGTCGCCATAAGACTTATCTGTGTCGGTGCGACGTAAAGCAACTAGCAAAAAAAAAAACCCCACTAATAACACTAATCAGAGGGGAGGGGGGGAGTAGAGGGGATCCGACAATTAGAAAAATAAAGGTATCAACCAAAGAAAGACAAAGTCCACTACGGGCATGAAAATGGAAGACTCTTTAGGCCTCGTGACCTATTACCTGTTACCGTCGGGGTCTGAAATGAACAAGAGTTGATCAACTGAGGTCGGGTAGGACAGATGAAAGTGAGGAGCCTGGCACAAGCAATGCCAGGGCTCAGATAAAGACCCCGTGGTCGCCAAGCCACGTTCCCAAGTTATGAGTCCCTGGAGCCACACTTAGTCGCCTCTTACAACAGGCAGGAGATATCGTGGGTGTTATTCTACTGCTCCAACCCACAAGGCAAGTTAAAGTATATTAAAGCTCTCCCACAAGCTTTACGTCTGGTAGAAGAAAAATAACTGACATGGCGAGCATCACATCTCGACTAGCATTCATCTCTGGTCTTCTGGGGGTAATTCTCCGTAATATTAACGTTGTTACTACTGGTTGTTTGACTAGAAAGTAACGAATAGTACAGGGCAAGGTATATTGCGGAAATCATATTTAAGGAGGTTGTCAAGAAAGGTTACAGATCTCTCCACATGGATATGAGAGTATTTAGGGGGTGTACTATGGATGTAAAGGAGACGGCGTGTAAGTCTCTGGCAAGACCCTAACTAAAGTATGGTTCCAGTGTATGGGACTGTCACCAGGACTACTTGATACGAGAACTGGTAATAATTCAAAGGAAAACAGCACGATTTGTTCTGGGTGTTTTCCGACAAAGGAGTAGTATTACGAAAATGTCACAAACTTTGGGCTGGGAAGACTTGGAAGTAAGGGGACGAGATGTGCGACTATGTAGTATGTTTCGAACTGTCAGTGGAGAGTTCGCATGGAATGATATAAGTAGACGAATAAGCTTGAGTGGTGTTTTTAAAATTGGGAAAGAAGTATGAAGATAAAGTTGGAATTCAAGAGGAAATTGTGGCAAATATTCGTTTATAGGAGGAGGAGTTAGGGATTGGAATAATTTACCAAGGGAGATGTTCAATAAATTTTCTAATTCTTTGCAATTATTTAAGAAAAGACTAGGGGATGTGCCACCTGAACGACTACCCTAAATGCAGATCAGTGGGGATTGATTGATTGATTGATTGATTGATTGATTGATTGATTGATTGATTGATTGATTGATTGATTGATTGATTGATTGATTGATTGATTGATTGATTGATTGATTGATTGATTGATTGATTGATTGATTGATTGATTGATCATTGGCTTATGCCGGGATCAAGACGTGGGCTACCAGTAGACTTAGGTTACCCCTTTTCGATGGTAGGTTTACTGAACGCCAGCGTTGAGCGTTTTGAGCTGCAGCCAATAGCCAACGGAGAAGCCTGTTGTGTTGTGAAATCTGCTTCACAAGTTACCGCCCTGGCCTCTGCTACTACTAATGCTCAACCCCTGATCAGTGGATATGGTAGACGAAGGTTTAGCAAATTAAAGTCCGGCTTTGTGGCTAAATGGATAGAATGCTTGCCTTTGATCCGATGGCCCAGAATCAATTTTCCGAATCAACCTCCTCATACTGTTAATTCCCCTGGTTTGGGGACTGGATGTTTATGACGTCTTCACCATTCATTTTATCCTCATTAGGACACCACTAACCCTACACAGATGTCATGCTCCATTATTATTATTATTATTATTATTATTATTATTATTATTATTATTATTATTATTAAATACAATTGCTGAATATTACAGCGGTCGTACCCATTGTTCACTGGTTTATTAGATCCCTTGGGAGACAAGTGGTGGTGTCTGACCCATGATCACGGATTCGATTCCAACCAACAAAAGATAACCTGAAAGTTTGCATTTCATTTTAGTAGTTGCACCTATAAAAATAAAACTATGTTGCTCCTACAACAGCAGCCCTGCAGTGTCTTCCTACCAGGATGTAGAAGGAAACGGGAGTGAAATACCAGCACTCTGTTATCTATATGCTTAAGTCAGAAGTATGAGATGAGGAAGTATATACGATGATTAACGCATGGTTGATAGTAGTGGCGATCTGGTAGCCCTCAGTATACGCCACTGACCTGCGTGTAATTGGAATGGCGGTACTGTGGAATGTTGTGTATGAGGAAAGGAAGATTAAGGACGTCTCAGACACCCAGTCCCCAGGTCAGGGATATTAATCATTACAATTAAAAACCCCTGACCCGGCCAGGAATCGAACCCGGGACCGCCGCGTGACAGGCGGACGCGTTGTCCCCCTACATCGCGGGGCCGGACTGACTGCATGTTACTGCGTTCTGTTGAGGAAGACAGAACGGACGATGGTCGTGTAGACTTCTGCCTAGGATCTTGAGGCATCCATCGACCACAGAACACACCAGAACTTACGACCATTTCATCCATACCTCATTGACAGTACTTTGGATATTGGGGATGGTATCGCTATTATTAACTAAGCTAAGATACTTAAAACTTGTCGTTTCCATCATCTCTTCTTCGTCATTGCTGACTGTATCTTTTGCTTGACTTCCATTTGCTGTGTACGCCATCTTCTGAGTATAGAGCCACATTCTCTTGTGTTCGTTGCTGATATTCCATGTAACCCTCGGACGCCAGGATGACGTTCTGAAATGAAAAGGCCGACATCCTCGCAAACGCACCCTTGTCATCCAATATAGACGTTACCTACAATAAATCACCCCCAAAGTACGCAAATGCCCAGATTAAAACATATCTAACAAGTATGTGAAACAACCTCTGGATCTCAAGTACAAATGGATTAGTCACAAGAAAGCTATATTTATTTTTCTCAATATATGTATGTATAGTACCCGAATTAATTCTCGCTCAGTTTTTCTCCGACCATGGAAAATTTAAATGCTACTTTGAATCCTATTACTGCTTCAAAATTAATACTGCAGACGACTGACTATATGTGCTTTTTGCGGATCTTCTCAAACAGTGGACCAGTTAGTATTTGACCGTGCCATGTTTGGAAGGACAAAATTCTATCTTGAATATCACCTGAACAAATGTACTGCGGAACTCTGAAAGCAACTGTTCCGAAAATCCTGCTGCTACTAGCATTTCCTAAAATTCATTCATCACATATTCAGTAATTTTAATTTTTGTGTCAAGGACAATTAATTGTTTATATAGAGTACTGTAACCGTAATATACTCATGTAAAATCGGGTTCTGGGTCGCGCAGCTGTGAGCTTGAATCCGGGAGATGGTGGGTTCGAACCTCGCTGTCGGCAGCCCTGAAGATGATTTTCCGTGGTTTCCCATTTTCACACCAGGCAAATACTGGGACTGTACCTTAATTAAGGCCACGGCCGATTCCTTCCCACTTCTAGGCCTTTGCTATCCCATCGTATAAGATCTATCTGTGTTGGTGCAACGTAAAGCAAATAGAAAAAAAATCGGGTTCCAACTATTCAGATATTCAGTACATAAAGAACGTTTTGAATCATTCAAAGATGAAATAAGAAGAAACCGTAACCGAAGTAAGTCAAATCTAATTCTCCAGAAGACTTACATATATGTGAATATATTCCTAGTCCAAAGAGGGGAACTGTCTTGACATAGCTTTCAGTGACTAGGGAGTTGCTCTGAAATTTTGGTTAGAAATGAAGATGGGACAAACGCTTAAAGTTAAGCGATGAGTTTTTTCTGTAAAATCAGAACGTGCATTGTACAAACGGATAAAAGAAATATCAAAATGAAAAAGAAAAGTTTTAAGGAAAGACTATTCCAAAGATTTTAAACTGCACAAGAGAGACAGTGCACCATTATTGATGATATACGAGAATGGACTCTTCGAATCGTAAATATGATCATTGGTTATTTCCCGGCTTCACCGAGCTACTTAAGTAGGTTCAAGAAATCATAAAGAATTGGAAATCGGAAGATTACAAAGTATATTGTAAGATAACAAGTTGAAGAGACACCATTAATCACTAATTCTACAGAGAAATTCGTAGTTGACACGGACAAAGCTTGCTGTGTATTGTACTATGCTGATCAGTCAGGTTTCGAGAAAGAAATTCGTGCCAAACACACGTTTTAGCGTTGAAAAACAGACGGAGTCGATAGTAAAGTCAGTTAATGCTATAATTCATTCCTGTACAATGATGTCCCTGATAACTGTGAGTAGATCAGTTCCTCATCTTTATATTTGTATTCAGGAAGCGCAGAGAAAATTAGGACCACAAGTTAAAAATAAGGGCTGTTCAATTGCAAAAATCGTATAATAGATGTATCCAAATCTGGCAAAATGGGAAAATGGGAAAGAGTAATTTTCAATACTTCATTTCAAACGCCTACTTAGCATTCTCAGAAAGATGTTCGAGGCTTGGCCCTGACATAATGATGGCTCTTTCTTTCATGAAGACGACGATGAGACTGTTGAAGTTATGATAATTCCTGCAGAAACAATCAGTGTGATTTAATCACTTTGTAAATAATTTTTCCGACAGTGGAAAACATTTTGTCGAAAAATTGTACGTTAACATACTTTTCGATAACGCTGTCATTTCATGTTTTTTTCAGTGGAACAGTATCCCTAAACTTCAGTCATTCGTACATTATCAATTATCAGTTTTCATGTTTTATGAATTTGATAAAGTATATTATGTGGTACGCAACACGGTATGTGGAACAGCATATGGGACCATTTCTCACTTCAATTCCAATTTTGTCGGAAAGAAACTAGTAACCACTGTCACGTAACGTTTCTTTTGTTAGATGTGCTTTATAGAGGGAAACATCTGTTTTGTTCACTCCATAGACATGTGGCATTTTTGTGATGACTATAGAGTAAACAAATAATTGGTTTTTTTTTTTTGCTAGGGGCTTTACGTCGCACCGACACAGATAGGTCTTATGGCGACGATGGGATAGGAAAGGCCTAGGAGTTGGAAGGAAGCGGCCGTGGCCTTAATTAAGGTACAGCCCCAGCATTTGCCTGGTGTGAAAATGGGAAACCACGGAAAACCATCTTCAGGGCTGCCGATAGTGGGATTCGAACCTACTATCTCCCGGATGCAAGCTAAATAATTGATTATTAAAACGACGATGTACTTTTTTTTATGGCCATTGCAACAAATTAAGTGTAGAGTGGCACTGTGTAACATCGTCCGTCCGCCTGACTCACGGCCAAGCTCGCTCAATCACAGCCTCGACAGCTGAGGGCTTAGGTTTGTACAAACCTTTGATACTAAATATTTCCGTGTACAGAACGATGAGGAACTTCAGCAATTAAGAAAAAGCTTCCAGCGCATATTAGCTGCTAAAATTGTGACTGCGTTTCGTTTACTGTACTTTTTTTTTCTAGTTGCTTTACGTCGCACCGACGCAGACAGGTCTTATGGCGACGATGGGACAGGAAAGAGCTAGGAATGGGAAGGAAGCGGCCGTGGCCTTAATTAAGGTACAGCCCCAGCGTTTGCCTGGTGTGAAAATGGGAAACCACGGAAAACCATCTTTAGGGCAGCTGACAGTGGGGTTCGAACCCACTATGTCCCGAATACTGGATACTGGCTGCACTTAAGCGACTGCAGCTATCGAGCTCGGTACTGTACTCTTGCAATGAGAAAATCATCAGGGCAGGTTTTGACATGTCGGATCCGACTATTTTCTTGTAAGGAGTCAGCTTTGTCATCTGTTCTGTAAGTTAAACATCTTTTGAAGTAATGCCTTACTGGGTAAATTATAGTTCCTTGTCCACATTAAACTGCCCGCGGATGAAGCTGCTTAACAAAACAAAACAAAACAAAACAACCCAACCCAACCCAACCCAACCCAACCCTCCCTTTGAGAAATATATGGTTCGAACCCGGCTGCTCATTATTCTCAGTCATATCGATTGCAATCTCCCTTACAGTCCTTTGCCTGTCTTCCTGCAGAAGAGATGTGTCTGCAACTTCCGCAGATCATGTAAATGCAACAGTATAACACATTTTAAGCAGTGAAAAGAAACGTAGTTCCGTTATGATTGCAATAGTGTGACATTGGTGGAAGAATTACTTTTGCCTAGTGCCAACTCTTTTATTTTATGTCTTTGTATGTTCGTTGAGAATGTGTATCACTATTTGTCGGTCGAAATAAATCCATTTTTTTCGTACGACATAGGCTATATTATTTAGCTTCAATTCCGAAAATGATATTACTAAATAACATTATTATTATTATTATTATTATTATTATTATTATTATTATTATTATTATTATTATTATTATTATTAGACGCAAGAGAGACAGTAAAGACTGTGTAACAAATATGTATATATATCGATATTGGAAAGAAGACGACGTAGACAACGTAATAGTAAAATACCCGGAATCTCTTTTTGAAAGCAATTTCTTGAGAAGCGTCGCCATATACAAGTATGTTTAAAACGACTAGCAAAGAAATAAAAAGTAATGTGTTCTATATACTGGCCGAACGTACTTGGTACGATGGTGAACGGTACCACCGAAATGTTAATAACTGTTACTACACGACTCAAAACTTGAGCTTTACTATTGGATCGCATACGTTTACATATAAAACCTTATTTATACGATTCCATACACGGTACTGAAAAGTGCAGTGCACATCTTATTCTTTCTCTTCCATCATTCGTCCGCTTATATTTTCTGTGTTGCTTTTCTTAGGAAGGATGAAACATCTCAAGTGCTCGAAAGAACACGAGTTTGAGAACGCGAATGGTAGGCATCAGTGATTCTGTTATCTTCCGCTGCTAGTTACGAACCGCCAGCCATTTGGAGGGCAATAATATTTACAAAAGTTATGTCCTAATTGTTGGGTAAATATGACGTCGTATAAAATACCTTTTCCGTAAAATACAGATCATTGTATTTCTACGCATGTTATTTGAAGATGTCCATAATCCTTGCATGTGTCGTAGAAAGAAAGCAAGCAAGCAAGCAAACAAACAAACAAACAGATAAGTAAAAGAATCAACAACAAAAATCAACCAAACCCCATGACGTTAGAGCCTTGATGGAGCTTGGATTCCCAAGCGATTACTCAGCTCGAAGGCCGCATATTACAAGTTGACGCATTGTCAGCGCGACGAATCCTCTCAGTCATGATCATTGGCTTTTTTGAGAGGGACTGCTATTTTAGCGTCAGATCGGTCCTCAATATTGTTCTCATTTAGAGTGACCGGACCTCGAACCAGCCCTTAGATCCATGTAAAAATTCCTAGCCTGATCGGAAATCGAACCCGAAGCTTCCGGTTAAGAGGCAGGTTTACTATCCTCAGACCGTAGGGCCAGCCATAGATGACTGTAGATATTAAAACGTAGTTCATGCAGTAAATCACTAATTGGTGGAACTATGTTGGTACTAGAACACTTCAGTATCACCAGAAAATCATTTTGGCTAGACGTATGTTTACGAAGGTGATCCTTTGAATCAATCATGTGCAACAACTTGATGGAAAGCTGGACTGAACTCACAGAATGTTGGTGTGCGAAACTACTGTATAGTGGAACATTGTTTAGTCATGGACGGAGCCTGCGGGCCGGTCTGTTTGTTTCCATGCCAACCAGTCAGCACTGAATAGCTCTATAGTCTCTTCGTAGTACGTCATTCCGCACTTCCCATGGTAATCACAGCGAGTAAATCAAAACTTCTTCTTTCTCTTTAACAATTCAAATGCTGCCCGCCCTCTCCCTTGTTTTCCGACTTCCACAATGGGACAGTGATACGTCGAATGTCCTTATTCAAGAAAGAAAGAAAGAAAGAAAGAAAGAAAGAAAGAAAGAATGAATGAATGAAGGAATGAAAGAAAGAAAGAGATATATGTTGGAGGCTGCCGGTATATACGCCTTATTAAAGAACAAGCAGGGCACTGCTTTGAATAAAGCAAACAAGTGGTCATTCAATTGGTCGGTATTTGTCGTTTCCTCTTGATGTTATTCTTCAGTTTATTCCTGTGTAAAATGTTCGTGTGGGTGTGGAAAGAATGGCATTTTCTGTAACGTAATCATTACAGCATAACGTCGGGTGCAACATATGCGCCTTCCCTCTTCCCTTCCAACATTGCCAACTCACAAATGAGTTAGTCTCCAAACGGGACTCAAAAAGTCGCCATCAAAAGGTAAACCTGGAAAGTCTTTTTGTTGGTAAATCGAAACAGAAACAAATGTTTAAAGCGTCTGATACAGTATATATGCATGAATTTATTATCTCATTCCATGTCAAAAATGCAATCCCTGTAGGGAATGAATGAATTTATTTTACTTCGCACCGTCGATGGAATAGGAAGGGCCTAGAAGAGGGAAGGAAGCGACCGTGGCCTTAATTAAAGGTACAGCCGCAGCATTTGCCTGATGTGAAAATGAAAATCCACGAAAAAGCATTTACAGGACTGCCGACAGTGGGGTTCGAACCGAATGCAAGTTGATAGCTACGTGACCCAAACCGCGCGGCCGCTTGCTCTGTATATATCTGTAGGAACTCACTCTAGGCGGCACTGGGGGTAGACGGTTATGGGGATGCCTGCTAATACTTCTCACCTCTTCCTCCTAACTGAAGCACACCAAAGACATTAATGGCAGCCTTTTCCGATCCACTTGAACGATTACTATAGCACTAAAGGTGTCAAGTCTTAGCTGATAGCGTAATTTTTATTTTGCAGTGTTCATATCGCTAAACACCCTCTCTAATTCTGCATTAGACTGCGGCAACTACACTACTGCTTGAAAGTATGAAAACTATTTGTATGAAAACTTTTGTCGTTATTTTTTACGTTTTTCTCATATTGTCGCTAGTATTTTCACTTGGCCCTAAAATTTGTTACCGGGCGAATTGGCCGCGCGGTTAGGGGCGCGCAGCTGTGAGCTCGCATCTGGGAGATAGTGGGTTCGAACCCCACTGTCGGCAGCCCTGAAGATGGTTTTCCGTGGTTTCCCATTTTGACACCAGGCAAATGCTGGGGCTGTACCTTATTTAAGGCCACGGCCGCTTCCTTCCCATTCCTAGGCCTTTCCCGTCCCATCGTCGCCGTAAGACGTATCTGTGCTGGTGCGACGTAAAGCAAATAGCAAAAAGAAAAGAAAAACATGTTTAATTTTTTCAAACGCAGAGTTGACAACACCAGCCCTATCCCACCACACACAGTTGAGGCCATCCATTGTTAGATGTATAGTCGCTAAGAAAACTGACTGCATGGTACTGTGTATTTACCAGTTTATCATACTTAACTTTAATTATTGTATTACTAGCTGTTACCCACGGCTTCGCTCGCGATGATTTGATAAGTTGATAAAAATAAAATTGTTCCTCGGTACTGCATTAACACATCTTAAAATCCCTATAAAAACTCGCCGAAAAATTGCATTTTATTTACCCCAGAACCTCTGTGTAAATCACGTTTGTTGCATTGCCTTTTAGGGCTAAGATGACCAGGCTACTGGCAGAGCTAAATCTGGAACATGCGATATGGAACTCTACACGTGAGACACAGTCCTCTTTTAAGTAAAAAAAAAAAAAAAAAAAAAAAAAAAAGGCTTCTTTATTTCTAAAGGAGATTCTAAATACCAATGTTCATGTCTCTAACATCTTAGTTTTTGAGATATAAGTATCCTCATAAAAAGAATTCAACTCCTTCTTCACTTATTTTCTTTCTCCAGCTTACGAAAACAAGATGTAGGCTACGTGTACCTTTATTTTTAAAGGGGATTACAAATACCAATTTTCACGTCTGTAACGTGTTAAGTTTATGAGATATACTGTAGATATACTCATTTTAAAAACTGCCCCACTCCTTGACTGAGTGGTCAGCGTTGAGGCCTTCGGTTCACAGGTTTCCGGGTTCGATTTCGGGCTGGGTCGGGGATTTTAATCGCGTGTGGTTAAATCATCTGGCTCGGAGACAGATTGTTTGTGTTTATCCTAACACTCTCCTCCTCATATTAACTCAACACGCCACATTACCAAACACAACAGGAACCCCTACAGACGGGGTTGGCGTCAGGAAGGGCATTCAGCCGTAAAACAGGTTCAAATCCACATGAGCGACACAGTTCGCACCCACGACCCCACAGGTGTGGGAAAAGTGGTGGAAGAAGAAGATACTCATTTTAAAAATTCACCCGCTCTTTTTTTATTATTTCACCCCCTTAAGAGAATTTTTCAAAAAAAAAGTGTGTTCATTTATTTTTAAAGGAGATTACAAGTACCAGTTTTAACGTCTGTAACATCTTCAGTTTCTGAGATATATGTATCCTCGTATAAAGAATTCAACTCCTTCCTCACTTATTTTCACCCCGCCCTCACCCGTTAAGTGGATTTTCTGGAAACAAAAATTTGTGTTTTTTTATTTTCAAAGGAGATTCCAAATACCAATTTTCATGTCTGTAGCATGTTAGGTTTTTGTGATATATTGTAGATAATCTCGCTTCTGTAAGAATACTGGAGCTGACGTAATGGTCACGGCAGTTCATTTCTTTATCCTATTCCTAGAGCAGGGGTAGTGTGGTGCAAATATCTCCAGAACGGTTGGTTTTAGGGCCTTAAAACATGGTTTTCGGGCCCGTAGGGCTTACCGAGTTTTGTTCTTTGCGTCAAGGGGCTTAAAATGAGCTTTGTCTCGTCCTTGTACGAAACATTCGATTTCGCCTATATTAGCCTATTATTTTTATATTTTTATATCTCCCCCGTCGCCCCCACCCCACCTCGAATTGTTTTGAAAATAAGACACAGCCCATGTTACTCACTGGCAATGTAGCTTTCTATAGGTGAAGTAATTTCTAAAATCGGTTCAGTAGCTTTTAGTCTATCCGTTACAAACAAATATACAAAATTTTCCTCTTTATAATATTAATTATTAGTATAGATGGTCAACCCTATCCCGTTTCTATATGGGGTCAGACTGTACCTTTAATTAAGACCACGGTCGCTTCCTTCCCTCTCCTAGGCCATTCCTATTTCATCGACGCTGCGAAGTAAAATAAATTCATTCATTCCCTGCAGAGATTGCATTTCTGACATGGAATGAGGTAATTTCATGCAAATATATTGTGAACCGGGCGAGTTGGCCGTGCGGTTAGAGGCACGCTGCTGTGAGCTTGCATCCGGGAGATAGTGGGTTCGAACCTGACTGTCGGCAGCCCTGAAGATGGTTTTCCGTTGTTTCCCATTTTCACGCCAGGCAAACGCTGGGGCTGTACCTTAATTAAGGTCACGGCCGCTTCCTTCCCATTAATAGGCCTGTTCTATCCCATCGTCGCCATAAGACCTATCTGTGTCGGTGCGACGTAAAGCAAATAGCAAAAATATATTGTGATGAATCTTCGTAGCGAGTTTTTACGACCGAACGCCTTTCCTGACCACATCAGAGGAGTTAATGAGATGGAATGAATGACGTGATATATGATAGTAGGAAGGGAGAAGATGCTTGTTGCTTGTTGTTTAAAGAGGCCTAACGTCGAGGTCATCGGCCCAGGGAGAAGATGAAACACGATGCCGGCACGTAGCTTACTCCTGTTGAATAGCACCAAGGTGTCTGCTCAAGGCTTAACGTCTTCATCCGTAGACGAATCACCGCCAACAGAGTCGTATGCCTTCATTCCATATAAACACTGCGGAAAGGTTTGGAATTTAATTCAGGATTTTGGCATGCAGTCTAGTGATTATAAATTGTATACCACCGCCTCTCTTATCATGCCGCGACCAACGGGACTCGAACCGGCTAACCACGTGTCAGACCATATAGCCTTAACACCTTAACGACCATGGCCACCAGGCGGGCTGTATCAAAGAATTCGCCTTTTATGTAGATACAAACTCTGTAGATACCCCCAACAAACATGTGAACCTTCCACGGTCTGCTGAATTATTTAGTTCTTCTGGGTTGAAACGTGTTGTTTTATGTGCCTAACGTTCAATTTGTCGACAATTAGAATACATTGCAGTATTCTCTGTCAAGGCGATTGAAATACGTCTACTCGACCCGAGGTAATCAATCTCCGCAGGCAGCTAAAATCACCTACCTAGTTGGTTTTAGGTAGTCGGCAAATTGTTCGCAAGGTACATAAAACAACAACACGGTTCATTCAGACTGGAAGAACCAGATAAAGATATATGCATAGAGTTAGTAAATAATACACTAGAGGTAGCACTGGCGCTGCAGTCGCGTGCGAAGTTGAGTGAGCGCGCTGTTTGGCAAAAGCTGGATTGTTTGGCACTGTCGCTACTGGAGCTTCCCGATAAATTGAAGTGTATACTTCTCTGAAGGGAAATGTCAGTCTCATGTGCAGCTTGTGGTTGCATAGAAAGGTTCATAAAGGGCAGTGGCATATCATTTCACAGGTATGGTTCCTTGAAATCCATTCCCTTGAGTATAAAATAATACTTTGCGTGACACTTATTGTCATGTGAATTGGCCTACTTGGGCTGACTTCGCGACTGATTCCCCTGTCGGTGTGAATGAGATTCTTTGGATCGTACCTTGAAGACTGAAATTAATGTTTTACGAAATATAAGGGATGCCATTTTCCTTTCACTGAATGGCCATGCCTTTGAAACCGAATATAAAAAAAAAATCGTGTGCATGATTCCGAGCGAGTGGCTGCAGGCTTTTGGCCACGTAGCTGTCAGCTTCATTCAGGAGTTAGTAGGTTTGAACCCCACTGTCGGTAGCCTGAAGATGGTTTCCAAATTTTTACACCTATGTTTGTCAGTGCGACGTAAAGCAAATTGGTACAAAAAAGAAAAAAAAGGAAAGATGTGCATGATAGCCTGGAATTGTGCTTCGTTTTTCACTTTCTGTGTGTATTTATAGCATTAAAAGCTATTGAATATATTTTCTGTGTATACAGTTTGTTGCTTTCCCTCCGTTCAATACGTGTAGCAGTCCCCATTCATAGCTTACCAGATTTTACAATTTAGAGACTAGACGTGCAACACCGTGTGATCATCTGAGTCCTTTACTTTTGTCAATATTATTATGCCTTTAAATGTCGTATAGGACTGTATACAAGCATAATAAATTTTTGACCGAGTGAATTGGCCGTGCGGTTAGGGACGAGCGGCTGTGAACATGCAACCAGGAGATATTGGGTTCGAATCCCACTGTCGGCAGCCCTGAAGATGTTTTTCTGTGGTTTCCCATTTTCACACCAGGCAAATGCTGGGGCTGTACCTTGATTAAGGCCACGGCCGCTTCCCTCCAACTCCTAGGCCTTTCCTATCCCATCGTCACCATAAGCCCTATCTGTGTCGGTGCGACGTAAAGCCACTATAAAAAAAAAAAGATTAAGAAATAGATTTGGAACAAGTCGAATCCCAGCGAAGTAACCGTTCTCAGTCTCTTCGACCGATGGTGTCTCCATTCAACTCAAGCGAGCATAGTCAGCAGCTATTTGATTCCTTGTTTGTTAGTGATTCACAGGCTGATTCGTAATTCGTAATTCCAATCTCAGCATGACACAACTCGGCTATTTCATCGGATTCTAAACCGTGACTCATAGGGTTTTCGACACTTACACCGGTTGAACTTCCGCATTTGAATGGTCATGAAAAGGACCAAAACGAGTTTTCAAGTTTAATAGTAACGTATGCGCAAAACTTAAAATAACTTGTTCTTCGACTTGCGCGCCTTTCTTTAAAATGAAAATTTAAGTATGTAATAAAAACAAAAAACTTGCCTTAAAGTGACGACGAATCGTTCTTTGGTAGATATGCATTTTCTATAGTTCTGCTTTTGCAGTGTTTCTTGAATTTTAATAAGCAGAATATCGAACGTTTCCATAGTCATTCGTAAATATTCATAAAATGTGTCCGGATGTTTCCGTAATTGTACGTTGAGAAGATGAAACCCCCCATTCACAGACCTAAACTCTTCTACTTGGTGTACCCAACAAGAAGGACGCCGGTAGATTAGTTTGACTTTCAAATTAGAATTTTCAATAAAAAGTAATTTTCTTCCTAACTTCGACATACATTTTTAATCGCAGCTCCGGGCAGTGCGACCACCTCCTATGCTACCTTAGCGCCTATCTACGCACCTATTTAGGCACCTACTCAGGCAAGCCACCTCCGGTGCGGACGTAGCCTAACGGTGCCTGCTCTTTATGGAATGCCGGCTGTATCGTGTGCGCTGCGAGATGTCCATTGTTTGATTTTGCTTTGTTGAATGCAGAGGTGACGGCAGGTCTTTAACTACAGTCGTGGAAGATATGTTCGTCATGGCCAGCACAGTAAGAGGTATTTATATACATTCTGGATTTCATTTTTATTATGTTCACTACAATTGCAAATTGGCGTATTGTCGTGTGAAATTATTCGCTTCGTCATGTGTGATCAGGAGAATTTGAAATTCGTGACCGTTTTCCGATTATCGTAGATGATACGTCCGGTAGCTACCAATACAATACAGCAATGCAGAAATGAACAGACAGGTTCAAATATTTTCAAATTCAGTAAAGATATATTTCGTGTCAAAACGTTATGAAAATGATTTCCCATGATATGTACAAATTTTCTATTTTAAATGTCCGACTTGATGTAATTTTCACCGTAAACAGACTATCCCTTGAAATTACTCCACAATATTTTGCTGTAGGATTAAAATACAGTGAGATATATTGGAATTTGTAGACCAAATTGACTCAGATTCTTCAGACGCAGAGCAAGATCCCGATAACGACGGTGTTAATGATGAGCCCTTGGGTTGTTCACCGAGTTCAGTGAGCGTTGATGATGATGCTAGTTCTCCATCGGACTCGGAGAATGAATTTGAAATTCCTGTAGGAAGTATTCATGTCAGAGGTACAGGCTGGTTGCATACAATTGTGTGCGTTCAATTTACGGTCCATTATTCAGTTTATTCACGTATCTACTTATCTAAGTAATTATTATTTTATTTTTTAAGCTTCGAATCATCCCCTATTGCTATTGGAAATCCTCAGGCTCCAGCAGACTACCCAAATGAAGCCCCCCCCCCCCCAAAAAAATCGTTGGAGTTAGTGATTTGACGAATCGAATATTTAAACTCGTTTAACTCTAGTAAAACATGTATTCGAGTCAACTCGAGTTAATTTCTGTTTAAGACCTCACTCGCTGACGCGCTCCCTAGTTACCCGAGTCAGAGGGTTCTAGGACATTTCGTACCACGGACATTTAGTACCACCGGACATTTCGTACCACTTGACCGCCTGATTACCTGCGAAGTATCAGCCGATGACTTTAAAATATTTAGGAGAGGACATTTCGTACCACTTGAAAAAGTGGGAAATATTGCGAAGAAAAAACAATATCCTATTGAATGTAATTCATATGTAAGTTATTCGTAAGTTATTCATTGTCCACTACTGGCGCAGAAGCCTCCGCACGGTGTGACCACTATAACCTTCCGTCGAGTACAACTAATCTGACTGGCACACGTGTTAATTCTCATCTCGTATTCGTCATTCGCCGGAGGGGGGGGGGGGGGGCTATATACAAGCTGCACATTGCGCCCGAACACGATGTGTACCTATTTGTAATGACTTCTATTGTTTCAGGATTTATACTTCAAAGTTTCGATAATAGGCCCTATTTACGTTAACATAAGTGGTAAGTATAGTCTGATTCGTTGGCTGAATGGTCAGCGTACTGGCCTTCGATTCAGAGGGTCCCGGGTTTGATTCCCAGCCGGGTCGGGGATTTTAATCGCTTCTCATGAATTCTTCTGACTCGGGGACTGGATGTATATGTCCGTCCCAACACTCTCCTTCTCATATTCAGACACAGACCACACTACCAACCACGACAGAAACACGCAATAGTGATTACATCCCTCCACATAGGGCTGGCGCCAGGAAAGGCATCCGGACGTAAAACAGGGCCAAATCCACATGTGCGACGCAGTTCGCACCCACGACCCCACATGTGTAGGAAAACGCGGCAGGGAAAGGACATATTAAAACTGTATAGAAGTTTTCTTCAGCAATTTTTTTTTTTTTTTTTTTTTTTTTTTTTTTTTCTGATTTCTAAAGTGTGCCTGTTAGGTTCATTACGCCCGCTGGCGTGGAAATGGAATTCCAATTTGACATCAAGTGGTACGGATTGTCCTGGCGTAAATATTTGGAGATTACGGGAAAACCGTTCGCAGGTAGATAACGACCTAGCTGGTACGAAATGTCCTCAAAAATCAAGTGGTACCGAATGTCCGTGGTACGAAATGTCCGGACACCGAGTCAGAGACATGAACTCGCCCGTATCATCCCGAGGGAGATCGAGTGCTTTCTGTTCATTGACTGATCATCCGACTCAGTGGCTAAATGGTTAGCGTGCTGGCCTTTGATCCAGAGGGTACCGGGTTCGATTCCCGGCCGGGTCGGGGATTTTTAACCTTAACTGGGTAATTCCAAAGGCTCGGGGACTGGGCGTGTGTGCCGTCTTCAGCATTATAATTCATCAAAGGTAGAGTTCCATCCTCACAGACAAGCAGGTCGTCTATACGGCGTCAAATTGAAAGATCTGCACGAGGCCTCTCCGGAGGCCACACGGCATTATTATTGACTGGTCGATTTTTAATAAATGTTTTTTTTTTATAAAAATTATATATATTTTTTTTTTATTAGGGTTGTTTATAGTCGCTTTAACTCCAAGGTCTTATCGCGACTCTTACATATGATTACAGAATAATGGTAATAATAATAATAATATTGTAATTATAAAAATGTAAAGAAAAAAATAAGTATAATGTAATTACATTTTGGAGTGCAAGCCAGTGTCTTTGAGGAAGTTGATGACTTGATGACTCAGTGCTGGAGAAGACAGTGTCAGTTCCATTCCTTTAGGTATGTTGTGGTGTTGGCGCCAATGGTCATACAGTTGACATTCTGAGATGATATGCTTGACAGTGAGAGAGCAGTTACATTTGCTGCAGGTGGGAGGTTGTTTCTTTTCTAGGAGATAGTTGTGGGTGATCTTCGTATGTCCTATCCTTAGTCGGGAGATTAAGACTTGTTCATGTCTGGTGAGGTTTTGGAGAGGATATGTTCTTGTAGATATCATTTTAATTTTTTGGAGGTTGCTAGTGGAAGTTTTAAGCCAGTTCATTTTCCATTGTTCGTGTAGTTTGATTTTGATATAAGCGATGATATCAGAATGTGGCGTAGCAATTTGACGGTCGTTGATTGGGAGACTAGTAGCTTCTTTTGCTGCTTGATCAACTGATTCATTGCCTGGTATTCCTCTGTGAGATGGGATCCACATAAAAATAACATTTTTTCCTGCGATCTTGATCTTGTGGTACAGCATTTGAATTTCTTTAACAAGTAGGTGTGTTGTTGATGGATTTTGTATTGAAGTTAATGCACTTTTGGAATCAGAGAATATTATGAATGAGTTGTTGTAGCTTGCTTTTGAAATATGAATCATGGCCTGTTTAAGAGCATACAGTTCACTTGTAAACACTGTAAAAAGATCTGGTAATCTGTATAGCTTACTATAGTCTTTATATTTCACTGCACAACCATTTCTCTCATTGAATTTTGATCCATCAGTATAAATTGCACTATATGATGAGCATCTATTACAAATTTCATTAAATAACTGTTGGAATTTTGCTGTGTCAGTTTGAGCTTTAAGATTGTTGTTCAATTCCCAGTTGACTGGAGGCAAATGAGTTTTCCATGGAGGGGTATCTAGTGAGTTGTGTGGAAATAAAATGGGTGGAAGGCTGAGGTTTATTTCTTTGAGAAGATTGGATATTCTGATGTTAAAGGGTTGGGGTTGAGATCCAGTTAGTTTTCCTTTATGTCTCTTTGAAATTAGGTGTTTTTTCAAGTGTTGGTTACTTGTACCAGCTATCTTGAGTGCGTATGTCAAACTCAGCTGTTTACGTCTGATTTCAAGTGGTGGTTCGTTGGCTTCAATCTCTATACTAGCTATGGGGCTGGTGCGGTGGGCTCCTAGGGCAATTCGAAGAGCTGAAGATTGGATGGTATCAAGGATCTTAAGAGTAGATGGTCTGGCAGAACAATATACTATACTGCCATAATCCAGTTTGGCTCTGATTGTGGCTCTGTATGTGTTCATTAGGACATGGTAGTCTGCTCCCCAGTTTTTTGCTGAGAGAATTTTCATGATATTCATTCTTCTTTGACACTCGTCTTTAAGATTTTTAAGATATGGGGTCCAGGTGAGCTTGTTATCAAATAGAAGTCCTAGAATTTTAATAGTTTTAACTGATTCAATTTTATGGTCTTCCATATATAATTCAGGGTTAGCGATAGTATGTTTATTTTTGGAGAAGAGAATACATTTGGTTTTAGTTTTAGAAAATTTGAATCCTGTGGTTTTAGTCCAGTTTTGAATATTTACAATTGATTCTTGTAATAGGAGTTGAGTCGTTGTAATGTTTTTCCCTGGGCAGAAGATTATCAAATCGTCAGCAAAAAGGCAACACTTAACTGGTGAGTGGATGTTAGAGACTATACCATTAATTGCCACAAGAAACAGTGTTACACTGATAACTGATCCTTGTGGGACTCCATTGTTGATTACTACTTCCTTTGACAGCATTCCATTTACTCTAACTTGAATTCGGCGCATTTGGAGAAAATTATAAATGAAATATAGGATATTTCCAGATATATTATGTGTCATTAGAACTTTGATTACATAGTCTTTCCATACCATGTCATATGCCTTATTAATATCTAAACTGACTGCTATTAGGTGTTGGTTATTGAGAAACGCTTCCTGTATTTCAGATTCCAGACTTATCAAAGTGTCTGTTGTGGAGTGTGCTTTACGGAACCAGTTTTGCACATTACTGAAGAAATTTATGTGCTCGAGATACCAGCGTAATCTTTTGTTGACTATTTTCTCCATGAGTTTACACATCGCATTAGTTAAAGCAATAGGGCGATAGTTTTCTGCAATTGAGTTGTCTTTCCCTGGTTTGGGTATTGGAACTACAATGGCATTTCGCCATTGGTCAGGAAATGTCTTAGAGCTCCATATGTGGTTGAAAATGGCCAGAAGATAATTTATTGCACTTAGTGGAAGCTGTTTTAGAAATTCATAAGGGACTGTATCTGGGCCAGGACTAGATTTGCCACATTTGTCAAGTTCAGTAATTATTTCCTGTAGTTGAAAAGTATCGTTTAGATTATAGTTAGGGTCAGAGATAGCTTTCCTTAGATCAACGGATTCACTGGATTTCTTTGTATGGAGAAATTCAGGATCATAATTTTTGTCACTAGAGATCTCGGCAAATGTGTCAGCTAATTTATCAGCGATGTTTTGAGGTTTGTTTATGAAGGTTCCATCAACAGAGTTTCTGAGGGAAGTAATGTAGAAGTGATTATATTTGCCATTTATTCTTTGAAGTTTATTCCACATTTCCTTTTGTGGGGTTTGGGAACTTAGCGAGGAGACAAATGATAGCCATGAATTCTTTTTGCTGAGTTTAATTTCTTTTCGAGCGATTGCTCTATATTTCTGAAATTGGGCTTTATTTTCAGGTGTGGGTTTTCTTTTGTAGAGGTAGAAAGCACGATTCTTATTCTTAATAGCCTCCTTACAAGTGTCATTCCACCAAGGTACTTTTTTCTTAAAGGAGTTTGAGGTTACTTTTGGAACACTCATGTCTGCAGATTTAACAAGAACTTCTGTGAAATCTTGAACAATGATATTTATGTGCTTAGAAGGGAAATCATTTGGAGGGGTTAAGTCTTTTAAGTGGTTATTGACTGTCTGCCTAAATTTTGTCCAATCTGCCTTATTTAAGTTCCATTTGGAGTTGTTAATAAATGAGGAGTTGACAGAAGAATTTTCATTATTGATTAGTATCGGGAAGTGGTCACTATTTCCTTGGAGTGTTGAATAAACAGACCAGTTGAAAAGGGTTGCTACGTCCGGTGTGCAGATGGTTAGGTCTATACTACTACAGGTGCCGTGGGCTATGTCAAAGCGAGTTGGAGCAGTAGAGTTCATTAGAATTAAATCAAATTCATCAAGTATCTTTTCTATCTCTTTTCCTCTTGCATCAGAACTATGGCTACCCCATAACGTGTTGTGGCTGTTGAAGTCGCCTACTAGGATGAATGGTTTAGGTAGTTGGTGGATAAGGTTTCGTAGATCGTCACCTTGAAACAAATAACTGTTTGGAATATAAACATTGCAGATACATAGAGAAGGTGGTAGATGGACTGAAATTGCTACAGCTTCCAAATTAGTGTTAACAGTAATTTCCTTTGCATAGATATTGTTTTTGATATAAGTAGCTACTCCTCCACTCGCATGATTCACATTAGTTCTATTTTTGTGGTAGACACTGTAGAGTCTTAGATTGGCAGCAAAGTCGTTCTGAAAGTTTGTTTCTTGGAGACAGATAACAGATGGTTGGTGTTTGTTTATTAGGAGTTGTAGATATTCTAACTGTGATCGATAACTGTTAAGATTCCATTGGAGTAATGTTGCCATAATAATGATCAAAAGCAGAACGAGGTTTATCTCCATTGTTATACTGGGAAGGAATTGTCCTCGCTGGAATAGTCTGGCGTTACATTGATATGCGTTGGGTCTTCACTTTGACTGGCGGATTTCAGTAGTTTTTTTACTATTCGAGTGCTTTTGTTTTTTATGCTTTTATCGGTATACTAAGGATAGAGTTTTTGAAGGGCTTTAGCAAGACCTTCTAAGTCTTGTGTGTAGTTTGAAGCAATTTCTGATATGTCCTTGGCACCAACTGTATTTTCAAAGAAGGACTGGAGCTGTAGGTAGCTGAGGGGGAATATTGATGGGTCAGCTTCCAAAACTTGTTTTACTGGCAGGAGCATATCCTTGATTTTTGCGTGTCTGTCTTGGGTTTCTTGGAAGTGTGATTTGTCTTACGGTTTTCTATTTGTTCAGGAGAGGCTAGTATGGATTTGTTGCCATCAGGAGGATTTGGATTAGTTGTTTCACTGCTAGCTAGTGAAATTGGCCTTTTACATCCAGGAAAATTCACTGTTGTAGGGGTGGCGTGTGTTTCCATAGGTGCTGCAATTTCTCTCTCAATTTGAATTCTGGAGGAGGGAGGATCATTACAGACTTGGCTAAGTGCTAAGTCAGGGTTGGTCATTGAAGTGGCTTCTTGAGTAGGCCTATCTTTTGGGAGTGAGCTAGAAGAGCTAGAAGTACCGATGTCTGTTTTGGGGTTTTCGACCTGTGACTTTTGTGAAATCTCTTGGAGCTGAGGAAAATTATTGGAAGAGGATTCATCTTTTGGAAGTGATACGTTGTTAGGACAATCTTTGGCCAGATGTCCTTCGGTATGGCAAAGAAAACAAGTGGGTGAATCGGATGATAGGTAAATCCAGTAGTTTGTACCATCGTATTCGAGATGAAGGGATTCGGGGAGTTTATCAAAGTCTTCATTCTGAATGTACATTTGTCTTCGAAAGCTTAAAATGTGGGAGAATCCAGGAATTGACAAACCTGCTCTGATTGGGGTAATCCTAGACATGATTTTCACACCGAGTTTTAACAATTCCTCTTCAATAACATAGTTTGGGATCACAGGACAGACGTTGGATAATATAATACGCTTGTTTTTTGTTAGAAGGGGTCGTATTTCCAGTGATACATTGTTTATTAAGATCTTAGGGTTTGTCAATATCAGATCTTCGACATTTTTCTTACTAGAGAGAAAGATGCATATCCTTCCGTTCGATATACGTGAAACAAACCGAATGTTGCTAGGGGTTGTAAGTTTACCTATAGCTAGCACATAATCCTTGATACTGATCCCGTCATGAGATTCGATTACAATAGCTTGTTCTTTGGAGGGGTACGACTGTATTGCAGCAGAATAGCTTAACCTTGAATTACGTTCGTTACTAGGCCTACTTGTGACGGTTGTCATTTGGTTACCTGATGCACTGTTAGGATGTGGAGGGTTATTTACGGTGTTGTTATTATTATTTGTTGGCTTGCATGGTGTCTGTTGAGGAAAAATATCATTGATTTTTTCATTCATTGAATTCGATAAATGCCGACCTCTATCAAGAGAGGTGGCCATTTTGAGTGGGTCAACAAAGGGTTTTAGGTTATCTCTATAGTTCGTCACTTCACACAAGGACCACGGAAATAATGTCAGGTATCTTACTTACAAGAATATAGTAGGTGATCTAAATATTTACTTCTGATCACTCTTACACTAATGTAACGATTATGAACATCTATTAAATACCAAAACTTGAGCAAGGTATTTACTCGCGAACATCATCATTCACTGCCTTCTCGATCGTTTGTGAAATTATATTTGTTCGTGGCGTCGACCTACGAAAATCTTTTGCCACTACTTTCACCATTTGAGAGGAACCTGCGTGTAAGTGGAATAGCGGAAGTGTAGAGTGTTGAATGGGAGGCAAGGAACGTTAAGGATCCCCAGGCCAGGAATGTTAATCAATTACAATCCAAAACCCATGACCCGGCCGGGAATCGAACCCGGGGCCGCTGGGTGACAGGCTGACGAGTTGCCCCCTACACCGCGGGGCCGGACTTTTAAATGTTTGGAAGAGAACTCAGGTTCAACTATAGAGTATTCATTCAATTATAAGAATAATAGCTAGTTATGTACTTTCGCATCCCATCTCATTCACAGACATAGCGATGGTCGCCAACTCGAGTTGGCAGAGTTTTCGAATACAAGTTACTTGAGTTGACGAAGTATTCGACTCGTCATTTCCTACATGAGGGCAAAGATACGAAATGTCCCGAGTTCGGCCGAGTGCTTTCTATTCTTTGATCGGTGCCTAACCTAAGCAAGAAACCAGTTACATTATTAACTTTATTTTTACCAATTATTAAGCCTTTTTCCTTTAGCTTTAGTGTAATGTGTTACAGAATTAGTTTTCTTTACAAAGGGTTGAGACTATTATTTGGTTCACGTTTGAGAAAAACTCAGTATTTCTGTTTTCTTATTTATTAATGTTTTCTTCAGCTGCCAGCCAGCGTTAATTTAACCAGCATGTGATTTCTGGTAGAAAATGCATTACAGTACCGAACTACTACGAGTACAATTGTCTTCGTTTTCATTACTCAAATGTGCATTCTGCACAGTCATAACAAAGATTCGAGTAAACTCTGCGCACACAGAAAGCACTCGGGGTTCCCTCACTCACCCCTTTTACGAGATATAACGATGGTCTCGACGTCTCGTCTCGCTCTCCCTGCACGACTCGTCATCTCGAGTTTCCTTACACGCTTCTTTCACGAGATGTTGTGATTGTGTCGCTCTCCCTACCCTACCCGGTCGACTCGTCAACTCGAGTCCAGACTCGAGTTGGTAGTGTTTCCGAATAGGAGTCACTCGAGTTGACGAAGTATTCGACTCTTCACATCGCTAGTTGGAGTATTTCACCAAACATGTTCAGTCATCGCTGCTTGAAGATATGTTTGAGCACATGAGTATCAGACGCGTGGCAGTAACAGGAAAATCACTGGGCTGTACTGGGGAGGAAATCTGCAAGTACGCTACTAGGGCTCTGCAATTGTCGCATCCTTGTTGGGTTTTCCGCGGATAAGGATGTGCTGGGAGCGAACCACTCGTTACCCCTTAATTGCAGATATCTCTAGGGGCAGATTTGATTTTTAGAAATCCACTGAAAATAGTTGATGACAATGCAGTGGCTAACGAGACTAAACAGCAGGACAGCTTTCGAAATGTTCGGCCAATCCCGGACACAATTTAAGAGGGATGTGTGAAACATCCTCAAACTAAAGAAGTGTCCATTGACGAACAAATTATAACCTTTCACGGCCAAGTGAAGATGCGACAGTGCATTCTAGGCAAACCCAATCCTTTTGGATTGAAATACCGAGCTCGATAGCTGCAGTCGCTTAAATGCGGCCACTATCCAGTAATCGGGAGATAGTGGGTTCGAGCTCCACTGTCGGCAGCCCTGAAGATGGTTTTCCGTGGTTTCCCATTTTCACACCAGGCAAATGCCGGGGCTGTACCTTAATTAAGGCCACGGCCGCTTCCTTCCACTTCCTAGGCCTTTCCTCTCCCATCGTCGCCAAAAGACATATCTGTGTCAGTGCGACGTAAAACCAAAAAAATGGATTGAAATATTTCGTCATGGCCACACGAACTGGTCTGCTTCTTGATTGCCCCAGGGCCTCTTAACTTGGGAGCGTGGGCTTGTGACCACTGGGGCCCTTAGCTGAGTCCTGGCATTACTTTCGCTTACTTGTGCCAGACTCCTCACTTTCATCTATCCTAGCCAGCCACACTTGGCTAACTCTTGTTTTTTCCGACCCCGGCGCTATTAGGTTGCGAGAGCTAGGGAATCTTTCATTTTCACGCCCTTCTTGGCCCTTTTCTTTCTTTGGCCGGTGGCCATTCGTGTTTCGAAGAGTCGGACCCCTTCCATTTCTTTTATCTCCTGTTAGTATTATATAGAGGTTGGTTGCCCAGTTTTACTTTCTCTTAAAACAGTAATCACCACCACCACCACTACAACCATCTGCCTCATGATTTCGTGGGGGACATAATCTCTGGAAATTGATTTAGGTGGTACGAAAATGCTAAAACTGTGATTCACTCCCTCCTGGCTCATCAGGTATTTTACCTCACTGGTACTTCTTGAAAGCCTCCTTAGCCACAGATCTATAGTGGCTACTGGGTCCATAATGGTCAGCCGTAGCCAAAGGTATTCAGTTCAAACGGGACCTAGCCATGAGAAAGGAAGGAAGAGGCACCTTTGATCAAGTTGTCAGGAGAGATGGGAAGTTAGTCGTGACCAAGTGGTTTGACAACAAGCCTCATTACGTCGCCTCATGTGAGTATGGAGCTGAGCCAGTTGGTGAATGTAAGCGCTGGTCAAAAAGCGTGCACGTCACATTCAAGTTCCACGACCCCACGATGTGAAACAGTGCAATCAGTACATGGGGGAGTTGACTTGCTGGACAGAGTACAGGGAAAATATGCTGTGAGAAACCAAACAAACAAATGGACGATACGACTGATCCACTATTTTATGAATTTTACCCTGGCAGCGGCATGTATCAAATACAGACAAGATGTTCTACGAAGTTGTTTTACGAGGAAATAAATTGTTTTATTTTGTTCTGAAATACTGAACTTAATTAAGATTATCAAGAACTTCCTTATTAACATTCTATGTAGCTATATACTATTAAGAAACAGTCTTATAATCCTAAAATACCAAAATAAAATATTCTACTGAAAATTTAAACACTGATGTTCATAAAAAACAGAACACCTTGAAAGACTAGAGCTAGGAAGATCATATTCACAGGACATGTTCAATAGTATGTTCTGCAGAAACGATTAGCATTGCAGTCAGCTAAGTTCAACATGTGTCATGTTGCCTAGTAGGCACTGGGTCCTCGTTGGGCACTGATAACTTGTTCTATGCTTGATGGAATCGACACGTATAAGGCGTGAATGGCGTCCTGAGGTATAACCATCCATGCTGCATTCACCTGGTTCCACAGTTTATCTTTAGTGGTTGGCATTTGGTCACAGCGCCGCACCCGTCTTTTCACCATATCCCACACATTTTCGATCGGCGACAAGTCCGGTGATCGGGCGGGCCAGGGCAACAGTCTGACATCCTGTGACAACAAGAAGGCACGTGTTCGTGCAGCAATATGTCGTCGCACATTATCCTACTGAAATATGGCGTCTGGGGTGTCGTGCAGAAAGAGTATGGCTACGGGACGCAGGATGTCATTCACGTAGGTCAAACTGGTCACAGTGCCCTGGACACGCATCAACTGTGATTTGTGGCTGTACCCAATAGCACCCCACACCATAAGGCCTTGACTTGGCGCTGTATGTCTTGTGCGAATGCAGTCAATGTGAAGCCTCTCCCCCTGTCTGCGGCGAACCAAAATGCGGCCATCATTTTCAAACAAACAGAACCTGGATTCGTCCGAAAACACCATCTGCTGCCATTCCTGTCCCCAGTGACGTCTTGCCATACACCATTTCAGTCTAGCATATTCATGCACATTAGTCAAAGGTAGGCGGAGAAGTGGACGACGCGCCGGTAACCCACGCCGTTATAAACGGCGACGGACTGTCGCTCCCGATAGTGTACGATGTGTACACTGTTCCACTGTTGCGCCAGAGTCGAGGAGGACGCAGATCTGTCCTGCAATGTCATTCGGATGAGGTGTCGATCTTCTCCGGGGGTGGTCTGGGTGGTGCAACCAGACCCATCTCGTCGTATTGTACGGCCTTCTGTGAACCATTCTGTGAACCCGTTGCACTCCCGACACACTTCATCCCACACGAGCAGCAATTTCCCGGAGGGATGTATCACGTTTTCTCATTCCAATAATGCCCCCTCTTTCAAACTCACTCATTTGACGATACGATTCTCGCATACGTCTGCAAGGCATCCTGCACGTCTGCTGCAACGCCGCACTAACACATTGAATATTTTTGTGCAGTTAGTAGTTAAGGTACAGCTCCAGCATTTGCCTGGCTTGAAAACGGGAAACCACAGAAAAACACCTTCGGTTTATAGCGACAACGATAGCCGTAGGCACATTTTACCAGTCGGCGGTGGTGCGCCGAGATATCGATGTGGACCTTGAACCTGAGGGCCGACATGGTTCAAATGCTAATCATTTCTGCAGAACATACTAATGCACATGTCCTGTGAATATGAACTTCCTATCTCTAGTCTTTCAAGGTGTTCTTCTTTTTTATGAACATGAGTGTATATCATCCAGATTAGAATATTTTGTCTCCATAGTGTCTGGATGTATCACTGGTGATTCATACCGTCCTAACGTTGTTAAGGGATGGAATTATTTTTTTGTCAAATTTATAGTCCTATTGAACATTCATAGAGACCAAAAAATGAAATTGATTATTTTTGTCCGTCAGATGTAGCTTAGGATGCTAGAGGATAAGACGAATAAGAAATGTTGAGTTGAGTAGTGCTGCAGAGAACCTTGTCTGTTTACAGAACTGTATGTTATGTTTATAAATAATGAAAATACCTTTAAATGGCGTATTCTTTTACAACTTTTTGTTAGTGGTTTAACGTCGCACTTATCAGCTTGCAATCGGAAGATAGTGGGTTCGAGACCACTGAAGCCCTGAAGATGGCTTTCCGTGTTTTGTCATTTTCACGCTGGTCAAATACTGGCGCTGTACCTTAATTAAGGCCACGGTCGCTTCCTTCCCACTCCTAATCCTTTCCTTTCTCATCGTCGCCATAAGACCTATCTGTGTCGGTGTGACGTAAAGCAAAAATTGCAACGCCGTACTAACACATTGAATATTTTTGTACAATTAGTAGTTAAGATACAGCTCCAGCATGTGCCTGGCTTGAAAACGGGAAACCACAGAAAAACACCTTCAGGGCTGCCGACTGTTGGGATTCGAATCCACCATCTCACGAATGAAAGCTCACCGCTACGCGACAGAGACCACTCGGTTTAAGTTGCTGTAGTCAAAATACTCGATTTTTTCCATCTCAAGAGTGTTTCTGGTTGAAATGAGAGGCATCGTGGAAGCGCACACAATGATCAAGCATTCCAGACTTGTTTAGCTCTCCCTCGTTAATGTGTTCGTTAATTACATGCCAGTGTTTACTAATTTTACTGCATCCCATCCGTCTGTAATCGTATGTTGGGAAACAAGTTTTTAATGGGTGCGAGATAAATCTACTGTGAATGGAGCTCTGTTTGGCTCGAAATTGGATTATCCATTATGGCTGGCTTATGATTGTGACACAGTGTATTCATTTCACGAGTCAAGAATTACTTCACCAGTCGGAAGCGTCATTGAACACTATACACACTCATATTTTCTCTCTCTCTCCTCTCCATCTATCGTTCTATGGGCGTCCAGTGCTATCTAGGTCTATCAGATATGGAACGCCTGCTTTCTTTGTTGGTATAAGAGTACACACCATGCATAAAGTATGTGAACTTATTGTATAATTGGAATTTCAGTAGTACCTTGCATATGATTTTTAATTTTGAAACGCTACTGCTTGCAGGTCTACTAGAGTGAATGTGTAAGTGTTGTCAGTTCCTCCGAAATTTCAGAAGATCTCACGATGTTTTAAATTATTTCAGAAAATGAGAAATTAGGTGGAAATCTTCCGACCTTTTTCATCCTCACTTTACAGACACAAGCTACTAAGAAGAAGAATTTTAATATGTTTAACGTCTATCAATTGTAGTAGAATTTAAGGTGTAATGCTGATCTACTTTAAAAATGAGTACATTAATGTGCCGATGATATTGATCTCTCGCATATAAGCGCTCTTAAATGACAGCCGACTGAGCAGGCAGTGATATCAGTACATGACTTCCCACATCATTTCTAGGGGCAATCGAAGAGTAAAATCCTGCTATTTCGAACTGGTACGATCTTCCTATGTCTGACGAAGAACCACATCTATGTGGGCAAGGAGAAAGAGGAAGAGGAATGGGACTATGACTTAGATGTTAGGCCCCTTTAAACAACAATTATTCTTCCGACCACTTTGGTCTGTACTGTTTTGGTTGTAGTTGCTCTGATGTAGCGTCCCAATTGTCTACTTGGTCTAATGTCTGTTTCTAAAATGTCTAGAATGAGATTGCATAATCTATTATCCCTTATGTCAATCGATTTCCTGGTAATCTAGTCAGATCACCGAAGAATTTCATTCGTTTTTCCCTAATGTCAATTTGGATGTTTGAGAACTTTACTGTTGTTTTGATTGATTGTAACCTGTAACCGTCTTGGGTGTATCTTTCTGCTAAGATTTTCCTAATGATCTTCCTCTCTTCTTTTTTTAATTTCTGTTGAGTGCCTTATTATTATTATTATTATTATTATTATTATTATTATTATTATTATTATTATTATTATTATTATTATCTCCTACTTTTCTGTAAAGTTTTTCCTTGAAATTTAGTGCTTTTCTATGTACTGTGCAAAACGAACTCGTGACATAACGGCTCTCTATGGGCCTTGACGTGCCAAGACAACTGCTACCCAGCCGGATGGCGTGAAGATATTGGAGTGTCGTGTCGGTAGAGTAATAACGTCCTCGGCCATATTACTTGGTTTTCACGACCGGGACGTTGAACCCGAACATAACGTCGTTATCAAAAGTAACTGTCTTTACTTCCACAAAGGGTATTCAGACCGATTACGTCTTATAATGTTGACTGAGCATGTGCCACTCTGTGTCCCGCGGATGATTGTCATCACTAGGGATGGAAGTTTTGACACCGAACGTATGAAGTTAAACTGCGTCGCGTATTATGCAAATCGTGTTGTTCCGATCAGATTAGAGTGGTACAGGGACTTGCACAGAGCACCACTATGCTTGAATTAAATCATTGGTCATTAAATTTAGCTGCCTGAAACCAAAAGAGTAACATACATGTACGACTTGTGCCTACCTAATTCTCTTCTTTGTGCAAAATTATGATATATTTTAAATAAAAATAAATGCTGTATCTTAAGTGTCACTAATTTTGTTGCAATGTTCAAATGTGTACATTAACCTTCCAATGAACTGAGTTCCCTTCGCGCGACGTTTTTCATGTTGCAAACGAGGCTGAAGGTACAGTACATCAGTAAACAACCGACGTCATTCTACTAGGGCTAGCGATACTAGGTAATAAGTAGAGCTAGGAATTTTAGGTGTAAAATTTGGGTCAAAAAGGTGCAGAACAGGTTTTCAAATGTCCGTATCCGCTGTAACGGATACTCTGGTATTTTCGCTACTCGGATACTCTGTACATCCTGCAGCCAAGTGTTCGTTGAACCTTCAGGCAATGTTTTGGTGTCCAGACGTCGTTCACCAGTGATCACTAATCCTTGGTGAACACTGTACTGATCTATTAGTGTAAGTACTTGTTCAGTAGTGTTCCTTGGTGGACTAACTGGCAGCCAGACGAGCTGTTAACGAGCGGCGATCGTTCACGCTTCTGCTGGCTGCGGCTTGTGGGTCGCACGCGCCGAGAAAAAAGAAAAAGGGCTAATGGCTCACATTAAAAATGAACTCTCCCCTATACAGCTTCTTGAGTGGAAATGAGACTCTGAACTTGTGAACATGTTTCTTTTAACGGCAGTCTGGCTATATTATTTTCATTAAGAGACATCAGCTCGTTTCTTTAACTAGTCCCTGTGATCTCTTCTCAACAAGTGCATTAAGTGGTGTCAATGAAGGACATATATTTCATGAGGAAAAAAAAACACCGTACTAGAATTTCGAATGGTCTAGAAAGAAAGCCTTGTTTAGTTTCATTAAAGGCAAGAATGAAGCTTATTAAAATTGAGGCGGAGTGGCTTAGTCAGTGGCTTCTCACCAAGGCAGCCATGGTTCGAATCCCGGCCTATTGAAGTGGAATTTTTGAAACGAAAACGCATGTCCCGGTAATTCGATTCCACGTAAAAATATATTTTCACGTCTCATTTACTACTACTACAATTTTCGGAGACACTGAAGTGCCGGAATGTTGTCCCGCTCGAGTTCTTTTACATGCTAGTAAATCTACTAATTTGAGGCTGGATATTTGAGCACCGTCAAATCCCACTGACTGAGCCATAATCGAAACTGCCAACTTGGGCTGAGAAGACTACCGTCAAGCATGACAGCACGGAACCCATGTAAAATTGGAAAGTCCATGGCTATGATCACTATATCAACAGTCACTTAAGACTACAAGCTTGATTTGCTAAATTTTAGTGACAAATTTTTAGCCGTGGTTGTGAAGTTATTTTTGATTGGTTAATTGAACTCTTCCGTAAGAAATTTTTATTTCAAGCTCAATTTCTAATCAATACGTCTCTAACTTGAATATTTTTTTGAAGAATGTATCCACTCTTAGATTTTTCTATAAGTGTTCTCATTTCCACCATCCACTTCTCTTCCTGCCTGGTTGTGTACGGTTGACAAATGTGTTATAATACATACAAATATAATTTTTTTTACGATTCTCGTAACTTCAGACGTGCTTGCGAATCATCGCACACATTGCATTTTCTCGGCTGAATTTTGAATAGAAATCCTGACTTGCCTTGGACTAATGCTAGTAATTTTAGACAATAGATTAGATGTAATGGAAGACCTATCCGTCTACTGTGATAGCCGAAAGTTGAATTATTCCCAACGATTATCCCTACTATGCGTCCTGAGTTGATGAATTTGATGTCACATCTCGTTTCAGACGTGCATAGTAAACTGACTACTTGTTTTTAAATGTCTCCATCTCTCGAATTCGAACCAGTATTCATCCGAAGCTCAGTCTCTTTGGTAACGGCATTTACTTTATGTCATCATCTTCTCATCTGCTTGCCAGTGATGTTAACAAGGTCATCGGTATGTTTTAAATTTACATTAAAGAATATCATATGGTCGTGCGGTTAGGGGCGCGCAGCTGTGAGCTTGCATTTGGGAGATAATGGGTTCGAATCCCGCTGTCGGCAGTTCTGAAGATTTTCCGTGGTTTCCATTTTCATACCAGGCAAATGCTGGGACTGTACTTTAATTAAGGCCACGGCTGCTTCCTTCACACTCTTAGTACTATTCTTATCCCATCGTCGGTGCGACATAAAGCACATTGTAAATGAAAGGAATACAATAAACATAAATGCTTCGTGTTTATGTTCTATTTTGAATGTATCAGTGTCATTTTTCGTATTTATTAATTGTGCTCTAAATCTCGATGTCGGATGTACGTACATTTTTGACCTACTTTGACTTGGTGTATGTTTGAGCGTTCCGTATACAATCTTACTAGGTACTTGAGACCATACATAGTTCAGGCACATTATTCTACCACGTTCCAAATTTGATGTCGGAAGCGCGTAGCCCATGAGTTACGTCACGTGCCATGACCTGGCGTGGTGGATGTATAAGGTGTGCGATAGGCTGTCTGCTAGTTGCTGTCATTAGTAAAAGGGGCAATTTATACAAGTTGCAAAACGGGACATACGTCGGCTTTTCGACAAAGGGTGACAGTATTGGTGAAAAAACGCAGACATGCTGCTGTGGTGAAAGTGTGTCGAGAGTGGACAAAAGGTAAGGGTATATTCTACCCGAAGGCAGGTCCGAACCTCCACAGAGGTGTGCCTGAACCGGAGTTTACGTACGGTAGGGTGGCGAGTTCCTTTCCACTCCTCCATTCCCTTACCTCCAACCAACAGTGCGTGGCAACCCATCCAAATGTTGACCACGTCCAGTGTTGCTTAACTTCGGAGATCTCACGGGTTCCAGTGTTTCAACACGGCTACGACCGTTGGCAAAACCGCTGACCCAGCCGGGAATCGAACGAGAGTGGACAAGTGGCATCTTAATAATAATAATGATAATATGATATCAGTGAGGACAAGAACAGTCAATTTTTAAGCTACGTGGATACTTCATTAAAGAAAATTAAACTGAACTCGTTATCCAACTCTGGATATAGGACTGCCAGCATATGCCTCTCGTGTGTCGCACTATGTATGGTTTACGACAGGTCGCAGTTTTACTGTGCAAAAGAGAGTTGCGCGTCATGTGTGGGATAGACCCTATTTGGTGTAGTGCTCTGGATACGCACAATGGCTGATCAATAAAATATTCATTGCTACGCCTAGCCGTGTGAGGACAGCCATTCTAATGACGTTATGTAACAACATGCCTGTGACATACATTTTATAAATTGATTGATGAAGGTTTGAAGAATTCTGTTTTACTTCTTCTCGTTGCCTACGTGTGTTAGCATCCACCTAGACTTGAACTGAAGGTGGATTCTGCTATTTCTAACAACATAATATCAAATCTGTTAGTATGACCATATGGTGCCTTGTTTTGAACTCACTTTCCTAAAATTAGCACCAAAATAATAATATCCGAGTACAGTGAAAGAACCATTTTAAGCGTCTGGGTTTCACCGGTTTAAACTAAATAATTACCGTTGCATTCTCACTAGTTCATTTGTAATGGCCGTAGGCCTATCAGACTGCCTAAACTCACATGACGCAATGCTTTAGACTGATGGTATTTGGTTGCTAATGGTCTGTTGAAGCCATTACACTTATCTCGTCTTCTAAGACAGTCGGGCTGAGTATCTCAAGTGGTAGAGTGCTGGCCTTCCGATCCAAACTTGGGCAGTTTCGATTCTGGCTCAGTCCGGTGGTATTTTAAGGTGCTCGTGTCGGTAGATTCACTGGCACATACAGAGTCTCCCGCGGGACAAAGTTCCGGCACCTTGGCGTCGCTGAAAACTATAAAATGTAGTTAATGGGACGTAAAACCAGTAACATTATCTAAGCTGCGAGTTTGAAACAAGTCTCAATGCTGGCATATGAATGTGTAATGCAGGCATCGTCATCCTACAACGAAATGCTTTCGGAGCCAGTCTGCTAGTGCTCAGTGCTTGGGAGGGATGGGAGCAGCTGTTTGAGGAACTGAGGGGAAGTCCGTAAAGTTATGCGTACCGAAGCTTGAGCTGTTTGAGTGACAGTACGATAATTAAATAGGTAAGTATAAACACACTGAGAAGCCTCCGCGGCTCAGACAGCAGCGCGCCGGCCTCTCACCACTGGATACCGTGGTTCAAATCCCGGTCACTCCACGTGAGATTTGTGCTGGACAAAGCGGAGGCAGGACAGGTTTTTCTCCGGGTACTCCGGTTTTCCCTGTCATCTTTCATTCCAGCAACACTCTCCATTAACATTTCATCTGTCAGTCATTTATCAATGCCCCGGAGGAGTGCGACAGGCTTCGGCAGCCGGCACATTTCCTATCCTCGCCGCTAGATGGGGCTTCATTCATTCCATTCCTGACCCGGTCAGATGACTGGAAACAGGCTGTGGATTTTCATTTTCATTTTCAAACACACTGACTGTTTTACTGAGAATCCCTAGATTGCAGGAACGTAATGCAAATACGTTAAGCATGATCGATCCACATATTTGTGCAAACAGCTGTTCTTAATAATGATTTGTAAATCTAGGCACAGAAGTAGAATCTCCGATCTAAAGTGAAATTATACATTGGTGACTTACCAGTACGCAGACAATTGTATGTCCTACCTAAGATTCATATAACACAATATGTAAGAGCTCGAAAGTCCTATGGAGCAGATGTAAACCGAAGTTTAATTTCAATGTGTTTGATTAGTTTGTTTCTTTGCTTTCATAGTCACCAACACCAAAAATATTTTGAAATGTATGTTCCTTTAAGAAGAATATATAAACAAATTACATAAATGAGATGTTCTTGACATAAGTGCCCCAATTCTTCGGTTTGTAAACATAAGGACAAAACATTTATTCTGGAAATGTACCAGGTGGATCTCGAACGCCGTACTTTCTACTTATGAATGCCCCGCATGCACAAATGATGAATGGGGTGTCTACTAACTGATTTTCACTGGGGAACTATTGCCAGCGGGCAGGTTACGTCAGAATATAAAGAGATAAGAAACGGAGAATCGCTCGCAGCATGTTACTCAGCGCTGCCGGTCTAATGCACTCCTTGCATTAGTAAACATCGTTTTCAACTGCATAGTTCTAGGCTGGTGTATTTTTTTAAATTTCGTGTGGCTATTTCTAGCCGAGTGCAGCCCATGTAAGGCAGACCCTCCGATGAGGGTGGGCGGCATCTGCCATGTGTAGGTAACTGCGTGTTATTGTGGTGGAGGATAGTGTTAAGTGTGGTGTGTGAGTTGCAGGAATGTTGGGGACAGCACAAACACCCAGTCCCCGGGCCATTGGAATTTAGCAATGAAGGTTAAAATCCCCGACCCGGCCGGGAATCGAACCCGTGACCCTCTGAACCGAATGCCAGTATGCTGACCATTCAGTCAACGAGTCGGACGGCTGGTGTATGGTACAACCGCACTATATTTGCTGTCTGCATATCAGCAATGGCTAGTGTGTTCAGCAGCGACGAATACACAGACATTAGTATTTTAATCTGGACAATCTGGTCGGAATGCAACAGAATCTCCAAACAGACGTATGCCTTCTAGACACGTACTTCACCGAACAGTATTAGTTTTTGATTCATACAAGCAGCTCTTCCATCGAGTGGAATGTCTACACGTGTATAAATTAGTAAGTTATTAGATTTCTTTTTCTGCATCTTTGGCGTGTCTACAAACAGTAGCGGCGATTAGGGGGTGGAGCGAGGAGGGACAGTCGCCCCCCCCCCGCACTTTGTAGAGTAAACATTACATTTGTATTCCACTTTAGCCAGCTGGAACTTGGAATTATTTTAAAAAAGCTGTTTGTACAAACCTTGCTATCTTATCTGCTAATTTCTTCGTTTATTTTCTTTAATTATTAACATAATTATTAATGGAAATACGCACAAAATGCTGTTCGTCGCGGCTAACCAATTTGTATCGCACTACGGCAAGTAGTGGAGACTTTGCATGTTCTGTAAGGAAGGGTAGTAGGGTACATATTTTTTTGCCGAGGTCGTGGCCACTGAGTTATAATACCCATTTGCCGCGCGCATTCATCAGTCGGGCAGTCTCTTTATTGTCTGTTAGTTTCTTAGTGATTATTCAAATACTAAATGATTTTAATTGCATAATCATGCCTTACTTCTATTTAATTATACGGAGCGAGATGGTCGTGGGTTTACGGGTGCGCAGCTCTGAACTTGCACTCGGGAGATAGTAGTTTCGAATCCCACTGTCAGCAGCCCTGAAGATGGTTTTCCGTGGTTTTCCCATTTTCACACCAGGCAAATGCTGGGGCTGTACCTTATTTAAGGCCATGCTCGATTCCTTTCCACGCGTAGCCCTTTCCTGACTCATCGTCGCCATAAATCCTGTCTATGTCGGTACGACGTAAAGCAAATTGTAAAAAGAAAAAAAAAATCACTTGTAATCGTATTTCAGCGGGAGCAAATACCAACGTTCCTAAATTATTTCTTTGTGTTATGTTATTTATTAAGTAAATCCCTCTAGTATGTGTACTGGGCGGTACACCTCCGCTCCGCTAATTCAAACTTTGCGCCAGTTGAAACTCCTCTACTGGAGGAAGCCTGAACTTTAACTACAGTGTTAATTCTCAAGTTCTTCAGAAGATGTCACTACTTGTAAATTTTGAAGTGTTCTGAACTGTGTCGTTTTCGATGTATTTTTGTTTTGCCTGTAGTAAGAAGTGTGAACATTCTCTTCTAGATGGCACTACTGAAGGACTACAATTATGCACCCTAGTGCGAAGTGAAAGAACTGTGTTTTTGGAGAAATTTTGTGTTCATAAGTTTGTTCTTTGTTAAATTTCTTCCAGTCATTGTTTAGGTTGGCTGTATAACCCTTCACTTTCCGCCAGTTTTGAATTCGTCCAATGAGTAATTTTTGTAATTAATTTCCCACCAATCCTGGTTTTCTTCTTCAGTTCTGACATGTAATCTTTTGGCCGTCCAATAAAATGATTGTGGTCGGGTGTTATCATTCCTGAAAGGTCTCGAATGTTCCGCGAGGGTATATAAACTGCTGATTTTCGGGTCTCTGCGCCACTTCAGTAACATCTATCAGTGTGTAAATTATGTAGCAGGGGGCGGGTAGCGCCTCTTTCTTCGGGCAGCGGTTCATCAATAAGGTAATGGCCTTTTAATAATTTCTTTTCTTGCTAGCTAAGCAGTTTAACTCTCGGGGCAGGTTCAATACCTTTTACCATGTAACCTCCCTCTAAAATGTAAAAGACTCTTGGTATAAATTCTGCCTTTTTAATCTACAAATTGGGATAGAGAGTGCCTTACCCTCTCGAGCTCCCATTCATTTTGTTTTGAGGTGACTACGTTTTCATAACAGTTTCCCTTCTACTCGTAATGTCGTAAAGTTTTCTATCGTGTCACCTCCGTAGAATGGGATTAGCCCTTGCATAAGTGGCCTAGGGCCAAATTAGGTTTTAATAAAGTATATTGGGAGTGCCAGTTTCGCCTCCACTGAAGTTTGTATTTTGGGGCCTTGTAATTTTCCTGTTTATTTACTAAATCGGCCTCAGTAGGTTGGGTATTTTTACCCCTGTGTTTATGTCCTTAGAGGACAGCTTGAAGGTGGAATTTGGTGTGGCCTTTGATAGGCTTGAACTTTGAGAGCGGGTTGCTCTTCCAAAAAATTTGTTTCTGTGTGCCTCGAGGAGGCTTTACTGTGTAATTGGGAGCAAGAGCTCCTGGGCATAATTGGGGTCTTCTGCCCCTTTGTTGAATCTTGTATATGGGTAAAGTTGGGTTTATAGCTCAAGGATTGTAAGTCTGGGTCTCGAAGCCCAAATCCTGTAACCTCGGTAATTGTACATTCTTCATTGTTTGCTATGCTACTGTGTACCTGTTATATCTGTTATTTCTTGATTTTGAAAAGAAAACATAACCTTGTTAAATTTTAAATTAACTTTAATTTCGTAGGTTGAGACCTATTCATCCCAGCACCTTCTTTCACCTCTAACTACCACGGATAACTCCGTAACAGTATGTTTGTGAGACGCGGTGAAAATGTTATTATACAGCACTGAATCAAAATCTCAAAGAAACTATTATTACGAATAATTCACGGGACAGATTAATCTCATTTACGTATAAAATAACATGATACAAACGAAATAATTTAGTCCGGTGAAAGTAAAGTTGGTATTCTCTCGTGTTGAAATTACAATTACAATTAAATATATCTTTTTTTACAATTGAATTTACGTCGCACCGACACAGATAGAACTTACGGGAAGGAAGTGGCCGTGGCCTTAATTAAGGTACAGCCTCAGCATTTCCCCGGTATGAAAATGGGAAACCACGGAAAACCATCTTCAGGGCTGTCGACAGTGGGATTCGAAACCACTATCTCCCGAGTGCAAGTTCACAGCTGCGCGCCCGTAGCCACACGGCCAGCTTGCCCGGTACAGTTACACAGATGTACGGCATGATTATGCAATTAAAAATAATTTAGTATTTGAATACACACTAAGAAACTAACAGACAATAAAGAGACTGCCAGACTGACGAATGCGTGCGGTAAGCGGGTGAATTACAACTCAGTGGCCACGACCTCGGCAAAAAATATGTACCCCTACTACCCTTCCTCCCAGCACATGCAAAGTCTCCACTACTTGCCGTAGCGCTATACAATAAAGGAAAGATTTAGCATATAACACAACAAGGCTTGTATAAATAGAATTTTTTAAAGTAAGTCCTAGTTCCAGCTGGCTAAAATGGAATAAAATGTCATATTTACTCTACAAAGTGGGGGTGGGTGCGACTGTCCCTCCTCACCCCAGCCCCTAACCGCCGCTACTGTTTGTTGACACGCCAAAGATGCAGTAAATGAAATCTAATAACTTATTAATTTATACATGTGTAGACATTCAATTCGATAAAAGAGTTTATTGTATGGAACAAAAACGAATACTGTTCGGCGAAATATGTGTGTAGAAGGCGTACGTCTGTTTGGAGCTTCTGTTGCACTCCGACCAGGTTGTCGAGCTTAAAATAATGTCTGTGTATTCGCCGCTGCTGATCACATTAGCCATTGCCGATATGCAGACAGCAAATATAGTACAGCTGTACCATACACCAGCCTAGAACTATGAGGTCGAAAACGATGTTTACTAATGCAAGGGGTGCATTATAGCGGTAGCGCTGAGTAACATACTGCGAGCGACACTCCGTTTCTTATCTCTTCATATTCTGACGTAATCTGCCCGCTGGCAGTAGTTCCCCTGTGAAAATCAGTTGGTAGACATCCCGTTCATCATTTGTGCATGCGGGGCATTTATAAGTGGAAAGTACGGCGTTCGAGAGTCACCTGGTATAGTGCTGTATTTTATTCTTTGTTTACGATATTTTTCACACGAGATTTTCTTCTGAAGACGCAGAGCAAAGGTCTCTGTGAAACGTAAAGAATTTCACCTTTTTTTCTGACATGGCAAAAGCGCAAAACGTATTATCATGTCTACAATAATTTTCTCGTCCTGTCATAATCGTATGCTCCGTAATATCTAGCCTGTTGGTTCCACATGGATGATAATAATAATAATAATAATAATAATAATAATAATAATAATAATATGCACAAACAATTTTTTGCAGCATTATCCTCGTGTATCACTGCTGTACGCATGAAGCCTGTCTATTGTTCCGTTCTCCCACGATAGTGAGCCGTCACGAGCGGAGCAGGTAGTGCCTGCTCTCTAGAACAACGAGCTGATGACCCATGGTGTAATGTGTTGTTGAGGAAATATGCACAGTCGCTGGGAAACAGCGAGTCTGCTTTGCAGCGAGTGACTTGACGAATGAAGCACTACACCCAGAGAACGTTCTGGACATCCGACATTGACAAATAGTAGAGAGAATCTCTATCTTTTAAGGATATCGATGGATTACTGTTCGTCATCCACTTCATTATAGCAGCAGCTACGCACTATAACACGTTAACCCATATTTTCTGCAACTGCTAGTCGCCATTTTTAGACTATGGCTTGCCTTCTTGTCATCTTTTCCAAGTTTAGCGTTGTCAAACCAACGCAAGAATGTCAGGCTTCAACGAAGGCTCATCTGGCATGACTGCAAGGTAGAGTAGCAGAATACTGTGTTCCATTGTGAATTTAGTGAACATGATTTGTGGTTCCTTGTCAGGTGGAGATTTGGAGAACAGTGCCATCAGGACTGTATTGGTACAAGTTATGCCATAACATTATATTCTGGAGTACTGTCGGATATAACGGCAGTTAACCTATACAGTAGTGCGTGCTCGTACCACCATTACTAGTGTCCAGTATATTAATTATATTCTGAGACGTTCATTCTCATAAATTAACCTCCAGTATATATACTGTATATATATTTCTGTAAGACTATACTGCGCCGTATGTACTGCGATAGTACGTGTCTCCTTAACTGTTGTAGCTCTTAAAATCGGCTGATTCACCTGCAAATTTTGATGACTATTTTTCCGGACATCGTTATGAAAACTCTTGTGAAAACTCCTTGTAGTTTGCGTTCGGATATTTTTATACCGTAGTGTTCCTTGAAAAATAATAATCAGCAGTGCAGACAATAACAAAGACAATATTGTGACTTTCTACTGAGCACTTAGAGCATTTTATTAAGACAATCAGGTTTAGTGTTAAACCTGCCCTTTTCCTATACATTAAAGACGAGTTTACTGTAAAACAGTAGTTCCTATGATGTCAGTGTGTTGCATTGTTATGATTTCGTAACCGTATTTCAAAAATGTTATCAGTGAATTTGTGAAAAAATAAATCTGTTTTTCTTTTTGCTCATTGAGAGCAATATTACATGTATTTAATTAACCATGTTTATTTTTCTTGCAGCCATATCGAAAGAAGAAGCGGAAGACCACACGAATCGCGTCGTGAAGCTGCCTTACAACGTGTACTCGGACGAGTTCCTGGATCGCCTTGAGCCCAACGGAAACATCCCCACCGACAAGGATCTGCGCTACGGTAGGACAGGTACTGCATATTATGTGTTCCGAACATGCAAGGTCGAGCAAATTCATTTTTAGAAAGTTTTAAAATATATTTTAATCTTCACGTGACTTACTGTATACGTGACTGAAAACAGGAGATCCGGGTGTGGAGCGAAAGAGATCTCATCTCTCAAACATGAGAAATTATTTTTGGAATATGCTTGTGCGGTGAACCATACTAGAACACTATACAATATCTATTGACTGTATATGAGCTATAGTTTTAAGGATCGCCCCGCTTATCATCCAGTCCTTAATAGCCAGTTTTTATGTGACCTCTGAAGTCGAAAATTTGAATTTTTGATCCATTTTCACGTCAGATAGCAGTTAAGTCCTCTTTTACCTTACCTTCTTTTATTTGTTGGGTAAGGCCAAGTTAGAAAACGTAAACTAGTGAATATTTCACCCTAATTGACCGGTATCTTAACGCTGTTTACACTATGTTTTAATGTACTACTTAATTCCTAAACCTTACCACACTCCACCACGAAACTGGCCTGACACCATATAACGTGTCTGAAACTCGTTCTAAAACTTTTATCCAAATCCTATGTTTAGTTTAAAGAATCTCTGGTGATATTTTGTTGAAAAAAGTCAAATATTATACGTTTTGAATTTCATTTTTACTCCAATAATTTAGAAATTCAAATATATTATATGAATTAATATCCCGTATGTATGTTTCAAGAACTCTCTTGATTTATGACCAGTAGAAAATATCGAGTGATAGGACACATTTTAAGACATCCAGGATTTGTTCAGTTAACGTTTGAGGAGAGAACTGTAGATCAAGACATAAATGTGACAAACAGATTAGAGAGATAAAGGGATGCAGTAGAAATGAAATGTCTAGCAAAAATAGGTTAGCATGGAGGGCTGTATCAAACGGTTCTGTGGACTAATGATACACACTACAGGATACTCTTAAGACCTGGACTCGATAGTCAACTACTACTTATAGACTTGATCGAATTTTGCTTTTATACCGTGTAAAGTAATAATAATAATAATAATAATAATAATAATAATAATAATAATAATAATAATAGCAAAAAGCAAATGCTAGCGATGTATCTTAATTAAGGCCACGGTTGCTTCCTGCCCATTCTCATCCCAGTCCTCTCCCATTGTCGCCATAAGACTTCTTTGTGTCGGTGCGTCATAAAACACGTAAAAGATGATGATAACAGATATTAAACTGAAAGAAAAACCATTACGGCGTGGATCAAAGGAGCTCGGAAAGACTTTGATAGTTCCAACATTTCGGAGGTACGTTACGGAGCGAAGTACAAAGTTTCTTTCAATCCAAGAACTACAAAGAGCAAAGGCGAATGTACGGAGGAGTACCAAAGATAGAGGAAATCCCAGATAAGACAAAGTGAAGTTGTAGCGTATTCCTAAGTGGCCAATTTGTTAATATTTAATAAAATATGTATAATAATAATAATAATAATCTGGACTTCTTTGGTCTGCTGAACCAACATTTCAGTGTCGGTACATATGTTCCTATTTCTCCTCTCTGAAATCTGGCAACCCTGTTAACCAAGGCATATATTTCTCAAAAAGATGTAAAAATATGACAACCTTATCCTCATTTGTGTATGAAAGGGATTACCGATCATTAGAAAGGTGTATGCTGTCTGGTTCATGCGCTAGGTCCGTGTGTAGCTCTCATGAGTTGTGTGACCTAGTGAAAATAGCTCTGGAACCGGCAGCGCAGCAGCAACACGTGAGGTGAGCCTCGCCGGGCAAGGTCGTGCGCGAGCCGGGTTCTGGGGTTGGGGTCAAGGCAGGGCGGGGCTGGCCCGCCCCGGGCGCGCTCGTAATTTACATCATCATTATCATCTATATTATTACTATGGTCAGTATTATTTACCCACGTAACATGCCTAATAATGTGTTAAAACACTGGCACGTGCCTGAATGAAGTAAGATGAGGTTCAGTTTTCCATTCCTGTTCGCAAGGAGTTTCGTCGCACTCTGGAAAGTGCTTTCCGTGGAAATATATTACTAGAGGGAAAAATGTGTTTTTGTCCTGGACACTGTTCCGTCCTGTTGCAAGTTTGTGGGTTTTACTTGGCCGTTTTGCTTGGAATCCGAGCCACGGAGACCTGAATTTTCATTTTAAAAATCGCACTTGCATTAGTTGAGATTCGAACTACATTTGCTTTGGCGAGAAGCTAGCGACTCTACCACTCGGCTGTCACTCGCCCACTCTTATAATAGATGCACACCACTGCATGCACCGTAATAACGCAGGTTTTCAGAAGTGCACAGGTCTGAAAGCCACATTGCCGTTATTCCTAAATGGGATAACAATTAATTGCATCATCCATCCATTTCTTAAATACTGGAATAATTAGCTTAGGTGGTAGAGTACTAGCCTTGTGAGCTCAAGTTGGTGGGTTCCATCTCTGCTCAGTCTGGTGGTGTTTGAAGGTACTCAGATACGCTAGCTTCGTGCCGGTAGATTTATCAATTGGTAAAATAACTGCGGAACAAAATTCCGGCACTTCATTGTCGCCGAAAACCGTAAAAGTAGTTAGTGGGATGTAGTTATTATTATTATTATTATTATTATTATTATTATATTTTCTTAGTCCAGTTGATAAAGGAAAAGTCTCTTTTTTGTCTCCATAGTAAGTGTTTTTGTTCGTTTTTGCCGAGATTTACAACAAACTTTTCCATATGTGAGTGAACGGATGGATTTATTACTGTATATTATGATGTTACGTTACTATCGGACGAAAGTACTGTAATCGAATTGTAGTTGTTACAAATACGTGAAAATGTAAATAAGACTGTTCATTGTCAAGAAAAGCTAAAATTACAAACGAGGTGAACTATTCAGATGAAATTACGCGTATGAGTTGATTTCGATGTCAGGACTGAGTGGTGCAGATGTATTAAGAATGGTTTTCTTCTAGACTAGTTGACTCGGAAGTGATGATGTGTGGTGGTGGTTATTATTTTAAGGGGGCCATGAGATAATTACCCCCTCTTTGCTGTAATTTGTGGGAAGCACGATGTTAAAACTCACGTCCTTGTGTTTCGGATCCGACGTTATACTGGAGGTGCCGTGGCTGAGATCATTAACCATGTAAAACTACGAACTTGCATTTTACTGTCATAACAGAAGGGAGAAGAGTGACCCTTCGAATAGTGAAGGTTTCAGTAAAATATAGGGAAGGACCGTGAAAGGGCAGAAAAGAAAGGCCCTTCGTTCTCGCAAACCTCATACCGTCCTGGTCGCAAAAGAACAAGTGTTCACCAAGGGAGGTCAGACAGGAAAGATGAACGCGATTAGCTTGCAGCAAGTATGAGGAAATAATGCGATATTAAGTTAGTGATCGTGCGATTGCTGCTTCATGATACTGCCGCTCGGGACAGTTGAAGAGTGTAGGAAAAACGAAGATGGACTTAATAGGCGATAATTACATTCGGTGTTGAAACACTGAAATAATGAGAAGCTAGGAATTGTCAAACGCTTTGTTTTGTACCTTAAGAAATTAATCACTATTACCACTCATGGTACGAGGTGTATTGATGAAATTATTAATAAAAATTATAGTAATAATATCTAGTCTGCTATATCCTTTCCAGTAGAACGTGTCTTCCTCTGTTATTAAGATACTGCAATAACAACCGTAATAAAGGTCACAACACCGGACTGAAAAGCTCAGACCGGTGCTATTTGAAGCTAATCAGATACGACAGCCTCGTGTCGCTAGATTTACCGTCGCTTATAGGAACTGCTGCGGGACAAAATTTCGCCATTTCGGCTTTTCCGGAACCTGTGAAAATAGTTAGTGGGACGTAAAACCATTAACATTATTCAGTTACAATAGTGTGACTTACGATAATTTCAAGTTTGAACGTTGATTAATGGGAAAAAATGAAGGGGAAATATAATTAATTAGTAGGCTGCATAATCAACCAATTAATATCTTTTTTTTTTTCGAAGTCTGCTGTCGGCCTTTAGAAATGACTGAGACATATCAGTGCCATGGGTACTCCTGAATTTAAAGTAAGATTTTATCGCAGAGCACCCCGCGAATATTGGGTCAATGACCTACATGTTAGGTCCCTTAAAACAACGATCATCATTATCATCATCTGGGATAGACTCCGTCTGTCTGTCTGTCTGTCTGTCTGTCTGTCTGTCTGTCTGTCTGTCTGTCTGTCTGTCTGTCTGTCTGTCTGTCTGTCTGTCTGTATGTATGTATGTATGTATGTATGTATGTATGTATGTATGTATGTATGTATGTATGTATGTATGTATGTCTACTTATTTTTAAACTTGGCAGGAGATAATGTGATTGTGAAAGCAGGTGGTAGTGTCATCTCCGCGAATCTGTGCTAACAGCTCTTGTGCTGTTTGTTTACCTCTCAGCTCATCGCAAGTGTGGGTGTGGACAGACGAGATCAATAACCTCCGGTCGCACACCAGGTCGTTACTTCCTCTCTTATTCGCTATCTTTGAAGGAGTTGATTTTGGTGTGAAAATGTCTCCAGGGTACTTCTCCAACAAGTATGACACGGCAGCCACGAGTTTACGTTATGCAAACAGGACTGGTTTATGCAGACACAGACGAATTTGCTTTTCCTTGTGAGACATAGTAAAAAAAGTCAGTTTTAGAGAAATACAGAGTAAAATATTATTCGGTGATATTCTGAGGGGTGCACGCTAATGTTCTGGTCTAGCCACCCGATTCCCGTCTTTAGTGTCCAGGTTCGATTTTTTAGTAATGTCGGTGAGGCGTTAACTAGGACGGGCACATGACAGCAGGCCAAGTCTCAGACTGAGCCTTGGTGATCCGCGGGCTCCTTACGAAAATAAGAAAGTGACGTTGAATAAAATAAGTATGCGTTGGAATTCTGCTATTCGTTGTGAAAATAAAAAGAGCTTGGCTCGGTGGCCCAGTGGTAGATTATCCAACTCACAAGCTGAAGATCGCGGGTTCGATCCTGCCTGAGGTGGTTGACTGTTGAAATGTCGTATGGCTTTTAGTGCCGGGATATTCCAGGACGGGTTCGGCTCGCCAGGTGCAGGTCTTTCTATTTGACACCCGTAGGTGACCTGCGCGTCGTGATGAGGATGAAAATGATGTAGACAACACATACCCCCAGCCCCCGTGCCATCGGAATTAACCAATTAAGGTTAAAATCCCCGACCCGGCCGGGAATCGAACCCGGGACCCTCTGAAGCGAAGGCCAGTACGTTGACCGTTCAGCCAACGAGTCGGACGGTTGACTGTTGAAGGACGGTGAAAATTCTCTGCATCCCATGACATAGTTGTCGGTGTGTTGAAGATCTCTGGTGGCTCACTAAATGTCACCCGACAAAATTAAATCACCTAAAACAATCACCAAGCCTCCGTGGCTCAGGTGGCAGCGCACCGGCCTCTCGCCACTGGGTTCCGTGGTTCAAATCCCGATCACTCCATGTGAGATTTGTGCTAGACAAAGCGGAGGCAGGACAGGTTTTTTCTCCGGGTACCCCGGTTTTCTCTGTCATCTTTCATTCCAGCAACACTCTCCAATATCATTTCATTTCATCTGTCATTCATTACCCATTGCCCCGGAGGAGTGCGTCAGGTTTCGGCAGCCGCCTCAATTCCGATCCTCGCCGCTAGATGGGGGCTTCATTCATTCCATTACTGATCCGGTCGGATGACTGGAAACAAGCTGTGGATTTTCATTTTTCAATAATCACCACCACCGGAGCCATAGTAACCCTCTGGTTGATAGACACCAGGATGTCGAAATTGATTGCCAGGCTTTCTATATAGTACTACGTGTGAAGGTCTGCGATACAAAATGTGTGACGCGAATTTACCTAGCAACCGTACAGGCTGTAATGTGTATTGATAGACTGCAATGGCTGAGAGATATATAGTAGACTCTTTTATCAGAGATGCCTCATCACATCGTACTGACCATTTCATTCGTGCTAGTTTCATAGGCCCTAAGCAAGTTTCCGCCTTTCGATGCACTGAATACTACACATGTCGACTCCAAATCCCATCCTGCCTTTCTGTCTCTCGAAAACGATTCGTTAGATCCCAATAAATTAATCGTTATCAATGTGAGTTTGTCCGACTCGGTGGCTGAACGGTCAGCGTACTGGCTTTCGGTTCAGAGGGTCCCGGGTTCGATTCCCGGCCTTAATTGGTTAATTCCAATGGCACGGGGGCTGGGTGTATATGTTGTCCTCATCATCATTTCATCCTCATCACGACCCGCAGGTCGCCTACGGGAGTCACATAGAAAGACCTCACCTGGCGAGCCGAACCCGTCCTGGGATATCCCGGCACTAAAAGCCATACGACATTTCAATGTGACTTTCACTTATTGAAATACATATTTATGATCATTTGATTTTTCCAAAGGAAAATTTGACATCATTTTAAAAGAAGGAGAAATCGTAATGTATGTTCCAATAATTCCAATAGACATACTGGGGGTATTATTATTATTATTATTATTATTATTATTATTATTATTATTATTATTATTATTATTAAATACACAATAATTCGCGATTTATAATAATCAGTACAGCGGCAGAGAAAAAGATGCACGAGTGTAAAACACAGTATAATTAAGAAAATATGCTACGGTACTACCGGTTGCCGAACACTCCCTTCGATCATACGTAACTTCTAGAAGTTCGTAAAAAAAAGAAAGAAAAAACCAGAAGTCTGTCATTATTTTTTGTCCTTAGGCAACACCATTTTGGGTCAGATTGAATAAATAAAATAACCCAAAAAGTATAACATTCCATTAATTACCATTAATCATTCGGATGAAGTATTGTGGTAAGTATTATTGTAGCTCTTACTCTATGTAAAGAAGTTTACACTTGTGACTAGGATATTCATTGGACAGTCTAAAAATCGACCAACGAAGGGCCCAATTTCTCTCGTTAACTCTAGTCTCAGGATAGTTCGGATCCTCTTTTAACTCAGCTACTTAATTAGTATCCTTGCCACCTGCGCGGAGTGTGTAAAAACAATCGATCAGTTGATTTATTGAATGGATCACCGCTGTGTGAGCAAATAATATTGAAATGTGCCTCTTCATGTCCTGAAGTTCCGCAGTTTTGTACAAAAGTCGATGACGGGTAGACTTCTTGTAATCACTGCCGCTTTCGTATAACCATTTATCATTGTTGAATTTAATTGACGTTTCCATCGGTTTTTTTCATTATCTCTCCCTCTTTTACTGTTAGTAAAATTTTACTGAAATGGGAAAACGGAGAAGAAAGAAGCCAAAGATGCTGGCGACCGGATGTTGACCGGCTGACGTCATCCACTAGAGCCTCTTTGACAGGTTTCCGGGGCTGTGGGGCAGAGTCGTGCCATGCCCAGCTGTGTGCGTTCATGCGATCTGTTACATTTTATGCAGCTGATGTTGTTGTTGTAGTGTAAAATTGGTATGTCAAGTGAAAGTCTGTATACCCACTCATGACCATAGTCTAACTGTTGAATCCAGCCAGTGTCTTTTGCTACCGATCTGAGTTCGACTCGGGCTTGGACGGATGTTTCCTTAAATTATACAGCATGACATCAATCTAACATGCATCGTGAAATTTGTAACAACTAGGATAGCACAGACCAAGTTGGTCTATCTCTTAAGTAGATTCGCATCTCGCTTCCCTCGCCAACTCACAACACGCACACATATTCGGAAGGTACCCTCTCCCACAAGTATACATATTGTAGTAGAATATGTCTATAGTTTCGGAGCTGTAGGCTACTTGGGACGGTGAGGGCAACAAAAACATGAGATTTAAAACCAAAGTAATTTCTAAAACAACACATTCGACGATAGTGTTCGGTATCTCATTGTAAAGAGGATCTGTGTATCTAGCAACAAGAGTCTGACTTCTGTATGGCGTCATGGAGTGATGCAACACCGCCACCATCTTGAGTTAATAAAATCGCCGTGCCGCGTGGCTAACAGTAATGTAGCTGTGGACTTCGACGTGGTAGCATGCCATGTAGGTGTTGTTAGATTTGTCTCAGTGAGTTCTGCAAGTATATAGAAAAACAAATCGAACAGAGAACTTTAGAGAATACTGCTTTGGAACTCGTGGATATGGTTACTGATCTTGATGATCATGAAGAGGCTCCAGTGTGTCAATCGAAGCTCTCAAGATTGTGCCTGGTACAAGTATAGATTTAACTTCCGCTCGTAATATCGATGTACCGTATGTATGTTCCTTCTGATATCACAAACCCGTTATACATCGACTTTGTCTGGAAGATGTGTAAATATGTTCACAATTGTTTTTTGCTTATAGTTAAACGTCGTACTACGACATAGAAGGTTTTCGGCGACGCAAGAATATGAAAGGTTCAGGATTGGGAAGGACGCGGCCGTGGCCTTAATTAAGGTACAGCCCTAGTATTTGCATGGTTTGAAAATGGGGAAACCATGGAAAACCATCTTCAGGGATGCCGACGATGGGATTCGAACTCGCCCCTTCCCGAACGCGACCCTGCGCTCGGTTTGCTCACAGTTAAGAATTTCAATGTCAACAAATTAATTTCAAACCCAAGCTGACTAGATATTTTATTTCAACAATACTTGTCACGTGGTACGTATTGTACGTCAAAACTCGTGGTCATGATTCGGGTACAGCCCCCCTTCAATGTTTTTTGCAGAAAACGTTCTCCTTGGACACAAACTTTATGATGATCTTTTTCCACAGTTTCCGTTAGTACATGCTGTAGGGATTTAAATAGCTAAACAGCCTCTTGTCTGCTTAGTAACTGTTGTATACCAGAAGTCATCACCATAGGTTGTTCTGCCTTTCGGCAGGTCTTGTCGTGGCTGTGGCCTCCATATCACCCTGCCTTGTGCCCTTCTCTTTACTTCATCCTTATTTTCCTTTTCTCTGATCGCTGGATACCGTGGTTCAAATTCCGGTCCCTCCATGTCAGATTTGTGCTGGACAAAGCGGAGGCGGGACAGGTTTTTCTCCGGGTACTCCGGTTTTCCCTGTCATCTTTCATTCCAGCAGCACTCTCCATTATTATTTCATAGCATGGGAGTGGCGATCCATTGTACTAATAGCCTATATATGGTTCATTCATTACATTCCTGACCCGGTCACAAACTGGAAGACAGGCTGTAGGTTTTCAGTGTTGTTTAATAGCTGGGATCTCCTCTTTCCTATTCAGTCACTGCTCGACATGAGGTACCATGTCGTAGATATGCCCTATTCAATTTTGTTGTATGCCGGAAGTGAATGAGGAAAATTTTGAAGTAATGTCCCACTTGCTTACTTTCAGTGACCTGTATCCAAAATTACTTTTACTCTAATCTGACCCTATGTACTTGTAAGTAAGAGATTCAATGCAAAGGTGTATGATCGTCTACAGCAGTGGTATTCAAAGTGTGGTACGCGTACCACTAGGGGTACGCGGGATCGTCTCAAGGGCGTATACAAATGTATCGTAGCGTGTAACTATTTTCAGTGAGCAGTTCAGAAAAAGAGTTGATCTAGCTCATTTTCAATAAAATCTTGTTTTGATTTAGGTTTTTTTTCTACCACTACCCAGAGTCCCCTTTCCGAACTATTCGTTTCAAAATGTGTGTCAATTTGTATACCTCTCATTGACTAGGTATGTAAAAATGCTTACTTACGCTGCATTGCTCTTTTTAAATGTTTTGTTTCGAAATCCACTCATTCACTTCATTATTTTTCAGCAGCAGTGTATATAGTACAGTAGTAATTGTTGCATTAGTAATGATACCGCACTCGTGCAAATATATCGCTGCTAGGCAATGACAACCTCGAAATTCCACTCACAAGAAAACCCCGTTTCTCCATATCTATTTTGAAAACTTGCCGCATTGTCTTAGAAGGGAACGGAAGACTCCAGTGGTCAAGTTATTGGGCTATTATTGAGCAATGAAAATGCCTGGAACAGTTATCCGGCCATTGCTGACCGCTCAGTTTTGGGCTTCTGTAACTTTACTCCGAACGAGTTAGTAGGTTTCCTTTCCCCAGCGATGAAATAATACATTATTTATTGTTACTATTGGGAAACAGGGTGGTTATGTTGTAATCGCAAATATACTCGTACTTCGGTGGTACGGAGGTAAAACAAATTGGTTTTGGGGGTACGCGAACCAAATAGTTTAAATACCACTTGGTCCACAGTACAGTGTTTATTTGGACTTGCGCCTGTTGGCAGGTACGTATAGGCAACCAGCGATTAGCAACTGCTTGAAGGATAGCCGCACGTGCTTCCGTTACGGCGCAATACATTCTTCATACAGGACGTGTTTCTTTTCATGGCTCATGAATGCATTGTATCCTCATTGAAGTTTGTTGACAAAGAATCTTTAATCAACATCTAATGATGAGAGCTCTGAGTTCTTACGTGAAAATGCGAGATTCAAGGACGATGGATCTCGATATTGTAAAAATGTGATATATCGGTATGCCAACCGCTCATCCAGTGTCATTTTAGTAATTACGCGTCTCACGAGATGGTATATTCCATCATTTTTATAGCTCTTTTCGTCCGCCTCCGTAGCGTAACGGTTAGTACTATTAGCTGCCGTCCTCGGAGTCCCGGGTTCGATTCCTAGTACTGCCTGATATTTAAGAATGGGAGGAGGGCTGATATGTGGATAAATTGGTACGCACAGCTCGCGTCCATTTCGGGTGTGCCTGAAAAGAGCTGCACCACCTCCGGATGAGAACACGGGTTTACTGTCCGCACCCGTAGCGTAACAGTTAGCACTATTAGCTGCCGTCCTCGGTGGTCCGCATTCAGTTCCCGGTACTGTCAGAGATTTAAGAGTGGCAGGAGGGCTGGTATGTGGTTAAAATTAGATATGCAGCTCATCTTCAATGGGGCTGTGTCTGGAAAGAGCTGCACCGCCTTGGGGCGAGGACTCGAATTTACTTTACAGCTCTTTTCGAAGAAAAGTCAATTAGTGGATTGCTGGGAAAACCAAGAGATTATGTTATCACCCCCCCCCCCCCACCGACTAGCAGCCACATTTCATCTAATTTTTTGACTATATCACCGATTATACTGAAGTCATGTCTCCACAAAGTTAATGAAAACAGTCTATTATTTTCGGTGATATTGTTTTACATCAAATACTGTAAAATGAAATAGAATAAACTGAATTTAATTTTTCATACTCGATTATCAGAATTGGAATACTAGCTTCATTAACAGTGAGTTGTGGTTATTATTATTATTATACCTTACCCACCCATTTAATCTGTGCCCTTTCTCCACTATGGCCATCTTTGACAGTAATTTAAGACTTTTAAGACTTTCTGAAACTTTCGTCTCCGATGGTTAGATGGCTCTGGCATCTATTTTCTAGCGAACTCTGGTGGGCTGAGTCCCAGTTAATCGCCAGAAAAATGTAATTTGTTATAGTTTAAACCTTTTTTCTGGTTATTGCTTTACAGTTGGTAAACCTTTTTTCTGGTTATTGCTTTTTTATGTGCCGAAGATGTCAACACTACACGTGGTTCCTACTCTAATGTAATCTGCCTATCACATACCTGTAACTAAGTTCTCTAACCAATCAGAACTCAGGTTATTGAATGGAAATTCAGCCTATCAGCGCTCTGGAGCTAGAGCTTTTCCTGCGGATCTATTTAACGAGAGCGCTTTCCGGCCCTCTTGTCTGATTTGCTCCGGTGATTGAGTACGCGACTTGATGGTGGTTAGAGGGGTCAGAAGGCAGGGGATGCCCGGCTTGAAGAAGATCCATCACTAACAGGTAATGGCAGAATTTACCTAAATATGTGATTGTGCTGGCGTGTGTTCTGAGGGGAAGATTTCAGCTGTTTTCCTTAAAATACGAGGTATAATATGTAAATGTTCATTCTTCACTAGAATGTAGGACCTTCTGCGCAGTCTTCGGACTCTATTTATATTCCCTACTGGGGAAATATTTAATGTAAGGGAGCGCGAGTGGTTACCCTCGGAACTCTTCCCTTCTACTTTTGAGCTGGGTGACTAAAGATTTTCAACCTCTACATTTTGGAAATCTCTCTCGGCCTTTAAACGTTCCGCTTTTAGTAATCCTTTTTAGCATGGGATTAGCCTCACTCTCATCGGACCTAAAGCCCACTTAGGTTCTTGTCTTTTCCCGAAGGTTCTTTTAAGGAGTGCTGGGGTTTTGCCTCCTTCCCTTTAGTTAAGGGCCTGCATTCGCGAGTAACCATGTCTGCATTTTGGTTCCCTTGGGAAACAGTGCTTCACCCCTTTGTGAAATGTTGTAATTGATAAGCCCACCATGGGGCAGCCTGAGTATGAACATGATGAGGTGGGTTCACCCAATTGGTTACTAGTGTAATTCAGAATGTAACAAACGACTTATCGCCTTATTGAGGCTAGCCTCTATGTATTCGGAGTTCAGACTATAATGCTGTACCTGTTAGGATCAATTGTGCTATTTCTTGTGTAGGTTAATGACTGGGAGTTTCTTCCAATTAAAATTGTACCTGATTAAGGACTTCTAAGTCCAATGCATTGCTGGAGCTGACGAGCTCTTTGTTAAATATGAATATTCTCAAGTAATTTTTCAACTGCTTCTTGTTAAATCTGGATTTTAAGAAAGGAAAGAAATAAAATTTCCAATTTTTGTTCAAGTAAATTGATACTCTAAGTGGCCCCATGTCTAGCCATCACCCCTCGCGCTTCCTTACATCTACGTTCCACGATAAATCCCTGTAACTATTATTATTATTATTATTATTATTATTATTATTACAAGCAGATAATAGATTTCGTTATTGGACTGTCATAAACTGGAGGAGCAGTTGATATTGACTCATTAGAGAGACATTCAAGATCATAAACCTTACGGTAAAACATATTTCTACTTTGGTATTACGAATAGCTGTAGTTGATGGTGATTATGATTACAGATACAGGTGTATTGGGATAACTATATGATAACGTATTACATCATGTGATACTGTATTTTCCCATTTTTTAAGAGCTGAGTAACCCCTTCTCAGACTTGGCAAGGTCAACTACTGTTGCCTTGAAAAGCGATAAGCCTGAAGTCGTCTGCCAGAAAGTTTAATAACTAGATTTTCCCAACCCTTATTTGTATTTTCTTCCACACGCTGCCTGTGAGATCTTAAAAATTCACCTCTTGAAATGTTTACTGAGAAATTTGGATAGATTAAGATTTTTAACTAATCACACCGCATTAATATTTACGATGTGAATGAAGTGGGATGATTTCGGCTTAGCACGTTCAGGATTGTATATTTCTTGGCAAAATATCAGTGTGAAAGGAAATAAACCCATATTGAAAATAAATCTTCGTCTTAAATTGAATCAGGTCCAGCTTGTGTGTTAAGGAAGACAACTCTTGTGTAAAAATAGTGTAATAATCGGAATGCAGTTGGTGAATTTAGATTGATTGATTGATTGATTGATTGATTGATTGATCAGTTAGTAAAGGGTGGATTTATTTATTTATTTATTTATTTATTTATTTATTTATTTATTTATTTATTTATTTATTTATTTATTTATTTATTTATTTAATTTAAATGTTAGAAGATACATTGGCTTACCTTTTCCATTAAAAATGTAAAAATGATTTCATGTAGGTTCTATATTGGGTAGGTAAAGAACAAACAAAGCGATGACCAAGGTATCGATGTTCGTAATACTGGTATCGTACCAATCCCTACGTGTGATGGTGTCCGGGGTGGACTAATTTTGGGTACGCGGCGGTGTTGGGTGTAATCCCTTGCTCTGTGAGCGCTGGCGGCGCGCCAAGGACGTGATTGCCAATAAGTTATCGGGATCGACAGCGAGATGTGAAATTAAGAACCGGGAGATGGCGACTAAGTGAAAATGGAGGAAGGAAGTAAGGAAGCGATGGGAGAGAAAATTACAATCTAGTGGTGGTTGTTTCCAATGCCGATTGTAGGCGCGAGATGCTGAATAAATTAGGCTGTTATTCCAGGAGCATATTTCAGCATTTGATGGATGAAGGAAGGAAATTGATATTGATTTTCTTAAGGATTTTGTGAGTAATATCGACGTTGAGGACGTCCTTCGTTCAATCATGAAGCAGGATATTGTGATATTACACTTTTGCCGTGGAATTTATCAGGCTGCTGATTCGACATTTTATTTGTAAGATTTGGTAATTCTTGTTCTGAAACTCTATTAACTTGCAGAATTGGAGGAGATGAAACATTTAAAGTATGCGTTTTGGGATTTGATATTTTGACGTGAGTTACTTTTGTGATTGACTGTTGTACTCATAGCAAGATTTTTTTCCTTCAATTTCTCTTTTGAAACAGAACTCCTCTTTTAAGCAATTGAAATTTGCTGCGTGACCACACTAACACATAACAGAGTGACAATGGATATGAAGTGCATATTTCCTGCTAGTGATTTTTCAGAGACTGTGAAGAGATTTCGCCTGCGCTGGTAAATACACTTCTGTTTGTCCGTGACTCGTAAACATCCTCGAATACTGACAGCCTGGTCTGGTGTCGAATACTAAGTCTATAATAGTGAAGGTGTGCTTTTACACCCGTGCTTTCAATTAATGGTTACAAAGGATTGTTAGATAACATGTGTTTTCTGTTATAGATTTGTTTGTTTTCTACACCTCGATTATGAAACTTGATCTCTGTGAAAAATGTTGTTTCCACTCTCAATGAAGTGCACGTGCTTGTCTGAGTCATTTACGGTTGCCGTGATCAAGTGAGCCGGATTTTTTAAATGAAAAGGAATCAGTGCATATGCCCGTCGCCCAAGTTGGCTTGTGAACAAAGAGATCTATAATACTAGCGTGTCTCGGACGTGATAGCCGAGTGGCATCTTTGCTGGCTTCTCATCAGCAGGCATGTTTCGAATATCGGTTTTTGCATATGGGATTTTGGAAATAAAAATTCACGTCCTTGTGGCTCGGATTCAACATTACAAGGCCCAGTGACTATGATCGCAAAAGTAACAGTCACGTAAAACCGTAATGTTGCTTTCTTTCTTCAAGCGTTTCTTCGCTTTAATGGTATTCTCAGGCTCACTGTTTATTTATTATCGTATTTTTTTTATTGCCGGGAGTGTCCGAGGACATGTTCGGCTAGCTTGGTACAGGCCTTGTAAGCCGGACCCTTTTACGAGGCTGGACGGTATCTGCCTTGTATGGGAAATGCGTGTAATGGAGGAAAGTGTTGTGTGTGAGTTGCACGAATGTTCGGGACCGTACAAACTCCCATTGCCCGAGCCAGTGGAAAATCCATATAAGGTTAAAATCTCCGACCCTGCCGGGAATCGATCTCGGGGTCCTCTGGAGAGAAGGCGACTACGCCTGCCATTCAGCCGAGGAGTCGGGATCACTGTTGAGTGGTAACGAGTCTGGGACATGCAGTTTTTCCGCGAAGGTATCTACATAGCGTAACTTAAAAGAAAAATCCTTCTTAAACCGGTTCTATTTATATTTAATGTTTAAAGAACTTTCAAACTTTAGGACCATGAATCATTTTCTATGGTTTTCAAAATTCATAATTTACCTATGTGATAATTAGATGAAATTTGCTCCTCTAAACGTCTTCATCTGAAGAGAAGTCTTCTCAGTCCGAATCTTGTCAGTAAAAATAATGATCCAATGAGTTGGGTGGAAGTGACTTTGTTCTTCGTCTTCGGTGGAATGTCTTATCTGGCGCTCCAGGGTCAGTAGAAAGTGTGGCATGTATTGATAGCACAAAGGTGGGTGGAACGAGCCGCCCCGACTCGTGGACAGATCGGATTAGATAGGGTGTGTCTCTATTGCTGGACGAGCAGGCGTCTTCTTTAGTTTCTCATTTCTCGGAGTAGCGTAGAACAAGGGCTAATCTGGGTGGGACTGGAGTGTGACTCTTTGTTGTGCAGGATCGCTGAGGGTGAGAGAAGCAGATTGCACGTGGAGCAGATTACAGGAGGGCGAAGTGGCACGGTGCAGCGAGCGTCCAGTCATCTTCTCTTCCGTGAAGAGTACAATGTCGAAAATTATTTTTATTTACTTTTGGAATTTGCAGGATTGCCAGTTTTCGTTGTAAAATTGTCTGAAACGTGAGTATTTAAGGGAAATTAGTGTAAAGACGAAACAGTATGTGATAAAGATTCGATCGCTGTTCGCTCCAGTGGCATTAATGAACTGATTGCATTTTGTCCACAGAATTCTTGGCTCGAGCGTCTCTGGAAAATGTAAGTTTATATTAGAGCCTTGCCGACTGGCATAGTCACTGGGTTCTCACCGAGGCGGCCGCGGTTCAAATCCCGGGTAACGGAGTGGAATTTCAAAATAAAAGTGCATACCCTGTGATTCGGTTTCCACGTAAAACTGGAGATCTCTTGGTTACGCTCACAATATCAATAGTCACGTAAAACCATAAGCTTCCTTGCTTTTTCTTTGAAGGTCGGAGAACTTTCATGTCAAAAATATGAAAATGACTACATTAGCGGATAGATTCTTAAGTGATGTAAAGGCCTCCATTTCTATCTCTCCATGAATTCTCCGACATTGTTATGGTTATGGTGGTGGTTTTAATTGTTGCTTTATGTCACACCGCCTCAGAGAGATCTTATGTCGATGATGAGATAGGACAGGTACGGTGACCATGCATTTGATTAAGGTGCAGTCCCAGTATTTGACTGTTGTAAAAGTGGGAAACCACGGAAAACCACTTTCTGGTCTGCCGATAGTAGAGTTCGAACCCACTATATCCCGAATGCAAGCTAATAGCTACACGCCTCGAACCACATAGCCAACTCACTTGGTTGATTATGGTGTATGCTGATAGTTGGTGCTCATTAGATTACTAAATCTCGTACGATTATGATAATGATGTGATGATGACATCCTTCTTATTGCCATAAGAGTTTGATTATGTATATGAACCGATAACTTTATAGAAAAAGAAAATATAAGAGAAAATTCACAACCTAAGGATGTGCGTCAGTGGGCCTAATTGCCAAGGGAGAGTGTTGAGTTATTGAGTATATTGCATGCTCTCTTTGCCAACTGGTGCTGGAGATGCGGATCAGTTAGTCATTATTTTGTGTTAGCCTCTTTTAACTTTTCGAGGGAAATATTTATTCAGATCGCTGTCGTAACAGAGCATGGAATGAAGGATAGGTTCGTAAGGCAATCAAGGGCATTTATACTGGCAATCAGAATACAGTTGTAGAATGAGTTCTTGGTTCAGAGTCGTTACAAGGAGTCTTTCACCTATATTAGTCGTCATATATAACTTACATGAGCCGGGCCGAGTAGCTGGGACAGAGCGCTGGCCTTCCGAGCACAAGTTGCCAGGTTCGATCTTCAAATACTGCTGCGGGACAAAATGTCGGCACTTTGGCATCTCCGAAAACCGTAAAAGTAGTTAGTAAAATAATAGTAAATCATTATTTATAACACGCGAATCAACTACTGCTACAGAAAGCCATAAAAAAGCAAGAAGGTATTAATTCAGTCGATTGAAAATTTAGAAATGCGTTGTGCGTCTGCGGACTACTTTGTTGTAATGACAGACTCTTCTGAAGACTTTCTATCCCTCTAGTTTCAGACCGACTTGGAATATGGGAGTTAAAATCTTACACATAACTGGAGATAACAGATGTGAAAGTGGTGATAACGATTTCTATTAAAAGGTGTGGAAAGAGTAATAAGAGGGCTCACGCATTTTAATATCTTTATATTAGGAATGAACTCGATGGTTGAAGCTGTGGCTATGGACCGACTTCGGTAGTGGAAACTCATCTTAGCATGACTCACGATTTATAGTTCTATTCTTTGTAGGCGAACTAGGAACATATTCACCAACAACCCCAAAAGTAAAATGGCTAAGTTTAGGGTTTTCTAAATGACAGAACTAATAACACATTTCAGGCCAGTATTAACACGTCTTGTCATAAGTGGTAGAACGATGACAGCTCACCCTAGTTACATCAAGGGGCTAGTGACCCTTGTGTCACCGACTGGTGACGTGTTTAAGCATGGCAACCCCGCTACACTTCTCTAATCGCGTACTTCCGGGATGTCGTCTGTCAGAAGGGCGGGCACGCAAATCACGTGATCCATGAGTAGAATCAGTACTCTGATTGGGTGCAACCCCCCTTCTGATTTAATGCACGCTAGACTAACTCTTCATCACTAATCCAAACACGTTCTGATTAGAATTCCATTACGGGCACGTAAGGTTTACTTGTTTTAACGTGAATGAGAAGAGCTTCTCTTAATACGTTATAGACAGATAAATTTTGCGCTCTGTGTAACCTTCCTAGAGCATTTTTCGGCAATACTCTTTCAGTCTCCCACAGTATTTACTTTTTTTTGCTAGTGGCTTTACGTCGCCCCGACACAGATAGGTCTTATGGCGACGATGGGATAGGAAAGGCCTAGGAAATGGAAGGAATTGGCCGTGGCCTTAATGAAGGTACAGGCCCGGCATTTGCCTGGTGTGAAAATGGGAAACCACGGAAAACCATCTTCAGGGCTGCCGACAGTGGGACTCGAACGCACTGTCTCCCGATTACTGGATACTGGTCGCTCTTAATCGACTGCATCTATCGAGCTCGGTACAGCATTTACTTGCAGGATGTCCCCATTAATTTAAAGTATTTTGCATCTCGCTATTACGGACTGTTTCTGATGCATTGAGCAGTTCCTGAACTGAATGAGAGAAGGAAGGTGTTGTTAGTCCGCCTATACATCTGTCTATTATTATTGGCAAAGACATCGCAGTTGGAAAATATCCCGGTGGCAATGGTCACTTACAGTAGTGTGATAATAAAGTTAAAACATAATTACCCAACAACTACAGCAAGAGTAGGCTTACAACAAGCAATACCATGGAAAGAAAATACTACTAGTTTAACATTTTAACATTTTAAATCCAGCATCATCGTATAGGTACAGATGCACACACAACTTTTCTGGGCTTAACACTATAACTTACAACAACAACAAAAACCAGAGTACGACAAGCAATTCCACGGAAAGAAAATATTACAAGTAATACTACTAGCTTTTACATTCTATATCCAGCATTAGCATACACAAATTCACACACAACTTTAGTATTTCCATTGCTTAACGCTACGACTTACAATACTATAGGTTGAGCTTCACATTACAACACCGTCATATACAAATTCACAAGAACCTTAATTATTTCAAAATTTTACACTATGACTTACAGTACATTGAGCGGTCCAGTTACTATTATCTTAGTATTGTAAATACAGCACTTTCATATACAATTTCACATTACCTTAAATAATTATTAAATAATTCTAAATAATTTAAAAGCCCTAAACGTTGTAATTTTAGTTTTAGGGTTAGTGGTGAGTTTGTTTCTAGTTCGTCTATACAAGTAATAGAGCTATAATTCGGTGAGTATTGCTAAATATTCAGTCATTTTTTCGAAGTGGTCAAATATTTAATGCTGAGGATTCCTGTGTATATTGTTAATCATATTGACGTAACTGTTGTATTGAAATTGTAGGCTTGTAGAGAAGCTTAATAACACCTGATAAAGTTACATTAATAACACTTGAAGTGAGCTGTAATTATTTTACTTTATCGTGTCATAAAGTTCCAAAAAATATATAACTGATACATACAAGGATGTGTGCTATAGTTACGTAAATTTTACCCTCTTCATTTTTATTATAATATGCAGTGATAATACTTCTCCACTTTTAAACATATCTATGGACCAATCAAATGGCCGCGTGGTTTGGGTCACATAGCTGTGAGCTTGCATTCGGGAGACAGTAGGTTCAAACCCCACTTCACACCAAGCAACTGTCCAGGCTATACCTGAATTAAGGCCACGGCCGCTTTCTTCTCACTCCTAGCTCGTTCCTATCTCCTCGTCGCCATAAGACCTATCTGTGTTGGTGCGACGTAAAGCATATTGTAGACTAAAAATATCTGTGGTGACTTTCAGCGCAGAACTTCAAGTTACTCTTCTAATAACATTTCCTTGTACCGTCTACTCTCATAAATTGAACACTGTTCCCTCTCTGTTGAAGTGTGAGCACTTCAATGGGAAGACCTAGATGTATGTTCTTCTGGCCAGCAGAACCTAGTTGATTTTATAGAGACTGAAAACCGAGTGCTATATTGATACCTAATTTTTCAGACATTGAATAGAGAAGGAAGGAGGACATGATGTGACGGCTGTAACACAGTGGACAATTAAATTGCTACTCGGGGTCACAGCCGCATCGTTCGTTCAATAAAAGAGAACATTCTCGCGTAAGGACCATATTACAGTAGAGTGCTCTGGTGGTCGTAGATCAGCACAGATGAGGTGAGTGGTGGTTAGTGACTGTTCTACTCGACGCCTAGGAAGTCTTTCATTTTCACTCCCTTCGTGGCCCTTGTCTTTCTTTGGCCGATGTCTTCATTTTTCGAAGTGTCGGATCCCTTCCATTTTTTCCTCTGATTAGGCCTACTGTTATATAGAGGATGGTTGCCTAGTTGTACTTCCTCTTAAAACAAGTTCTAATGCAACGAGGTAATAATAATAATAATAATAATAATAATAATAATAATAATAATAATAACAAATGAATATTAACATTATATATGATACCATTTACGATTTATGAATAATAATAATAATAATAATTGGTTTTACGTTCTACTAACTACTTTTTCGGTTTTTGCACACGCTGAGATGCCAGAATTACAATGTACAATATCTTCCTTGCATTGAATAGGGTTCAGAGATACGGCTACCGTGTTGAGAAGGTAGCAACTATGTCACTGAGCGCTCACACGCTCGGTCATGTTTCAAATAGTACGTATTAATCGAAAATATGAACTATAACATTTTTGGAATTTAAAGTGGGATACTGTGTTGTTGGGTTTTTTCCTCTGTAAGTAGCTTTTCTCGCTTCTGTTCTTCGGGTGGCACCATTTAGACTAGTGGCCTTGGTTTGTTCCTTGCTATGGATGTGATTTTGATTCGAAGAGCCTAGAATGTCTTCTCCTTTCGTGTCTCTCATTTTCGTCAAGTTCAAAGAGACTGAGGGTAATTAAGAAACCAAGGAGTCATTGCTAGGAAACTAGTTTAAAAGGACGCCAACTCAGTTTGTCGTCGCGCCATTGGGTCGTGAAGCTAACAAAGCTCCATTTGGCGAACAATAGCGGCGATTCCCTTCAATACCTACATTACTTCTGACGAGTAGTGAGGCTAAATATTATGAAGAATTGTCGAACTGTTTATGGTTCTGTAAATTCATTTTCAAAAGATCGAGAGAGTTAATTTAACAGAAATGTATAGACGTGTGTCTTAGGTTAATAAGAACGTGAACTACGGGTAAATTAGGATTACGGGTAATTGTGAAAATTACGTAATGAAGGTTCATTATAGACAAGAAAATAACGCCGCAATTCTAGTCCTTCAGAGAGGTACTGTTGATACATATTTCGAAACTAGGTTTTATAAAATAAATATAGTATAATGAAAAGTGTTTTTAATTTCCATGCTCTTGATTATTATGTATTTTGTGTGTGATAAGAGTACATGTAAATAGTTATCCCGCTCCCATCGCGATAGAATTTTCCACAAAACCACTGGAACCTCGGTCATTTTCCTGACATTTTAAGGGAATCAAATTCAGTTGACTCCAAGAGTCATATTAAAATATAAATTGTCTGTGTTAGCGATTACGGATGTGTGTTAGTTTTTGAAATACCAGAGGTAGGTTGCTCTATTTTAGATCATGGTCGCTTGTCATTATTAGAATTTGCGTCGAGGTTGAAATTCCAAGTCTGTCTCGCGTAGCATTTACGGCGATGTTGGAATACCTGAATGCAACGGTATCACCCTATGATCTGATCATTCCAAAGGGGTCCTTGATGATGTGCAATATGAGACATAGATCTACCCCATGGTCTTCAAATCATTCAGTACATTTTTAAAGGGGGTCCTTGACGATATGCAACAACAAAGATCATGCCTAAAGAAGATAATTTGTAAAGATCATTTGTGTCCGTTTAGACACAATGTCCTATTAACGATTAAGTTGTAAATATATAAACTCTAAACCCTTGCGAGAGCTGTTTTAATACTACAGTTTTTTTCTGAAAAGGAATGGTAACACTAATCAACAAGTTTCTTTCTCAGACTGATATTACCTGAAAAGTCAGAAACTCATCAATCTTTGTGTTACGGATGTGTGTGTCCCTTAGTTCAAAGGTACAGTATAATTTTATATGTTAATAATAGTTCATTTTTGGTACATATGAGGGGCTTGAGACACCACAGTCAACTGTCCCGTGCACGTAGTGCCTAGGAAATGTCTGATAACCCTTATGTTGGTGTTTGTAATTTGATTGTCTTGGAATGTGAAGTAAGCTTAGTATTTCGTTTTAGATAACGTTCCAACATTTTCCTTGAGTTTCAAGTGTGAAGCTGTGGAAAAACTACTTCCCTTCTCCGTTGTGTTCTTGAGGGAATATTAAATTCGTGGTAGACTAAGCTGGCTGAGGCAGAAATTGTCGAGCCTACAGTTCGACTTGAATAGCCACCTGCACAACATATGCAAGTCGACAAAAACGGGAAAGACATTTTAAGAGCCAGCCATAGCATATTTTTAAAATAAGTACATTTTGCAGAGCGTCGAATGGCAGGTTACTTTCTAGGTTCTCGGGAAATCACCCGAAAACTGTCAACTTGTTTGAGAGGGCGCACAGTGATCGACCAATGGACAAAAATAAAAAGAATAAAGATTGTATCTTAAGTGTGCATAGCACGGAATGAATTACAATTGATTGCTAAGATGGATACTCGCTGTGGGTGGGGGACGCAGACGAAGAATACACCCACGGTATCCCCTGCCTATCGTAAGAGGCGACTAAAAGGGGCGACCAAGGGATGATTGAATTAGAACCACGAGACTACTTGTAATTAGTACCATCACGCGGGGAAAGTCATGGGTCGCCTTTACTTACGAGTAGTACCACTATGTTAGGTACACAATAGGTTTGTTATTAGTTGCAGCAGAGCGGTTCACTGTGGGTTTCCAGTACCTGTGATTAGTACCACTATATGCGGAACCTCACGGGCTTACGCTGCCTGTGGTTTGTACCATTATGTGAGAAACACCACGGGTCTGGGCGTTGCCTGTGATTAGTACCACTATATGAGCGACACTGTTGGTCTGCGTTGCCTGTGATTTGTACCCACTGTGTAAGGAACACCACGGGATAGAACGAGTCTCTGTGATTAGTACACCTACGTGAGGTGCACCGTGGGTTTGCGTTGTCTACGAGTGGCGCCATTATGCGAGAAACACCATAGATCTGCGTTACCTGGACGACGTACAATACTTGTGAATAGTACCATAATGTTTGGAACACCGTGAGTTTACGCTACCTTTGATTAGTACCGCAACTTGAGAAATAGCATGGTTCTACTTCTCTAGCGTTAAGTGCCATTATGAGGGACCGTTGACCTGGATATTAAACCCCTTTAGACAACAAGCACAATCCATTCAGGATTGTCCCTTGGTCAGTAATATTGTTTCTGGGAAGGTGAGGTATTGCGGGTTGGATCCACTGATTGTTTTAAATTCATATTCATCCATTCATTCTTCGTCATCACGATTTGAATTTTGGTCAGTGGATGAATTTTTTATTTTTAAATTGGCATTGCATTTCGTCTCATTTCGTACCATTTGGGGCCGATGACCTAGATGTTAGGTTCCTTTAAACAACAAGCATCATCATCATCATCAGCAGCAGCATCATCAGCTAAGATGGAAAACCCAGGTCGCAAACAGATGATACTCCCAGTCAACAGACTGAGTGCTCCAATGGATACTATTCGACCAAAACCCGAGTCGTTACCTCCCCACTTGCCAGTCAACTCGTCCAGCGTGTGCGTCGGTGTTTGAGACCACTGTAAAGACTGAGGCTTTTTGTTACCAGTGGACAGTTTTTGTACAGGTTCGTGCTTTTTCTTTTATGACGAACTTTTCGTAAACATGTTTTCTCTGGTATATCACGGATATCTAAAAAAAAGCCAAAACATGTATCGAGATCTGTGCAGTAATATCTTTCTCTAACATTTGATTTCTCTTTAGCTTTATCAGTACTCTGTGTGCATTTGTCCGCAAGTTTGACTTTTATGGCGTATTTTTCAGGAGAATGCATCATGAAATACCAATACATTTTTGAAAGGTGGATGTCAACCACCGATGCTAGTCGAAAGAAGGCGGAAATTCTGAAGGCTATGTGTAGTGCTTATAAACTTGAAAACTGCACAGAAGTAGTGTACAGTAGTTTACGTAAATTTAGTGAATTACTGCACGTGACTTTGAGCAAAAAATGGCGGATGTTTCACAGGGTTCGGTCAGTGTTTTCTGCCAAACATTCAGAGTGGCTCGATCGTGCGGGTACGCTCCCGGACTAAGTAACAAAATTGATAACTGCTCTCTGCCAGAGTAAAGTGAAGACTGATGGAGCTTACTTTGCTCGCGGTAGACCCTGTACACAGTTCGAGGACTGTTGGCTAAAAATAAATAAAAGGCGTGTAGAACCTACCTCAAAGTGGTGTATTACTTTTCGGAAAGATCGATATCTACAAGTACAAACAAGGAACAAAAGAAAGCTAGTCTACAGAGTCGCTAAAAGATGTTCCGTAGGACTGGATTCGGAAGAGCCTTTAGAAGCCCTCCACAAAGTCTTCCGCCACACTAGGTTAAAACATACACAGAAAACTTCTCGTAGACTGTTATGGTGATGACTGATAAGAGGAAAATCCAGACATGTTGAAGTCATATAATTAATTAATTTTCATTATATTTTCAGTGTTCATACTTATGTTTACAAGTGCCTTGTAAAGTTTGATACGGGACTCTCGGACGAGATAGTATATATATATATTTACAGTTGTAAAGTTCAACGACGGCAAACATATTTGTGTAGGTCTAACTGGCCAGTGAGCGCCTTCACAGACAATAAACACGTGAAGAAAACATTATTTCTATGTTTGTCCACTACTCCCACAGGATCGTCGCAATTGTAAACATATAATTATAGCATGATAAATGATTCAGTTGCTATTTTAAGAAATCATTTGCATGACACTCAAGATATCTACAGTTTCCCAACAAATATGTTCTTTTTAAATTAAATGTATACATCTTCATTGTAGACTTATGCCTTTCAGCGTTCAGTCTGCAAGCTTTTGTGAATTAAATGATTAGTTGAAAAGAAACAGTATCTGCTATTTTAAGTTGATAAGATCCAACTTTAATCAATATAAAATGCACTACTTTGTCGAAAGACAAAGCTCCATCCCTAGGGCGTAAAGGAAGATGAACTGGACAGTCTGTATATTGTACAATAATCCGAACTAATTGGGGCCTGTTTGGACTAGCAAATTTTCGGTTTATCATAATGTTCTCCTGAAATCTATCATTGCATTTCTGTGGAACCACACACTACTAAGCCCAATTAAATTTGTTACATAACGTTACTTCGATTTCTGACTCAAAATACTATAGCAGTGGAATATAATTTTATTCTTATTTCATACACGATTAATAAAAATACAACTTCAGAAATGCATTTTTCATTTCGTTACGACTTAAATATTTAATTTACCAATAGTTATTGGGTATAGGAAAATGCTTTTTTTCCACCCTATCAAAATATATTTTGCTACCCTGGCTCTGTTGGTTCCGTGTTGTCTCTATAGTTGTGGTAACATTATGATGGAGGTATAGAGGCTCCCTGGAGAGCAGAGGGCTTGGCGATCTCGTTAACAACAAAATTATGATAACGAAGGGGAGAGAAGGGAGGAACCGACGGAAATTAATAAATATATCGGAGAACAAGTTTTAAATTGGATTAAGGCTACCAGTTTCTGTTCTGTAAAATATTTATCACGGAAATATAGATGTACCTCCGGGGAAATGAAATAAAACAACTTTCTCTTGCGAGGAAATTAAATAGCTTCACACTGTTACTTTGTAGAAATGGTGCAGGAGTGCATTCATTGACCTGATCTTAACCGCATATTAGCTCTTATTTCTGTTGAGCCCTATGTCTCTTAGATCCACCTATTATTATTATTATTATTATTATTATTATTATTATTATTATTATTATTATTATTACGCAGAGTTTCAGAAAGGGATAGGTGAAGGCCTTTCTGTGGTACCTTCAGACCATTATTCAGACCTAGAGACATTTGGCTCGTCTCAAGGTTACTAACTTGAAAAATTAAAGGGTACATGCGATAAATAGTAAATTAAAAGTAAGCTTGTCTCCATCTCTCTCTCTCTCTTTCTCTCAGAAAGGTACGTAGGCTACTTAACGTAGGTGGTTAAGCATTCATTCTCTGTCCTCAGGATTGCGAGATCGAATCCCAGCACAGTCAGTGGGTATGTATGATATTTAAGAGGCCTGTGTCGGTTGATATATTCGGACGACAAAACGAAACCTTAGAACAAATTCCAGAACTGTCGTCTGTTGAAATCTATAGTAATTGAAGAGACGTAAAACAGCTGTTTCCTGTTGAAAACCAAGACCTCACATATACATGTTCCTGATGGGTGTGGACTCGGGGTCAGTCTCATCCGGCTTCATCTGCAAATAATTTTCGCTTCACGTTCGGTTCAGTATCATTTTGATACACAGCCCATTTGTTTGAGTTCTTAATCTGAAGTCCTTTTATGACGCCGTTAAAACCAAGCCTCAACGCCTTCAAGGGCGAATAACGCGTTTTATTGTTCCCGGCTACCTTCTGCTATAAAGAGCGTATATTTGTGGCAGTTCAAACACACATGCATTTCCCTCGACAGTATTCAGTTCTGTTAACACCGTCCATCTATAGCTAAGGTAACACTTAATAACATCAAAGGCCAATCCTATGATGGGAGGAGGTCCTGGATTCGATTAGAGGCCAGTCTAAGGATTTTAATTCTGGACTAAAGTCTAGAACAGAGCTCACTGAGCCTCATGAGACCAACAAAGGAGCTCTCTGACATGAGATGCAGCGGAACAGGTCGCGAAAGCCAAGCAATGCGGCTAAGGAAGTAGTCACACAGACCACTTAACATTCCAATATCTGCCGGCCAACTGGCTTGGCAGCAGTCGTCTTGGTAGGCCAAGGCCCTTAACGGGCTGTTATTTATTTATTTATTTATTTATTTATTTATTTATTTATTTATTTATTTATTTATTTATTTATTTATTTATTTATTTATTTATTTATTTATTTATTTATTTATTTATTTATTTATTTATTTATTTATTTCTGTAGTTAGTTAGTTATTTAGTTAGTTAAGTAGTTAGTTGGGTGGTGGTAGTTACAACAGCAAAGCAGAGCTGTCTCGTTACAGGCCTCGAAAAGCTCTTGAAGGAATGGAACGCGAAGGCTCCTACTATCTGTAACGTCGGTTTGAAGCGATCTCTATACCCGTCCGCCTTTGCCCCCGGGAATTAACTTGGTACTCAGTTTTGGTGTGGGCTAAGTCAGCCTCAGGGCCACGTGCTTCTGAAACACACCTTTACCACTTCGGCTAGGCAACCCCTACTTAGTAATTGCAGAGGAAGAGGAAATAATTCAAAAATGACCAATATACTGTATTTCTAAAAAATCTCAAAATATGTCCAAGATATAAATCATGGATTATATATGTTTCTTTAATAAAACTAACTTCACATTTCCTGGCACTAATATTTGTACACGACATTGTATTTCTCTGTCGCTACTACGTTGAGAAATGACTTTGTGCTGTAGTTCATTGTCTACTTTTCTCAAACATTTTCTGCTCATCATTCTACAACATTTTAATTTAAAATAACACTCGAAAATATTGTACACATTTTGTATTTTTAAGAAATCTGAGCCTTTTAGTATTGTCTTAATAATGTATCCCTTTTTATTTTTGTTGATAAATATATGGTTTTCAATGTCCCTGCATCACATCCGAATTCAGTATAGGCCTACAGTTCATCGCCGACTGTTTTGCATTATGTGTGTTAACATTTTGTCCAGTGCTCTCAAAATAAACTCTATATTCCAAATTTAGAATACCAGTTTTCTTAAAGAGGGGGACTCAAAATAATATACCACTTCTTTTAGTATTCTAAAATTTTCTACATCTTTCTTAAATTTCCATACCTTACGAAAGCATTTTGTTGCGGCCTGCGTTATATTATTAGTAAATCATGGGATAAGGCGGAGAAATATGACGCAAAGACTAATCGAGTCCCGACGACTTCAGATGAGATTTTAAATAGGACAGGCGCGTAGCACTTGGCCTAAAATCGCGACGAAGTCGTAAACGGGGCATACTATATAGGTAATTCCACAGATTCCCCGTAAACTTGGGAAGGTAGCGTTCAAAATACTGCTAAAACTTGAAAGTGTAGAAATATTGAACCCCACCGTTAAGGTCGCGAAGTGATGCGAGGTTGTTTTCGACCATTTTGACAAAATTGGGATGATTGGTAACCCTACCTTTTAAACCGTCTTCTCTGATGTATGTCTTTCTTTCTCTTTCCTTTGAACCATCCATGTCGTAATAACGTGACCGTGCTCGTCTCACTGGGAGAGCGGGTGGACTGTGGGTGAATTTGCTTTGCTTCGAACTTACAAGTGGTGGATTTATGCATTGATTTTAGTTCGTTACCTCTTTGATTTCCCCTCTTTTTATAAATTATGTTTCCAATGCTGTAATTTTTATAATATTACGTCCTTTTCATGTCTTGCTTAAACAATCATTATTTTACAAATTTCTCTACACTTTAATTTTATGATCAGTTCTCACATCATCATGTAGTTTCTTCTTCGGACTATGTTGACACCAAACTTATGGAGACTCCATATTTAATGACTTAATCATTGTGTGTTTAGGATAATGTTTATATATGATATCTCTGTTTTGAAATCGGACGTATCTCTAGAGGCCGTCCTAGAATTCACGTACTGTATGCCATATTATCTCTCTCTGTGTGTGTGTGTGTGTGTGTGTGTGTGTGTGTGTGTGTGTGTGTCCCGGTGGGGTTTGGGGATGAGTTAGGGCCTCAATATATACCGGTACCAGTCTATACTCATTTATTTTCACTGTTCATGATCACCATTTCGTATGTAGGAACCTTAGAACATTGTATTGCAAGTTCAGAGAATGTATTTATCTATAGATATAAAAAGTTTACTAAAAACATGTTTTCCAGTCCGTCCAGCCGTTCTGCTGGACCTATTTGCTTCATTCTGTTTTATTCTGTCCGGAATTGCCTACCTGCCGACATTGATAGGTCTCTAAGTTAAGTCAGCTTTGAGTAATTGAATCGATTATTTCAGAAACCAGGCGCGCCAAGTCTGTCATTTTTGGGAAAATTAAAAAAAAACTATCTAGCAACAGACAAAATGTTATTGTAGGGGTTTTAATATTTTAGCTTGAAAGTATTATACCATTTAATAATTTCTATCTAAGGAAAACTATTTTGTGCTTATTAACTTTGCTGTAAAAAAATCCGAAACATTTCCCACTTAACTGGTTTCTGAAAAAAACGAGAGTTGCAAACATATTTTTTGTGGGATAATTCTTGAATTTTGAAAGGATTTTGTCATAAACTCCATATTTGTCGAAACAGAAAATATTTGAATAGGTTTAGACTACAAATATAGTTATTAAAAGGATGAAATCAGCAATGTCTGCTTATTATAATACTTTCAAGCTAAAATATTAAAACCCATACCATAACATTTTGTCTGTTACTAGATAGGATTTTTTTTTCATTTTCCCAAAAATGACAGACTTGGCGCGCCTGGTTTCTGAAATAATCGATTCATAAACAATCCTCATAAACAAACTCCACACCATGTTCTGTCCCTGTAGTAGGCCATTGTAAAATGCTGTCCTAAAACTGTTCATATCCTATCATGTAAGGTTTTAAGGCATTTAGGTCACGTATCTTCTTGATATGCCGGTCCCTTGGTGTAGGGGTAGCGTGCCTGCCTCTTACCCGGAGGTCCCGGGTGCTGACCGCACGACACCTCGTGATCTGCAGGCCTTCGGGCTGAGCAGCGGTCGCTTATTAGGCCAAGGCCCTTCAAGGGCTGTAGTGCCATGGGGTTTGGTTTGGTTTGGATCTTCTTGATATTGATGGGCACATAAAACAAACAATAACAAAGAATAATGTAGGGCTCAGACCAGGTATTTCCTTTCCTGAGTAAGAAAGATAACCTTCTCCTTTTATCCTGGCATTTCGAATAATATTACGTGTGTGAGTTTGTGTGTCTACCACTCCTCGTTTCCTTTTTGATACAGGTTCGTCTTCTGAACATTCAGACATATCACTACCGGTACTATTATAAAAACACTGCACTAAACAAAAGAAACACTTTTCAATCAGTTGTTCAGAAAACTACGAATATGCCATTCAAGAAATACAACAATGACAATATAAACAGTTGAACAGCTGACTGCTCTGGATTCAGAGCAGCAGCGCCAACCGGCAAGGTGCGGCACATAACAAAATGTACCAGCAGTTGACTGCAGAAACCAGCCAAGTGGTGTCACTTAACTGGTTTCTGAACTAAATACGAAATTCAACGTAATGCCTGACCATTATAGGAGAACGTTTCTTGACTTGTTTCAGCACCAAAATGTTCGTATACCCTCCTAGTAACATATTCTGCAATTAATTCATTTTTTCATTTTTTGGCACTTGACTGCTTTCTGAAATAATCGATTCAATTCTGCAGGCGAAGGCTGTACTCAGCGGGTTGCATTCAGTTAAGGAGCAATATCTGTACGTAAGGATATTGGCGAAGTTAAACGATTGAAAATGACGGGTGTCTATAATCAGACCTACAATTTCAACCAAACTTGGTACACATATAACTTACTATCTGGAAAAAAATTCTGTGAGGGTAAGGCAACCCTAGCACCCCTTACAATTGGAGGTTGGGAGGAACTGACATACTGGAATAATCAAAATCCACCAATATTACTGTCGAATCCATACTTTTCGGGGTCGCTGACATGAATAGTGACACTCCGAATGCTGTGTAAGACTCCATCGGCAATTGGAGGTTGGGGTAAACAAGGGTGGAAAAGAAAATGTCCCAAAATGACCGAGATTATGGAGGTATGTGCGTATGTTCCAGCACAGCTTTCAACTCAACCAAACTTGATACACGGATGACTTACTATCGGGTGAAAAATACACCCCTAGAACCCCTACGGTTTGGGGTTGGAAGGGAGCGACATGTAAACATAATCGAAAACAACCAATATCAGTGTCGAATCCATACTTCGCCGAGATGAATTGTGACACTCTGGATACCGTGTAAGTCCAAGCGTGTAAGTCCAAGTTCGCCCTCCATCGGCTTGGGGGGAAGAAGGGTTGAAAATGTCAAAATGACCGAGATAAGCGTTGAATCCACATTTTTCGGTTCGCTAGGCTGACTAGTGATAGTCCTAATGACAGTTGGAATGTTGTAGCGTGACGCGTAAATACACTGATCACTTATTTTTATTACTTATTTGAAAAGATCAGCAGCTCCCCAGACAATATGGGCAGCAACAATATGCCAAACAAAATAATCTAAAACTAAAACTTTAAATTAAAAACACAACACTTAACTCTGAAACTACAAAATATTTCGTAAAATATCAATCAATGTTTCAATAAAGAAATTACAAAAATTCACTTATCACATAATCAGCAGGTAATACAAATCCTAAAAGTGAACATTCACAAAAGTACCCGGGCAGCGCATGGAGCAATTTCATATCAAGACCTATATATAACGAATGCTGCGAGGCAGCAGTGACCCTCTAGTTACATATAAGAAGGTTGGAACTTAAATAGTGGCAACTATTTATTTACAACAGATACAAAAGAGTTACGTGTTAGCAACTTTTACTGTCCTTCAGTGTAGACACCAGCGTTGTGTATAACCCGTTGCCAGCAATGTGGAAGTCGTAGTATATCTTTAGCAGAACCTGCAAATGGAGCGGTCTACTGCCTGTCGAATCTCTGCAACTGTTCTGAAGCGTTTATCACGAATCGTCTGGTTACGATCACTGTCCAGTAACGCGGCAAGAGCATGCACTTCTTCTTCACTGACGCTCGTAGGACGACCTGCCCGATGAATGTCAGCCACAGTTTGCGGACCATCCTTGAAGGAGTTTACCAAACATGCCACTGTTCTGTAAAGACATGCAGATTCCCCTCAAGCCTCTTGAAGACATTGATGACACTGTCGTGCTGTACGACCTCTGGCACATTCAGTCTTGATCCAACTCCGTTGTACCTGTTTGGGAAACATAGAGACAACGTTACGTTAGACCGCTAGCTCACACGTGACTGTGTTCCTCTCGCTTGAGCGCACGCAGGTGATGTGTGGGAAGGACGAGTCCATTTGCTCTTAGGTAAGGTAGGTATGTAACCAACGTGTGCTATCAGCGACAATATTAGAATCCGTTGCATAGCGTCTCCACAGCAGTGGTACCACTATTTAAGTTCCAACCCTCTTAAATTTAGCTTCCGATTTTGTCATAGTCAGATTAAATTTTTGCGGGCAGGTGTGTTACGAACAGGTTCCCGTCGAACGTGCAAGAAGCATATTCATGAAAATGAGGAAATTGCTCAGCAACGGCAGTCTACAACTGAACGTAAGGCTGCGGTTACGGAACACCTCGCTTCTACGAACGCTTTAACATTTTAGTAGCTAGCAGACCCTCTCGCGCTTGTTCTTGATAGTTGACTGATGCCAGTCTGAGCGAGTTCTTTGCAAGTGATAGTTATCTGTAGGTAAAGAATTATTTTTATATGAAAATATTTTTTTAAACTCTAGATATTTACAAAGACGAAGGAAGTTATTTAGTTCACCCTATTTACGAAAAATTGACGTGAACTCTCTGAATTCCATCATTTGCATAGAATGCTTAAAGACGGCGAACACAAAATTCTCGAATATTATCGAATGAGGCCAGTTACATTTTACTATATTTTAGATAATATAAGGGACCGTACTACAAGGCACAGGAAAACATTTCATTTCAGCTGAAGAGAAACTTGCAGTAACAGGGAATTGATGAAATAAAATTGTTTGGGAATATCATATAATAATATTTTATGTTCTATATTTTCTTTATATTTTGGAATGTTAAAATTTGAGTGGAATCAAATTGCCTTCGTTTATTAATTTTTCGCAATCCGTGTTTACCACTCTCCTGACAAGCTTCAACTGGCGCGAAGAAACCGACAGCGGACCGTTTCACTCGCTAGATAGCTCCAGCTCGCGTAATAAAAAGAGAATTTCAAACGCCTTAACACAATGTTCATAAAATTAGCGCTAGGTGTTCCTTAACCACAGCATAAGGATCCGTTTGCTCCGTGTTTACGTCTTTCCGACGTTACTGTATGGAATGGAAGGATGGACACTTACCAAAACTCTCTGCATGAGTCTGGAGGTATTCGAAATGAGGGTGTGCAGACGCATGCTTCGCATTTCTTGGATGGGCGGAATCTGGAATTGCGAGGTGCTGTATCGACTGGGAAGGAAGACTGAAGCCGTGTGAACCAGTAAAAAACAGATAATGGAATAGTTTAGCAGTACAATGGGGGATAATAAGTACAGAATCCTGCAAGACCGAGCGAGTTGGCCGTGCGGTTAAGGGTCCGAACCGCACTGTCGGCAGCTCTGAAGATAGTTTTCCATGGTTTCCCATGTTCTCATGTGAACTCCAATGAAGATCATTCCTTTTATTAACACCTAAATACTTGCAATGATTCCCATGGCGTACTGTCACCCCATCAACACAGTAATTAAAAATGAGAGGATTTTTTCTCTTGGTGAAACTTATAACCTGACTTTTTAATCCTTTTTACCATCATACCAAGGTTCGCTGTCCATCTCACAATATTGTCTAGGTCTTTTTCTAGTCTCTCACAATCCTGTAACTTATTTACTACTATATACAGTATAACTTCATCCGCAAATAGCCTTAACCCTGATTCCAGTTCCTTAATCATATCATTTATGTATATAAGGAAACAACGGTCCAATAATACTGCCCAGTGGAACCCCCTCTTAATCATTGCAGGATCAGGTAACACTTCACCTACTCTGAGTTCTGTTTTCTAGAAATTTAGCCACCCATCCAACCACTCTTTTGTCTTGTCCAATGATCCTCGTTTTCGTCAGTAACTTCCCGTGATCTACCCTATCAAAAGCCTTGCACAGGTCAATAGCGATACAGTCCATTTGACCACTTGAATCTAAAATATCTGCTATATCTTGCTGGAATCCTACAAGTTGAGCCTCATTTGAATAACCTTTCCTCAACCCGAACTGTCTTCCATCAAACCAGTTAGTAATTTCATAAACTTGTCTAATATAATCACAAAAAATGCTTTCCCTGAGCGTACAAACAGTACATGTCAAGCTAACCGGCCTATAAGTATCCGCTTTATGTTTATCATTATCACCCTCTCCCATTCTTGTAGTTGCCTTTTCGCGAATTAGCAAGGATTATGTTTCAAAAGCCACATTCTTCAAAAGTGGAGCACACACTTACTCCACTCAAATGTGATTTGATTAAGGTAACATGGTATGCTAAACGTTCAAAATCGTGTTCATAGAGAATCTAAAGTGATCTGAGATGCTGTGCTCGTTGTATGCTCAGTTCTCAGCCTGAAGGCTACTTGGATCCCCATAAAATCCCCCATGATGAATAATAGTTAGCGGCAACTTGTTAAAGAAATGTGTTATGTCGACGTGGGCTTCTGCATATTCTCAAAACAAATGGCATGCACTCAGTAGAACTTACCAATTTCAGCTCTTTCTAATGATTTATTTTCTCCACCGTCTGATATTCCAATTCAGGCAGGCCACAGCTGGTGGAGAATGTTGCTAGATCAGAGGACCAATAACATGGTTTTTTCCTCTCCCTCTCTCGCGTCATTGCTTTCAAGTGTCGCACACTCTACGGCGGTTAACACATGCAAACGGCAGTGCGGAACAAAACCAAGGGAGCATAAAACTCGCATTACAAAAATGTAATTCGCTACAAATGTTCTCTTCATACTAACATGCACACGGATTCCTCTTTCCCACTAGGGTAATAAATCGTTGAAAACAATGTAATTGAATAATATTCAAATGTTGAATATTGAAAGAAAGCCACAAGCAAATTGCCAGATATACCACAAGAAATATTATATTTTTATTGATAACAGCCTTACCACCAGAAAGTTCTCTTTAAATTTTACGTCTCTGAAAGGCAGAGAAATGGCAAGCAAGATAGGAGTGGAATGGATGACTTGCCAGTGCACTGAACAATGAGGGATGGGAATAATATGTAAACATCACCAACGTAAACAACAATAATGTCATATGATATGATACATCAACCAAGTGCTTACCTGTCAACTGGACAAACTGGGAGGGACTTAGGAGAGAGGACATAATTAAATTACCCAAGAAAACACTGCGATAAGAATAGAAAGAACACATTGTGATCTGAATTATGAAACAAATCATTTATTATCCAAGTGAGTTATGAGTTCGGTTCCCACTAGTGTTCAGTTGGGTATTTTTGTTTGGTACTGAACATCTCTCAGCATGTATTGAATGTACTCTGCACGTCATAATAAGTTGAAAGTGTATTTCAAATGATTTATCCCTTTAAGTCGTTTGATTTTAGGAAAGAAACGTAACTAAGTAGCAAATAGTTAATTGCTTAAAGCATTTTGCAAATTATAGCCTACTCCATGTTGTTATTTAGGAACGCCGTCGTTTAAGTCTATATCGGAGGTCATTTTCAGAAATCCGTTTTACACACAAATACATATTGCAGAGTAGGCTATATACTTTCTAACATATCAAGTGCTAAATTATCAGATAAGATCAAGTGTGACTGAATGTCTTGATCTGAAATGTTAGGAAATTCGCCTTGACTTCTCAAATATTTTTGAACTACAGTATTAACGTAATTTAGCTGACGCTATTCACAGAATGGTTGACTATGAAGCTTATTTTATCGGGTTTCATATCGATCATGGGGACAAGAAAAATTCTCAGCTCACCATGAAGTCTGTATCGACTAATAGAAAAATTCCGTTGCACAGTTTGTGTATCTACCCGATAAGTCCTGTATCTCGGTTCTCCAGTCCGTCTGCGTGTATAAGAGTTTTCGGTTTCCCTAGGAGGAACATAAGAGTGTCGTGGAACGACGACATAAACGGAACGTCAAAGTTCACTCAGTAGTCACCCAGATAACGTCAACTTAAGTTATGCTGAAATTGGTTTACTTTAACAGAAAATGGCAATGCTTTAATCTAAATGGCATCGTAATCGCCTATCTAATAGTATCTTTAATCATATCTCTGAATATATATATATATATTTTAATTACAGTTAATACATATGATTTAATCCGGTGATAAAATTAACACAGATTAAAACAGTAATCTTCCATTTTATGGATTCATATCCAATTGTCCAAGTGCAAAAAATATGAGTATTGTACCATCCTGTTTATATCACTTTATATTTTTATAACGAAGCACTTTTAGCACATGTTAACGCAAGTAGGCCTACGATTGTAACAAAAATATCAGGTAGCATCAGGTCCTCTTGAGTTAAATCGGATGATAAAATATGCTACGCCGTTCAGAGATACTGCTTGAGGCGCTTCTTACAACTTGTCATATTGCCTACTGTCCATTCTCGTCTGATCAGCTTGACAATAATAATGCATATCGGGTGTCTCCTCTGCGCTCGGCTTCGTATGGACAATAGGAAAGTTAATTAAACTAGCCCCGTCCGCGTACTAGGAACTGATTTTGATTACCCTTTGTGATTGTATTGGTGAGTGGATGGTTAGAGGACTAAATTTGAACTGCACAAGTGTACCTTTGCTTACCCATCTGTTCATCACGTGAGCTTTAGTTTATGCAGTAGCTCTACGTTCCCTTATACAACCGAAGCACTCTAAGTACTGAATACAAGTTTTCGCGCATTAGTTGATCTGGGACAGTTATCTTTGTCCGTCACCCTATCTAACTCTAGATCGGTGGCTACAGCCTCCTCCTCGTTCTTCTTCTTCATCTTCTTTCCCTTTTGTCATATCGTGGTGGGATAACGGGTGCGAACTGTGTAGCACATATGAATTTGGCCTGTTTTACGGCCTGACGCCCTTCCTAACACTAACTGATGTAGTAGAATACATTCTGTATTCCGTATTTCTACGGTGGTTGGCAGTGTGTTGTGTGCATAAGAAGAGGTGTGTATTGAGATAAACACAAAGACCCAGTCCCCGAAGAAGATGAATTAATCAGTTCAATCAGTTGCGGCTAAAATTCCCGACCTGAGTCTTTGAACCGAGGCATGCTGAAAAAATCCATTTTCTGGTCGGATGACACCTTGAAATGTTCCGGAGTTACGAGAGAAGATGCAATCATTTTTGTGTCCTTGCGGTAACCTGTGTTCATCAGCACGTTCGACACTCTATGCAGGACCGTTATGAACAATGCGTGAGACGTGACGGTGCACATTTAGAATGCATAATATACCGACGCAGTTAGATGCGTGTTGCCATCGTCACTTTGCACATCGTAACGGCGTATTTTCATGTTCAGAGTATATTTGTAATTTCAGAACTGTGTTATTTCCCACATACTGTATTAGCGACATGGTAATAATCAGTCATAAATTATTATTATTATTATTATTATTATTATTATTATTATTATTATTATTATTATTTATATGTGTTATTTTACTAGCGATTGTCGATCTTGTTGCTTGTGCCGCGATTTCGGGATGATATTCTAGAGATGGGTGAATTTTTAACACCGGGAAATCTATAGGTTCCTACTCCGTTCTTGCCTGGGACTAAATAATCCTTTCTGTGCGCAAAGTGTGACAACTCCGTGTAATTATAAGTCCTTGTTTCGCTACAGCAAGTACCGGTACAAAAACGGAACGTCGAAAGTGACGTTAGCTCAAAAGACATACGTTCATAATGCTACTTGTAAGAAAATCAAGGAAACCTTCGGAGAAAGGAAGACTAGTTGTATGAATATTACGAACTCAGATGGAAAACTGCTTCTATGGAAAGAAGACAAGGCAGAGACATGGCAGGAACATATTCAGCAGTTGTATCAAGGAAAAGTGTTAGATGATAAGGTTCTGGAACAAGAAGAGGCTTTTGATGCTGATGCAATCGTTGACGCAGTTTTGAGATCAGAATTTGACAGATCTTTGAGAGAAATAGAAGCAAGACACCTGGAATAGATGACATACCATCAGAATTACTGAAAAGTTATTGAATTTAGTTTGTAAGATGTATTACCTAATTAACAGCATTTTTACTTATTAGTCTAATAATTTTAGATGTTCCCCACATGTTTTGTGCCGATAATGCCAAGTGATTTTGCTTGTGTTTGTTTATTTGTTCTTTTCACATTTTGTGGTTAAGGCAAGTTTGAAGGCAAGGGGTTTTGCGAGCAGTGAGTTATCAAAATAAAAAGGGTTAAAAAAGAATATAAGGAATGTGGTTTGGTTTTCTGCTGGTCTTCTAAACTAATTTTGGGTTATATTTCCAGTTTTTGTGTCATATTTTGCTATTTTTAGGGCATACCTGTATGCTTACTTCCGGAGCTTTTAGGTGATAGAAATCAGAACCCTAATCACCGCATACATCATTGCTGCCGTACAATAGTCGGTTTTATGTTCTTCTAACATCGAGATCCAGTAACTCATTCTAGTGGCAATGTGCTACCGTATCGTTTTATGCTGTTTTATATTACAGATGGTTGTAAGCAGTTAAAACACGGTTAACATGTAGCCTTGACGCTCGTAAACTGTGTTTCAAATTTAATGCGTGAGCGTGCAGAATTAATGAGGAACACTGGAACCGCGTCGAAGCTAACAACATTTGTTTTCAGAATCGGTAAGCATTCTATACTCATGTCTGCTGGTCAGATTTCTATCCCTCGTGCTTCATTACGGTTGTTTCTGTTGCACCTGCGGTCGTCGGTCGGTAGAGTAATCCCTCGATTTATGTCTGCAAGGGAACGAATATCATTAGGCCGTTATGAGGGAAATTTTCCTTTAAGACTAGCGCCACGTGCCCGTTTGGTCTCTTTGAAGAGATATTGGTAGATCTTTCGCATTTCAGTTCTTCTTTTACCTTCGTGGCCTTTTCCCCAATTTTTGTTGAGGTCTGCACTTGATATGGATTTCATAAAATTTTACGGTCGTATATTCTTCCTGACGCCAACCGTATGTGGAGGGAGGGATTCACTGTTGCGTGTTTCTGTGGTGGTTCGTAATGTGACGTGGTGTTCTTAAATGAAGATGGATTGAGACGAACACAAACAACCAGCCCCCGAAATAGAGGAATTAACCAGACCCAGTTAAAATTTCCAATCCGGCTGGAAATATGACAAAATTTGTCTAAACCGAAGACCACTACGGTGGCCTTACACTACAGTAATGGATTTATAGACTTCATTCTGAACACATGACGTATTATACAAGGAACTGAGAGTACTTATACTGTGTTGCCCATTATTCATATAAAAATCGTACTTTCGTCGGAGGAGGCGAATGTAGGTGTTCGCGAAACATCAAATTTTGCAAGTAGCTTGTTTCTTTTCTCCCGTAAAAGAAATTGTTCACTATCAAGCCTGTCTTAAGTTTACCGGGTCGCGAACGCATAAATCAAACTAGTGGCATTTTCGCAAAAAAATTCTTCTAATTGTTAATGTAATGAAATTGCTTGTTAACATTAGATTCGTTTAAATGGCTATTTGACTGCCAGCAATATTTTCATTTCTCATTCTCTAATCACCGAGCGAGTTCGCAGTGTGGTGAGGGACGCGCAGCTATGAGCTTGCATTCGGGAGATAGTGGGTTTGAAGCCCACTGTGGGCAACCGTGAAGATGATTTTCGGTGGTTTTCCATTTTCACACCTACAGGGCTGAGTGGCTCAGACTGGCCTTCTAACCCCAACTTGTCAGGTTCGATCCTGGCTCAGTCCGGTGGTATTTGAAGGTGCTCAAATACAACAGCCTCGTGTCGGTAGATTTACTGGCACGTAAAAGAACTCCTGCGGGACTAAATTCAGGCACCTCGGCGTCTCCGAAAATCGTAAAAGTAGTTAGTGGGACGTAAAGCAAATAACATTATTATTATTTATTATTTTCACACCAGGCAAATGCTGGAGCTGTACCTTAATTCCTTCCCACTCCTAGCCCTTCCCTGTCCCATCGTCGCCATAAGACCTACCTGTGTCAGTGCGACGTAAAGCCCAGTGTAAAAAAAAAATTCTAATCGCTCAAATGTGAGGATTTGATGAGTCAGTCGACTGCTTTCCAATACGAGACATAGAAGATGACCAGTGAAAAGGAAATGTACAGTATATGCAATCAAGTACCACAATAGGGTTAGCCGGAATAATTGTTACTATTTCGAATGGTTCTTATAATTTACCTCCTATATCTTCTTCTTCTTCTTCTCCTTCTTGTGCCTTCTCCTCACATAAGGCTGGTGACCACCACGAAGTAAGTTTTCCTGTTTAGTGTTTCCCGTATCGGAGTTGTACCGTGGATGAGCCACTGTCGCTGGTTTCGCGTCCAGAACCCCTCTTTTACCTTCTATCTTGCATTCTATAATCTGTTCTATGAGACTGTATTTATCATTTCGGGAGATGTGACTGAAATAGGCCACTCTCCTGTTTTTTCCTAGGGTTAAGATTTTACATGATTTCCCTGTTTGACAGAGTACCTCCTCATTAGTGACGCCGTTTACCCTAGGATCTTAAACATTCTGCAATACATCCGCATTTCAGAAACCTGCGGTCGGGTCATTGTGGAAGCTGTTTGTGTCCATCCTTCGACCCCGTAAAGCAGCAGAACACGCAACACTTCACGACACACCAACCAGTTTCGAATCGGAGTTCACGGTTGCATACAATATGTTTTTACTTCGGAAACACGCTTCTTGAAATGCCGATTTTGGTTTTGATTTATACATTCGATTCCTCCTGTGTTAACTAGCATCCTAGGTGACGCCCTTTCCAATAGCTTTTCCGCCCAATGTGACAACATCGTTGGTGATTTTCTGCTGCTGATTACCATGAATGAATCTACTTATATATTATGAATAGATTTCAAATACTTGTCTGCTTCCAGCTGCTTGAATCTCTCCGGAGAGTATCATCTTTGCTATTTTCTACTCGATGCCTAAGTGCTCCCCACGTGTGAGTTACATATTTCACTGATTTATGACTATTAGCTTTATCTGATTTACTCATGTACGGATAGAAAAATCGAAGAGAATATAAATGTGATAGACTTTTTTTATAATGGGTTGTTATTTTTCAGGAAAATGTAAAACGTTCGCACTTGAATGTCGTGAATTTAAAAATACCAGTAACTGGCGCGATTTTGAGCTTTACTTCGAGCACTAAGATATTATAGCCGGCTTCAATAGCAGCGTAGTATCGTCGCCATAAGACCTACAGCATCTGTGCCGGTGCGACGTAAAGAAAGAAAAAAAGCAGTCTAGGAAGAGGTCTGTAAGTTCTAAGAAGAGCGTAACTCTATTTGAAAATACGCATCACAGAGGTTATAATCAAAGCAGATACAGTATCTCTCTTAGGTCATGAACTCTGAGCCCTCATTTGCGATGTCTTTTGCCCATGAAGTGAAACTGGAACTTAGCTGTCGATTAAGAAGGAAAAAAGTCAAGTTCCGGGTTTCAGACACTTGTCTAGGCAGATCTTGACTACATCCTTTCAGTAAGCACTGGGTATTGTCATCGCATTTAGAGCCAGGATCTTCTTCGTTGTTAAGAAGTTTTTTTTTCACTGATTTCCCATCCAGAAATTTTTAGCCGCTTCTCACGCTTCATTGAATTAAGAAAAATCTGTTTATTTTTCCCCCTGTTGTTTGACTTCATCTATGTTTCATATAAATAAGTGATCGTGGGTTCTTGGACCCGTGGCGTGGGAAATATTACAAAATTAAGATCGTACACGTATTCTACATAGCTAATTTTCAAACGCTAAGTTTTTTCTCAGAAACGCGTAGAACGTAACTTTTATGTATACTGACCGAGATCGATAGCTGCAGTCGCTTAAGTGCGGCCAGTATCCATTAATCGGGAGATAGTAGGTTCGAACCCCACTGTCGGCAGCCCTGAAGATCGTTTTCCGTGGTTTCCCATTTTCACACCAGGTCAATGCTGGGGCTGTACCTTAATTAAGGCCACGGCCGCTTCCTTCCCACTCCTAGCTCTTCCCTGTCCCATCGTCGCCGTAAGACCTATCTGTGTCGGTGCGACGTAAAGCAACTAGCTAATATGTATACTGCAAAGAATAAACATGTGTCTTTATAGCGAAGTCCGCAGAGTACTTTCTTTTAGGAATATTTATTGTATTCCCCTCCCATACGGTGAGAAAACCCTTTCCAAGTAAACGATGGCGTCGGAACCATGTCAGATATCCCAGTGCATGATGTGTTTGACTTTCTGATCTTCATCTGGCATTGAGCAATGTAAATGGGAACAATATAGTCACCTTTTTCAGTCTGACAAGTACCTTCCTCTACTTGTTAGTGCATTGAAAACCTTTGATTAGGGATATTCAATTCGAAGTATCCCTTTCTACCTCACGGCGGTGCCCCACTCAACTGGACGCATCGCATAATTGGCCGTGTGCAGTAGAAGAATAAGGGGACGAGTGGTGAAGTGGGATGGTAATCAGGTTAATCTACTAATTAGGTCCGCTTCGGGACACTTGACTAGGCAAAGGAAATTAATTAAATCCCTCCCTTTGACCGCGAGCACCGCTCCTCACTCACCAGTGTATCGACCGACCTCTTTCACATTACTGCTTGCACATCTTTTGAGCTGTTAACTTACGTTCTAACCGTCTTCATCCACAGAGCTTCGGGATTACCAAGAATCTACAAACCATATCGTATTTGTAATTAATTGAAGGCGAAACTTGCTCAGAAACTTGTAACTGCATTTAGATCGTGCGTATATCTCCTTAACTAACTGTCGACAAGACACAACGTAAGGGAGACCGACAGGCAGTCCTTTTGACTGTTGACTTAGAGGCATTGATAGCGTTAGAACTCACTTCGACAGTTGGTTGTTATGTAGTTTTTATTGCAGCTAAAAGGGCCATACATTTCATTCTCTAGTACACTGTTTCTTAAGAGATACCATACGCCGCCTGTTGCAGTTCAGTACGTAGTATTTCTCACATTGGATTCCGATATCTAGCAGGCTTACATATGCATTCTGGGCCTGATTAATGAAAACATTTATAGTCTGGGACAGTTTGCGATGGAATCCGCGCGCAGTGTCTCTTCTCATTACATGCCTCATTTCGTAGCGACCATTTGTCCATTCACTATTAGTCATGGCATCGCTAGTGTAGTACTCCTAAATAGTGCATTCTTCAGTCGGAGTTCTTCCAGAAGTTCAATAAGTTGATGTGGCCGGCGGGCACAGATAGTTGGTTATAATTCATTTTAGGACGTGATAGCCGAGTGGCATTGTGACTGGTTTCTCTCTAAAGCGGCTGCGGTTCGAATTCAAACCAATGCTTGTGAGATTTTTAAGTCACGTCCCTGAGGATCGGATTCCACGTAAAACTGGAGTTCTCGTGCTTATAATCATGATATCGACATTCACATAAAATTACAAGCTTGCTTGTTTTTTAATTTTATAAATCACTGTCATCGATTGTATTCCGAATTCGAACGTTTTTGGAAGACTTCCTTGCCATCGTTTCTGTTACTGTAGCTGTAGATAAGGCTACAGTAATGATTAATGAAATCAAATGAAATCAAATGAGATCAAATATGATCTCCATGTGGATGAAATCATTTTTCCTTGTATCATTTCACGTCTGTCGTTTAGGAACATACCAGCTTAACAGCTATCCCCTACGATTTTGGAAGGTATGTAATCCAGTATAGTGCTTTAGTTGTGATGGGGTCGATATTCCTCTGCTTGCCTCCCACATGGTAACAACTCGCTGCAAGCATATCCTGCAAAGCACACCGTGTTCCATTAACCATTCGCACCATGAGAGGAAGAAAAAGAAGAAGAAGAAAACAATTCAGTTCTAAAAATGTGGCCTTCTTTCATTTTGTTCTACATTAATCTAACAAATGGCGCAGTTTTGGGTCGTGACAAGTGATAATGCATAGTAACACGCCACAATACAGTGAAATGATACAACTATGAAACAGCGAAATGAAGGGGAATCGCATGCTATAGCCTTCATATAAGCCCCTTGCTCATCACTTCGGTATTTGAATGGGATAAGTATCGGAGTGCTGGTTGTTAGACCGCGATTCGAGTTCGACATTGCAGAAAAGTATGAGGCTTCTCATGGAGCTTCAGCTTTCAAACATCGTCGCCATTAGACCTATCTGTGTCGGTGCGACGTAAAGCAAAAAAAAAAAAAACCTTTCAAACATAGCCCATTTCTTGCCACCTTCGACCAGTAAAACATCGGTACATCGGTCGAAGTACTTTCACAGCGCTCGGTCATTCACAGCCTATTGGTATGTTGGTTATCGGCTTCATGGGAATAAATAGACGTGTCATTGCTATGCTCGCTGCTTGTTGGTTATATCTTATTTTCTGTATGCTTTGTGGACAAATAAACAGAAATTAGATACATCGTTACGCCCTTGACTGATATTTCGTTAGTATTCATTTTGTATTAGTTGCGTCACTACAGGGATCGATGTTTTCAGGTAGTCTATAAAGAGCAAGTGGCATAAACGTACATTGTATGGGGCAGCTGGTTCACCTGGTATATACTGTAGATAAAATTTCCTTAATGGAGACTCCTTTATATATCATCAAAAGAGATCGAAAGAAATGAACTAGATACTAAAGGCCGACCGAAGTAACGCAATCAGTTGGTCATTGTCCTGTTCTCAAAATAGCGAGTTCGGTGGCATTTGAGGTTTCTTAAATGTGACGAAAATCCGAGTCATCAAAGAACCTCTGCGGAGCATATTCCGACACCCTAGTGTTTCTTAAAATTTACAATTGAATGCACGTTAAACATTATTATATATATATAATTCGCTGGGGCCATCAAGGACCACGTTAAGTCTTGTTGCATTTGACACTGAACTTGGCCTTCTTTAGAGCCAAAATTTCCCTCATTCTTTGTGAGTGGGCCTGCTTACACTCCTCTGTCCAAGGGGCACCGTGTCTTCTCTTCGGTTGCTCGTCTCGGTTTAGCCCGTTCGTCAATATTTACTTGCGGAAGAGATCTCTGTTAAGGGCGTCTTCAGCTGAGATATGTAGCATTTGCAGATCTTTTTTGGTATTTCTCAATCAGGCAATTGTGGTTTTGGGGTTTGAATCAAAAAAGTGAAAGATTTCTTTAGATAACTTTCTTCCGTCCATTCTTTTCAGATGACCATAAAATCGTGCCCGTCTTTTTCTGATTGTGTCGGTAATTTTCTCTATTTTGCTGTAGACTTCTTTGTTGGATCTCTTTTGATGGATTCCATTTCTGTACTTCGATCCCAAGATTCCTCTCACAATTTTGCATTCTCTTTTCTCCAGTTCTTCAAGGAGTCCTTTGTTGGCATTTAGAAACAGGGTTTCGGCTGCATATAGAACTACTGGCTTCAGAACTGTTTCATAGTGACGTATCTTGGTGTTTTGGGAAAGGCATTTTTTGTTGTAGATTGTGCGGGAGGTTTGGTAGGCTATTTCCAGTTTGCGTACTCGCTCCTGAAGTGCTTCTTTGTCCAGTCCATTTTTCATGATGATCTCACCCAGATATTTGAATTTGTCTACTCGGGTGATGTCCCCGTATTTTGTATGGAATTTTGGTGGAGCCTCTTTGATGTTAGTCATTACTTCTGTTTTCTCAAACGATATCTGCAAACCAGTTTGTTCGGCAATTTCCTTTAAAATTTCAACTTGAGCTCTAGCGGTTTCGATGTCGGTTGAGAGAACAGCAATATCATCGGCAAATGCTAAGCAGTCTGTAGCGATCCCCTTGGATTTGGTTCCTATTCTCAATGGACTGTAGTTGGTTTCCTGTAATCTCACCCGCCAGGTTCTGATGATCTTTTCAAGAACACAGTTGAAGATTATCGGGGATAGCCCATCACCTTGTCGGACTCCTGTTTTGATGTCAAAGGAATGCGAGAGACATCCGTGGAACTTCACCTTGGATTTTGTATCGGTCAGGGTGGCTCTAATTAATGCCAGCAGTTTCAAATCAACTCCATATTCATTTAAGATGTTTAGCAGGACTTCCCGGTCAATGGAGTCGTACGCTTTCTTAAAGTCCACAAAGACAGACACATACTGCTTGGACATTAGTGTACAGTATCTGATGATCGTTTTGAGATTTTGGATCTGTTCAGCTGTTGAGCGACCTTTTCTGAACCCTCCTTGGTATTCACCTATTTGATGTTCGACTTGTGCTTCCAAACGCTCCAGGATGGCAAGTGATAGAATTTTGTAAGTCACGGGTAGCAAAGATATTCCTCTGTAGTTGTTGATGTTCTTCATGCTGCCTTTTTTGTGTAATGGAAGGATCAAAGCTATTTTCCAATCTTCGGGTAGGGTCTCCTTGTTCCAAATTTCTTCTATTTGCTTTTGCAAGATATCAAGTGATTCTTCTGGGGCATATTTCCATAGTTCTGCTACTACTGAGTCTTCCCCCGGCGCTTTGTTATTTTTGAGACGGGCAATGTGGCGCTTGATTTCATCTCTGTCGGGTGGTCTGGAATCTGGGTACCTGAGTAAGGGTTCCTTGGTCTCAATGGCGCTTTGCGGTTTAGAGCAATTAAGTAAATTCTTGAAGTAATCTGACAGAATGCTGCAATTTTCTTCATTTGACGTCGCCAGTGTGCCGTCCATTCGCTCAAAGCATAGAGATGGTGGTTTATAGCCAGTGAGTTTGCGTTTGAAGGCTCTGTAGTACTCTCTGCTTTCATTCTTCCTAAAGTTTTGTTCTATCTTTTCAATGAGAGATTTTTCGTATTTACGTTTCTCAGTTCTGAACACCCTAGCTGCTTGGGCACGTTGGGTTTTGTAGGTTTCCCAATCATTTTCTGATTTCGTAGAGTTGTACTGTTTCCACGCGTTGAGTCTTTCTTGGAGGACTGATTCGCAGGTACTATTCCACCAGGCATGCTTTTTGCTTCTCTTGATTTCTGCAACGTCTTTGGCGGCCTCAACAAGGAGACTTTTGGCGTTGTTAAAGTCACAGTCATTTGGTCTAGCCTTCTCCTGGAACTCCTCGACCCTTTGCCGAAGTTTATCATTGTCGAAGCGTGTGATCTGTTTGGTTGCCTTCCTTGTGTTTGCGGGAATTGGTTTGAATTTGATAAGAGACATATAATGATCTGAGGCCACATTGATGCCTTTCTTTACCTTGACATTCATAATCTCAGGGCTGTTTCTCCTGGAGATCGCAACATGATCAATTTGGAACTCTCCGAGAGCTTGGACGGGAGAACGCCAAGTCATTTGCTTTCTGGGTAGATGGCGAAAGTGGGTCGACATGACCTGCAGGTTGTGATTTTCGCAAATGGTCACCAGTCTTTTGCCGTTGGGATTGGTTCTTTTGTGAGCAGGGTAATTTCCTATAACTTTCTTGTACTTCTGCTCACGACCTAGTTGGGCATTGAAGTCACCCAAAAGAAGCTTGACATGGTGTTTGGGGATTTTGTTCAATTTTTCATCCAGTAGGTCCCAGAAATTATCAACTTCGTCTGGATCAGACTTGTTCTTATCGTTTGTAGGAGCATGTGCGTTAACTAGGGCGTAGGTTTTGTTCGCGCATTTAATTGTGAGTATAGACAATCTGTCATTCACAGGTTCGAAATTTGCAACCGATTTAAGGATCTTGGTTCTAACAGCAAACGCGGTTCCAAGCATCACAGCTCCATTGAGGATTCCTCTTTGCGCTTTGCTCTTGAAAAATCGGTAGCCTTCAGATTCAAAAATCTCTTCATCTGGGTACCTTGTTTCCTGTAGGGCCACTATGGATATCTGATTTTCGTGAAGAGCTTTGGTCAGGATTTTCAGCTTGCCAGTTTGTGTAAGTGAATTTATGTTGAAAGTTGCTAGAAAGGTTTTAGATTTTGGCCTGAGTTTTTGACTCTTCGGGGTACACCGAGACGCTCCGACTCGTCTCTTGCATGATGTCGAGTCTCCCCCAGAATCCGAACGAGACTCGTGCGCCGTGGCGTTCACGACGAGGGATTTACCCGAAGATTTACCCCCTGGGGTATGTTTCTTGAAATGTTGTGCCTTCATGCTTTTTGACTTGACTTTGCTTTGGACGGGTACCCATCCTTTTACAACTAGGGTTGTTAGCCCTAGAGGTTGCCTCAAGATGTTTTCTGGCTTCTGGTCATTTACCAGTCTTCGCCGTAACCCTGGCAAGGGACAAGTTTTTTTTTCACGGTGGTATTTTATTTCCCTACTACCCTCTGACTCTGATGGCGGCAGAGCCAGCGAGCTTCCCCAATTCCAATGGGACGCGCCCGATGGAGGTAACCGGTAAATCCCCACACGGGCATTATTATTATTATTATTATTATTATTATTATTATTATTATTATTATTATTAAATTATCATGTCCGTTTATCATTGATCATCAGTCATTCATCCAGAGGAAATCAGGACATAGTTTGTTCTAATTGTCTGTCTGTCTGTCTGTCTGTCTGTCTGTCTGTCTGTCTGTCTGTCTGTCTGTCTGTCTGTCTGTCTGTCTGTCTGTCTGTCTGTCGCCTTGGTCCAGGGATTAAATTGGTTTATTTCAGTATGGTTAGCTTGGGCTCGATTCCCGACTCTGCCAGTTTGAAGGGTTAGAACAGGGTGTATTCACCCGCAAGTAACAAAACTGACAAGAGAAGTGGGTTAAAATCCTACACTCGGCCTTCCTAAAATTAGTTTTCCGTGGTTGTGGTTTCCCTTTTCAAATCTGACGAATGCCAGAATGGCACTTAAGATTTGATTCACGCCCGGTTTGTTCCCAATCTTAACCTGAATCTGTTAAGTTGCACATACCAGCTATTGTGATTCTCAAGCCCTCCGTTTAGAACACAGCAGTAAATTACATTACATACTGGTTGAAGTGTATTTCGAATTAGTTTAAAATATTTGTAGAAAATGCCTTGTGGTGAAATCGGTTTATGTTACATACCTTCCGTTTGTAACGTTGCTGGCTTGCACCTACAAAATTTGGCGGCAGAAAAATTAATAACCTGCGCTTTGTAGATGACACTTCCCTCATCGCTGGTAGTGAAGAGGAACTTTATGACCTGCTTACAAGGGTGAAGAACACTAGTCTTCAGTATGGTCTAGAGATAAACATCAAAAAGACCAAATTAATGGTAGTTGATCGGCAAGGTCAAATCCAACTTACGGGATACCTAAAGGACCTGGATATAGTTAAGGAATTTGTATACTTGGGGTCTGTCATCAATGACACGGGAAGCTGTGATAAAGAGGTAAAAAGACGTATTGTCTTAGGTCGTGCTGCAATGGTTAAACTTACTAAGATCTGGCAGAACCGGGCAATATCAAAAGCCACGAAGATGCGCTTGGTAGAATCACTAGTGTTCTCCGTCTTTTTGTACGGCTGTGAGACCTGGACCGTGAATGCTAAAGACAAAAAGCGCTTTGATGCCTTTGAGATGTGGTGTTGGCGGAGAATGCTACGTGTATCTTGGATAGAAAGAAGAACTAATGTTTCCATTCTGGACGAACTCTGCATCAAGAAACGCCTATCTTCGCGTGTGAGTGAGTGTTACCTCCAGTTCCTTGGCCACATTTTAAGACGAGACGGCGAGAACTTGGAAAAGGTCATTTTGCAAGGCAAAATCGAAGGCAGTAGACCACGAGAAAGAACAGCAAGTAGATGGGCAGATCAGGCGAAGAAGATCACTGGTCTACCACTTCAGATCATATTAAAGAAATGTGAAAACCTCTCGGGATGGCGACACCTTGTCAAGGTTGCAACACGGAAATGATAGAGTTATGAGGTCACGACGCTCAGTAATGAGCACAACGACTAATGATGATGATGAGACTAGATTACCTTCTAAAGCTATTATACGCTGACAGTTGGATACGTTATTCTTCTTCTTCTACTTCTTCTTGTTCTTCTTAGTAGCTTTTCACCGCGGGTGCAGGGTCCGTTCTTCGGATAGACGAACGCCATTTTAAGCGACCAGACGCAACGTTCGGTGTCCGCTGTGCAATCTTCATGTCTGCAGCTAGGGTGTCCATCGTTGTCTCGCCCTTCCGCGTGGGCGCTTGTCATCGACAGCGAAGTTGTATGCAGCACGAGTGACGGTACCATTTACCGCTCTCAGGATATGGTCGTACCATCTCAGACGCCCTTTCGCATTTTTAATGTTGAAAGCATTCCTTAGCAGACAAAGTAGGGGTCACCATACTACGAAAAACGTAAAATTAAGTAATTTCCTCAATAGTGCCGAAAGTTGAAGGGCTAGAGGGCCCGGAAGGATTGTGAATCTTAGATAGCTCTATCAAACTAAAAAGAAATAATTCTAAAATCACTTCCGGCCTAAATGCAGTTCCGAAAAAAACAGCCTAAATTGGTTGTTTCTTTACTCCTTTTCTTTTTGATTCAAATTAACTTATTTACACAATTCTTTCTGTAATGTGTTCCTTGGTTCAGTACCCTCAGGCGTTTTTGATTTTTTGAAAACTGTCCACACCGAATGTAAGTCAACCCTGTGTGGAGGGATGCATCCGCTATTGCGTGTTTCTGTGCTGGTTGGTATATGTTGTATTTTGGTGAAGAAAAGTGTGTTAAGCCGAACACTAACATCCAGTCCCCGAACCAGATAGATTAAGCATACGCACTTAAAATCCCCGGCTCGGCCGGAAATCGAACCCGGGGTCTACTGAACCGAAGGCCAGTACGCTGATCATTTATCAAATTGTATTGATGTTACAAATTCAATTTGTTATGCTCCTGACGTAAAGCACGTGAAGCATTAAGGGTGAATGGCCCTATTCTGGGGCTCTTAACAGATTGCTTGGTAGCCTACTGTACATTCGTTGCTCGAGAAAATTACTTGCATAATGTGGCTTTCAGCCATGAGTGAAGTCCGTGTTTTGTAATGGTTGTCGACCACACCTGACCACATTGTGTGTATATCGACGTTTTCTTGGTACAAGCTCGACCCCTTTCCTCTCCCTTCTCTCTTAAACCTATACGAATCGTCTTATTGCCCTCACATGTGTTTCTAGATCTCTTTTGGGGCTGAGCTCGTTCACTCACACACCACGGTAGAGCAGTAGAACTGCACTGGAGATCCGACGTTCATCTTTACTATTTAACGCATTCACATCTATGGGATGCAGGAGATTCAAGGTGCGTACCCCATTAGGGCCGACAAGGTCCAAATAATTCCTACACCCACTAGTACAATCGCGGACAAAGAAAAATATACTAACCTCTCCATAATATAGGGATTTTGACCGTTTAAAATACACTTCCCACCCCTCCCCTTCCTGCCTCGATTAGCGTACGTCCGGGGTGGGGAAATCATCATCATCATGGAGGGAAGCCATAACCAAACCAAACCCCATGGCACTACAGCCCTTGAAGGGCCTTGGCCTACCAAGCGACCGCTGCTCAGCCCGAAAGCCTGCAGATTACGAGGTGTCGTGTGGTCAACACGACGAATCCTCTCGGCCGTTATTCTTGGCTTTCTAGACCGGGGCCGCTATCTCACCGTCAGATAGCTCCTCAATTCTAATCACGTAGGCTGAGTAGACCTCGAACCAGCCCTCAGGTCCAGGTAAAAATCCCTGACCTGGCCGGGAATCGAACCCGGGGCCTCCGGGTAAGAGGCAGGCACGCTACCCCTACACCACGGGGGCCGGCGGAGGGAAGCCATACCTGTACTATTTTCTCAAGAAGTTATATTATTTAACAGAGCTGCATATGAACGAAATATTTATTTCGTTTGTGATCAGTGTCATGTTCTAATCAAAATCAGACGATTATACAGTTTTTTTGTTCTATTCGTGGACCAGAAAGTCGTATAAGCGAAAAGTGTATTTCGGCTGATCAAAAGCGGACAGTTACGAGGGTCGAGTCATAAGACATGGCAACTATTTTTTTTTTTTCTCGCGAACAGGAGACAACACGGAAAATCTAAGACATGCATTTGGATATATAGGGCATGCACTTATGCATAGTGCCTCGCTTCAGGAGATTCTCGTAGGAAAGTGACAGAACACAGGCCATTGGTAAGCATTGTTTTATTATGGTATATATATTAACTCTCGTGTCTTCTTTATTTCTTGCTATTACGCAACAAGAAATACTGTGAAATGTACACACGTCAGGAAGACTACCCGATCGTAAAACCGGGTCAAATTCACATCAGGTGCCAGCTCTAATAAATTGGAGAAAACCCAGAAAGCAGATGATCATGGATTGTTTAAAAGGATAAATTGTGTATTGATTAGTTCTCGCGACTCGACTTTTCCAATATGAAATTTATCTCACACTCACAGCTTATGTTACTACCCTTAAAATCGAAATCTGTGAAATAACATAAGCAAGAATTTGAAGTATCAGTCCTTGATCACTTAACCAACAAAACGATCCGACATACAATGGGAGTTGTTAGCACTCAAGAAAAAATGCGATAAGGCCGTCTGAGATGGTACGGCCATATCCCTTAGTCCCGTTTCTTGATACAGGGTCGGAGATGAGGTGTGATAACATTTTATAGTATGTTTTTACGGCTGGATGTTCTTCTTGACGCCAGTTTTAGTTGAGGAATTAATAAAGATGAAACGAATGATGGTGAAATAAATTGCGTAAGGAGGTGGAAAGAATCGGCTGTGGCTTATGAGTAGGAACTGTCCTGGCATTTGCCTGCACTTGAAAATGGGAAACTACAGAAAGCCATTATCAGGACAGCCGACGGTGGAGTTCGAACACACTCGTCTCCCGAATGCAGAGCTTGACTCCATACCCGTAGCGCCTTAACATGCGCGGCCACTCCGCTCGGTACTGTGAAATACACACTTACTGTATGGAAAAGATAAATGATAGTTCCACAGTTCTGTTCTGCCCATCTACTGTTTTTAAGCAGCAGCACGGATATCTAATTTTCAAAGGAAGATCCTTTTTGTGCCAGTCACATTTACATGATGAAAACTAAGTATCATCTTTGTCCTCTATGGTAGACGCAGTTGATGACCAAATATGTCTGAAGCTCTTAATATTACTCTTCGACACACATTTTCCTCCTACCGCTACTCTGTGTATACGTGGTTGGAATTTCATATATAATCTTCTTGTAGAATGAAGTTATCCTGGAAAACTATTATAACACAGACAAAGGTTTTGCTTGGCCAGTCTGTATCCCTGCAGGTGATTAAATAGTCCTCAAAATGGTTTGACAGGAGAGGCGGTACGCAGAAGTGGTTTTGCAGGAACGGCGATACGCAAAAAACATGAATCCAGTAGGGGATGATTGACTGCGATACTAATTATTCGTTCGAAAATTAATTTGTGAGTTAAACAGTCTATGAAAACAATGGGTTTCAAACCAATAATAATAATTTCGTGCGGCTATTTCTAGCCGAGTGCAGCCCTTGTAAGGCAGACCCTCCGATGAGGGTGGGCGGCATCTGCCATGTGTAGGTAACTGCGTGTTATTGTGGTGGAGGATAGTGTTATGTGTGGTGTATGAGTTGCAGGGATGTTGGGGACAGCACAAACACCCAGCCCCCGGGCCATTGGAATTGACCAATTAAGGTTAAAATCCCCGACCCGGCCGGGAATCGAACCCGGGACCCTCTGAACCGAAGGCCAGGACGCTGACCATTCAGCCAACGAGTCGGACAAGTAAACTCGTGTCCTCATCCCGAGGTGGTGCAGCTCTTTTCAGGCACACCCCCATTGGAGGTGAGCTGCATGCACCATTTCAACCACATACCAGCCCTCCTGCCATTCTTAAATTTCTGGCAGTACCGGGAATCGAACCCGGGCCCCCGCGGACGGCAGCTAATTACACTAACCGTTACGCTACGGAGGCGGACTTCAAACATTACAGTGCTCTTGATAAGGAATTTGAGAGTCTTGGCAAGAGAAAAGGACTCTTGAAGCCTCTTGCACTTACGTGAACTGACCAACTATAGTCAATAATAATTCTGTTGATTTTACTTCCTACTAACTGCTACGGGTTTTGAAGATGACGTGGTGCCGAAAATGTTTATTATTGTACAACTTCGGCACGTTTCGGCTTTATTCACCGTGAAGAGACTATTTTTGTTTACAGTTATTTTCTTCCATTAAGACGTCTCCTACTAGAATTACTACTTCCTTCAAACTACATTACAGTGAGCAAAGAGTTTTCGTAACATAATATCAAAGTTGGGGTTGTCGAATTCTCTGTCCGTTCTGAAAGATACACAGTTTTTAATTGACGATTGTTTCATAATTGAGTTCTTTTGATCAAGTTATACCGTGTGTTAAAGCAATAGTCCCCCAAGCACTCCATTTCGGCCATCAGTTTGCAGCTAATTAGGTGGCATTGCGCTCTCAGGTTGCGTCCGAAAAGGGTAAAGGTCTTCCATGTCCTGCTTCGGTTCGTAGCCTCTCAAGTTACCGTCCAGGGATTCGAGTTGCAGAGGGTCTCTGGCCATTAATAACCATCTGAAGCTGTACTAGGTTTATAATGAGCCTTTTAACTTTTCGTTTTTCGATTATTCCAGTTTTTAAGCCTATTCCACATGAGATTAAACCTAACGAGTTTTTTCAGAACATAGTCTAACTTACTTAATGTGCGGCAATACTCTAGAAAATGTACCGCATCTGTGGTTTATTTGCATTTCGTCATCATCCTCAACAGTTTGTGGTCATATTTTCAAGTAAATACCAGTCCAAGATGAGTCAATAATAATAATAATAATAATAATAATAATAATAATAATAATAATAATAATGATAAATTCCTGTAACTACTCCATATGAAACTTCGTACATGGTAGTCTGCTCTTTTATTCGCAAAGAAAGTGATACAGGTAATATTTGCTACTCATTTGAGAAATATTCGCTTGTTGTGGGGTTGAAATTAAGTGCCGCAATACATTCCTATTTTAAATATATATACTGTATATATCTATATATATAAAATAGCTTGTCCTGACTGACTGACTGACTGACTGACTGACTGATTCATCATCGCCGAGCCAAAACTACTGGACATAAAGAAATGAAATTTTGAGGATACATTCATAATAAGACGTAGGTGCTCGCTAAGAGAGGGTTTTTGGATATTCCGTCTCTAAGGGGGTGAAAAGGGGGGGGGGTGAAAGTTTAAAATGAGTGTATCTATATCTCAAAACGTTAAAGGTTTACAGATATAAAAATTGGTATTTAGAATCTTCCTTAAAAATAAGGAAACACGTATTTTTTTGTTTTCAGAAAATCCCAATAGGAGGGGTGAAAAAGGGTGAAAATTGGGGGAAATGGGTTGAATGCCTTTAATCAGGATACCGGTACTTATATATCAGGAACTGAAGATATTACAGACCTCAAAATTGGTACTTTTGATCTCTTTTAAAAATAAAGAAACACGTATTTTTTTTTTGTTTTTGGAAAATCTAATTAATGGGAGGGTGAAAAGGGGGTGAATTTCTAAAATGAGTGAATCTATATCTCCAAACTTTTAAAGTTTGCAGACGTAAAAATTGGTATTTAGAATCTTCATTAAAAATAAAGAAATACGTATTTTTTGTTTTCGGAAAAACGCAATAGGAGGAGTGAAAAGGGGTGAAGAAGGGGTTGAATGCCTTTAATGAGGCTACTTATATCTCAGAAACTGAAGACATTATAGACCTGAAAATTGGTGTTTGGGATCTCCTGTAAAAATAAAGAAACACGTACTTTTTTGTTTCTGGAAAACGCAATTAAGGGGGGGGGGGTGAAAAGGGGGGTAATGTTTTAAAATGAGAGTATCTATATCTCAAAACTTTTAAAGGTTATAGATGTAAAAATTGGTATTTAGAATCTCCATTAAAAATAAAGAAACACGTATATTTTGTTTTCGGAAAATCCTAATAGGAAGGGTGGAAAAGGTTGAAAAATTGGTCGAATGCATTTCATGAGTCTACTTATATTTCAGAACCTGAAGATATTACAGACCTGAAAATTGGTGTTTGGGATCTCCTTTAAAAATAAAGAAACACGTATTTTTTGTTTTTGGAAAATACAATTAATGGGGAGTGGTGAAAAGGGGGTGATTTTTTAAAATGAGTGTATCTATATCTCAAAACCTTTAAAGGTTATAGATGTAAAAATTGGTATTTAGAATCTCCTTTAAAAATAAAGAAACACGTATTCTTTTGTTTTCGGAAATTCCCAATAGGAAGGGTGTAAAAGGGTGAATAATGGGTTGAATGCCTTTCATGAGGCTACTTATATTTCAGAACCTGAAGATATTACAGACCTGAAAATTGGTATTTTGGATCTACATTAAAAGTAAAGAAACACACGTATTTTTTCGTTTTTGGTAAATCCAAATATTGGGGGGGGGGGTGAAAAGGGGGGGTGAATTGTTTAAAATGAGTGTGTCTACATCTTAAAACTTTAAAATTTACAGATGTAAAAATTGGTAGTTAGAATCTCCTCTAAAAATAAAGGAACACGTATTTTTTTGTTTCCTGTAAATCCTAATAGGAGGGGTGTAAAAGGGTGAAAAATGGGTTGAATGCCTTTAATGAGGATACACATATCTCAGAAACGAAAGATATTACAGAACTGATAATTCGCATATGGGATCTCCTTTATAAATAAAGGAACACGTATTTCTTAGTTTTTGAAAAGCCAATTAATGGCGGTTAAACAGGAGTGACAAATTGGGGTGAATTTTTTGAAAGACTATATCTACAGAATATCTTGGAAACGTAAAATGTTACAGACGTAAAAAATGGGTGTAAATCTCCTGTAAATGTAAAGAAATATAGGTGATTTGTTTTTGGAAACTCCACTTAAGGGGAACTCAAAAGGGGTGAAATTTTAAAATGAGAATTTTTACAGTATATCTAAAAAAACTTAACATGTTACAGAAGTGAAAAATGGTATTTTTTATGTCTATTAAACATAAAGAAAAGTGTATTTTTAGTTTTCGGAAATACCACTTGGGAGGGGGGTGGGGGTGGGGTGGGGGTAAAAGTGACTGAAAATGGTGATGAATTGTTTTAATTAGACTACTGATATCTCCAAAATGAAGATGTTACAGACGTGAAATTTGATTTTTGCAATCTCCTTTAAAAGTAAAGAAACACGTATTCTCGGAAAATCCAATGAAAGGGGGGGGGGGTGAAAGAATTGAAAAATTAATTGACTTAATTGTATGAGAATACATACATCTAATAAAAACTAAAGTTGTTACAGACGTGAAAATTAGTATTTGGATCACCTTTAAAAACAAAGAAAAACGCGTTTTGGTGGGGGAAACCATCCTGGAGGGCGGGAGTGTAAAGGAGTTGAATTCCTTTCATGAGGACACATAAATCAAAAACTGAAGAAGTTAGAGTCGTGATAATTGGTATTTAGAAGATCCTTTACTATTAAAGAAACAAGTATTTTTTGCGGGAAAATTCACTTAGGGGGGGGGGGGATTATTGTGAAATGAAGTGAAAAAAGGTAAATTATTTTTATGGGGATACTTATATCTCAAAACTGAAGGTAATAGACGTGAACAATGGTGTTTGGAATCTCCGTTAAACATAAAGAAAAAAGCATTCTTTTAATTTTTTTTGGGGGGGGGGGGGTGGCGGTAAATAAACTTAAGGCGGTGGGGTGTAGAAGGAGGTGAGACCAATTGATTTTACTGTTATTAATGTACTTATAAGGATCCTCCGTTGCTCAGGCGGCAGCACGCCGGCCTCTCACAGCTGGGTTCCGTGGTTCAAATCCCGGTCACTCCATGTGTCATTCGTGCTGGACAAAACGGAGGCGGGACAGGTTTTTCTCCGGATACTCCGGTTTTCCCTGTCATCAGCCATTCCAGTAACACATGATAATAATAATAATAATAATAATAATATTCCGGACCGTCGTCAAATCTGCGGACCGCGCTGGAAACGGCTCCTGGACGGGTAATGACTAAGAATGCAGTCCGGCCGCGGGTTCAGTGCCGCCAAGGCACCCAATATGACAGCACGCCAGATCTCCTGAAGGATTTTATCCATATTAAAAATATTATAGGAAAAGATGGCAAAGATTTACGGACCCAACTGACCGGGAGGAATACCTGAGCCTAGCCCGGAAGTACAAAATCGATTGCTGGAAAGGAAGATTTAAAAATGGGAGGAAACGTGCCGTAAAATAATAGAAAACCAGTCAGATCGGGAATTTTGGTGGATTCTCGCAGAAAACGAGTCAGATAGCGAATTTCGGCGGATTATATATTTAAAACAATAAGCATTCAATTATGAATTTCAGTATAATACCGTAGCGAAGCACGGGTATCTTGCTAGTATATATATATATATATATGTGTGTGTGTGTGTGTGTGTGTGTGTGTGTGTGTGTGTTTTTACTTATAGGAAGGTGTTATTACTAGTGTGTAACACTAGTGGATTAACAAATCATTTCTTTCGTAATATCCTCAGCATATTCCTCGTCAGTGTAATTAATGCAAGTTCTTTGGATTATTTGTGAATGGCACGTGGAAAATGTACAAAAGAACAAGAAGAGTTTAGTTCGGTTGATAATAAGAGTGGGGCAAAGTGTGGCACAAGAATTCACGTACACAAACATGAATTTTTAGTCTGTACATTTTCTTGAAAATGGCGGCATGGCATGAACCTAGAAACCTAGAGAGATATTTAAACGGTTCTTGATACTTGTGATACAGAAAAGTTGAGTATATTCATTCATTGTTTGGACTATTGAGAATAAAAATCGTGAAGGTCGCCGTTCGAACAAGGGAGAGATGGTTGCAGTATTTTCTTGTCAGTGAGAAAGTAGAAACGAAAAGGAGGTCCTATGCCAGGGATGACCAGGTTGGATTCAAGCAGCGAACATGGCATGAGGAAACGAAGTCACGTAGCGCACTGAGTACCTGTCTGTATTTCGTTTTTATTCTATGAGGGCTGATCAACAAAGACTGCGACTTTTTTTTTTTTCACAGATGCCCCTAAACTTTGCCTTTAGTGATGGGAATAAAAACATTACACTGTGCAATATCATGGCTATAAGGTGGATGCTGTACAAAGGTAATGTTGAATCGAGCCAGAAACTGCATGACTTGATTTGCGACGTGAGGCCGTGCGTTGTCATGATGAAGTCGTCACCCAGTCCGAGAAAGCTCTGGTCGTTTCTTTGCAATCCTCAGTGTAGCCAATACTGACGTGTAGTGTGCTGCTGTAACAGTAGTGTAAGGGGGAACTGCATGCTGCAGTGCTCAAGAAAAGCAAGGCGATTCTCAAGGACCTGACAAAAAATGGTCTGCAGCATGTGTCAAGGACTGGCAGAGACGCTATAAAAAGTGGTTTGAAGTAAAAAAAATGAAATAGCGTATGGCTTTTAGTGCCGGGAGTGCCCAAGGGCAAGTTCGGCTCGCCAGATTCAGGTCTTTTGATTTGACACCCGAAGGCGACCCGCGCGTCGTGATGAGGATGAGATGATGGTAAAGACGACACATACACCCAGCCCCAGTGCCAGCAGAATTAACCAATTATGATTAAAATTCCCGACCCTGCCTGGAATCGAACCCGGGACTCCTGTGGCCAAAGGCCAGCACGCTAACCATTCAGCCATGGAGCCGGACGGTTTGAAGTAAGAGGGGACTACTTTGAAAAAGATCATGTAAACATTGAAATGGAGTAGTAAACATATGTGCAAAAAAATCAGTCTCCGTTGATCAGCCTATGTAATATCAACAATATACACACACGCGTCGTTGAATAAAAAATGTATCCTCTGTTCCTATTTCTCTCCTTAGCATTTTTTCTTGGTACTCGGATTTTCAACGAACTGCCGTGTGTTTATTGGTGGTAACAGAGCTATCTTACTCTAAAACTTGACGCTACATACAGTGCATCGCTGTTCTTGACCATGAGGCTGTCAATGTGCGGAAAGAACAATTTATTTTTCTTTCCGGTCTTTTCATAGATATCTGGGGTGAATGTTACGGTCAATTGTCCTTCGAGACGCCAAACCATTGAGGAGCGATGTGTTCACTATTGCATGTTTCTGTGGTGGTTGGGAGTGGTTTTATGCAAGTGAAGATGTGTATAAAACAATCACGAACGCCCTGTCCCCGAGCTAGAGGAATTAATCATATGCAGTTAAATTATCTGTCTCTCAGAACCAATCTTTAAAATTTGCAACAGAACCGGGAATCAAACCCGAACCAATAGCTAAGGAAGGAATTAATGTGTACTCCACTTGCCCTCTTTCTCAGCATGTCTGCCAAGGTGTTTCCAAGTTTCCTTCGTAGTTAGTTATCTTGTTCAACCAAAAACATTTCAGTGATACTGCCCATGAGCATACACGGATATTATGCAAAAAGGTCAGACAACATACAGATACATATGGTTTCTATGAACCTCAGGGAATGCCACTCTTTTTCTTTTTCTTGGCCTTTTTCCCAATCTCTTGAGATCGGCATTTTATATGGGTTTGCCACAGTTTTGTGGCAGGATGGAGGGATGTAATCACTATTCAGTTTCTTTGGTGGTTGGTAGTGTGGCGTAGGGTGTGTAGATGTCCAAATGTGTGTTTGAGACAAACACAGACATCCAATCCCCGAGCCAGAAGAATTAATCATACGCAGGTAAAATTCATCCCGGTCGGGAATCGAAGCTGGAGCCCTCTGAACTTAAGGCCATTGCGCCTACCATTCAGCTGAGGTGTCAGACCATAACTGAATGCCATCCTGAATTGCAATAATTTAATGAGAGACTAAAGACGGTTAGCGTGCGATTGCCGTTTTTATCATAGGCCTACATGTTGTTGTTTGGGTCATTAGTCCATAGAGCGGTTTGATGCCACTCTCCATACCGCCTTATCCTATGCTAACCTTTTTATTTCTACATTACTACTATATCTTATATCTGCTCTAATCGGTTTGTCATATTTATGATTTTAACCATTCTTACCGCCCACATTTCCCGTCAAAAATAAATTGAACAAGGCCTGGGTGCATTAAGATGTGTCCTATCATTCTCTCTCTTCTTCTGGTCAAATTTCGCCAAATCTTTCTTCCATCACCAATTCGATTCACTATCTCTTCATTCGTGATTCGAATTACCCATCTCACCTTCAACATTCTTCTGTAACACTGCATTTCTAAAGCTACTATTCTCTTTCTATCTGAGCTAGTTATTGTTATGCAACATTCCAGACTAAAGTATTTAAACAAGCATTTCCTTTCGTTTGACTGCACTCCATTACTTTACATTTCATTTTGTCCAAGACTGTATCCATACCATTGAAGCAATTTCTCCAGTTCTTGTGCAGATTCAGATAATAATAATAATAATAATAATAATAATAATAATAATAATAATAATAATAATAATAATAATAATATGCCGTGTGGCCTCCGGAGAGGCCTGGTGCAGGTCTCTTGATTTGACTCCCGTAGGCAACCTGCGCGTCGTGACGAGGATGAAATGATGATGAAGACGGCACATACACACAGTGCCCGTGCCAGGTGAATTAACCAATTATGGTTAAAGTTCCTGACCCTGCCGGGAATCGAACCCGGGACCCCTGTGACCAAAGGCCAGCACGCTAACCATTTAGCCGTGGAGCAGGACATAATAATAATAATAATAATAATAATAATAATAATAATAATAATAATAATAATAATAATAATAACAACACATAGCGTACGGCCTCTTCTACCTAAATCCAAGTCGAGCTGACTTGCGCATCGGTTTCGACGTTCCTTTCTCACTGACGAGTCATGCGACTATTTTTTAAGTTCAGTCAGCGTTTCAAGTATTTTTAAAAACGAAAATTCTCATGCCGACAAATTTGAATGCTGGAAAATTTTGCCGAAAGACTCCCAGATATACTCATCGGGGTTCTTTTACTTATTGATGTGAACGACATATTTACTTCTTCAAAAATTCACCGACCGAGCGAGTTGGCCGTGCGGTTTGAGTCGCGTAGCTCTCAGCTTGCATTCGGGAGATGGTGCGTTCTAATCCCACCGCCGGCAGGCCTAAAGGTGGTTTTCTGTGGTTTCCCATTTTCGTACCAGGCAAATGCTGGGGCTGGACCTTAATTAAGGCCACGGACGCTATCATTCCAATTCTATCACTTCCCCATCCTTGCGTCGCCTAAATCCTTCGATGTGTTAGTACGACGTTAAAAAACTAGCAAAAATGCACGCAACAGCCGCGTTTTTACACCATCAAAAGTGAATGGCGTTACTAGTATCGCTCATAACTCATTCACTTTCATATTGTCAAAGCCATGCTGAGACTGTGACAAGTCAATGAAAGTTACAAATTTGGCCCATACCAGAAGACATAGTGCACTGTAAATACTGGGTCTCGCCAGCAGGGGAAGATTTTTGAAGGGTAGAAAAAAAATGGCTCGGCGCTCCGTGTCATTTTGTTGGCATGTTGAAGATCTCCCGTGACGCGCATAGTGTCACCCGACAAAATTAACTAAGCCATAGGTAGGAACCCTCCAGTAGTATCCCGCTTTCGTTGCTAGACAGCATCTCGAGCTGAATGTCGAAATGAGTTAGCGGGCCACCGAGATGAAACACTTCAGAACGTCGGCATCTCGGTATTATTATTATTATTATTATTATTATTATTATTATTATTATTATTTGCGAATAGGATCACGCTACAATTTCATTTCGTCTTTGTCTGAAGTTTCATCTTCCTTCATAAGGGCGCTATGCTGTTTCTTCTGGTCATCTATCCAGGCTCTTCCCGTCTTAGCAGTTCTTTCGACGTGAAATCCTTCCAAATTTTGAACCATGGTCCGAAATTTTCTCCTGTCTAACATCTGAACTTCGTGGATGTTGGACTTCTCTAGGGCTTTACGAATTTCCCTAATCTATGCCGTCGTTGTCTTCTTGTTCCACAGGTAGTCGAATAACTTTTAGCTTAGTCTAGTTTTGTCCATTCTGTACAAATGGCCGAGAAATGATAATCTCATCTCTCTTATGGTCTCTGAAATTTTCTCCACAGTTTTGTAGACTTCATTGTTTCGAAATTTTCAGCAGGTTTCAGTCTGCATTGGGCCTAAGATTTTCCGTAGTATTCTTCTTTCTAGGATCTCCAGCTTCTCTAACGTGTAATTCATAAAGAGGCATTTGTTGGCATACAGGCATTCTGTTTTTACTATGGTGTTGTAATGCCTTATTTTTGCATTCCATAAGATGCATTTCTTGTTGTAAACCTACATGTTTTAGTTATTATATAAGCTCTCTCCATTTTTGAGATACGATCGTCTATAGCAGCTTTCTCTAGTCCGTTTTCTTGTATGATATTATTATTATTATTAGGGCCCGGATGTTCATGAAATAACATTTTTAGAAATATGCAAGTATTTATGACCTAAAAATGTATTAAAATATGTCAATAAATATGACTTAAAAATTTTTGGTCACATTTACGAAATCTTCAAAATCTTGCCGCTGTTTAAATTAACATTATATTGAAAATATAAGCCTTTGCTTGCGGGCCCTAGTATTAACAGTGCACTATTCTTCTGGTATAGGCTAGATCAATTTTGTTATTTTCATTGATCTGTCTCTATCTTATACTTGGCTTTGACAATATGAAATTGACTGAGGTATGAGCAATGCTAGTAATGTCATTCCTTACGCAGCCAGTCCCTGTTATGAATGGTGTGAACATGTTGCTCATAGGGTCGGTTGGTGCACGCATTTCAGTGGGCTTGGCAGACTGATATGTAATAGCAACTTCTGGCTCGGTGAGGAAAGCAACGGGAAACGACCTCACTCCTCATTTCCGTAGCACGCCTCTTCAGTGATGCCTAGACCATCTATGACAGCTGATGGCGGAGCTGTTGAGGATCCAACCAGCCTTAGAACTGAGGACTGAACGTACATACATTTTTAAAATCTAGAACATTCAATAATAAATAAGTAATAATATTAATTTTATTATTATATTTTGAACATAATTACTCAGTCCAGAGGCAACTCTTGACTCTGAATAGAACGAAATAAATGTCACATGTTGATGCGCAATTATGAAAGAATTACAGTAGCAAATTACATGTATTCGAATGTTTTCAGATGGGAACGGTCTTCAATTTTCCTGCAACAATGACTTGCAACGGGAAAAAGACCGCTCAACATTGCAGGGATGTTACTGGGCCTTATTTGAAATACCCTCCTAATTCACATAAATATATATTTGCAAGAAAGATAATTGCAACAAAAGAAATTACAGGCAACAATTAGGAGATGTGAAACATCCGTCTTCGAGACGACTGAAAGCAGGTATGCGAAAATGGAATAAAAAGATAAAAATATGACAAAAACACGAACATTCACACGGAAATATCATATGAAAAATCACCGGAAAGTGACGAAAAACGTTAAAAGAGCCAAAATATGACTTTATATGACCCGTGACAATTGCATAAATTTAGTCACCGTAGATAAAATCATGCTTAACTTATATTTTAGACAAAGACAAAGACACCTCCGTACAGGCCATGAACGCCCTTGGAGGAGCGGACGGTAAAGGCTTCCATCATTGTTAACCGCGGCACGTGGTGGGGTAGAGTGGTTAGCTCTAAGCCCGGCTACCTTTGCCTCCAGGAATTAACCTGATACTCATTTTTGGTGTAGGCTGAGTGAACCTCAGGGCCATATGCACCTCCGGAAGTGGAAATCTCGTTTCTTAAATTTTTCGACTTCCTGACGGGGATTCGAACCCACGTCCTTCCGGGCGAACCGAGCACGCCTTTACCGCCTCGGCCTGGTAACTTATATTTTACATGGAAATCATATAAAGAAAAAATATGACGCGTCATAAACATCCTGGCCCAAATTATTATTATTATTATTATTATTATTATTATTATTATTATTATTATTATTATTATTATTATTATTATTATTTGTCCAAAACTGCACTTGAGACACACGACGTTTTTGCAAACATAGTTCATCTCTAATGAACTTTAAACAATTTGCCCCATAATGTTGTTTTACGACCTTCCTATGTTCAAAGCAACATATTATCATTGTGCTGTAATCTTACACTATTCTCTTTAACGAAGAAGGTCTATACAGGAATCTCTCGTTTTCCAGTCTTCCTGACTGTATGAATGGATTGTAAATTACACCATTATACTAGTGCGGATGAGCAGTACATGTACAACATTGAGTGTCTTCGTCTTGAGGCAGAATAAGAATATTCATGTTGCTGGGAGAGGACGAGGCTACACGTACGTTTACTGGAGTACGGTAATAAAGCAACAGTGAGAGGCGGGGTAGGAGTTAAAGTCTAATATACGGGCCCCGTAAACTATTTGTGACTCCCCACGGAGGGTGTAGCTACCGTAAAGCAGGCCACACTAGAGCGTCGTGGGACCTGCAAGCTGAGTGCACATCATTACTCTCCCATCTATGTAAATCGCCATGTTGCTATTGTACTAATTTTTCAGATGTTTTAGATCGTTATTATGTGGTGTTAGATCTCGTTCAGGTGTTTAAAGTGCAGCAGAAAACAAGCATCCTTAAGTCGTGTTTACACCGAATGTTAACAAGATTTATAACTTTTTGTCATCGACAAATCTTACCAGCAAATTTAGGCAACAAACGTCTGTAATAGAACACTAGTATGAGTTCTGTTTCCGATGTTAGGAACATTTCCCCCTCCTATCTAGGCCCTGCAACGTCTCTTCACGCGACCAGTCATCGCCCAATAATAGCCAGCCAGCGAGTGTGAGAGCACAGTTTTCTGGGAGGTGTGTTTGTAATATTCGGTGTAATCGCAGTTTAACCCATTGTTGATAACAGGTGTTGCTAACATCCTTTGATCTTTACCGACCTTTTGTTTATAGCAAAATTAATTTTATCAACGCGGGAAATCGGACTGGAACATGTGTTAGCAACACCGGTGTTAACGCGTCTTCATATCGGGTGGAAGGTAACTCACGTACCCAAGTAAGAGAGAATCACAATGTCGCAAGTTTCAGGTCTGTAGCTTGCACCGTTACTGGATGGTGATGTGAAAGGTTAATGTCGAGAAATACAAGACGATGGAGTGTACAAACACCTAGGAATAAGTGTCACACAAATACTTACTGATTATTTGTCGTGTAGCTCGTCTCCTGGAACTTCATATGGATGTGAAATGTGGACAACATACAGGCGTCACATAAAAATACTTGAGAAGTTCCATCAAAGATGGCCGGGCTGAGTGGCTCAGGCGGTTAAGGCGCTGGCCTTCTAACCCCAACTTGGCAGGTTCGATCCTGGCTCAGTCCGGTGGTATTTGAAGGTGCTCATATACGACAGCCCCGTGTCGGTAGATTTATTGGCACGTAAAAGAACTCCTGCGGAACTAAATTCCGGCATCTCGGCGTCTCCGAAGACCTTAAAAAGTAGTTAGTGGGACGTAAAACAAATAACATTATTATTATTACCGGTACCATCAAAGATGTCTCAGAATATCTTTAAAATTACCTGGCAGGATAAACGCACGAATGTCAGCGTTCTAGATGAAGCTGGGAAGTATCAGCATAGAAGCGATTCTAGCCCGACCTCCGCTACGGTGGATTGGACAAATACTGTAGTTCGAAAGCCCAATCGTTGCATCCCAAAACAAGTAGACTACTTAATTTGAATTAAGTACCGGTCACTGCGGAATTGGAGGCCAGAGTAGAGGGTGTAAAGACTGTATCGAAGCCACCCTGAAGAAACGTAACATCTATAGCAGGCCTGTCTGATGGCTGGGAAGTGCGCGCTCTGGAAACGTTCGACGTGGAGAAACACCGTCCATCAAGGAATAGCGGTTTTTTTTGTTTTTTTTTTAAGAACAGAGACATCGTATTGCAAAGGAACGGAGCACAAGGAGAAAACACAGGAATGCCCTGAAGAGAAATGGCCGACTACCAGCAGGCTCCTCAACATATGTTCATCACTATTGTGGTAGGGTATGTAATTCACGGACTAGATTCATCAGCCAGTTTTTTTTTTTTTTTTTTTTTGAGGCTGATTTACGTCGTACCGACACAGACAGGTCATCTGGCGACGATGGGACAGGAAAGGGCTAGGAGTGGTAAGGAAGCAGCCGTGGCCTTACTCAAGGTTTAGCCCCAGCATTTGCTTAGTGTGAAGATAGGAAACAACGGAAAACCATCTTCAGGGCTGTCGACGGTAGAGTTCGAATCCACTATATCCCGAATACTGGATACTGACCGCAATTACGCGACTGCAGCTATCGAGCTCGGTGATCAGCCATCTGAAGACACTCACAGACTAGGAAGACTCACACTCGCTCGCGAATGATTGTCGATGATGATATGACTTCGTCACCGAAAACCTACCTAAGTTAGTGCGCGATATTCAGTGGTGGGGGAGGGGGAGAAAAAAGACAGAGAGAGATGAGTTTCTTCATCGTAGACCTATAATACTTATTAGGAATGAACTCTAAAACCGAAATCTGCCCTTTAAACAATTACTTTTAGTATGAACATGTTGGATAAAACTGCGTATTAACTGGCTGCAGTCGTGAAATCGTGCCAGACGAATGGAGAATTGTTGGTTACAAAGGGAACTTTTGAGCTCGCCCGTAAAAGGTAAGAGCCTATTTGGCTGTTTTCGGAGACGATGTTTGGACATTGATGATTGCAATCAATGAGGCATAGAAGTGAAAGAGGAGTAGAGCTTTAAGTAGGCGCTTACTGCTTTCTCGGAGACTAGTGAACGGATATTAAAAAGTGTCCTCCGTCTGAGGTGTTGAGCTCTTTTCAGGTACATCCCCAATGGAGGTTAGCTACGCCATTTCAACCACATACCAGCCTTCCTGCCAACTTTAAATTCCTGACAGTACGGGGAATCAAACCTGGGCCTCCGAGGATAGCAGCTAATAGCTCTAATCGTTACACTACGGAGTTGGGCAGTATCACAGTAATGAAGGTGGAGTGCTGTGGTATGATACTTTTATAAACTCTGTACTACGGATGATTTGAGTCCGATTTAAAATAATGGCAATCCGGATATTATTTCAGTTATAGGGAAACTCTTTTTAAATAAAGTTTTCAGAATGATACCCAGCCGGGCTGAGTGGCTCAGCGCTGGCCTTCTGAGCCCCAAGATGGTGGATACAATCCTGAATTAGTTCGGGGGTATTTCAAGGTGCTCAGATTCGGCAGCCTCGTATCGGTAGATGTGCCGGCACATAAAAGAACTCGTGCATAACAAAATTCTGGCACCTTGGCGTCTCCTAAAACCGTAATAGCAACCAGTTTACTGGGACGTATAATAAACATCATCGTTGTTATGGATAGTTGGATATGGGTGGTTTTCACGTGTGAAGGCAAAATTGATGCGATATTGGATTCCGGGTAAATTATCCCGTTTCCATATTTTTAATGAACCCCCTGTGGATGGGGGACGCAGACGAAGAATACACCCACGGTATCCCTTCCTGTCGTAAGAGGCGACTAAAAGGGGCGACCAAGAAATGATTGTATTAGAACCATGAAACTACTTGTGATTAGTACCACCACGCGGGGAACACCATGGGTCGCTTTTACTTGCGCATAGTACCACTATGTTAGGTACCAAATAGGTTTGTTATTAGTAGCAACAAAGTGCGTTGCCGGCTTCTACAGTACGTGTGATTAGTACCACTTCAGGAGCGACACCATGGTTCTGGCTTGCCTATGATTAGTACCAAATACTTTCATACATCAGTACCGGACAGCTCTATCTCAGCAACATTGAGTGGAGTGCGAACAGCGACGGTGGTGACATCTAGCGTGTTGGTGTGAACTGCATACTTGTCTATGCTACAGTTGATAGGAATGCACTACACTTATTGGAAATATGTTTATTAAAATAATTGAACAGTCATAATAATTAAGAATGGAATTTTAAAATATGAAATGCCTCCTTCATAAACCTCCAAACGAGCATTATGTTAGCCGTGCCTTTCGCTATGTCTTAAAAATTAAAAGCAGAATTTGTTTGAGGATCCACCCAGCCTCTGGGAGGAATATTTTAACTACTCTCTCCTCTTCTTTCTAGCCTTTTCCCAATTACCTGACGCAGCACTTTGTATGTACTTAGCCTAGTTTTTCGGCCGGATGCCCTTCCTAACACCAATCACATGTGGAGGGATATATATTCTCTGTTGCGTATTTCCGTGGTTGTTTCTCGTATGATGTGTTGTATATACTTGAAGATGCGTGTGAATACGAATACAAGCCCGTTGCCCTCGATCTACAGGAATTAACAGACGCGATTAAAATCTCCGACTCAGCCGGGAATCGTACCAGGGCCCTCTGAACCGAAGGCCAGTACGCTGACCATTCTGTGGTGGTGATTATTTTAAGAGGAAGTACAACTGGCTAGCCATCCTCTATTAACACTAATCAGAAGGGAAATGGAAGAGGTCCAACACTCCGAAGAATGATGGTATCATAAAAGGGAGGGGGGGGGGCACGAAGCGCTAACCATTCAGCCAAAGCGCCAGAGGGAGCAGATAACTTAACAACATCCATGATTTATTAAGATTTTGGGAAAGAGAAGCTGTAATTGAGGAACAGGAGTTTTGGTCCATTATTTTGACTACTACTACTAGCCTACTACTTCTTATTATTCGTTACGGCCGATCTTCCCGAACTCTACAGGAGAACTCACCTCACGCTGCTATCTCGCTTTTGCCGTACTTTTAATTTTCTGTTTTACCTCTGAAGACAGAAATACATAATATATATTATATTATAACACATATTGGGGTTACGTGAGTAAACTACGATGTTCTTGACAAGGAAGAAGTGTTCAGAATTTCCTAAAGTCTCTTTCACAAATTTATGCACGAAGAATTACCATACACACGTATTAAATTATTTAGACTGGTGCTCAAGTCTATGCATAATACACTGAAATAATTTTCTTACGCCGGACTGAGTGGCTCAGACGGTTGATGCGATGGCCTTCTGATCCAAATTTGGCAGGTTGGATCATGGCTCAGTCCGGTGGTATTTGAAGGTGCTCAAATACGCCAGCCTCGTGTAGGTAGATTTACTGGCATCTAAAATAATTCCTGCGGGAATATATTCCTGCACCTCGGCGTCTCCGAAAACCGTAAAAGTACTTACTGGGACGTAAAAAAGTTATTATTATTATTATTATTATTATTACTTTCTTACAGTAAAAAAAGGTGCCGGTCCCGCAGTGTAGGGGTAGCGTGCCTGCCACTTACCCGGAGGCCCCGGGTTCGATTCCCGCCCAGGTCAGAGAATTTTACCTGGATCTGAGGGCTGGTTCGAGGTACACCCAGCCTACGTGATTACAATTGAGGAGTTATCTGTCGGTGAGATGGCGGCCCTGGTCTAGAGAGGCAAGAATGACGACCGAGAGGATCCGTCGTGCTGACCACACGACGCCTCGTAAACTGCAGGCCTTCGGGCTGAGCAGCGGTCGCTTGGTAGGTCAAGGCCCTTCGGGGCTGTTGGGCCATGTGGAGGGGGGGGAGTAGGTGACTGGATTCGAAACTCATGGCCTTCAGTTTTCAATTTCAAGACTACCGCGATAACCATTACGCTACAGGCCCACAAGTTTTCGATTGTGAAATTGATGGTACTGTTCAAGAATGTGGACCCTCAAGTTTGAGTGTACTAGAGTTTCATATTTGTTAATATTATTGGTTTTACGTCCCACTAACATTTCAGTAGAGTATTTAATTGATTTTCTTAATATAAGGGGCATAGAATGTAACCTCAACACAGATGCGAGGTCAATACTTTTGTTAATACTTGCGGTCCTTATCAGTTCCCATGCCTATTATCTTGCTGGGTAATTTGTTCAGCGCATAACACTTTTCTTGGAATATAACTGCAATGTAAGATTATTTAGTGACAAATACTGATACATTAAAAACAACACGACAGTGCACCAAGAATCATACAAATGGCAATATGTTATTGAAGATTTGGTCACACCAAGCCATGTAGGTAGCAGCACTATCGACTTTCTCGGTGAAAACAGTAAGCTGTCCGGTATTGTCATATTAAAGTATTTGTTAGTACTCACTATATGAGGAACACCACGGGATAATGCGGGTGCCTGTGGTTAGTACACATATATGATGAACACCATAGGTTTGTGTTGTCTGTAAATGGCGCCACACCGAGCGAGTTGGGCGTGCGGTCAGGGGCGCGCGGTTGTGAGCTTGCATCCGGGAGACAGTGGGTTCGAAACCCACTGTTGGCAGCCCTGAAGATGGTTTTCCGTGGTTTCCCATTTTCACACCAGGAAAATGCTGGGTCTGTACCTTAATTAAGGCCATGGCCGCTTCCTTCCCACTCCCAGGCCTTTCCTATTCCTTCGTCGCCATAAGACCTATCTGTGTCAGTGCGACGTAAAGCCAATTGTAAAAAAAAATATGGCGCCGCAATGTGCGAAACACCACAGGTCTGTATTCCATGTGCGAATTTCATTACCTGTGAGTAGTACCATACTGTGTGGAATGCCGCGAGTCTACGCTACTTTTGATTAGTACCGCAACATGACAAATACCATGGTTCTACTTTCCTAACGATAAGTACCATTATGAGGGGCCGATGATTTGGAGTTTGGACCCCTTTAGACTAAAAGCATCATCGATTCAGTATTATGCTATAGACGCAGTCCGTTGGTCAGTAATACTATTGTTACACGTCAGTTTCTGTGAATGCGAGACATTGCGGGTCGGATCCTCTGATTGTTTTAAATTCATATTCATCCATTCATTCTTCGTCCTCACGTTTTGTATTCTGGTCAGTGGAGGATTTTGGACTTTTAGTTCGTCATTCCATTTCGTCTCATTTCGTACCATTAGGGGCCGATGACGTACATGTTAGGCCCCTTTAAACAACAAGCATCAGCATCATCAACCTTTTTAATGAAACACATTTACATTTTTATTTTTTTTGGAAGGTTTTGTAGTAAAGTCGAACCGATGCCTCTGTGTGTACTAGTTAATACTACGTGTTTCCCTTTTACCCTTTGATCATATGTGAGCACATTTTATAGAAGTAATCGCTGTAGACTCGAGGCTGATGCTGGCTCAGTTCCTGTGAGATTGATTTTAAAGTTACATCTCCAACCACCATGAATCCAGCCAGCGCAGCACAAAAACTGTAGACAATTAGTTCGCTTGTCCTAAGTTAGTAATGGGGAGTAGCTACCAGAGAGTAAGGAATGAAGGAAAATGCCCTCAACCCGTTTAAGTGAAGTCAGGTGCTGTAGATCTAGAGGAGGTACCGTATTCTCGACATACATCATATTTTAAAAAATGAGTTATATTTCTTTGTGTTGCATGAAATGGGCTGTGTTAATAATTGCTTTCTTGTGATTAAAAGCAGCCAAGCTAGCTTGTTGGTTTTTCGTGACTGTTGTTGCCGTGATCATAACCACGGGACCTCCAGGTTTACGTGGAATCCGAATCACAGGGACATGACTCTCCATTTCAAAATTCCCATTTGCATTGACCGGGATTCAAACTTCGCCCGACCGAGCTCGATAGCTGAAGTCGCTTAAGTGCGGCCAGTATCCAATATTCTGGAAATAGTAGGTTCGAACCCCACTGTCGGAAGCCCTGAAGATGGTTTTCCATGGTTTTCCATTTTCACACCAGGCAAATGCTGGGGCTGTACCTTAATTAAGGCCACGGCCGCTTCCTTCTCATTCCTAGGCCTTTCCTGTCCCATCGTCGCCATAAGACCTATCTGTGTTGGCGCGACGTAAAGCAAAAAAAAAAAAAAAACCAACTTCGGCCGCCTTGGTGACAAACTAGTGGCTAAGCTACTCGGCTATTGCGCCCTTTTTGTTGTGATAAATAGGGTCGAAATTAGCTCGGTCAACTCTTGTTCTCTTCTGACGCTGACGGTATTAGGTTTGCAAGGCTTAGGGAGTCTAATTTTCAAACCCTTCGTGGCCCTTCCCTTTCTTTCGTTGATCGAAAGGTTGGACGTCTTCCATGTTCCATCTGATTAGTGTTGCCCTGTTCTTCTTAAAACAGTAACTACCACCACATGCTAAGCAGGACCTTGGAGGAGTAGAAGGTAAAGGCTCCCCCCATTCCTATCTTGGCACCTGGATATTGGAACCTCCCCTTTTTGCCCTCGGGTCGTAACCTGTTACTCATTTAGCATAAAGTGATATTTTGTTTGACATTTTCTTTTGTTTCTTTTTTTCTTTCTTCCTTTCTTAATCTGTTTACCCTTCAGGGTTGGTTTTTCCCTTGGACTCAGCGAGGGATCCCACCCCACCTCAGGGGTAGTATTCTGGTGCGTGAGACTTTCGGTCAGGGGATATAATTGGGGAGGAGGACCAGTACCTCGCCCAGGCGACCTCACCTGCTATGCTAAAAAGGGCCTTGTGGAGGGATGGGAAGATTGGGCGGGATAAACAAGGAACGGGGAAGGAAGCGGCCGTGGCCTTAAGTTAGGTACCATCCCAGCATTTTCCTGGAGGTGACGTGGGAAACCACGGAAAACCACTTCCAGGATGGCTGAGGTGGGAATCGAAACCTCCTCTATTCAGTTGACCTCCCGAGGCTGAGTGGACACTGTTCCAACCCTCGTACCACTTTTCAAATTTCGTGGCAGAGCCGGAAATTGAACGCGGACCCTGGGGTTGGGCATTATCATGGTATTATAAGTTTACTTTTTGATTATTTTTGCTGATTGTATATCAATTAATCCGTTTCTGTTGTACAGAATGGAGCTGACAGTATCCTCCTCTTGCAGTTTTTCTTGATGTAGTGTGTAATTACCTTTGGCATTCAGAATGAAAATTCCTGATCTCCGTGTATTCCCCTCTTCTCAAGAGCTTGCGTTCCCCTCTTACGTCATGTCACACTCGAATGCTAAAGCTAATAGCATCATATGTCGCTTGAATTGAGGTGCTTACTGTAATGCCTTCCAGCCTATTATGTGCGACTACTGTTTTAAAACTCTTGCGGACGACGTGTCCCTCACACAGAATCTCTTCTGGTGCTACAACAATCCATGGTCGCGGTATTTTTTTAAAAAAAATTGGGGTCGATGCCCACTCAGCCAATTAATTACTTTATAACATGTTCTATTTAAACTCATAAAAGTAATTAAGTATAAACTCAATGTTATAATATGGAAGAACAGTGTACGCTGTAGGGAGATCAGATTTCATCGAGCATGCAAAATCTTTTATCGAAATAATAATAATAATAATAATAATAATAATAATAATAATAATAATAATGGTTTTACGTCCCGCTAACCATTTTTACGGATTTCTGAGACTCCGAGATTATGGAATGTGTTACGCAGAAGTTTTTTACATGTCGATAAATCTGCCGCCTTGAGACTAGGAATTTCAAACGCCTTCAAATACCACCAGAGGAAACTGGTTCGAACCCGCCAACTTGTGCTCAGAAGGGACATTGGAAAATTTTAGTGGCTCAAACCACATGCGGTACATAGTCGAGAAGTATTTAGAAAAGACAACCCTTTACAGAAATTGTCGTATGTTAAGGAGAAAGAAAAATATTTCCACGGTCCCACTTATGAATGTTATAAACTAAAAGTTACGTTATGTAGTTTATTCAGGACCTCAGATACTTATATTCAGTAGTAGGACTTAGTTTTTCTTTCAGTACACTATAATAAATATCAATAAAATTGGAATATACAGTGACATTATGTTTGACTGAAATATTACAAGGAAAATTCTTATCATTATGTTGAAAATCACTTTCAGTAAACAAACTACTTAGTTAATATAAGTGAATTTGAACATGAAATGACTGTCAATTAGAAACGTGGTTGATAATCTCTTTAAATCGTCTTGACTACTGTTGTCAGTTATTATGTCTTTGTCCATGGAACTCCTCTCTGTAACTTCTTCACTGTCAGTACCTTACTTAGAGAGTCGAATGCGGGGCTGAATAGCTCAGACGGTAGTGTGTTCGCCTTCTAAGCTAAACTTGGCAGGTTCGATCATGGGTCAGTCCGGTGGTATTTGAAGGTGTTCATATACGTCAGCCTCGTGTTGGTAGATTTACTGGCACATAAACAAACACCTGCAGGACAAAATCCCGACACTTCAGCGTCTCCAAATCCATAAAAATGCAGTTAGTGGGACGCAAAACCAATAATTTTATTTAGAGAATCACCGCACTGGTGGCTTTCTGTAATCAGTAGTCCATACAGGTTCTTTTGCTGTGCGTAAGCCTTCTTAATGGTGCTTGAAAGAAGCCATCATATATCGATAATTCAGCCCTGCCAATTATTGTTGCATTGTTATTTCAAGATGTATTTCACCTTGGTAAAGCAAGAAATTTAGTATTGCTTTCCATGTTCCTATATATGTATTCATTAACTACACATTTTTAGTCAAAAACAGCCCGAGTGACGAGGACTTTTTTATTTTATATAAAATTGAAATGACTACGTCGTTCTTGCAGAACTACTGTTTTCTTAGACACCTTCCATGTCAGACTAGGGATAATTTTGACTCAACAGTACTTTCAGATTGCAGTAGCCGCTGTCCTTCACAAGATGTAATATATATCTCATTTTCACACACACACAAACACACAATCAAGGACAGTTTTTCATTCATCTGTTTTCATTTTCTCCTCGATTGAATCTCACATCTTGCCGTTATGTTTTACTGATAAGGGGCTAATTCCCCATTTACCCTCGCGAAAATTTTTGAGACATTGTACGACTTCATGTAGTAATATGCTTATTTTATTATTATTTTACAGTATGGTGAGTTTGTGTGCTAAACACAATTAAGGGCTGCGCATCTACCCATACCTTCGAGCAAGTAACCAAGAGGAAGTTCGGTTTGAAGGCTAATGCGTTGTCACCACAACTACCCGTCGCCAGGGCCGTGTTTGATCGTGACGTGAGCCCAGGGATGTGACCACGTTGAACATTTGGCAATCACTGCAGTGTATTGGGTAACTTCGTAACTGAACTTTACGTTCTGGACTTCCGCCCGTCTGTACAGTACCTCTATCCGTCTGCCTGTTGTTTGTCGATTGTAGCTGACTGGCGAGCCTGATTATCTCGGGTCCAATAGGGGTACACCAGTCGCCTTGATAAAAAAATATTGTAATGTATTCGAAACGTCGATAACCTATACATAATGTGAATATAATCACGACTCAGTCCAATCCGAAGAACGTATAGAAGTTTTACAAACCATGAAACTATGTTCAACAGCACCTCCGTTAAAATCAGATACTCCCAACATCATTCGCCCAGTTTCAAGCAGTTTAGTCTAAAAGGCGTCGGTCTTTATGAAGTTCGTACCGTTTCGAAATGCACTTTTCCGCATGGTCTCAGCTTAATTTAGTTTTTGGAATCGATATTTTTCTAATGTCCCATCCGGTCCATCATTTTCCAGGAAGTGACCGCGAAGTCTTTCTTAGCAATATGTTTGGACCCCCTGCTCTTGTGTATGCTCATCGTAAGACTCTTGAAGTTCCTGCTGGTAGTAATGTAAGTTTGAGGCCATTTTCCATTCAGAGTAAGCGGTTGTTCAGACTCCCATGTGACTTTAGCATGTGTGTCCGGGAGATGACTAATGGAGTGGAGTGGATGTTTGACATGGAGAGTAAGGCTAGGGTCCCACTGGAGTTGGCGAGGGAGCCACAGGTAGAGGAGAAGAAACTATAAAAACTCAGGCTCTAAAAGTTGAATTGGACGAGAGCTCCCCTTGCTCCACAGGGAAGAGCTACTGTGGCTTTATAAAGTGTGGGGTTATCATAAGCATTCCGCCTCAGAATGGCTATCTTACAATTGTCGCAAGTATAGGGTTGTCATGTCAAAATTTCTAAACAGGTTCTTTCAGATGACGAACTTTTAAATTTAAAAGTCAGGACTTGTTGTTTAGGCTAATATTTAAAATGTTAATTTAATTGAAATGGGAAATCCATAGAAATGTAGCATTGATAATGACACATTGCAAGAAATTATGTTGGCCCTGTTACCTGAACTTTCTTTCCAATGGAAGAATGAAAAAGACGAATCATTGTTGTGTGATACATAAGTTGAGGACATTTAGACATTAAAAATCTTGTTCTAGGCAGAGTGAATAGACATTTAAAATGTTAAAATGGGCACTATACTATTTTTACCAACTTGTATTAACTAGGTACTTAACTACTTAAAATTTATAGTATCTCCTGAACAGTGTACAATAGGAGTTTCAATATATTTGGAAGTGCCTGTTTGTTATTTAGAGGCTGCCTGGCCGAGGCGGTAAAGGCGTGCTCGGTTCGCCCGGAAGGACGTGGGTTCGAATCCCCGTCAGGAAGTCGTAAAATTTAAGAAACGAGATTTCAACTTCCGGAGGTGCATATGGCCCTGAGGTTCACTCAGCCTACACCAAAAATGAGTACCAGGTTAATTCCTGGGGGCAAAGGCGGCCGGGCGTAGAGCTAACCACTCTGCCCCATCACGTGCCGAGGTTAACAATGGTGGAAGCCTTTACCTTCCACTCCTCCAAGGGCCTTCATGGCTTTGCTGTTTGTAATTGATCTGAATTATGTGAAGACTGTACTGAAACAACTTTCTCTTCAACTATATAACAGTTGACTACCGTGTGTTTTTCAAGGTATTCTGGTGCAACTTTTCAGTCAAGATGTGTCAGGATGTGTTCTATATTGATAAAAAAAATCCTCTCAACCTCACGGGATGTGATGGGGCAATACCTGAACGAGGCCCTTTCCGCTAGCGACAGCTCTAACGGCGTGGCGGAAGAAGTTCCACAGAGGACATTTATTTGTTTTACATCTTCCCAACCAGCATTCACGAGGCTGTGCCCGTATCTCATGGAATATCATCCAGGCTAGTTTCTGTCTGTCAGTCTGCTACCTGTTTGGATAACCATAATTCATAATTGGCCTGTTACTCTTTGTCAACGAACGAGATATCGTCGTTACGCCTGCAAAAACCACTATATGAAATATTTTAGCTTAGCACTTTTGCCGGTAATGTTCTGTCATCCAAGGTTCAGTATTGTGCGAATATTATCAAGGATTTCTCGCTCTTTAGTATTTAACCAAAAATATTCTCATATAGCGGTTTTCGCAGGCGCAACGACAGTGTATCGAAACAAAAAGTAAAATAAAATATAAAAATTGATAAATAACGTTTTAGGCACTTACATAGGCAGTTATCGCATAACACGCAAACATGACTTTTATTCGTCATAATTTGGCCCAAAACGAATTTTTTAACCGTTTTTTAATTTCTATTTGCTTTACGTCGCACCGACACAGATAGGTCTTACGGCGACGATGGGATAGGAAAGGCCCAGGAATGCGAAGGAAGTTGCCGTGGCCTTAGTTAAGGTACAGCCCCAGCATTTTCCTGGTGTGAAAATGGGAAACCACGGAAAACCATCTTCAGGGCTGCCGAACCCACTATCTCCCGGATGCAAGTTCACAGCTGCGCGCCCCTAACCGCACGGCCAACTCATCCGGTATTTTGAACTGTACTCTGTATGTTTAGCAGTTACAGAAACGAATAAGCATTTTAGGAAATATCCTCTGCTTAGTGATACAGCACTGAACGTAACAGCTTTTTTATTGTTTTCGCTACTGATATATCATTGTATCCTTTAGACATTGTGGGCAGACGGGAGAGCGAAAAAGATGTGGCCACAGATGCCATAATAGATTACTAGATATATTCAGTATACTTCTCCGCACACTTCTCGATACCGTAATTTAGCGTCCTTTAAAGAGTAGCCAACATACCTCTTTGAGCAGTACGATTAGTACATAGGCGAGAATGTTGTTTTGCTTCCATACAGTTATTCACAGTAAACCCTCATACTTTGCTCTTTGACGTTAACCATTATTGTTTCACCACATATTATATTGCACGAGTTTGATTTGGCCTTGAACTGCTTTGATCGCTGAGCGGATTAGCTGATTGGATGGACAGCGCCTAGTGTGAGACCGTAGCGGTGATGGCGATATTGGTAACGGTAACATTGTTGAGATTATTAGTACCAGTGATACAAGTCTGTGCCATTTGGTGTACATATCCTTCTTAGTAGATTATTTATTTATTTATTTATTTATTTATTTATTTATTTATTTATTTATTTATTTATTTATTTATTTATTTATTTATTTATTTACCGTCTTTCCATCCACTCTTGTGCTTTTGTTCTTCATGGAAACCCCTGAAGTTGCTGATTTGTAACCGGTACTGTGCTCGATATGAGATACCTTCTCGCCTTAGTCCAGCCTTGTTGAAGTCTTTCCTCACCTCCTGGAACCACTTGTCAGAAATTTTAGGTCTACAATCAAGTATCTGAAAGATTTGTTTTGTCAATCGTTATTTATTTATTATTTCTCAAGCGATTGCGGTTGAGAAACTGATAATGAGTATCACATAATACAAATTCGGTAATCTAATTACAATTTAGATAACTAGAGATAAACAATAATTCTAACGACAATGTAGAGAAAACAATCCTTGGTGATAAAGGTAGCCTATATACAGGTAGCAGATAAAATACTTTCAGTGATTTAATTAAGAGGATGGTCTCATTCGGTACACCAAGGCGTCGTAAGTAGGTGACCAGTGGTTTAGGAATGGTGCCTCTTGCACCCAGTATGAATGAGCCCTATGGCCTCGATGTCCTCAAGGTTGTACTTATTGAGGTAATGGGGAATGGTTGGTGAATTTATATTTTTGTTTCTTCGGCGACTGTAACAGGCTGTTGCGCTTGTGATTCAAACCTGATTGTCGGATTGAGAATTAATCTCTCTCTTTTTTTTTTTTTCTTCTTCCGTTTGAAGACTTTTATGTCGTTTCGTCTTGTTTCACCTTCAATAGCGAGGCGATGGATGTCTTCATGTACACTCATATTCATAAAAAACAGAACACCTTGAAAGACTAGAGACCAAAACCAAACCCCATGGCGCAACAGCCCAGAATGGCCTTGGCCTACCAAGCGACCGCTGCTCAGCCTGAAGGACTGCAGATTACGAGGGGTCGTGTGGTCAGCACGACGAATCCTCATGGCCGTTATTCTTGGCTCTCTAGACCGGGGCCGCCACCTCACCGTCAAATACTGTAGCTCTTCAATTGTAATCACGTAGCGTCCTCGGGCTCCGCGTAACCTATAGGTTACACAGGTTACCAATTTCTTCTCTCGGTCGCCAAGCAGTGTAGCCCGCTACTAATAATTCCAATACCATCTCGCACCGACACAGATAGGTCTTACGGCGATGATGGGACAGGAAGGGACTAGGAGTGGGGAAGTAAGTTTTTTTTTTTTTTTGCTTTACGTCGCACCGACACATATAGGTCTTATGGCGACGATGGGATAGGAGAGGCCTAGGAAGTGGAAGGAAGCAGCCGTGGCCTTGATTAAGGCACAGCCCCAGCATTTGCCTGGTGTGAAAATCGGAAACCACGGAAAAACTATATTCAGGACTGCCGACAGTGGGGTTCGAACCCACTATCTCCTGAATACTGGATACTGTCCGCACTTAAGCGACTGCAGCTTTCGAGCTCGGTTATGCCGATTTTCAGAAATTTATGTTGCCACACTTGGTCACAATGAGTGTTTATAAAATGGAGTCCAGTGGTTATTGGCGGAAGTTGGATCGCAGTGAAAGTAAGTACATTTTTCCAATAATATTTATAGTTTTAATATTCTAAAATGAATAGTAATGATTCTAGAAGATCAAAAATACGTAATTCATGAATAACTTTTTGTAGGAATCAGCAAAGCGTAATGAACAGTGGCATATCTTGTAATGATGTAACCTATAGGTTACAGTGGGTCTTAGTTGATGTAATATTGTATACAATGTTTGTTTTTTCTCGTTGTTTTAGGCCTCGATTTCAATGCAATTCTGGAAACTGTCAACGAAAACATGCCTCGATATTTCAGACCTTTCTTGACTAATTACCTACAAAAGTTTTCATTCCATACCCTGATGAGGTACGGTGGACCTCTTAGAGGGTAACACGCACTCCGAGGCCACGGAGATTTGGAGCAGTGAAGGAGATATGCGGAGAAGGCGAGCGGGTTGGTGGCCATGGCCTATGCTAGGAACTGTCCCGGCATTCGGCTTAGTTCAGGAAAATAGAAATCCACGGAAAACCATTCTCATAACAGCCATTCTTCGCCCCCGAAATACAGACTCATGGCTTTCTGCTCTGCTACACTCATTAATGAACTCAAACACAAGTTGAGATGGAAGAGGAAGATGACAAAACAAACAGAACCACATTTGGAATTTTGCCCTGAAAAAAGGAAGGCAACAATATTCCGCATCACGACAGTCTCCGTAAAAAGAACGCTGATCATCTGCCAGAAATCCCTGAAAATGTGAAACCCTCCCGCTGTCGCCTACCAGGATATGACTGTCCTAAATGCAGGGTCATGTGTTCCACATGTAAGGTGTTTCTCTGCATGAATGCAAATTGGAACTGCTACAAACTTTTCTATGAGTTGTGATTTCTTGTATTCAGTTTGTGTACTTTTCGTGTGGTGTTAACTCATTTAACCCAAATCTGTAATAAATTTTATGAAAGTAATTTTTTAATCTATTTATTTTCAGGTAGAAATAAGGTAAACTTTCGTTTAACTTCAGTGTGTTTTAAAGTATCCAACAGTAATTTCAAAGAAAATATCCCATACTTTTCCATCAAATACATTAAGACCAACCTTAACCTATAGGTTACGTATGGTATTGAGGGAGTAACTAGCTTCAAACTCAATGCCATATTTTTTTCATAAAACTTATTTGTCTTGCATCCCGAAAATCTGAAAATTGAATTTAAAACAGCTTTATTTGAACCATGAGCCCGAGAAGAGTAGGCTGAGTGGTCCTCGAAACAAGCCCTCAGGTCCAGGTCATAACCTGGCCGGGAATCGAATCCGGGGCCTGCGGGTAAGAGGCAGGCACGCTACCCCTACACAGCGGAGGCCGGTGAAAGACTAGAGTTCATATTCACAGGACATATTCATTAATATGTTCTGCAGGAACGAGTAGAATTCAGTCACCTAGGTTCAGCATGTGTCCTGTTGCCTAGTAGGCACTGGGTCCTCCATGGGCACTGATAACTTGTTCCATGCTTGATAGCATCGACGCGTATAGGCGCGAATGGCGTCCTGGGATATAGCCATCTCTTCTGCATTCACCTGTTTTCACTGTTCATTTGGCATTGGGTCACAGCGCCACACCTATCGTTTCACCATATCCCACACATTTTCGATTGGCGACAAGTCCGGTGATCGGGCGGGCCAGAGCAACAGTTTGACATCCTGTGACAACAAGAAGGCACGTGTTCGTGCACCAGCATGTGGTCGCGCATTGTCCTACTGACATATGGCGTCTGGGGTGTCGTGCAGGAAGGGTATGGCTACGGGTCGCAGGATGTCATTTACGTAGGTCAAACTAGTCACAGTGCCCTGTGATTTGTGGTTGTACCCAATAGAACTCCACACAATGAGGCCTTGAGTTGGTGCTGTATGTCTTGTGCGGCACGTCTGCTCAAGTCACACTGATCCATTACCTTTGGTTTATAGCGACAACGAGAGCCGCTGGCACATTTTACCAGTCGGTGGTGGTGCGCCGAGATATCGATGTGGACCTTAAACTGAGGGCCGACATTTTTCAGATGCTAATTATTTCTTCAGAACATACTAATGCACATGTGTTGTGAATATGAACTTCCTATCTCTAGTCTTTCAAGGTGTTCTGGTTTTTATGAACATGAGTATACTAGTTAAGCCTCCGTGGCTCAGGCGGCAGCGCGTCGGTCTCTCACCGCTGGGTTCCGTGGTTCAAATCCCGGTCACTCCATGTGAGATTTGTGCTGGACATAGCGGAGGCGGGGCAGGTTTATCTCCGGGTGCTACAGTTTTCCCTGTCATCTTTCATTCCAGCAACACTCTCCAGTGTCATTTCATTTCATTTCATTAATCATTGCCCCAGAGGAGTGTGACAGCCTTCTGTAGCCGGCACAATTCCCATCCTCGCCGCTAGAAGGAGGCTTCATCCATTACATTCCTGACCCGGTCACATGACTGGAAGACAGGCTGTGGATTTTCATTTTAGTGTACTAGATACTCTTTTCCACATAGCGTATCGGGCAAGGACGATCGGATGGGGTGGTGTCTGGTATTTCGTAGGCATTCGCTGAATGAGCAAGGTCCTAAAACTTGTGCCGTAGTTTCAGTCTCATCGCTTCGTCCACAGCCTGTTTTCCAGTCATTTGACCGGGTCGGGAATATAATGAATGAAGCCCCCTTCTAGCGGCGAGGATGGGAATTGTGCCGGCTGCCGAAGCATGTCGCACTCCTCTGGGGCAATGGTTAATGAATGATCTGGCTGGTATGGAGTGGGCAGGTGCTACATTCGCTGTCATTAAAGTGCATCTTTCCTCTCAGTGCTTGTGAGTCCGTCCTGTTTTCTTATCCACTGGTTGGTTGGATTAAATTCTAGTTATAGACACACATCTTTGCCTTTCAGATTTAATAGACACGTTTAAATATCCTATATATATTCCTGGTCTCCGAGAGATCTGCTGATTTTCATCGTGTCCAACAAACCTCTGCATGTCTGCAATTTAGCAGCAGTTCCGGTGAGACATTCGTTGATAATAATAATAATAATAATAATAATAATAATAATAATAATAATAATGGCGTATGGCATCCGGAGAGGCATGGTGCGGGCCTTTTTTCGTAGACGGCCTATTAGATGATCTGCATGTCTGTGAAATTGAGGGCCATACCTAGGATGATTTTTAATTCTGAATACGCCACACACACCCAGCCCGCGAGCCATTGAAATTAACCAATTAAGGTTAAAATCCCCGACCCGGCTGGGAATCGAACCCGGAACCCTATGAACCTAAGACCAGCACGCTAACCATTCAGCCAACGACTCGGACAGACATTCAATGTTAAGCGTGGACGTGCATGGTGAAGTTTGGTCTTCGAGGTTTCTCGATGCTGCAATGTTCTTATTGCCAGCTTTGCGGAGGATGTTACAGTTGATCTGTTGTACTGCTGCTTTCCACCTTGCGCGAAAAAGACCCAGACCTTTAACCTCTTTGGCAGAATAGATTATTACATCCGCTGTGCCAGCTGAAAGTGATAAAATCTCCTTGAGAGTATCATTTTGTCGGTATGATCTAAAAATCGTTGGGGATTTTTTTCCGTTGTGGTGGAAAGAAACTGATTTATCATTGTCGGACACAAGGATGAATTTATGATATTAAACTTTTGATCAAGGAGAAGTTGCCAAGGCGTTTAGTTTCTCTTTCAGTAACTTGATAGATTGCTTAGGATCAAATACAATAACGTCAGCGAAATTAACTCCCAGTTATTTAATGCATTCGGACCCGGGAATGCACCTTATAAATTGTTCAGTTTGATATGCGTAAGTTCCCGCTGCTGATTGTTCCTTTATTAATGTCGATAACAGTTATTAATTCGTTTGCGGTTTTTTTTCAACCCTCATTTATGAAATATCTCAATTGCTAAGTGAGTAATTTCAAGAGCTGATTGTTTCTTCCAGTTATTATAGTATCATCATCAAAGCCCGGAATTGTCATTGAAGTTAACACACTGCCCGTACTGTATCCATATTCATTAGATGCATTGTTTTCACCCACTTCTCTAAATATGTGGTCAGTAACTATCTTGTATAAGACAGGTGACAACGAGGACCCTTGCATTACTCCACGACGCAAAATGATAAGCTTTAGTCCTCCTCAGATTGACCTAGAAACTGGTGGAATTATTTTCTTGGAGATTGCAAATTACTCTTGTTAATTGAGAGGCGCATTCGGAAGAACTAGTGGCCGACATTGTCAAAGGCATTTCTTACATCGAGGAACTGCTTTCATGTTGTACACGTTAAGCGTGTTGAAGGATTGATCTCAGAATGTCAGTGTTCATGAGGTAACTGGGTAACTTAGTTAAACCTCTCTGGTGTTCACTGAACCTGGCCTCGAAAACCCTCTCGAGAATGCATCATAATACGGAACCTACAGTTATAGGTCTCCAGTTTAACAGATTCTGTTCGTCTCCTCATTTAAACAGCAAGACTGTGGTTTCTCTATAAGCACATAACCATCGTGGTATTATTTGAGGATTCAGCCAGCCTTTGAGCTGAATGCTTGACAGACAGACAGTCCCTTGTAAGGATGGCTATGGTGATAATTTGAGGTAGAATTAAGACAAGGTAGAGGGTCGTCTCTAGAGAAATAGTCCCAGTTCAGGAAACTCGCAGGATCCTCTAAGGCTACTATGTTATTGGTTTTACGTCCCAGTCCCAGGAAACTCGCAGGATTCTGTAAGGCTACTATAATGTTATTGGTTTTATGCCCCAGTGACAACTTTTACGGTTTGCGGAGACGCAGAAGTTTTGGAATATTGTCTCACAGGAGTTCTCGTAAATACCGGTAAATCTGCTGACACGAAGCTGGCGTATTGGAGCACCTTCAAATACCACCGGACTGAGCCGGGATCGAACCCGCCAACTTGGGTTCAGAAAGCAGGTGTCTTACGTCTGAGCCACTCATGGCGGCGAGACAGGCTGCAGTTTCAGCGTATTCGACTTCCTAACCACAGCGGAAAGAAGAACCATTACTGGAAAATTATGGAATGCATGAGCAGTGCATTCAAATGTCTATCTCTTGGTTGTTTTCCTGTTGTCGAGTTTAATCCTTATATCTCAGTAGTGAATGGCTATCGGTGAAGGAAAATGTCCCTCCTTTGGCAACGCATGTGATAATTCACTGTGAACATATGAGCTAGCCTGTGTAGCGAGCAACGTAATGCGATTCCCTCGAGAGTCGTGAAAGGCGCGGGCGGCATTGCTGCAGATCAAAAGCACACACTGCTTTGCTATGCATGGAGTCGTGTGATACAATGGGAGCCGTTCACTCGCTCCATTCCGTCTCATAATGGACGTAAGTGGATGATTCATGTTCCCGTTAGTACAAGTGGGAATTGAAACTAATTGCTGCTAAACAAATTCATTTGTGCAATATTTTCCTTGACAATTATTTTCCCCGAGAGGAAGGGCTGGGCCTTATTGAGATCTACTGATTTCTGGAGCTATCCTGTACCGTTGCGCAAAGCATAGTACAATAAAGTGAAAAAATGTAGTTCGTATCTCGTTAGTAACGTTATCTGCCACAAAAATCCGTTGCATTGGTTGGTATCCCAGAATTACGTGTAATTTCTTCTTGTTCTTGTAGAATGTTTCAGGACTCATTTAATGTCGACAGCATAAATATATTTTGTATTGGAACAATTTTGCGCGGGTCTTCTGTGTCAAAAGGGAGTTGAATAGCGTAGTGGCCGGCTTTCCAATCGGACGGCCGAGTGTCATTTCGCCCAATGTCGGGTTGGAATTTTCATATGAAGAATGAAGAAGCGAGTTGGCCGTGCGGTTGCGGGCGCGCAGCTGTAAACTTGCATTCGGAGATAGTGGTTTCGAACGCTGTCAGCAGCCCAAAAGATGGTTATCCATGGTTTTCCATTTTCACACCATTCAAATGCTGAAAAAATGAAATGGCGTATGGCTTTTAGTGCCGGGAGTGTCCGAGGACAAGACCTGGGGCCTGTTCCACAAAAGTATGGTCTTGTACATTACAAGTAAATTCTCTAGTAACTTGTACAAATACCAGAGTTTCTGTTCCACAAAAGAATTTTCTACAGTTGTACTTTACTACTCCATACTTACAAATTACTAGTGAATTTTTATAGGCGTGTTCCACAAAAGTACTAGTACTTGTAACTTACTAGCGAATTGAGAAGAATTCTCTACCAGTGAAAGGACAATAATATATAAATGTACTAGTGCTATTTAAATACGCTTATTTTGGATATTTTGATAAATATGTGGTCTAGCAGTAGTGATAGTGATGGTGATGAAAATGAAAAACTATCGTCTGTACAGGGAAAGAATAAACTTCCAGTTTAACACTGTATTTGAATACAATGAACGTTTTAGGTTAAGCACAATACAAGTGGAAGAACTTTTGATAGATATTGGCCATAGCTTAAAATATCCTACGAACAGAAATAAGTCTCTCTCTGCTAAACAACATTTACTAACAACATTACATTGGCTAGGAAATGGTGGTCAGTACCATGGTACTGCAGATATGCTTGGAATGGCAAAATCTTCGGTCTGTGGTAGCTGCAATAAATGATATAAAATTTCCTCAAATTGTTCGTTGGCCTGAAAATACTGAAAAAAACATATTCCAAGAAGGACATTCCTGGAATCATTAATGAGCAGAATATCTCTTACATACGTCCAACTTTTCCCCTCAAAAGCTCCATGAGCTTTTCCCAAGTCAAATATTTCCATCCAACCATTTATTTTGTCTTGTTTTTTCAGACTCTCGCTGAATCCACCGAAACGAATATCTTTCCTACCTTCTATTTCCTTCAAAATGAATAACTTTGTTTCTCTTGACATCATTTTAACAATTCATGCAGAGTTTGCAATTTCGTAACAATTAAGTTTGGCGGCCGAATATCGTTATTAGCGGCATCTGATTCCTAATGACAGACCAAGGTACTGTAGGTACTTATTCTCTTTGGTAGGTACAGTCACTCCCATAAATATTCGGCCACTGATAAAATCCGCGAAAACGTGATGACAATAAAGCACCCATGAGCCGAATGTGAAACCAAATGTGTCCAAGTTATGAAACTACATTTGGTTGCTTAGGCCGAAGAGGAATCACAGAACATTGATGTACAGTATGCTGTAAAAGAAAGGACATAGTGGACATGGGTGAAATGACACGCCTCAAATATATTCGGTCATCCGAAAAGGCCGAAATTGCCGTTGTGTTCATTGACAGAGACGGGGCAGATAGCGTTGCAAAACGTTCAGTTCAAGAGTGTGGTGCCGCGAGACACGTCGTGCAGAAATCATTTTTTGCAGTGTTGCGGAATGGTATCAAATGGGGTGCAAAAGACAACACAATACCACTTTTGAAGAACGCCAGCTCGTGATATTCCATCGTGCTCGAGGTAAATCGCATAGAAAGATATCGCAGATGCTTAACATAACCAGAACAACAATTGGAGACATAATAAAACGATGAAAAAATGAAGACTGAATTGATTCAATTCCCCAGACAGGCAGGCCAAGAAGGCTGACACAACGAGAGGAGGGGTTGTGCTTCAGAATGGAAAAACGAAATCCGAAAATTAGTGCTCCGAAACTGGCAGCAGTTGTTTTAGAGGAGTGTGGAAAGAAAGTGGGTACTGATACCGTGCGAAGAGCACTGCGAAGGAATGAGTTCTTTCGGAGAAGAGCTAGGAGGAAACCATACATTAGTGCAGTAAATTAAAACAAGCGGCTAGAGTTCGCAAAAACCTTCGTACGCAAACCCAGTGCTTGGTGGGAGGATGTGTTATTTGTTGATGAGTCAAAGTTCAAAGTCTTCGGGTCCGATGGAAAGCAATTTGTGTGGCGGAAACGCCACGAGGAACTGAGAACAAACAATTTAGAAGCAACGGTAAAAACATTGTGGAGGAAGAGGAATCGTGTAGGGATGTGTAGCATCGAACGGGGTTGGTGCACTGAGTTTCATTGAAGATACATTGACAAGAAAGGGGGTATTTGGCTATCTTCAAAAACAATTTGCGACAGTTTGCGGAAGAACTTGGTATACAGTGTACTTTCAAGTTCTACCAAGACATCGACCTCAAGCACAAGTCGTAACTTGTCAGGGAGTGGCTGCTGTACAACTGCCCGAAGGTCTTGAAACTCCACCACAATCACCCGACCTGAACCCCATCGAAAAGGTATGGAGTCGAATGAAGGCAGCTCTGCAATTGTGGCGGCTAAGTTCCTTCAGAGACTTGAAGAGGAGACTGCTACAAGAATGGGCGGCATTAAGCCCTGATTATATCAAGAAAGTTATCGCCAGTACGCCGAATCGACTGGACTAGGTCCTAAAACATCAAGGTGTACATACAAAGTACTGAATGTGTAACATTGTTGTGAATTATGCGAGTTTATGTTGCTTTTTGTATAGTGGCCGAATATTTTTGAGGTGGCACTGGATTTATTGCTTTTATTTAATGTACGACAAAGGGCGTACTGATGACTGTCAGAAGATTTTGAATTACATCACAATGTTTGTAGAACGTGTAACTATGTTTTCCTACATGTTTCACTGTATTAAACGTTATCACTATAGTGTAAGAATAACTACCCAATAAAAGTGTGTGAAAAATCAGACTGGCCGAATATTTATGGGAGTAACTGTATGTTAGACTCTCGTAGAGCATACGCGAGGATCGCGAAAGAACAGAATGGGTGATAATAACGGAGTAATTTCCTATCATCAAAGAAATAAACTGAAAAATAACATCGTAGCATTAAAAAATTCACAGGAATAGTAGTTATTTCAATCTTTGCTGCATAAGTTACAGTAAAATACGATATTACGATAAATGAGGCAAGCATAACCTAATTCAACGAATGGAATACGAAGATAAACAGCTGATTCATGCTATGACGTAGTATGTTTATTGAAATGTCGTCACTTGTAAAACTTGTAACAATTCACTGGTAATATACAAGAGACTATCAATCTTTTGTGGAACAGAAATGTACAACTCCATACATTACAAGAACCCACACTAGTAACTTGTAATGTACAAGACCATACTTTTGTGGAATAGGCCCCTGTAGGCGACCTGTGCGTCGTGATGAGGATGAAATAATGATGAAGACGACACATACACCCAGCCCCCGTGCCAGCGAAATTAACCAATTATGGTTAAAATTCCCGACCTTGCCGGGAATCGAACCCGGGACCCCTGTGACCAAAGGCCAGCATGGTAACCATTTACCCATGGAGCCGGACAGGCAAATGCTGGGGCTGTACCTTAATTACGGCCACGGCCAATTCCTTCCCACTCCTAGCCCTTTCCTATCCCATCGTCCCAATAAAACCCATTTGTGTCAGTGCGATGTAAGGCAACCAGTAAAAAAAAAAAAAAAAGGTCATCTCATTATGTATTAAAAACAAATGTAGAAATGGCTTGGAGGCTGGGTGAGTCTGCCGTCCTTTTTATTAGGTACAGTCCCATCCTCACAGATAAGCAAGTCGCCTATACGGTGTCAGCTCCTAAGACCTGCACCAGGCCTCTTCGGAGGCCATGCGCCATTAATGAAATGCTGATTCCATATGCATACGTCGAGTTGCGTAACTGCACATGCTTCTGTTTGGCATGGTAGTGTAATGTGTCGTTATGAGGCAATGCATTAGTTCTACAGATGTGTCAGTAATTGAAAACATGAAGTTCTTGTGGACTTTACGCTTTCGTAATTTGCCCATTACTATACCCGTTTGCTTATACATATAGTGTTAATAAGAGAAGGTAATGATTTGTTATTTCACTATGTTAATAGCGTGCAGGATGAAAAAAAAAGTGACATAACATTAATAACATAACATTAATATCGACAGTAGTCGCAACTCAGAAAAGAGTTGCAACAAGAATTATTATTGTCATAATCATAATTTGATCGTTTTTTTAAAAAAAAATGTGTGTATATTCGTCACTGTTTGTACTGAGACATACAGCTCAAAGTGTCTGTCCCCTTCAGTTTTTAGACTTCTTTCGTTGCTTATGCCATCGTGTCCTCAGTGCTAAGAAAATCGTACTTCACAGCCACAGCCCATTTCGTTTGTGGATGTTTTTACGGGTGGTTCCAGATTAGACTCTGGAAGCAGGATAACCAGCGCCTTACAAGCATATTTATGGGTTTCTTATATAAAAAATGATGAAGATTTTCTTCGTTGAATGATAGGCTACTGTAACAACTTTAATACTAGAGTTCATGTCTGTGGTAGGTTGTCAAGGATTTCTCTTTCTCGAACGGAAGTTTGGCTGAATAGTGTGAAGGAATTTACCTGCAATGAAACATTTCCGTGACTGAGTCTTACAGGTCTCGTGACTGTCGAACAATGACTCGTCTATGTCACCAGATGTGGATGTGTTACGTGTGTTCTTCCTTTTCACCGCTAGACTCAGTCCTCGTGTGTTCCTCCAACAGAAGACGTCCAGTTTTACTTCTCATCTAATATCGGTATTTCAGTCGCGTTGCGATTTGTGTTATAAGTGACAGGTTTATTGAACGTTGGGATTTACTTGAAGTGCTAATTGTTATGATAAATAATTTCTTCCAAAATTCTTTAATATTCAGTTTTACATTTCGGACATCATTCATTGGAAATGTATGAAGTTTTGTAGTTTCTTTTCAACATTCACGCCAGGTAACCGCCGTAGTAATGGGATGTATTGTTCTGCTAGTACATTGTGGTTTTATGTCAGTGACTCAATACTGAATAGTCCTGCATGAAACTGAATTTTCGTTCACGTCTGTATGCATTGATCTCTCGAAACTGACGAGAACATTAATGGTCATTATTGGAAGCGGTAGTAGAAATGTTCACAATTGCACACTCCACTGTCAGTTAACTGTTTAAGGGGGCCTTGACGATATTCTTGTAGATATTGTCTTTTTCAATTCAAGATGTTTTATATCCAGGCCGTAAGTCCAGGAATCTTCATTTCGTCCACGTAACGTCCACGCTGCATGTATGTTGGGTATTCAGCCCGAAGGCTGGTTTGATCCTCTGCAGCTCCGCCAACAGCTGTCATAAATTGCCTAGGCGTCACTGAAGAGACGTACTAGGGAAATGAGTGAGGTAGTTTCCCGTTGCTTTCCTCACCGAGCCAGCCGTTGCTATTACGCTGCATATGAGAAGAGCTTCAAATTAATAATAAGTGAAATGGGTGTAATGTCCGTTTACCCATCGTCAAAAGGCTAGCGAATGAGTTCGATCCCAGCCTCGGTAGTTTGATAATGCTACCAAAGCAAAATTTAGAATCGAAATAATGTAAAGAATAAGGACCTCGATATGACGTAATCTGGTGACGAAATAGCACCGCCATCTTGTGGAACTAAAATCACCATGGCGCGTGGTTAACAGTATAATGTAGGTCTGGATTCCGGGGGTGTCAACAGTCATGTGAAATGTCATCGGATTCGTGTCAGTAAGTTCTATAAGTATACGGTGAAAAAAAATTGTGGTGCAATAAAGTGTGAAAATATCCTTCTTTCGCAAAATGTCGCGGTAGATGGACAGTATGTGGCTTCAAATGATCGAAAACGCATTCGAGAAGATAACGTGGCTTGCCAGAATTTCAAACAGCCCAAAATCACAAATGCCGAGCATTAAAAAATGACTTACCGGAAACGTCTCAAAGTTAAGGCGGCTGAGCACATCTACTGCCCCAGTGGTGAAAAGATTCAAATCCATACTAATAATAATAGACTAATAATCGTATGGCCTCAGCTACCGTGTGCAGACATTTCAATTTGACGCCATCTGGCTGTCTGCTCGTCAATTTCGACGTTCCGTTTTACTCTAGGCCCCCACTAGATGGCAGACCGAGTAAACCGAAACTCTCTTGGGCGTCTATGGCTGAGATTTAATGAATTTTGTCGGGTAAACACCAAATGTGTCACCAGAGATCTTTTACATGCCGACGGCGTACGACATGGAGTGTCGAATGGACTTTTTTCCGCCCTTCAAAAATCCGACTACCTCTGCCGGGTTTGAACCCGCTATCTTGGGATCCGGAGGCCGACACTCTACCTCTGATCCATACTAATTAGATACTTTATTTCCGCGCGGTATGTATCCTACGTCAACATTTGCGGCCGTAACCCCGAAGCAGTCCAATGCGTTTTGTTTCAGTCTCTTCCCTTCTTGTTACTTTTTACTCTGCGCTGCTGTGTTAGACGAGACACGGCGTCAACGCGCAGCTCTCGATTTCACTTAAAACAACAATCACAACCACCATCGTTTGTTTCACGAACAGATGCGCTGATCATAGTGACGCAACGTAGTAGTGAGAACCGAACGTCGAAATGAACGTTCAAATCGATCTGGATGGTTCAGCTGAAAATGATTAATTCGCCGTCCGGGAGCATACATTATTATTATTATTATTATTATTATTATTATTATTATTATTATTATTATTGTTGTTGTTGTTGTTGTTGTTGTTGTTGTTGTTGTTGTTGTTGTTGTTGTTGTTGTTGTTGTTGTTGTTGAAGAAACTGCTTAATCTGCAGAGGACGTCGAATGTTGTATGAGCACGAGCAGACGAGGGCTTGGCAAATGTGTTGGGAAGTTGCAACTGTAAAATTCTGCGATTGGGAGCTTCCATTTTTTTTAAAATAAGAAAGACAGAAGGAAACAAAACGTTACAAGGCATTTAGTTCCAATCGGTTGACGTCAAGAAAAGGCTGCTTAATAAAAATAAGTCTCGTTGCCAAAACGTAGTTGGTTGGCTGAGTGTAGGGAAGGAATATTCTGTGACAGTATAATACTTTCCCCCTATTTTTTTTTCAGGTTCGTTTACGTCGCACCGACACAGATAGGACAGGAAAGGGCTAGGTGTGGGAAGGAAGCGGCTGTGGCCCTAATTACGGTACAGCACCTGCATTTGCCTGGTGCGAAAATGGAAAACCACAGAAAACCATCTTCAGGGCTGCCGACAGTGGGGTTCAAACCCCCGCTATCTTTGCTCTGATACCTAAATACCTACTGTCTACTATTTACCCATATCGTGTAACATACATCCTGCTGCATATGAGAAGTAGTTCAACTTAATAGTAACGGAAATGAGTTTATTGTCCGTTTCCCCATCGCCTAATGGCGCTAGCGAGTACGGTTCTGGGGCTTGTCAGTATCAGGAGCCTCAGAGGGATTTAGATTGCGAAACAACAGTGTCAGTCAGAAAGTTATGATTTGTGACTACTTTTTGACAGAAATATGGCTGGGGGCCATCTGAAAATTTACGAAATTGCCGTCAGTAAATGTATGACGGAAGTATAACCTAGAAGGCTGTGTGAAGAATGGATGGATGGCCAGACAACATTACCTAGCAACCGTGCAGGTTGTCTTATGGCTGGTGGTTATCTGAAATTAGCAGCCGTTGATGGATGACCTTGACCGAGAGAGACATATTTATGATAATTTGATTTTCGCAAAGGGAAAAGTGTTTTCAGTTTTTGTTTTGTTTTGTTTTGTTTGTTTGTTAGTGATTTAACTGATTTAACGACGCGCCAACTCAGGTTTTCGGCGAGGTTCGAGTGGGAAAGGGGAAGCAATTGATCGTTGTCTTAATGAAGGTACATCCCCAGCATTTGGCTTGTGTCAGAATGGGGGAAACGAAGGAAAACGATCTTCAGGGCTGTCGGTGGTGTGGTTAGACATGCATTGTGTGAAAACTAAGTTGTTTCAATTCCTTTCAGTCAAGAGCAGAAATATTTTTTTAAAAATAAGAATAATTTATCGACTTCCTTGTTATATTGTAGTCTACGCTATTGTGTCAGATGAGATTGATAACCTTGAGGGGCGTTAGTTAAGGATTGCTTGAGCAAAGCTGTTTTATAGGAAATGAAATAGATTATGTAGTATTACTCTGATGTTTTCCAAAAGTAAGTTAATTTTATTTGACTACGTGTTGGTTTACTTGAATAACGTATTGTGTTTGCAATTTGAAAGCTTTCCGTCGCTATTCATTTTAATTTGTGTTGGCCTCTCCTGCGATTATTTTGTAATCTGATAAAAGCTAGTCTAATATGCAGGGTAAACTTTCTTAACATCTCGCCTCGTTTGGATTGTATTCTCTCTCTTCGCTGCGGAGAATCTTTTCATTAGGAGAAGAATGTATTTGAACTCTCTTATTAAATGTGATGGTTAGTGTATCAAAGTACGCAAATTATATTTTCATGCAAACGTTCCTTCCAACGGCTCTAATGCTATCGTAACGTGCCATTATTTATTTATTTATTTATTTATTTATTTATTTATTTATTTATTTATTTATTTATTTATTTATTTATTTCGCCTGGAGACCATAATCGTTAAGGCATCAAGTCTATATGGCCTGACACTGTGATTAGTCGGTTCGAGTGTGTTGGTCGAAAACATGTTCACCGTCAGAATGATGGGCGGCAGGGTAGGAGAGGTGGTGGTATACAATTTCGAATCACTAGATTGCGTGCCAAAGGCGTGAGGGCATATAACGCTACTGGTGGCGATTCGTCCGTCGGATGAAGACGTTAAGCCTTCAGCGGACTCCGTGGTGCTATTCGACAGGAATAGGCTATGTACCGGTACCGTGTTTCGCTTTCTCCCTTCCTCATTATCATCATATCAGTCCGAGACTTTCAGATCGCCCATGGGTGTCAAATAGAAAAACTTGAATCAGGGCAGCCTAACATGTCGTCCGACACTCCCGGCACTTAGAGCCCTGCGGTAAATAAAAATATAAAACTGTAATGTACACCATAAACCTGTTTAACAGTATTCTAAAAATATGGTGTCGATTTTTGGATTTACATAAAGCGTCAGAACGAAGTCGAACAGGTGTTATTTTTTGTCGAGAAAAGTAGAGAAGACCAAATTTCAAGTGAACCATTCCTGTTCATTTGAAATATAAGATACTATTCAATTATTACACTCTCCAGGGTAAAATATCACATATTTCCAACTAGAATCTGGATAAGGCGCCGGTGAAATGTTACCGAACACAGAGACCATAAAAGAGATAGTTCTAGGGAAAGAAGTTCTGTGCGCAAAGAGTACGAGAGAGGTTATTTTATTATTCTCATTTGAACGCTCACAAATGTATCCACACAATTCGGTTACATTATTTTACTCCAGATCATTTCTTCTGTTTGTCCTCATCAATGGCTTAGTTGTTGGGAGTTAAATAACAAAATTCCAACAGCCTGCATCTGTTAAGACCGTTAGAACTTAAAACGGACATTCAACAAAAGTAAAGATTATTATCATTAATGCCTTTTCTTGGCTATATTCTGTTGGAGGATTTTGGAACAGAGTCTAACCATACATCAACAGAAACCAATCAGCATCATAATGCATTTCACAACAGCAGCTAAATGGAACATATGTGTTCCCGTGGCCAAGTAAAATACATTATTTAGGGTATGATGGAAAGACTGATAAAACTATATTTTTCTTCCTATGAAATACGACACAATATCTGTAAAAATTGATTATTCCCATGACAGGTGCCACGACTTTGTTCCCGTATTGAAACATCTAATCTCATGGCGTTGTCAAACGAGCCCTTGTTCCTGTTCTTGGTTATGTAAAGGGACATTTATATTCTTATAATTGGTATTCGTGCAATGAAGCCAAGTGGTATTTACTCAAGGAAATTACCAGCTAGTTGCTTATAGTCATTTCGTTTATATACATGTCAAACTATATAGGCCTTAAATGCCCTTCACATGGAAATCAGCGAGCGTCAGAGTTGATGGGCATAGTTACTGGTTTCTTACCAAGGTGGCGTGGCTCGAATCTCGGCCGATGTACGTGGGATTTTTGAAATGAAAAGTCACATTCATGTGGTTCGGATTCCACATTCCTGTGGATATAACAATCACATACAATTACAAGCACTAGAAGATTATTTTGTCATTCATTTTCCATCGTCGTTACCATTCATCATTTTCTCATTGGCGTCATTGGAGACGTAGTTGAGAATTTTTTTTTTTACATTAAAGTTACCTTAATTGGTTGAGCCTTGTACATAATCCTTTGAAAAATCAGGTATATAAAACGTAGGAAAGAGTTGATGATTGTTCTAACGGTTTCATGAACTATGTACAGTGCCGCAATGTACAAAGTATGGTGTTCGTTACTATCCTCACGGATGTATTTGCAAAGTTTCGAGTTAATGAAATAAAACACATGATCTGTTGTGGTAATAGAATATAATATTATGTCAACAAAACACTTGAAAATACATGACACAAAGAAATTGAATTGAAAGCGCTTGATCCACTGAGTGTTTTTAGACTAGAACGAACTGCGTACCTCAATTAGAATGAAAGATATGATTGCTCCAACGAGAAAAAATGTTGAAGAAATGAGACGTCAAATTGAATGTGCACTCGTAACTTTCCTCAGAATCAACCAATTTGAATAGTTAAGAGCTGAAATGAAAGAGCTTGATCCACTGATTGTTCTTAGGCCAAAACGAACTCGTTACCTCAATTAGAACCAAAGATATGATTGCTTCAAAGAGACAAAAATTGAAAAATCAAATAATTTGAGGAAGGCTGAAGTTAAGTGATTTATAGTACCTGATGACAAATCTCTGCATGAATACCTTTCAGTTAGAAGAAAATGAAGGAAATCGACCAGATACAATGGCCGGACTGACTTTAGTTTTCATGATTTTTTTTAATATGTAGATAATATTTGAACATCCATACAATTGCTATAGATGTGTAGGGATGCTGGAGTGTCGGTATTTTGTTTCGATGGAGTTGTTTAACGTACCGGCAGCCAGCGTTATAGATTGACTTGTCGCATTTGCTTTCCCTCGAATGCTGTCGACCTCAGCCGGGATCGAAACAGCTATCTTGGGAACAGGACAAGGATAAACCGACAGCACCTCTGAGGTCGGCAGAATTTATATAATTTTATTACATTACTACTTCTTTTTCTACTTATTTTTCTTATTATTCTCCAACATCCTCGTAGGGTCGCGGTTGCAAACTGTGTCGCATATGTGGATTGTGGATTTGGCCGGATGCCCTTCCTGACTACAACCTTATCTGGAGGGATGTGTTCACTATTGCGTGTTTCTGTGGTGGTTGGTTGTGTGGTGTGGTGTGGTGTGGTGTGGTGTGGTGTGGTGTGGTGTGTGAATATGAAGAGTTGTTTTGTTGGGACAACACAAACATTTAGTCCCCGAATGAGAGGAATAAACACTCTATTAAAATTTCCGACTGGAAACCGAACCCGCGACCGTTTGAACCGTAAGCCTCAATGTTTATTGTTCGGTCAAGGAGTTAGACATGTAATTTTAATTACACTAATTGGCATAATATGCTATAAGGCGAGGAGGAGAGGGAGCTGTACACAGAACATAAGGATTTGAAGGTACGCTGCATAAAAGCAGAGTAGTCTTCGATCGCTGGTTCTGTATGGAGGATTATTAAAGCAACTAGTTTGTTCAGTTGCCTGCTTAGTAGTGATGTACCGAGCTCGATAGCTGCAGTCGCTTAAGTGCTGTCAGTATCCAGTATTCGGGAGATAGTAGGTTCGAACCCCACTGAAAATGGTTTTCCGTGGTTTCCCATTTTCACACCAGGCAAATGCTGGGGCTGTACCTTAATTAAGGCCACGGCCGCTTCTTTCCCACTCCTAGCCCTTTCCTGTCCCATCGTCGCCGTAAGACCTATCTGTGTCGGTGCGACGTAAAACAACTAGCAAAAAAAAAAAGTAGTGATGTATACTATTATTCTTGTTAACGTTGATAATAATACCTTTTTATTACATATCGATATACAGTAGCAATTCACAAGTTGTATGCATGTGCCCTTCTTGAAATCTGGCTCGAAGTACTGTGTATTCATCCTTGAAAGAAATATGTTAGCTGTTATTGTTTTACTTGTAAATTTAGGAACAAACTCTAATCGGAGTTTTAGAGTACTTGTTTCTCTAACTTCTCCTTCTTTCTCTCCTTTCCCTTCCCTACATGTCAGAGGGAAAGCGGGATATCTGTAAACGATTTTCTCTTCATTGTCCGCCTGCATCGTTTATTTCTTTATTTTTAATAGCCTGAGACTCGTCTAGGATTATTCATATATTTTTCTTTTCTTTATGTCCAGCATTACCCTTTTCATATTTATTTCCCGAGCGAATTGGCTGCGCGGTTCAGGCAATGTAGCTATTGACTTGCATTCCGGAAATGGTGCGCGAACCCCACTGTCGGCAGCTCTGAAGATGGTTTTCCATGGCTTCCCATTTTCACACCAGGCAGATACAGGGGCTTTACCGTAATCAAGACTACGGTCCTTCATTCCCAGTCCTAGCCCTATCCTTTCTTCGTCATAAAACCTGTCTGTGTCGGTGCGACGTAAAGCCAGCATTTAAAGAGTTGTATTCAAAAACTGTTTCTTTCCTCTGACGAATAGACATTTGCGTCAGTCAAAATTTAGCATTTAAATAATGATGGGTATGAGATAGGTTTCTTACCAAGGTGGCTGCGGTTCGAATCCCAGCCAATCCCCATGGAATTTTTGAAAAGAAAACTAACGTTCCTAGATTGGAATTCCATATAAAACTGTAAGCTATAAGTGTGCTTTTTTATGCAGTGCAGAATGATGTATTCATTTTAAAAACTATAAATACGTATAATAAATTCTACGTCATAATTTCTTAAACATTTATTAATGGCATCCCCGACTGTTAATCATTCGAATCAAGTTCACTGTAAGAATGCCTGAGTACCTGGATGCAAATTTGTCACGTGAACGCCTGTCAAGTCAAATGTTACATGGTAACTGGATTTTCCAGTTCGTTCGTCTATAGATATCCTGCTTTTCCTCTGACATGTAGGAAAGGGGGGAAGAGAGAAAGAAACCCCAGAAATAGTTTAATCTGTTATGTTGTGACTCACTCTGCAATGTTACAGTGATCCCACATTGACCACTTCTTATCAGATTTGTACGTAGTGTGCATCGTGTCGTGCTTACTGGAGTTACATAAAATGAAGCATTTCATGTGTTGTCTTATGGATTACACTAAAGGTAACGTGAAACGCAATTGTTAGTCCCTAAAGTAAACATAGCCTTTCAAAATGTTTATGGCTTATGGCTTGTGACATTATATGTACATATTAGTGCAAGTTTATCTCGGAAGAATGTGAACCGCTAAGATAACGCTAATATTACTTACATGGATAGTAACTGCTGATACCACTGTGCTGGCGTGGAAGGTTAATTTTTTCTGTAATAGAAACAGACTTACTTTGTACTTTGTATTTACACAAGTTCTTAAAATTAAGCATTTTATTTTTTGGTTCTGTGTCAAGGTTGAGATCAGCAAATCCTGTATATATGTGCTTTTGGAGGTTTATTTTGGTTGCACCTGGCCGAGTACCTACGATGGCTGAAGCGTTCGCTTTCTGATCCCAAGTTAGCGGATTCGTTTAGTCCAATATTATTTCAGTGTGCTCAAATACGCCAGCCTCGTGTTGGTAGATTTATTGGCAGGTTCAAAAAAACTCCTGCGGGTCAAAATCATAGCACCTCGAGGTCTCTGAAAAGCGTAAAATAGTAGTTATTGGCCCGAGCTCGATAGCTGCAGTCGCTTAAGTGCGGCCAGTATCCGGTATTCGGGAGATAGTAGGTTCGAACCCCACTGTCGGCAGCCCTGAAAATGGTTTTCCGTGGTTTCCCATTTTCACACCAGGCAAATGCTGGGGCTGTACCTTAATTAAGGCCACGGCCGCTTCCTTCCCACTCCCAGCCCTTCCCAGTCCCATCGTCGACATAAGACCTATCTGTGTCGGCGCGACGTAAAGCAACTAGCAAAAAAAAAAAAAGTAGTTATTGGGACGTAAAATCAATAATATTATTGTCTTTTTCCTTCCTTTTTCAGTATTTTTGTACTTCATTTAAGGGCAGAGGTCATACCTCTGTATGTGTGTCTTTTGTGGAGTCCATCGTAGTGTGATACACGGACGAGTGGTGTCTTGAGAGTTTATATTTGTGATTTCTGAGATCTGCATGGGGATAGGTGCCTCGGAACTTGATTACCGTTCGCACCAATTATTAGAAATACCTTAGGAAAATGATGAAAAAACCATACTCGACTTACGCCGAAGACTATCATAGCCGAACAAGGGAACTTCGAAACGATGAAACGAACCGCTAAATAAGACCGTTTATATCTGATACAACAAATAAATCCCATGGTGCTACGGTCTGGTGAGTTTTGGCCTACCAAGCGATCACTGCTCATCCCGAATGACTGCAGATTTTGAGGTGACGCGTGGTCACCGTAACCAATTTTCTCCGCATTTATTCTTGGCTGTTTAGACAGCAGGTATACCACGCCGCTATTCCGACTATCCAGATAGTTATACCTCGTGAAATATACCGATATCTCCTCGTCAGAGAACTCCTCAAGTGTTCTTACGCAGGCGGAATGGATCCCGAACCAGTCCTCAGATCCAGGTAAAAGTCCCTGACTTGGCGGGGAATCGAAGTACGTATGTACGACATGGCAGCTGCTGAGTACCAGAAATAGAGCCATAAGAACTGGTAAATGATTTCATTTAGTGAGTTCATACGTATTATACATTTTTGGAAGCCCACCTGGTAGCCATGGTCATTAAGATGTCAAGTCTGTGTGGTCTGACACCGTGATTAGCCGGTTCGAGTCCCGTTGGTCGAAAAACTTTACACCATTAGAATCACTATGGTATATTGCGTGCCTACAGCCTGGATTCAATTCAAAACCTCTCCGCAGTGATCCTATGGAGTGAGGGCATATGCCACTGTTCATGGTGATAGGTCCGTCGGATGGGTATTATTCGACAGGAGTAGGCTACGTACCGACACCGGGTTTCACCCTCTTTCTACCTCATTATCATCCCACATCCATACGCGCAGATTGCCCATGTGTGTCAAATAGCAAGACCTGCACCAGGCGAGCCCAGCTTGTCCTCGGAATTCAGACATTTTGAACAATGGTTTTGCCTCCACCGCTGTTTTATTAACAAAATTAATCTTGATTGTGGTTAACAAATTCCTATGTCGTTTTTATTTGTCATTTCATATTAAATGAGCGTTATCATCACAAGTACAATACAATACAATGCAATATACCGGTACCTGTAAACAGAGACTCCTCCTCGATTCCTATTCTGTGGTTTCGCATTTTCACACCGGGCAAATGTATCTTAATTAAGGCCACGGTCGTTTCCTTCTCGGTCCTAGCCCTTTCCTATCCCATCGTCGCTATAAAATCTCCCTAAGTCGGTGCAACGTAAAACAGATAGTAAAAATAAAAAATAGGAAATACCTCCTCACGTAAGTGTTTGTAATGTTCGCGTTTCTTCTTCCGCTCAGCAGCTGATATTTTGTCTATTGTCATTTTACATTTTCTTATCGGAATCATTCATCTCTGACTTACTAGTATAAGCTCATGAAGGCAAGTAGAAGAAGCAAGCATAGATGCTTTTGTTATTGTTGTTATTTATGTTTGGTTTTACGTCTCATGAACTAACTGTGACGCTTCTCGGAGACGCCGAGATGATGCAGTACTGTCCCAAACGACTTCCTTTACATGCCAGTAGATCTATCGACACTTTGACGTGTATTATTATTATTATTATTTATTATTATTATTATTATTATTATTAGCGAATTCTTCCAATATTGGAAGACGTTAAGCAAATAAATCAATTCTTCTGTGGATTCTTCTTCTTCATTCTTTCCGAGAAGGCATGTTTACGTTCTGCCGACCACTTTGGTCTGTACTGTTTTTGTAGCTTCCCAATTACTTACTGTGTGTCTGCAGTTGTCTCTTTCTAGAATGTCTGTTGAACTTATGTTTGCGTTTTCGAGGTCGTTTTGAAATTCGTTAAGCCAGGGTGTTGAGTTCTTAAGCGAGGTTACATAATCTATCATTTTTGTCAACGGATTTTCTGGTAATCTAGTTAGATGACCTAAGAATTTAATTCGTCTTTTCCTAATGTCAGTTTCGATGTTTGAGAACTTTGCTGTTGTTTGGTTGATTGTAACCTTGCTCCTAAGTTTTCCGATTGATCTTCGTCTCTCTTATTAAAAAAAAAAAAAAAATCTTCAAGTCTTGTTTTCTGTTGAGTGGCAGTGTTTCACTTACATAAAGGACTGTTAGTTTTATGACTGTGTTGCAGTGCCGAATTTTTGTATGTCTTGGCACGGATTTTTTGTTGTAGATGTTTTGGACTAACCCTAATGCTCTTTTAATTTTTTGAACACGAGTTTGTTGTGAGATCTGTCGGTTCGATATCTCTGAGATATTTGAAGTAAGGGACCCTGTTAACTGTACCATATTTTGTTCTCAGGCTCTTGATATCTGCCTTTAAACATAAGAGTTTAGTTTTCTCGAACGATATCTGCTGTCTCACCTTTTCTGCACTTTCTCGAGCTGTTTAACGGCAGTCTCCATATCCTTTGTTAATATCGCCAGATCATCTGCAAAAGCGAGGAATGGTATGTAGAGGTTATCTTTGGGGAAGCCCAGTCGGATTGGCTTCCAAAACTCACATTTCTTGAGTTCTTTCACCTATTCTTCCATATCATTGTCTAGGACAACCTGGAACAGAATAGGAGAGAGTTCATCATCTCCACTGACAGCACGGAACATACCGCTTACTGTTTGTCTCCAGCAGAAAGTTTGCAACATTTTCATAACAGGACTCTCTTATCCGAAATCACCTAGAACAAATCGTGCTGTTTTCCTTTGGATCCCCTCCAGTTCTCGGATCGAGTAATCCTCATAAGCACCCACTACACTGGAATCATATTCTAATTGGAGTCTTACCGGTGATTATGACGCTCTCTTCACATCCTTCAGTTCCTAAATACCCTCACCACCATATGAAGAGATCTGTAACCTTTATTTACAGCCTCGTTAGTGTGATTGCCCCATGAGGTACTTTCACTCCATCAACGCCTTTATTAAAACTGAGAGTTTTCCCTCCCGGTGAAACGTACAACCTAGCTTTTCATCCAGTGTCTGCCGTTCATCTCACAATTTTGTCGAGGTCAGTTTGCAATCGCTCACAATCCTATAACTTTTTTTTTTTTTAACCTACTGCTTTCATGTCGCACATCGACGGTATTCGGCGATGCAAGGATAGGGAAGTGCTAGGACTGGGAAAGTAGCGGCAGTGGCCTTAATTAAGGTGCAGCCCCAGGCAGCATTTGCCTGGTGTGAAAATGGGAAACTCGTAAAACAACCTTCAGGGCTGTCGACGGGGCGATTCGAACCCACATCTCTCGAATGCTAACTCACAGCTCCGCGACCCTAACCGCGCGGCAAACTCGCTCGGTAATCCTATAACAAATTTATTATTCTATACAGTATATCATCACCCGCAAAAAGCCATATCTGTGTTTGCAGTTTGTTAGTCGTATCACTTATAGGCCTATATATATAAGAAATGAAGGTCCGTTGCATTAACACATCGAAGATTTTCAACGACGCAAGGGTGGGACTAGCGGCCGTTATCTTAAGGTCATTTGCCTGGTGTGGAAATGGGAAACTACGGAAAACCATCTTCCGGGTTGTCGACGGATTCAATTCTATAGAATTGCCATGTGCATAACAATATTTCGTTTCGTTAAGCCCTTAATAGGCAGGGAATTGTTAGATTTGGTATTCTGCTTATATCCCTTCTTTTACTATTAAAAGAGGAAATGTCAAGTTTCACTATTATCAGTGTTTGGCCCTTACGAACTGCTGAGAAGAGAGGGTGGAAAGTATCGGTGATCTGTTTACATTTCTCAGTGACGTCATATGAGTCTTCGCTAGGGTGCTACGGTGCGCTCGCGTTCACTGCTGGGAACTATAATCGCACATAATGAAAGCAACAAATTGCTTTTCAGAGTATTTTTGCGTATTCCTCCCCCCCCCCAGTATTCCTATGGCTGTAACCCATTGATTTTCGCTTGAATATTATTGGTTTTACGTCCCACTAACTGCTCTTACGGTTTTCGGAGACTCTGAGGTGCCGGAATTTTGTCCCGCAGTAATTCGAAGTTGACATACACTGACCGGCAAAAATGAATAGATCACTTGAATTTTCAAAGAAAAAAGCATGTTAAATTGTGAAACATTTGTTTTATTATTTACAATGATCAATTTCATGAAAAAAGTATCTAAGGAAAGCAGTAACAGAGAACATTACTTACTTTTTTCATGAAAATAATCAGTGCAAATAATAAAACAGTTATTTCACAATTTAGTTTTTTCTTTGAAAATTGAAGTGATCCATTAATTTTGCCGGTCATTGTATTCGAGCACCTTCAAATACCACCGGACTGAGCCAGGATCGAACCTGCCAAACTGGGCTCAAAAGGCCAGCGCTCTACCGTCCGAGCTACTCAGTCCGGCCAGCAATTCTTTTGTTCATTACTTTCATCTGAGACTATAAAATATATTATTTTTGAAACTTAGAAGGAATTAATATGCGTTTCTGTTCCTTTAGAATTTTACATTTCTCTCTGAGGAAATCCTTGGTCGTTAAAGACAGGTTCCGGAACGTGAACGTTCAGTGGTGTATGTGATGTGACGTAGATGAACTTCAGTCTCGGTGATAGTACAGTGTTTGTATGGTAATGGAACTTGCCGTTGTGGTGCGTGCTGAGTATTATGCTGGTTGTGATCATGACTGCTTCAAGACTTATGTTACGTCGAGCCACTGTAGCTGGTGGGGAGCAATACGAGGTGTATTTCAGCTCCGGGAAGAGAAACTACCCGGAAGGTGAGTTACGGTACAATTACTAAAGAAGGAAATATGTATTTCGTGTCATATTATAATTTTCACCCAGATGTTGTAATAATAATAATAGATAAAAATCCTGCTATTGAGCATCCTAGAAGGACGTTTTTCGTCCTTTTGTATGGTAACCCAAGGCCATTCCTGGCGAATACTAGGACTATTTTAACACAGGTCTTCTTTCTAACCAATTTTAGGTTTAACTGTTGCAGGCTAGGGGTAGCGAGCATGCCTCTTACCGCTAGGCCCTTGGTTCAATTCCCGGCCAGGTCAGGAATGGAGAAAATAATAGATAAACGATCCAGGACTGGTTCGAGGCCCATTCAGCCTACGTGAAAACAATTGAGGGGTTGACGGTGAAATCACGACTCCAGTATAGAGACCCAAGAACAAAGACTGTATGGGGTTCGGTTTAAGTAGGTTGTAAATGCACTGGTTCCGAAACCACACCCACACAGGCTATCAGACAAAAGTTCACACACAGAAGTACACGCGACTGATGATCAAGGTGCATCAAGCATGAAACAGCAGCAACAAGACAAACGAAATGTGTGATAACGTGATCTTGCCGGCTATTGTAGTGCGCTGAGCTGTAATTATTTGAATATTGGACTAGGAAATAATTATCGTGGAGAAGTGTAGGAGAAATGTCGCTGTTATACTCGGTTCTGCTCGCGGATAACTAGGTCCACAGTACGTTAAGCAAGATTCTTCGTCTTGAAATTCTGTTTGAAAGTTTTCCTCGATGCTTGTACTGCAGCTCTGTAATATATTGGTTCAATAGGATCTAGGGACGTGATAGCCAAGTGATATCGTCACTGGTTTTTCACACGAAGGCGCTCACGTTTTGAATCCCGGCTAATGCACGTGGGTTGAAAAAATAAATAATCTCTTCCTTGTGGCTTGGATTTCACATACAGCTTGAGTAAAGTCCATGGCTATGATCATTATACCAACAGTTACGTAAAACTACAACCTTGATTTTAAAAAATCGATATAAGACCAATACAAGTCTCAATACTAGTAAACTTAGATGAATAAGAGTTTTTGACTAATCGAATATTATAGGTTACTTAATAACAAAAATAACTGATGTTTCGCTCCATTGTGGGATTTTGGCTCATCATTTGGAATACCACAACGGTGTATAGTGGCTACGTCCTTTGGATCCCCAGCCGGCGGCTTTTGAGTTGTTGCGGAACAACTTGCTTTTGCCCTTAAAACCCTTAAGAACCATTAACGGCACTTGTCTGGGCTTAAGGTAGCAGGTTGTTGCCAAGCTGGCCCTTGACTGCTTACTTTCCATATGTGTTTTCAAAATGCTCCATAATAGACTTCCACACAGTGACACAGAAACCTGAAAGCATTAAAGAGAACTAAAACACGTACAGGCTGCTTTACATACTAGGATGCGCTAAAGTAATTGTGGAGGAGTATAAAGATACTCGGCAACAACGCTTGTTTTGGAGAAACCCACCGGCATCACTCGCCGAGTGTGCGTGTAAGGTTGTAGAGCGGGTATGGCAAGGGCGTTCATGTCAACGGTGTTTAATTGCCTTCTCCTGCTAACTCTATGGTTGCGAGCTGTTCACAATATATCCGTCAGTGAGGAGTAGTACATATAATTATACTGTACCCCCTCCAGAGAGCTTGAGACATGGTGAAGTTTAGAGGGATACAGGGTTGATTATCACTGAAATTCATATCCCCGCAAGTCAGAAAATGAAAGGTTGTGTCCCATTTGCGATCACAGGAAAATTTGTCCCATTTGGGATCACTCCCATTATAGTGGGAAAAAAATAATGTGAAGAAAGACCAGTTCTTGTCGCATTTGTGATCACTGTAAAATTATCAGCAACCTATCAGGGTTTTCCAACGTCCATGCAGCAGCAAGGTAGTTAGAGTAAGAGGTAGGGATCACGCGCAGGTCCCCCCACCACGCTTGGCCGTCGATGACGTCAACATGAACCCTCAGCGCCTTGTCTTCTGCATGATGTAGGCTAATACACTACTGTAAGCTATTCTGTTTTAGCCACAAGAGAACTTCATTGATATCTTAACATCACCTAAGAAAATGCATTACACTTCACTATTACAGTAGAGTACTAATAGGAGATCAAATACAGTGTGAATCCAGCTGCGTTTCTGAAGTATTTCGATCTGTATAAAAGGTTTTAACAATGCTAAGACTGTGATCCCAGTGGAATGACCATTCCATATGTTCATATTCTCAACACCTATGATAACAATACCAAGGGGCTCTAATTGTTACAGACTCGAACATTAAAGCTTGATGACTGCAATAAATATGTCCGTTGTTACAAGCAATATTGGGAAACTATATACACTGTCAACAACACAAACAGCAAATGTTAGGAAACTGTCCACAACACAAACAGTACAGTAAATGTTCTCCTCCAAGTGCCAGGAACTGACAAATTCCACGTTAACATTAGATAGGCCATATTAATGAGCCTGTATGTTAACATTCTTAGCACTGGTTTCATAGACAACGTAATAAATTGCCTTTCATAAAAAACAGGTATGTTATACACAAAGAATAATGCTGATATTAAAAAAATATCAAACACACTTATCCATAGCATCAGTGGAATATCTTTGCTTTTCTTCTTTCTTTATCGATGTTGTATTAACTGAAACCCGGTCTCTTCAATGTCTTACTTTTGTTTAAAGCGTCCATTCGAATAAAAGAACGGCTTCTCACGAAGCAACTTGCAAGTTCATAAATTTCGGGGAATTTCTTTTTCAGGATATCCGTAAGGTTTGTGATGATGTTAGAACCCTCTTTCAGTTCTTTCCCGTGGTAAAATTGAAACCACCGAGCTCGATAGCTGTAGTCGCTTAAGTGCGGCCAGTATCCAGTATTCGGGAGATTGGGTTCGAACCCCACTGTCGGCAGCCCTGAAGATGGTTTTCCGTGGTTTCCCATTTTCACACCACGCAAATGCACGGACTGAACCTTAATTAAGGCCGCGGACGCTTCCTTCCCATCCTAGCCCTTTCCTGTCCCATCGTCGCCGTAAGACTTATCTGTGTCGGTGCGACGTAAAGCAACTTGAAAAAAAATGGGACTCTTTTTTGCAATTTAATTTCCACCCCTTGTATTTTGACCTGTTTTCTCTCCGTAATTACTTTCTATATCGAGGTTCTTCTTCTTTATCCTAAAAGCTATATAGCCAGTGAAGTCTACAAGCAGCTCCTTGGTTTCACGACTGTCGTCGAGCTGTTTTACTAGATCTTCAAGGGCTTTAACGAACCCTTGCTTATCCTCCGATAAAAAATAGGATGTTGTGGGCTCAACGCTGGCCTTAGACTGGCACACGATATCCGAGTTCTGATATTTGGGCGTAAAATTTCATAATCTTCCGGAGAACAGTTGGAATTTCTTATCGTCTCGGAAGTATTGAGGCTAGAAGCAATGATTTCACCTTTCGCGTCACAGCTGTCGGAAGAGGATCATCATAAAGCCTTCCGAACCCTAGAAGCTGAGAAAGATAGCTTTCGATAATGTCTTGATTACTTCTGTCACCATTCATTTAGGTCAGTGGCTTTAGGGAATACATGAAAGTGTATGTTTCGTTCCTTCGCGTGCCTGCTATGATTTGTGCAGCCTGCAATGGCATGACAAAGCATACTGAAAAGTGTAAACTGTTACGGTTTTTTACGTTTTATCTCATAAAATAAACACACACGGTTTCTTATACACCACAGATATGTTACTACCGGTGTATTGTTAGCACCTAGCTTCTGCATGCACAGCGATTCTTATTTGAACTACCTCTACCTCATTCAGGCAGATTCAACGCGAGGGTCCTGCGTGACGTCACAACACTGCTCTGCCACTGCGCAGCTCTCTCGTGATCCCTACCTTGTATTCTACGTACCTTGATGCAGCAGGGGGACTGCTAATTGGGGCGCACTCCACGCAACCGTGTGATAAGGATACGCTCAACCCGTCCCCTCTCCCTTGAACGTTTTTTGAGGTAATATTAGTCTATAGTTTTTAACATACTGTAATTATTCCAGCTGTAGACATCCATCGTTGATGTAGCTTTTGTTGTTATCTGCGTGCTTACTTACGATATGCAGGTCATTGAGACGAAGAGAGGCAAGCCTTGTTCTTTATATTATGATACCCTTACAGAAATTTACGGAAAAGTCAGGGATGTATCGTGACACGGGTGTTTTTCTTTTCATCGCTGGCTTTACGTCGCACCGACACAGATAGGTCTTATGACAATGGGATAGGAAAGGGCTAGGAGTGGGAAGGAAGCGGCCGTAGCCTTAATTAAGGCACACTTGATTGTTGTGAAAATAGGAAACCACGGAAAACCATCTTCGGAGGTGCCGACAATGTGGTTCGAATCCACTATTTCCCGAGTTCACATCTTTTCTCGCTATCATTATAGAATTATAATTTCTTCAACTTAACTATTTCCCGAGTTCACATCTTTTCTCGCTATCATTATAGAATTATAATTTCTTCAACTTAATTTAATCTAAATATTTTCTTAATATTAAGTTCTGGAATCTTGTACATCTAATCAGAGCGTAAAGACAAAAATTATCATTTTACTTATATAAGTGAAAGTAGGCTGAGTGGCCGCGCGTTTTAACGCGCTATGGCTATGAAGCCAAGCTCTGCATTCGGGAAAGGCGTGGGTTCGAACCACACCGTCGGCTGTTCTCAGAATGGTTTTGTGTAGTTTAATATTTTCACTTCCGGGCAAGTGCCGGTACGGTTCCTATCCACAGGCCGAAGTTGAATCCCCCACCCCGTCACCCAATTTCATTCACCATAACACATTTCATCTTCATTAGCTCCTCAACTGAGATTGGCGTTAGGAAGGGCATCCTGTCGTAGAAACATGCCGTATAAATTAATCTCATCTCATCCCCGACCCGGTATCAAGAAACGAGACTAAGGGGTAGGCATACATACAGATATATGAAAGTAGTCAAATATTTTGAGCAGCTGTTTGCTAAACGTGTCAGTATGAATATTTGAACAGTTTGAGCAGTATTTAAGCAGTAATTTACTAGTGTGACCTACTGTATAAGAAAGTGTAAGTTAACTGCTAAGTTTGAAATGAGATGTAATTGCTGAAAAAAAGGTTAGCACTGTCTAAGAAGTAAAGTGTTACAGCAAAATCCTTTGTTTTGAAATTGGAAAGTGTAAAATAACGGTTTTAATACGCCTATCTTTTGACCTACTTCTTAAAACTCATTTAACCGCCTTTACACCCACGACCATCTGGTAATTCTAAATAAAAGATTCATTTGAGTCCTTTTTATTCTCTGTCAGTCCCGGTATTAACGCATCAGTCTCAAATGATAAACATAAGTAATTTAATGACTTCCAACATACGATTCGTAAGAATCCTAGTATGTAGTTTCGCTAGTTATTTGAGGGATGTCTTCCTGTAGCAGTCCTTCAGTAGGGAATTCCCTCACGGCAACCTGACTGTATGTCACTGATAAGAGTGATCGCAAATGGGACGACACCAAATGAAAATGGTTAAAAAAAAAAGAGTTTAATTTCAATGTAGTTGGTACTGTGTGTGTACAGACAATAACCCTGTATTTAAGCAACTTCGTATCATGAAGGAATTCGATACAGTGTGAAAATGATGACGCGGACGCTGTTACGGTCTAACGAGGTAGAACAGCTACAGTTTAAGTACTGCCCTAGCCGCTCGTTTTGTCGTGAACGGCTCAATTGTGACTGATCAGTTTCTGTGCATGTATGTCATAGGAGTATCTGTGTAACTGATTTTAAAAAAAGTACTCATGTAAAGTGAAGTTTAATGCTGTGTAGTGTAGTTCAGGGTGAAGTTGCGAATGTTTTCGCAGAAGTCAGTATCACTATACGCACGTGATTAATCTATGTTCATTTTGAGGCTCAAGCACACTGAGATGGAGTGTAGTTCAAGGTAAAATGTACCTTTTTTTAATGCTTGATTATTACAGTATTTTAGAACGCTCCATTTTAGATTCATCCTACTCATTTCTAGTATACGTGATGCGACAGCACTTGGATATGTTCTTTAAAATGCCATTGTAATAAAATCCATGTTTTTTCTTTTTTTTCACGTCGCAGATAGGTCTTATGGCGACGATGGGATAGGAAAGGCGTAGAAATGGAAAGGAAGCGGTAGTGGCCTTAATTAACGTACAGCCCCAGCATTTGCGTGGTGTGAAAATGGGAAACCACGAAAAATCATCGTCAGGGCTGCCGACAGTGGGGTTCGAACCCAATATCTCCCGTCGCAAACTCACAGCTGCGCGCCCATACCGCACGGCCAACTCGCCCGGTAACCCATGGTTAGAGAATCTTATATTTTGTGTTTTAGCTGATATAAAACGAACTATACACTGTAAGCTAATGTCACTATAACTTACTGGTATTAAAATGGAAATCAGTAGATTTGTGGGCAAGTTAATAAACCCTCGAAAGATAAAATTTCGGCATACTCTTGAGATCCCTGCGCGTTATACACTTTCTGCAGTATTCTTAAGTTAGCTTTTTTACTGCTTTTTTCTTCCTGTAAGAATACTTTAAACGAGCGTACTCAAAATATCTCCGTGAGATGAACTCGTAGACCGACGGGAGGTTGTCTTCTTCTTCTCTTTCTACTGTAACGCGTAGGCGAGTGGATACATGAACACGTTTAGTCTAAGATATACAATTACGCAGCTACACAATTACACTAGTGAGTGCTTTCTCTCTGTTCTCACTGTTCAGTCTCACTGGGTATTCGCTCTGGCACTTGTAAGTTAAAACAATTACATACACCACACACAGCCCTGTAAGGAACCTACGGCAGTTAACGACTAAACTGACTGTATTATCGGCACACTTTATCTTGGTGCATTTGTGTACGTGGGAGAGGAGTAAGGAGAGAGCTCTCCCGGTTCCGATAGTGCTGCCAACTGAATGAAAATGAAATCTGAACTGAATCGAGAATATGATCGATCGATATGAAGTTTCTAAACCGTTATTATCTTAAGCCAACAACTATGTCACATACACATTATATAACATTATATGACATTTCTCGATGCGAATCTTGTTCCTAGCATGAATTCTATAGTTTGGCTTTGCTGTGTAAACAACAACAGTACTAGTACGTAAAGTGTACGCCAGATGGCGCACAACGATGCTTAAGCGATTCATAGTTTGTGTTTCAAAGGTTGCCAGTACGAATCTCGAAGATTGCCGAGGTCGACCGATTCAGCACTAGGGTGTAAATGCACCAAGATAAAGTGTGCCGATAATACAACTATCCCGACCGCACAGTTCACAGTTTCTGCGCGCGCAACAGTCTCACAATTCTGAACATGATACACAGCTCATACAGCTCACGGTAGTTTCTTCCCAAGGCCTTACACTGACGTCACATTATTATTTTGCTTATTAACAATTTGTCGTCTTCTTAGCTGTGGTTCCCTGTCTAAATAATCCTTACTCCATGTCGTATTTAATCTTCTCCTTTTTCTACCGCTTTTCCCACACCTGTGGGGTTTGTGTGCAAACTGTGTAGCACATGTGGATTTGGCTCTGTTTTACGACCTGATGCCGTTCCTGTCGCCATCTATACTTGTAGAGATGTGATCATTATTGTGTTTTTCTGTGGTGGTTGGTAGTGTGATGTGTTGTCTGAATATGGAGAGGAGAGTGTTGGGACAAATAAAAACACCCAGTCCACGAGCCAGAAGAATTACTCATACGAGATTAAAATTCCCGACCCGACCGTTAATCGAACCCAGGATCCTCTGCACCTAAGCCCTCAGCGCTGACCATTCAGCCAATAAGTCGGACTCCATGTTGTATTTAATATGTGCCGTAATTTTTTTTCCGCCCACATGTATACAGTGGGTGCTGAAACCCTCCTCCTCATTCTTCTTGGCCTTTTCCCCAATTAATTAGGGTCACACGGGGGGGGGGTTGGCCTAGTTTTACAGCCGGATGCTCTTCCTGACGTAAACCCTAAGTGGAGGGTTATATTCACTATTGCGTGTTTCTTTGGTGATTGGTGGTGGTGGTGATTATTCTTTTAAGAGGAAGTACAACTAGGCAACCCGTTTTAGTCGCCTCTTACGACAGGAAGGGGATACCGTGGGTCTTATTGTACCGCCCACAGGAGGATTTGGTGATTGGTGTGTTGTGTATAGATGAAGGGAAATATATTAAGACGAACAGGTGCATCCAGTAGCCGGCCTCGCGGTGTAGAGGTAGCGTGCTTGCCTCTTACCCGGAGGCCCGGGTTCGATTCCCGACCAGGCCAGGGATTTTTACCTGCTTCTGAGAGCTGGTTGGAGGTCAACTCAGCCTACGTGATTACAGTTGAGGAGCTATCTGACGATGAGATGGCGGCCCCGGTCTAGAAAGCCAACAATAACGGCCGAGAGAATCCGTCGTGCTGGCCACACGACACCTCGTAATCTGCAGGCCTTTGGGCTGAGCAGCGCTCGTTTGGTAGGCCATGGCCCTTCGCGGTTGTTGCGCCATGGGGTTTGGTTTGGTTGGGTTTGGTACACCCAGTTCTCAAATCAGAGGAATTATCATTATGCTGTTAAAATCCTTAACCTGGTCGGAATCGAACCCGGGGTCCTCTGAACCGAAGGCCATTACGCTGACCATTCAGCCAAGGAAGATTCTAAAACCCTTTTTAATGTGAACAATTAAAATAGGCCTACTTAATATTTACATGGCAAATGTTATACTACGGTTATTTGATTATATTAATATTATTATTGATTTTTAACACGTATTAGTTAATTATTGTGTTTAGCAAAAAAGAAATTGTTTATTTTGTGTGTGGTATGATAGATATCTTACGTATTCACTCTTCAGTGCTCGAGACTGTAGAATCTGTATTTTCAAAAGAAGACTGAGACTATTGCCTGGAAAGCTTGTTCCGGTCTGTGCCTTGTGGGATGCTACTATGCTTATGTACTTAATAATTGGTGTAACACGTGTGCTTCCTCTCTCGTGCCATACGTCTTGGAACATCCCCGAGCAGGTAGTAGCTCCTGTAACCCTCACCTCCTCACTTCAGCGCGTCTCATAAAAATGAATTATCGATTGTTTTGCTAAGCCGTAACATAAACAAACAAGGAGGAGTCTTGTTATGTTTTATTTGTAAGTTGTATGAAGGAGCCGATAATATTTCATGTACCTTGGGTGTAAATCTTGAAAGTTATGCCTGGTCGTATTTTTCTTCTGGGGTGTTCGTAGAGGTTTTTTAAGACCTTGTTTATGACCTCCCCTTGTATTATTGCCGCAACAGATTTCTTTTAGATGGATTTCTTTTACTAGCGAATTAGTCTTTTTTACTACTTCTTGCGTCGTGGACGTGCTTTTGGATGGTTTCTGCAACATTGCAGCACTTTTTATTGTAACGGATCATGGTTATTTCATCGTTCGGGACATTGCTGGGCTTACTGTGCAAATCTTTATCGCTCGACATGTGCTTCGTTAATTGCATACGAAAGGCTACATTGCAACAACAACAATTATTATTATTAAACACATTAAACGCAGAAAACTGGGAAACGATCAAGAGAGCGCTAATACAAACAGCAGAAGAAACAATTCCACTGAAAAAGATGAGAAAACACAGGTGGTGGAATATGGACTGTGAGAAAGCAGTTGCGACTCGTCTACAGATGTGGACAAAATGGTGTGCCACCAAGAATGAACAAGACCTGAACAAATTCAAATAGACCAGAGAAGAGACAATCAAAATCATCTAGACTGGCTAAACGAAACCATGGGAAAGAACAGATTAGATTGATTGAGAAAGGGTTCAAAAGAAACAACACACGCCAATTCTATAAGTTATTCAGGACTAAAATGAGCTAATACCAATCACCAAGCTTCTGCTTCAAGAAATATAACGGAAAATTGGCACTCAACAATAAATCCTAGCAGACTGCAACAAACTACTTAACCACGAAGAACCTCAAGAGAACATCATGAGAAAGCAACAATAAAACAGCACTACTAAACAGAATTAAAGACTAACTAGACAACGAACTGGGCGAGTGCCAAGCAGATTAAGAACAGGACGATCCTGTACGGAACAGATCAACAGCCTGAAACTGATCACCAGAGAGAGAGATGTCTAGGAGCAAAAGAATACATCTGCATGTTTGTTGACTTCAAAACAAGCATATGACTCTATAGGCAGAGGCACACTGTTCATTATATTAGAATAATTTGGAATAGTCGACAAAACAGTGACATTAATCAAACACACACTTACAAACAAGAAATCAAAAGTAAAATTCACGGGGAAAATTTCTGAGCCCTTCGAATTCAAAACAGGACCATGACAGGCAGATGGACTCTCCCATATATTGTTCAACAGTGTAATAGAGAAAGTAATATGTGAATGGCGCAGGACACGGGAAAGCCAGAAGATCAGAAGTGGGATACAGATAGGTTACGCAAAAAAACTTGTGGTTGACTACCTTGCTTTTCCAGATTATCTTGCAATATTGAAAGGCGACATAAAAACAGCCACCACACAGATAAACACACTGAAAGAGATAGCTGAGAAAACAGGACTGTAGGTCTACTTCGGAAAGATTAAACATACAACAAACGGCGGCACCTAACAACATCAACACACGGTATGAGAAAATTAAAAGAGTGGACAGATTTATCATACAGCCAAATGGACTCGGCAAAGAAGCAAACAAAATGAGAGGCAAAAAAATGGAATGGACATACCAACTGACCAAATATGTTTACAACAAGAAATCTCTATCCATCAATGCAAAAATCAGACTACAATACAGTGGTCAAACCAGAGTGCCTATACGCAGCAGAATGCTTGACGATGAATAGAAAAATGAACTTGAAGATATCAGAAAGAAATAAAGGTATTGAGAAAATCTCAGGTGCACGTTAGAAAGATAATATATGTACATTAAGAAAAGTAATTAAGAACTAAATAGAAAAACTGAAAGAATAACGGATACAATTTTAAAAAGCAGTCCAATGTTTTACGGGCACTTAGTAAGAATGCTAGGCTAACCAAGAGACTATTCAACCACATCAACAACAACTCGCAGACAAAATGCATCTAGGTACTAGAGATGTGTAATAATATGAAAGAAGCCAACATTCGAGAGGCAGACATACATAACAGACTAAGTTTCAGACAAAAAATCAAAATATAGAAAGATTTCCAGGAGTCGGCGAATAGAAATTACATCTAGAATGAGGAGAGGAAAAGACTAGCCAGTTAAAGAATGGAGTGTGGGAGATGAAGAAAGGTAACAGTTGTTTAACGTGGTCCTTAGAGGGCCGGTACCGAAATAATAATAATAATAATACTAATGATAATAATAATAACAATAATAATTTGTGACATCAGCTACAGTGTTGCAGACATTTTTATCTGACGTCATTTAGGCTGCCTGCATGTCAGTTTCGACGTTCCGTTTTACTATACCGGATGGCGTAGAAAACGGAACCCTCTTAGGCGATCTATGGTTGAATTTAAATGAATTTTTTGAGTAACTATCAAATGTGTTCCCAGATATCTTTTACAGTTTAAGATCGTGCGCCCTGGATGGCCGATGGTCTTTTTTCCTCCCTTAATCTGACTATTCCGGATTTGAACCTGTAATCTTGGGATCTGGAGGCCATGTTGAGTAAATCACATAATTCTGTTATTAGTTTTTCGTCCCACTAGCTACCTTTACGGTTGTTGGAGTTACCGAGGAAAATGCCGAAAATATTTGCGCGCACACACATACATACACACGCACGCGCGCGCGATGATAATCCATTTGAATAGATGCCATAATGTTATAGTTTTAATTCAAATGTTAAATTCTGAGGCCCTTTATTTCGCGGCCATCGTTGTGTACCAACTGATACCTCGACTCATCTGTCCAGGCGGCCTTTTTCCATGTTTCGAGCGTCCGATGGTGGTGTTTCCTTTACCCATGTCAGTCGTTTTGCCTTGTGACGGGTGTTGAGCAGAGGTACCCTCGTTAGACGCTTGCTTCTGTACCCCATGGCGAGGAGTTGGTTCTGAATGGTATGGCTGCTCACACGTCGTCGTTGTCCAGAATTGAATTAACGAGTGACCTGTTGCACTTTGACCCGTCTATTCGCGCTTACGATCTGAGCTAGCCGACGGCGACCCCTGTCATCAACGCGTAGTACACCTCGGTAGTTGACCCTGGCGGCGGTGGTTTTGCTCGAATCCACGTACTCATGGTGCATTCTTGATACGGTGTCCCTTGGAAAGCCCACTGCCTGGACGACATCAGTATGGAATGGCCCATACGTCTGGCGCCGACAATCTGGTCGCGTTCAAGTTTCGTTTGTTACCCATCCTGCAGTCAACGGTTTCTGACGTCCTCGCTGTTACATACCACGCCCTCCTAATATATTCGCTGGGTCGAGCACAAAGGCATTTCCCCAGAACAACAGCTACTTGTAATGCAATTGCTCTTGATTGTAAGTTCAACGCATTCTCACTACAGTTTTTATAGGTTATTCCTTCAAGTGAGCGTTTTGGGAAGGCTCGGCTAAATCGGCAATATTAAGGCACAATTGGAATTATGACACTTTTTGAGAATGGTGGTCAAAAAACCGGTTTTAATTTACTTAAAAAAATAGTTCACTTATTTGCGATACTTCGGATAAATCCGCAGCAGTCCGGGTAATTCCGTAGCATGATACGGCTAATTCCATTTTTAGTCCGTGAATTCATTGCCAGCAACACTAGAAATAATACTACTTGAAAGGAGTGATACATTTTGTAAAAGGACTCGCTTTAAATAAACCTGTCTCCCACACACAGTAAATAGGAGAATACTGGCGTTTCTTGATGCTACCACAGTGCAATTCATAACTTTTACCATCCGAGTACTATATCTTTTAGGGACGTAATAAACAGATCAGACCTTCTCACGCTGGGGTAAAGCCTCAGCAAAGTTATATTTCAGCCACTGCGGATTCAGCTGAGCCTCCCCTACTTAAGACTAGGAAAGAAGCGGTCGTGGCTTTTATATTCAGGCACCAGCCCGGTATTGGCCTGTGGTTGAAGTCGGAGAAACTACGGTAAATGATTTATTGGACAGTCAAGAGAGGAATCTAAACCAACTTCACTGTTTGGCTCTGTGGGTGATTGACCTTTGCATTTCGGGTTCTTGGATTCGGTTCTCGTCCGTCTCATAGGATTTTAATTGTAAACTGTTAGTTCTCTTGTGTTGTCCCCAACATCCCTACACACTGCACACTGCACACAGTACTATCCTCCACCTTACTAACTGCCTAACAGGCACTGCCCACCATTGGCGGAGGGTCTCCACCAGGCTTTTACTGTAACAGCCACACGAAATTTTTAACAATTTCTTTTAGTTACAGTATATTATTTGATTGTGAGTGTGAATTCATCTTGTTCCAGTCCCTCAACCCAGCCTTAAATTCATGACACAGCAGAAAATCGAACCTACCGACCTCGATAGCTGCAGTCGCTTAAATGCGGCCAGTATCCAGTATTCGGGAGATAGTGGGTTCGAGCCCCACCGTCGGCAGCCCTGAAGATGGTTTTCCGTGGTTTCCTATCTTCACACCAGGCACATGCTGGGGCTGTACCTTAATTAAGGCCACGGCCGCTTCCTTCTCACTCCTAGACCTTTCCTGTCCCATCGTCGCCATACGACCTACAGTATCTGTGTTGGTGCGACGTAAAGCAAATAGCAAAAATAGTTCTGCCGGGAAGTCTTCCTACTAGGATTCTGAACGTCTCTGGAGCAATTCATTCTGAATAGCTGGAGAGAGAGAGAGAGAGAGAGAGAGAGAGTGAGAGAGAGTGTGTGTGTGTGTGTGTATACTGTAGTTCCTGACGTGGATTGTTAGCGTCTGGCGAAGACTGTGTTCTAATTCACTTAGGAGTGTTCTGTGTCATTCAGGTCAGGGTCCCGGCATCGCTAGCCCATTTCCCTAATCCTACTGTCCCCAATTCACTAACTTTAATGTCTGGGAGCATTGTCTAGGTAGCAAACACCATCGAACTAGTCTTCTAGCATGGATAATATGCAGCTGGCCAAAATATCCTTGTACCCTACTCTTCTGTACTTTTATTTCGTAAGTTCATTACATAAAACACCACCCTTCTCTCACTGTAATGTCTTCTGAAGTGAAATTTTGTGATTTTTTTTTTCGCTTTAGTGACATACTATACTCGTGTTATTGAGTGTGTCTGTGTGGTTTTTGTTCTAGATTGGGACGGGCTCGGTGACCACGACCGCGTACATCGCCAATTGTCCGTGTCCAGCGACTCGAAGCTACTGGACGAGGACATCCGGGAAGAAGCGCGTGTTATCTTGCGACCCAAGAAACCACCGCGACCCAAGTCCGAGGTGTACCTGAATAAAGAGCAGCAGCAACGACGGACCAAGCGCTACTCAGCCTTCGGGGTAAGAACATAATTATTGTATAGTGTGGCCAGGTCGTATATTAACACATTGAATGCCACAGCGTCATCCATATATGAATGACGTGCAGATGAGCTGTATCAGGCTTCGTCATTCGCATACGAACGACGTTAGGGTAAAATCTAATGGTAGCCTTAAAGTGTGGCCCACGGGTTACTTATTGGTGTGCTTGGTTTGGCCGTACCTGTAATAGAATTGGGTATACCACGCTGAATGTAAACATAATATGCACGAATAAATTTGTTATATATTCTACTGTAGTTGAAAACAAGCGATATATATTATCAAACACACTTGTTCTGAATTATTATCTGAATTATTGTATTTTAAACGTATTCTAAATATCATATATGTCATGACACCATTAATGACCAGTGTCGGCTCTAGACTTACAAATTTTACAATTTTAAAATGATTATTCAAACTGGGGGCGCGCAGGCTGAGCTAGAAACGTCTCTGGTAATGGTTTATTTTCATGTTTGTAGTATTTGAATAAAACCTGAATAAAAAGTTTGTAGTACAGAAATCACTGGTGCACAGAACTGAAACAGTCTAGACACAGTTGAGGCATGCCAGGACATGTCTTGCAATAGGTGAAAACCATTTTTTTCATGTTTTCTCGCCTCAATCCTACGTCAGATAACCTTTCCGTGCGTCGTCTCTTACTCATTTTTAACAAATTTTAATCAAATCTGAAAAGATAAAACGAGAAGAACATTAAAAAGTGTCATTCATATATGAATGACATGGCCACGACGTTAGGGTAAAATCTAATGGTAGCCTTAAAGTGTGGCCCACGGGTTACTTATTGGTGTGCTTGGTTTGGCCGTACCTGTAATAGAATTGGGTATACCACGCTGAATGTAAACATAATATGCACGAATAAATTTGTTATATATTCTACTGTAGTTGAAAACAAGCGATATATATTATCAAACACACTTGTTCTGAATTATTATCTGAATTATTGTATTTTAAACGTATTCTAAATATCATATATGTCATGACACCATTAATGACCAGTGTCGGCTCTAGACTTACAAATTTTACAATTTTAAAATGATTATTCAAACTGGGGGCGCGCAGGCTGAGCTAGAAACGTCTCTGGTAATGGTTTATTTTCATGTTTGTAGTATTTGAATAAAACCTGAATAAAAAGTTTGTAGTACAGAAATCACTGGTGCACAGAACTGAAACAGTCTAGACACAGTTGAGGCATGCCAGGACATGTCTTGCAATAGGTGAAAACCATTTTTTTCATGTTTTCTCGCCTCAATCCTACGTCAGATAACCTTTCCGTGCGTCGTCTCTTACTCATTTTTAACAAATTTTAATCAAATCTGAAAAGATAAAACGAGAAGAACATTAAAAAGTGTCATTCATATATGAATGACATGGCCACCATATTTATGTAAAAGAATGCCTCCAAATTAACGCAGGGCCACGTCATTCATATGTGCATGACAGTTAAAATCATGAAAATACGACCGTATAACTGTTGCAGATGAAAATAACATTCAAGGTAGCAATCCATATGCGCAAAATAATACAAATCACTTAAAAAATACATTTGGCTCCGGGAAAGTTTTACGACCCAGACCGTGGCATTCAATGTGTAAAGAACAATCCCCATTTAGTTTGATATGTGCGCTTTTTAAATAATTCGTTACACATGTTTTATTTTGAAGATTTTGTTGCAAATTCCATCACTTTTTCCCCAAAAAATGTATGATCTCGAAAAGAACATCGTCAGACAATGCAGTTATATACTTCCCTGTTCACAAGTTTCTCCGTTGGTTAATTAAGGAAATCTATATTCATAACGTAATGCGCATGACATTGATACTTCATGCCTCGTCATTAAAGCAAGAAAAAGGCAAAGGATGCTTATTCATTAAATAATGAACATTACTGGAACGTTTTCTTGTAGCTTAGCATCAGATGGATACGGTGGTGTTAAGCCTTCTTCCTGCTCACGTCAACATCGTATGATGTCTCCAGCAGACAATTCTACTTTTTTATGTTAGCATTTTATTTCAGAATTTCATAAGGATTCTGGACTCCGACAGATCTGATAAAGGACAATTCGGGAATTCTTATCGGCCTAAAAATTCGTGAGTTGTGATCTAAACACATTTATTTTGCTTATCAGATTAAGCAACCTAAGGATATACTCTTGGTAATTGGAGAACAATGGACACACTAAGTTCTTCGTTCGTAAGCTATGGGACCTAAATTATCATTACGTTGAGAGATCTGATTTCAATTCTCATTTGGAGAAAACATGCAATAATTACTCATTTCTATATAAGATACATTAATTTTGTTTGGCTTGATGATCCTTCCAAACCCAAGATTGATAGCCATCTGTATTTTGAGTTTAGGCCTAATACCTTGTTAAACAGAGAAGACTGTTTTTATGTTATTTTAGAAGTAAAAATAAAATAAAAACACGCTCATACCTTCCTAGAGCCTGCAAGTAGAATTGGTTGAGTGAAAATGACTTAGTTATAAGTAAATTATTCATTGCGGTGGTTTATTTTCAGTGGCTTGTTTGGAACGAAAAGGTAATAAAGAAGTTGTGCTAAGAGTGACAGCAAGGTAGAAGGCAGCTTTACTCTTACAGCAGTTTTCGTGATCACAGAGGAAGGAGTGGCAGACGAGTGGAAGGGATATTTTATTAGAAGTTCCCCTGTTACAGTCTCCGTTAATGACATGTTTTGTATTTCACTATGGGCAAACCACGAGCCACCCGATAAGCAACCCGCAAAGCCATCAAACACTACATTGAAAACAAAGTGGTAAATAAACTGACTTCTAAATAGTAAGTGCAGGGCAGTTGCTAATTCTTCGACGGATATCGATTGCTATTTGTGAGTGATGACTGATGGCAGACTTCCTTAGTCTGAAGGTCATGAGTCGCATGAATACCATTTCTCCCTTCTTCACACCTGGATAACCGAGTTCCATACGTCGATTCTCTCGGCTAGTTTCGCTCTTCGCTCCTCCCTCAAAACTGAAGACATTTAAGCTGGAATCAGAAAACGGAATAAAATCTCATTAACTAGTGAATTTTGTAAATATTGAAGCATTGATATGTAAGAGGTGACAGCGGTTACTGTTTTAAAAGTACAATTGGACAACCGTCGTCTAATCGGAAGGAAAATGGAAGAGGTTCGACACTTCGGAAAATGAAGATATCGGTAAAAGAAAGAGAATGACCACGAAAGGCATGACAATTGAAAGACTTCCTAGGCCTCGCAAACTTAATATACCATCGGGTCGGAAAAGTTGACCAAGGAAGGTCGGACAGGAAAGATGAATGCGAGGAGCCTGACACAAGTAAGGGGATGTAATGCCAGAATCAGCAGGGGAACTGTGGTCGCAAACTCACGTTACCAAGTTGAGATCCAGTAGTTCCCCTTTTAGTCGCCTCTTTCGACAGGCAGGGGATACCGTGGATGTATTCCACAGCCCCCATCCACAGGGGGAAGTGTGTGACAGTACAGTTGTAAGACTTTTAAAATAAGGAGTGTTATTGTACTTACTGGAACAAGCATTATGGTCATTCGGTGACAGCTCTACTAAACTGCCGGCTCAGTGGACTTCAGCCTTCCCATGTTTCATCGGGTACATTCAGTGACAGTTTACATGCAGTCTCAACGACTCCACCGAGTGCTTTCAGTCTCAGTTTACATGCAGCCTGGTCTCACCACTCCACCGATATAGTCGGAGATAAGAGTTCGAATCGCTATTTACATAGGCTTGGTTCATTCAGCCTACACCAAAATGAGTATCAACTTAATATCTGGAGGTAAAGGCGACTGGGCATAGAGCTGACGACTTAGTGCCGAAGTTACGGATAGTGTAAGTCTGTTCCTTCTATTCCTCCAAGTGCATTTCGAGGCCTGTACGAAAACGAGTTTACTTTGCTTTTGTTTTTATAGTATATTGTATTTTACTACCATAAGAAGCCTTATGATCGCAGTTAGTTCGCGTTCGCGACATGTATATAATACTCGATGTCCAGTATATATATCAAAAGACATCAGTTCACAAAGATCCTGAAGTTTTACAATTAGGCGATGATAACCGAAAATATTAAAATTATTGTACAGAAAAACACTAGATGATTTATCATTTAGGAGTAGTGTAAGTGATGTTTTAAGATTGTTACCAAATCTTTTAATATGTCCACTATAATTTTTTCCAAAGTCGCGTGCTGCATTCCAAGCTTTTTCAATATTTTTCACGTATGCTTAGGTACACTGCCTCTGCTTCCAAATAGCAGACCACTCACGGGTCAGTTTTCTGGGCGAATGTTATTTCTCTCACTCAGATACGGAATGCATGGTTCATAAATGCTCTTCTTTTCCTGGTCAACTTCCTTGGTCTGGGACAAGTCTCTTTTGAACCGGGTGGTTGGATGAAGAATAACAATTCTTCGAGTCTGCTGGTGGATGGCAACAATATCTGCTCTTCTATTGGACCCCGTGGAAGAGATACCAGTGTACTTCTTCATAAATTCTCCACTTCAGATCTCTCATTGAAGAGGCTGTGATAGTACATATATCACACCCCCGAATTATATGTAGAAGTTAGAGATATTATTGTCAGTATTCAATTTATTATTATTATTTATTATTATCATCAAAAAGTTACAATTGGCTTCCCAACGTGTGGCTGAATGATTGGTACATCTGTTAGGCTTATAAGCGTAGGTGCACTTGTCAGGTGTGGTTGGAATTCTGCAAACTATGTGAGTGAAGTGTTTTATATGTACGTGATATGTATGTTGGAGTATGAAGAAATGTTGTAGCGAGTCGAGTATTATACAATTGAGAAATAGAGAGGTCGTTAAAGTTGCTGGTACTAAGAATCAGGAAAGGAGAAGGCAAAAGAATTCCACCACATTGAGTTTATCTGATTTAAGTGAGAATAGCGAAATGGCTGATAAGAGAAAAGATCAATTGACAACGATAGGTGAGGAATCTCGTAACCCGTCTCAAACTCAGAATGTAGGGGAATCAAGGCGAGGCTTCAATGTTCAATATGCTTAAATAGCTACTTAATGAGTTGAAGGATGAATTAAAAGTTGTTAACAGTAAGTATGATGAAATGTCCAGTAAGGTCAATAGCAAGTATGATGAAATGTCCAGTAAAATCAATAGTAAGAGTGATGAAATGTCCATTAAAATAGATAATATGTATGATGGATTGTCTAGTAAGATTGACGAAAGGGTTAAAGTGTTAAGGGAGGCTTTTGATAAAGTAGAGATTGAAATCGTTTATCAGAGGGATTTTCAGAATAGAGGGCGTGATGAAAGTAAGAAAGATGTGTCGGATGTCTTACTTTGTGCTAGTGGTGATGGTAATAGCGGTGTTGCGATCGATAATCTTGTGGAAGTTTCTGAAATTGAAAGTGAAGTTTTTTGTGAAGTTGATGTTGTTTTGTGAGTGAAGAGTGTTTACGGAGTATACATCATGAGGATGTTTTTGTTGATTTAAGTGTACGTGAGGAGAGTAAAGTTAGGTCCATTATGTGTGAAAATGGTGACTTTGAGATTAATGAAACTTCTGATAAGAGAGTCGAAAGTAGCAGTGTTGTTGGCATGAAAGTGGTGCGAGTGGGAGCTGATATGGAATGTGGTGAAGATGGTTTAATTGTTGGGTCATTAAGTGGTAATGATAGCAACATTATAGTGAATTATGGTAAGAATTTCAGTAATAGAGTGAGCGTGTGTGAGAATGGAAGTGTGCGTGAGATGAAAGAAAGTATATCCAAGCGAGTGTGTAATGTTTTATTTAATTCTGAGAGTTGTGTGAATGACTTGAATGACGTGCTGAGTGATATCGATGTGGAATGTGTAAAAAAGTATGTGATCTGTTTACTTGCATTAATTATGAGTTTGTGGAAGAGACAACGTTGTGAGATTCTTGCGCATTTCAGAAATAGGGATTTCTTTGGTATGAATGTTCTGAATGAAAGCTTGTATAATTCTTGTGTGACTGGGTGGGATGAATGTCTGTGTGTGAGATAGATTGTATTCTAGATGTAGTTAGTTTTATTGCGGTACGCATTCCTCGTCTATCGATGCCAATGTTAAGTTTATGTGTAGTTTTTTCATTTATATTAGGGTCCGTATACTGTGGACAGTAACATAGGCAAGTGTGCTTATCAGCTTCTAACCTCTGACGACATTTAATATCTATAGCCTTCGCAGATATAAGAGATAGGATCTGCACCTTGGATGTATATATTATCAATTATGAGTTATGTGTACAGTAGCAAGAAGGGATTGTGTTCAATGCTATATGCTACAGAGTTGTGTGTATATAGCCATATTATTATTATTATTATTATTATTATTATTATTATTATTATTATTATTGTTGTTGTTTGGACAAATTGTATTTCGTGTGTGCGAATACAATACAGTAGACGCAATGTATATATCATTATTACAGTAAATTATGTGTTCAGTTATGTCATTATAAGGTTATGTATGAAGTTCTTTTTTATGGTGAATCATAATATGTGATATCATCGATTCACCAAGGGGGCGTTATGTGATAGTACATATATCACACCCCCGAATTAGATGTAGCAGTTAGAGATATTATTGTCAGTATTCGATTTATTATTATTATTATTATTTATTATTATCATCAAAAAGTTACAAGGCTAAGGCTGCTCTCACTCCGTAATGACGGGTGTTCGTGAGTAATTCTCCTTTGCGGTAGTATCCTAGCACACGACCAAGAGTTTCGTTCTCGCCACAGTCTGGATGACATTAGTACAAGAACATGATGATGATAATGGCTGTTTGTGAGGTCTAACATTGAGGTCATCGGACTCAATAGAAGAACAGAACATTGACTTAAGTTAAATTACGTGCATGACTGTACATGTGCGAATCAAAAAAAGATGAAGTGCATTTCCTAATTGACACTTTTGAAACCAAATTTCTCGCTATAATATTCCAACTTATTTCTTGCTATAGTATATCGTGCGTCTCGTGCGGAGGGTTAAATGGATTTAAGTCGCAAAGTTTAAGTTTACTGCTTTCTTATGACCTCATTCTCAAGACTCGTTAATCTTCACTGCCGATGTTTATGGTTACTAGTGTATAGGAGCTCACGGAAATATTGATGTGACTGTTGAAATGGCAACACTTTTCAAATAGGAGAGCCAAGCAAAACATTAAAGTGAATACTCCTTTCATTTGATGTGGGGATGTTAAGTCTGTGGGCTGTTTACTGTCTGTACGTGGGATGACGCCTGTGCATACGTCTATTCTAAGTATGTCTGAATAATCCAGTCCATGAATTTAACGGGTGTCTGGTAATTTTGGAACTTATAAATTTAGCCATGTTTTCTTTACAGTTTTGAAGATTGAATTTACAACTCACTGCGATCACCGCTAACTTCTTTCTTTCTTTCTTTCTTTCTTTCTTTCTTTCTTTCTTTCTTTCTTTCTTTCTTTCTTTCTTTCCCACTTCTAGCCATTTCCTATCCCATCGTCACCATAATACCTATCTGTGTATAATGATTCAACTTATATTTGATTTCATACATAAGGATGTAAATTTACTGAGAGACGATCTTAAACTGAGACGCGGTTTGACTCACGTAGCTGTCAGCTTGCATCCGCGAGGTAGTTAATTCGAACCCCACTGTCGGCAGCACCGAAGATGGTTTTCCATTGTTTCCCATTTTTACCTTAATTAATTAATTAAATAAAGCCACGGCCGCTACCTTCCTTCCTTCCTTCCTTCCTTCCTTCCCACTTCTAGCCCTTTCCTATCCCTTCGTCGCCATAATACCTATCTGTGTCGGTGCGACGTAAAGCAAATTAAAAAAAAAACACCTTAAAGGCGCAATCGGTTAATTATTGTCCTTGTGTCCACAGGATATGGTCTAGGACATATCCCATTCCTAGGTGTTCATTACAATATTATTTATTTACCAGCTGATGTACCCGTGCTTCGCTACGGAATTCTACATTATATACAGAATTCTAGGCTAGATAGTGTACACGTTGTGAGCAAGATTGTATTAAATTGCATAGCTCTTAACGTTACCCTAGAAACGCGACGGGGAAGTCACCAAACGTACTTTTTCATTTGAAGGCTGTGTTAGGGAATTTTCATTGTAATTAGGCCGCTTGCCTACCATCAGTCACAACCACGTTTATAATGGCAGACACTAACTCTCCACCAGCCATTTTACATCCTCAGAAAGACTGTCTTAGTGGTTTTCCCAACTGAAATGAACATAGGTCTTTGCAATGACGTCAGTAGTAATGGCGCGATTAAAAGCAATGCTTTCATACGAAATATTCCATCAAATGAAAGACCACACACTTTCTCACTTTTAACGAACAGTACTATGCTGGAATTCCAGAGACCAAGCCGCAGACAGCTGTGATTCGTGTACACTCTTCGTCTTTTTTCGGGAGGTGTGTGTGGGGGGGGGGGGGGGGAGGCGAATAGTGGAGAGTCCCATGGCAAAAACTTTGCCCTTTTACTAATCTGTTTCCTAGGAGTACCCGATGAGTCGGAAAATCTCAATTCACTACACTGTGAACCACACCCCTCCCTTACCGATACATCATATTTTTACTCCCCACACTCACGAACACACGCCCAAACATTCAGACATTGCCGGTATCGGGCAACAATGCGAGCAGTAGCTCCATTCAATAGGTTGGTCACAAACTCATGTAGTATGACCCTCATAGTCACAAACAAAGGTCTCACATATGTCAGAGTAACGTGCACGGCGCAAATATTTCATCAGCAGGATAATAGGTACTCATTGGTCACGCATAAACCCACCAGCATACGCACTCCGTACGATACGAATGGATCTCCGCGTCGAGACGCAGGGCATACATTCATTTGAGGACAAAATACATTAAAATGCAGTGCACATAAATAGAATTGATTAGAGACCCAGTTACCCATATCACACCATCACAATAACATCAACAAACACGCGGTCCATTCACGCCGCAGAGCAGAAAGATGCATGTCAATCAGCTATGATTAAAGGCACAAGAAAACCACGAGATATAAATTCAAGGATCACCATACCTGCAGTATCAGCCGTCAAATTAAAAAGAAGGATGGCTGAATAGGCTGAGTTTAAATCTACTAAATACCCATCTGTAGCTCAGAAAAGCCACTCCGATGTGCGGGAGTTCATTTTATATTCCTCTCTCATAACCACAACAAACATTCGAGTCAAAGAGATAAAGTTACAGACTCGTCGGAAAGAATGACCCTCCGTGTTCACAACTGAGGGTGCTGCCCTCTGTAGTACAAGCTTGGAAATAGTTAAGTCAATCAAGCTAAAGCTGATACAAGGGAAACATCGCTTTTTACGGACATGCTATATTAGCATGTCTCATCTGGCAACGGAAAAATCTATCTGACTTGGAGGCAATTTAATAAAAGTGAAGAGGAAGAAGCTTTTCTTAAGAAACGGCTCTTTTCAGGGTTGACTTTTGAGTTATTTAGTGAACTGTGGTGCTATAATTTGAAATAGGCTTAAATTGTAATTCTAGACCAGGTCATACTACTACTACTACTACTACTACTACTACTACTACTACTACTACTACTACTACGTGAGCCTCTGCCGTAAGTGTGCATGCAGCTCATTCAAAACAGCGCGTCAGGGTAAGGATCGAATAGCCGGAATACTATGATGAACCAGTGTGTTACGTATCTGCAGTATCAGAAAATGTATGAACCAGAGGAATGGCATGCTAAAGAAGGTTTTCCAACTCCCCAGCTACTTCTCGCCAATGTTCAGTCAGGCTGTTACACTCGGTACGCAGTTGTAATCCCATCTATCGGAGTTGAGCGGCACCATAAGAAACGAATAACATCACAACAAACAATGGCTAATGTAAAGTTATTGTTGATTAGTGTTATGCGTACAGGCCATGAAGGCGCTTGGAGGAGTGGAAGGTAAAGGCTTCCATCATTGTTAACCTCGGCACGTGATGGGGTAGAGTGGTTAGCTCTACGCCCGGCCGCCTTTGCCCCCAGGAATTAACCTGCTACTCATTTTTGGTGTAGGCTGAGTGAACATCAGCGCCATATGCGAATCGGGCACGCCTTTACCGCCTCGGCCAGGCAGCCCCTGAATGAAACATAAATGATCGGAAATTGTGTTGTCTATAACGTTTGTTATGTAGTACTTTTAGATAGCACCAATAACATAGGTACCGGTATTTAAAAATTAAATTTTATGCGCCTTCCCCCAAACTACTATTTCATCTCGGACGAATAAAATTATTTACAGCCTAGACTGTAGTTTCTTATTCCCCGACTCTATATAGCGGTTTTCATTACATTCTGGTAACCCATTTTCTCGTGGCTCGGCGTTGATATGGACTTAGCAACAAAAATACAAATGCATTAATATATGTGTTATCAGAGCCGGTACGGTAAAAATGTATAAGACATAATTGATTGGAAATTTAATTCTATATAACTTAATTATATAGTATTTATCGATAGGACCGCTAATAATATAAATATTTGATAATTAAATTTAAGGCCTTCCCCTAACAGACAGAAATTACGGAAAAGTAAAAAGTATATTTTCTTGTTACTATGGGCATGACCAATACAGAAATACCGTTCTTTTCAAATTCTGAGCAATGTACAGAAAAAACTCTTATTTTATATATACAGATTTACAGTATTTATTGACTTATTTTAAATAGTGTGGCTCAGTCTGTCAAGCCTGATGCTATACCAAACCATCTTATGTGTGCTGCGTTGTACAGGTTCCTAATATGATTAATTATGAAATCAAACTGAAAAAGTAGTTATAAACGAAAGATAAATTTCGAACAGTTACTGCAGTATAAAGAAACATTACATTGTATACTAATTTCTTAAGCCTGTGTACCATTTACAGCATCTCTTTATAATACATTTCTGATATGTAGTAGTACAAAGACTTCACCATGATTAACTGATTTGCCTGAAAGGTATCTAGCATTGAGGTTTGTTGCATCTTTACTTCTTTACTATTCTGGATCCGGACAAGTGCTAATGTAAACTTTAGAGAATACGCACCGTACGAAAAAATAAATATTCCTCAATACGTCCGTGCAGGTTCAATAAAAGCTCATCCTAGTTTCAAAACACATTTGTCCGAGTAAATATTAAGTCAGTGTGGACTGTGTAAGTGTCCGCTTGCGACCTATACGAGAAATAATGCACTTACCGGACCTATTCAACATTTAAAAAACAATCCTACGTAGTTTCATGTGGAGGCTACCTTTCTAAGGCTGATAGTTTAGATATTATCGATTTGTAAACTGGAGTATTATAACAATATACTGTATCATGTCATATTGCGTAAACATTAGATATTATTTCTTATTCAAACTGTTCCACAAGATTTAAACTAGCTGGCTTAAGTTACTTTTAGAAGGGTGAGAAATATCCAGCATCAGCGTGTGATTGCAACATGGAGCAGGAAAGGAAATTCTGGATGCTGTATGGGGCGGACACATTGTCTCCCTGCCCATGTCAGATAAAAGCTTTTCACTGCACGAATGGACCACAAGGCAGCAGTCTCCGCAAGTTTTTGCTCATATCTGTGAGAGAGTTCTCTCCCTGTCTTCTTCCTAGTCGTCTGCTGTAGTAAATCTCGTCTGTGAAGGGTATTTGGCTGCTACATTCCTGCTCTATGAAGCTTGTAAGAAGTGGATAATCCACATGTTTCTTACCTACCTTCGCTTGCTCGTGTATAAATGGATATATACTCCTAACGTATATTTATCTATCTTCTGCTTGTCGAATTGATGTTCTGGTTCAAATTCGTAAGGGAATGGACTTAAGAATTAAATATTTGCTATTTGAGAATTTAAAAAAAAAATCGTGACAATATGTTCATTAAGTGTACAAAATTAACTTAGTTTTATTGACCAGTGACTGTTAACCGGCACAGCAAGCCAGTTTGAACCTCATGCCAAATGTAAGCTTCTGTGCTTTTTCATTACCTCTTCATGTATATCCTAGGGTGATGTTTTTCTCATGACCACGACCAAGCTTTTCAGTTTGCTATGAATGACTAGTATTAAAGTGTTGGTGATTGATGAAGAAAGGGAAAAATAACAGCATAGCCCTTTTCCAAAATCAATTACTATATAATGCAGGGTGATCATAACTTAATGAGCATCATTTTAAGACGTACAGTATACCTTGTTAAATTCGACACTGATTTAACCTATTATAACTCAGTAGAGATTATAATAGTTTACGAGATAGACAAGACTGAAGTTGGAAACGTTTAGACCACGATTTCTGTAACAGGACAAATTAGAATAGGACAACAATAACCAGACAACGCATGGCAATTTCTCTATGCTTTATCAGGAAATTAGACCGACTAGTGGCCGTTATTTTTAAGGCGTCAAGTCTTTATGGTCTTACATCGAGATTAGCCAATTCGAGCCCCGTTGATGGAAAAAACATTCACCATCAGAATGTTGGCCGACAGGGTAGGAGAGGTGGTGGCGTACAATTTCTAAACACTAGATTGCGTGGCGAAAGCCTTGGTTCAGTTTCAAACCTCTTCGCCGTGTTCATATGGAGTGAAGGCGTATGACGCTATTTCCTAATAAAAAGTAAAGATAATTGTTTTGTGTGATGGTTATTGCATAATTCTAACATTCCCTATCACAGAAATCGTCCTCTGAAATTTCCAATTTTAGGCCTGAAATTGTTACATCACTGGAAAGCGGCTCAGCAGAATTTCTCGAGAATCACCGGGTCATGAGCTAGGCTCTAGCATACGGTGGCGTAGCAGTATTACGGCGAACAAAACAGAAAATGTCAAATTTCTGTTACATAATAAAAATGTGCGAAATATAATTTTCGATCTTGCGTTGTTACCATACCAGAAATAACAGATCTAACCGCGATTATTACAGTTTTCACAAACGTCCAATTATCTCCGGATATATCGGTCCCATCTACATTACCTGTACATAGCAATAGTCCCAATATTTTTTGCCCTCTATATTTTTAACTTATAAACTGTGATAACGGGCATACGGTATTAAGGAACTTCGATTTTTACTGCCAAATCCTTCAACGGCGAGCACCGCTGTCATGGAAATACCAATCTCCCGTCAGCGCAGTTAGTTCTTCGATATGCGTGTCCTGTGATATGAGAAGTAAATGCTAATAATAAGGAACATCTTGATGGGGTAATATTATTATTATTATTATTATTATTATTATTATTTTGCTATTTGTTTTACGTCGCACCGACACAGATAGGTCTTATGGCGACGATGGGACGGGAGAGGGCTGGAAGTGGGAAGGAAGCGGCCGTGGCCTTAATTAAGGTACAACCCCAGCATTTGCCTGGTGTGAAAATGGAAAACCACGGAAAACCATCTTCAGGGCTGCCGACAGTGGGATTCGAACCCACTATCTTCCGAATACTGGATACTGACCGCACTTAAGCGACTGCAGCTATCGAGCTCAGTAGGGTAATATTATTAGGAATGATTTTAGGATGAAGAGTAAACCATTCGGACGGTATTATTCGTCGTACGAGCTTTGTCAGGAGGGATGAGATGTCGCGGTTTTCGTCCTCGTGCAGTTCACGAGAGAATTTGGTCATCCAATGCTGTAGTGGTGGATGTTTGTGCTTTAAAGTTTCTTAGTTTGAGGACACTTTTAGTCCTTCGGTTCAGAGTGTCCCGGGTTCGATTCCCAGCCGGGCCGGAGATTTTAATCGTGTTTGATTAATTCTTCTGGCTCGGGGACTGGGTGTTTGTGTTTGTTCCAACACTTTCCTCTTCATATCCAGACAACACACCACACTACCAACCACCACAGAAACAAGCAATAGTGATTACATCCTCCCATATAAAGTTGGCGTCAGGAAGGACATCCGGTCGTAAAACAGGGCCAAATCTATGTGTACGGCACAGTTCGCACTCGCGACCTCACAGTTGTGGGAAAAGCTGTAGAAGAAGAATAAGAGGACAATTTAGGTCTCTTACTGGATATATTTTTATTAATTTATGTATACCACTTCAAGTATTCGCGTGGCGACTTAGTCAACATGTTACATATCTATGAAAGGAAAATAATGCAAAAGTGATGGGACCAGTGGAAGAAAACGAGATTTTGACACACAGCAGATGATGAGCTGTACGGAGACATGACACAGAATCACTTGTCTAATTAGGAGCAGACTGATTTACTGGGCCGGTCATGTCGCGGTAATGTTAGAAAGGTCAAGAGGAAGAGTGGTAATGGAAGAATTTCCTGGTAGGAAATGGGGACCGTAACTGGAGATGCATCGAACGAGGAGTACGTTCAGGCAGGAAGGAGATAACGAAAGGCCGTGGCAGATACAGGCAGATTGCGGGGCATGGTCGCTCAACGTTGGATGTGTGTGTGTGTGTATGTATGTATGCTTCCTTTCCTTGTTCTGTAAGTCCCTGGACTCCTCTTCGAAACTTGCCGTCTGTTGATTATTGACAACTGTTGACACATCGTTAACTCCGGTTATTAGATATATTTTAATCTGTCAGTGAGTTCTCAGAACTTTTATCCTTATTCCCTGCTAGCAACAATACCAACCCTTGTGGTTCATTATGACCTTGTAAAATTCTACAAAAAGTACGCGAGAGTTACACTATATCATACTTATTATTATTATTATTATTATTATTATTATTATTATTATTATTATTATTATTATTATTATTATTATTAATCTAACTGCTATGGGCGGTGACTCTAAGTAGTAAACTTCACCGGGTGACGCTGCATGCTTTACTACAGGTCTTTAATATATCAACAACAGTGACAGAGTGCCAAGATTTTTGCCGGCGCTTCAAAAATTGACTGCATTAGCCGGGATCGAACCCATGAACTTCAGATCATGTATCGGACACACTGCCATTGATCTACTAAGGTAGGCAGTAAGTACTGTTTTGAAAAGTTCAGTTACCTTATTCATAGATAAGCAACAGTGCAAGTGAAAATGTAAAAGTTTGGTTTGTTGGAGCGGAGAAAGAATACTATATTTCTTTTAGAGTGCTATAAGCAAGCTAAGAGAAAAACTTTACAACAGGTGGGAAAAAGTGACTGCGCTAATCGCACACTTGTTTGCTCCTGTCTTGTGCTGGCTTTAGTTGACTACACCGACCGCTCTTCGCGCACGCCGCATCCTATATATAGCTGCAACGAGGTATTTAGTAGGCACTGCTATTTTTAAAAAGAACCACTCTAAAGAACGAGCCAGTGGTTTGATCTTAACGATCTAAGAAATAAATACCGACTTAGGTATTTGTGAAGACCGTGTTGACACTCGGTGTGTTGTGGAGATTGCCGGTTAGCGCTCTAAACTAGCTGTACGCTAGCTGTTTTACTGATTTACGAATACGTTCCTTTGTCTTCATACCTCTGGAGATTTGAGTAGTTTATAATTTCCTTTTATTTCTTGTAATACTCTCGCCTATGTTGTGAACTGAAAAAAAATCTTCGCTTTAGGATCTAAGATGCGTCGCATTTTGGTAAGACCCCTATGTTCTTGTGCTGTACTGGCGTAATAAACAGGAACGCACGATATTTATATGACATACAGCATTGCCACATTATTTGTTATTGGTTAACTTAAGTAACAGTTTACGTAGGCCTACTTACAGTGCCAACAACTGTTGCAAAATGATAAGATCACTCCCTTTTCTTCTTAGGAATACTGTTTCTATTTCAGTTCCTTCTTAGCTACAGTTGCAGCTTGAGTTACCTTGTACAATTTGTGTGTGTGGAGGTTATAGGCCAAAGTTAAGTGAGTCTGAAGTTATAGTTGTCCTACTTCGAGTAGGGATCGATTACAGCCTATACTGAAGAGCGATTAACTTCCCGGAAAATAGCAAGAAAAAGTGTCAGATCACCTACTGTAATAAACAATTTCTTGAAGTTAAGCAAGGAAATTATGGCCGGGGGGGGGGGGACTCGCTTGGAAGACATAACAAGATGACGCCTAAACCAACTAAAAGACAGAGTTATTAGAAACTTTGGTACTGGTGGAACGACGCAGGAACGATTCTCACAATATCCCACCGTCGGTGTCCACAAGTCTCCATTATCTAGTATGGTCAGTTAGAGCAAGGTTTTGAAATACACTGAGTGCCAAAAGTCACGGGAAGGAGTGTCCCATTAGAAAATGTGCCGTGTATGACCCCTGAGAGTTGCAACTAGCTGGGGTGTAGCTGAGCAGTCTGTCACAGACACCAGTGCCGTGAAGATGGCAGCACGTCGCGAGATAACCGACTTTGAACGTGGTATGATCATCGGCGTACGGCGCATGGGTCATAGCATTGCGGAGATTATACGCGAATTCGGGTTTCCGAGGTTAACAATGTCAAGGGTGGATCTTCAATATCGCAGAGAAAATGTTACCACCCGCGTAAACCGCCGCACGGGAAGATCACAGATGTGTAGGGAATTGACATCACGTCGCCTCCGCAGAACCATACTGGGCGCTGGACGTGCTACTGTGAGTTAGATCACCGCCCAGTTGAATGCTGAGAGTCAGGAACCCATTTCTACCAGGACTGTAAGGAGGCAACTGCACCGCATAGGCTTTACCAATGACGACCAACTCGTGTCCCTTTGCTGACTCCTCGATATAGAGCCCAACGACGTGCATAGGCCCGCGAACATCGGCAGTGGACCATGGAACAGTGGCGGAGTGTGGTATGGTCCGATGAATCCCGGTTCCAGTTGTATCGAGCTGATGGGGGCGTGAGGGTGTGGCATGTGCTCCATGAAGCTATGGATACTGCGTATCAACAAGGTTGTGTCCAGGCGGTAGGTGGCTCAGTTCTGGACTGGGCGGCGTTCTCATGGTCGCAATTAGGTCCCATTGTCCAGCTGCAGGGAGCGCTGACAGGTGCACGTGATGACATTCTTTCTGACCATCTGCATCCCTTTCTGGCCGTAGAGTACCCGGATGGAGATGCCATGTTTCAACAGGACAATGCGCCATGTTACTGCTCTGTGGTGGCACGCAGGTGGTTGGAGGAGCACTCCAGTAAAGTTATAACCATGGATTGGCCCTCCAGGTCCCCCGATCTGAATCCAATCGAACATATATGGGATGCTGTTGATGCTGTTGATGCTGTTGTATGCCCATGTACCCCGCACCAACTACGCAAGACCAATTGTGGGTAACAGTTTAAGATGTGAGGGTCCAGATTCCTCCAGAACGATTCCAACACCTTTAGAGTCGATGCCTCGCCGTATTGCTGCCGTTTTGAGGGCTCGCGGAGGAGCAACTCGTTATTAACACATTCAGTGTCTTCCCATGACTTTTGGCCACTCAGTGTAGAAGAAGAAGGCTGCCCATTACGACGGTAACACATAGTCACGGGAAGGAGTGTCCCATAGGCTAGAGAGCATATGACAAGGAAGAAAGAATGGAAATTTGTGATTTTCGGTGATGAAAATAAATTCAGTCTGGATGGTCCTGATAGTTTGTCATATTACTAGCATGACCTCAGGAAAGAAGAGCAGATATTTTCTAAGAAACAACAAGGGATAAGTCTGATGACATAGGGAAGAACAGGCCTTCCGTTCCCCTCAGGCCGTAAGAAAGCCACAGAATACCAGAAACTGCTTGAAGATCATATTTTATAAGTTGCAGAGGGGACTGGCATAGAGTCATGTCTATTCCTGCAACACAGCGGATCAGTCCGTCGTGCCAAGTTCGCCAAGAAATGGTTTCAACGAAAAGGTGTTAATGTAATGCAGTGGTCAGACCTTAATCCTGTTGAAAACTTGCGGGGAATCCTTTGCAGGTCTGTTTATGAAGAAGGAAGGAAGGAAAATTCTTATTATTTATTTATTTATTTATTTATTTATTTATTTATTTATTTATTTATTTATTTATTTATTTATTTATTTATTTATTTTATGCCTTTGTATGTGGCGAAGTTAGGGCTCACGGCCCTGTCTTACACTTAACCACTACATACAGTATATAATCACATACTTTGTTAAAATAACATTAACATTCCCTAGGAGCTGCCTAAATTGATGGAGTAATATTATAACAGATTATAATTATTTTTAATGATTAATATTATCTAGCCTATCTACATCTACATCACCTAACAATAGTTCTAAATCAGGCTTGCACTCATACACACTAACATTCATACAAGCTGGTCACGTATTTAAGAGGAAATCTCAACAAGACCGTTTAAATGAGACTGTTGAAGTGCTATTTCGTATACTGACAGGGAGTGTGTTCCATAGCCTTGCCCCAGACACTTGGAAAGAGTGGCTGTATACAGATGAATGATTAACCGGTATCATAAGGGTAGAAGTCGATCTGGTATTATGTCCATGGATAGATGAGAGGAAGTTAAAATGTGAGGATAGGTATTCAGGTGTAGATTCGTTCAGAAGTCGAACAATTAGTGTCGCAGTATGTAAATTCCTTAGTTGATCAATTTTCAGCCAGGATAGCTTCTCATAATAAGGGGAAATATGTGTCCTAAAGTTCAACATACATACATACATACATACATACATACATACATACATACATACATACATACATACATACATACATACATACATACATTCATACATTATCATTATAGACTGTTATGCCTTTCAGCGTTCAGTCTGCAAGCCTCTGAGAATTTACTAAATGTCGCCACAATCCTCGATTTGCAACTAGTGTTGTGGCCTCATTTAGTTCTATACCTCTTATGTTTAAATCGTTAGAAACCGAGTCTAACCATCGTCGTCTTGGTCTCCCTCTACTTCTCTTACCCTCCATAACAGAGTCCATTATTCTACTAGGTAACCTATCCTCCTCCATTCGCCTCACATGACCCCACCACCGAAGCCGGTTTATGCGTACAGCTTCATCCATCGAGTTCATTCCTAAATTAGCCTTTATCTCCTCATTCTGAGTACCATCCTGCCATTGTTCCCACCTGTTTGTACCAGCAATCATTCTTGCTACTTTCATGTCTGTTACTTCTAACTTATGAATAAGATATCCTGAGTCCACCCAGCTTTCGCCCCCGTAAAGCAAAGTTGGTCTGAAAACAGACCGATGTAAAGATAGTTTCGTCTGGGAGCTGACTTCCTTCTTACAGAATACTGCTGATCGCAACTGCGAGCTCACTGCATTAGCTTTACTACACCTTGATTCAATCTCGCTTACTATATTACCATCCTGGGGAAAAAACACAACCTAAATACTTGAAATTATCGACCTGTTCTAGCTAAAGTTCAAAGAAAGTATAAATCGTATGCAAGAGTTCATTGCCCTTTGAAGTTTCATAGTTTGTTCTGCAGTTGCATCGGTTAATACGACATCACAGTAATAAATTATTGGAAAAATGAGAGTTTGAATAAGTTTTATTTTCATGCTGTGTGGAAGAATGGATTGTTTCATTTTTAGGGGGTGAAGAGATGCATATACTTTTCTCCAGACACTTGTTATGTGGTCATTCCAGTTTAATGTGTCTTTCATGACAACGCCTAGGTTTTTTACAGACTTCTAAAAAGGTATAGCTTCACCACAGAGCATGAGGTTAGGCTGTTGTATGATGTTTAGCGTATTTAAAAGTCTAGATTGTCCTATTATGATTGCTTGCGTTTTCTTCGGGTTAATTAATAGTTAGGTTCAGAAGGCCAACGCTCGTCTGTGCTACTCATCCCGGCAATTTGAGTGTTATGATGATGATGATGATGATGATGATGATAATAATAATAATAATAATAATAATAATAATAATAATAATAATAATGACCGGCTGACGAAGAACTTCCTTCAGCTTATCCGTGTTATTCTAGGGGTCACTTCATCCACCCAGGCTCATCTGGTTTTCGCTGGAGGATTTAAGCTGGATGACCTTCCTGACGCCATGCGAATTTTGAGATCGATTGCCATTCAAACTTCAGCCTTTCAGGTGAGAAGCCAGCATATAAGCCACTCAGCTAACCACGCCTCCAGTCGGCTGAGTAAAAAAACCTAGAATTAAACCAAATCAAGGACAACAAGATTAAGATGGTTCCAATAAAGTGAGAAAGATCTGAGACAGGTCGATATCTAGGAAATAAAATCATTGACAAGGATCAATTTTGATGGATGATCAAAAGCTATCTGTGGAATCAGAACACAGAAGACAGAGGGGAACTCTGCCAGAAGAGAGAATAAAGGTGCTAATCAATGACCTTAAGATACACTGGCACAGTGTCCGAGTTGGCAGAGCGTGATGACTTGTATGTTAGGCCCGTATAATAATAATAATAATAATAATAATAATAATAATAATAATAATAACAGGTTCTTTTGTTATGGTCAGCGTGCTGGCCTTCGGTTCAGAGGGTCTGATGTTCATCTGGCCATAAAACTGGGCTTATTTTATTTACTCTCAATGCCGATCTCAAGTAGTTGAGATAGGCCAGAAAATAATAATAATAATAATAATAATAATAATAATAATAATAATAATAATAATAATAATAATAATAGCCTCCGTGGCTCAGACGGCAGCGCGTCGGCCTCTCACCGCTGGATACCGTGGTTCAAATCCCGGTCAGTCCATGTGAGATTTGTGCTGGACAAAGCGAATGCGGGACAGGTTTTTCTCCGGGTACTCCGGTTTTCCCTGTCATCTTTCATTCCAGCAACACTCTCCATTCTCATTTCATAGCATCTATCAGTCATTAATAAATCACTTTGGGAGTGGCGACCCCATCGTACTAATAGCCTATATAAGATTCATTTCATTTCATCCCTGACCCGGTCAATGACTGGAAAACAGGTTGTAGGTTTTTAGTAATAATAATCACCATCATAAACATCATCATCATCATCATCATCAAAGTCAGCATATGAACGAGAATTAGATATCAAAATAAGATGTGTTTGTTACACTCAGTCTTTAGAAATTCAGTTTGAATGTGGAATAATAATAATAATAGTGGAAGAATTCTGGGACCTACTAGAAAAAATAGCAGCCCAAATTCTCAAACATCTCATCAACATTTTTATGGGAGATTTCATTGCACAAACAGGCAAAGAAAGGAAGTACAGAGCCACTGTAGGACTCCACCCTGCCCATAAAAGAACCAATAAAAAAGGAGAAAGATTAATCAACGTCTGTGAAACCTAATTTCGGTTGAGATATGCTCGTCGTACACACGTACATAAAACTGACAAATATTACCCAATTTTTGAAATGAATTAACACCAATATAATATTCGTATTGTCCAGTAACTTCAACCTATATATATGTTAACAACGCTGTTTAAAAGCCCTTTATTGTCGGTCTCTGTAAATTTCTTTTTAAAATAAACGTACATTACTCGTATGGTTGTGCATTTATGATTATGTTAAATTAATCAACCTAGGTGCTTGACGAAACTGATCCAGTCGAGAAGCGTCCAAAGGGACGGGACTGACGGACTCGGAAACTCTTCAAGTGAAACTATAGATACATTTTGTGGCAGTTCATACGCAGCAGAGTGTTCTTATTTATCGATACAACGTCGTACGTGGTTGACCGCTTTGTTACATAAACAAGGCATACAATAAGAAGGTTGTGGCTGCAGAGTGGGACGCGAACACCTCCAACAGTTGGTAATGACGCCTTTGCGTGCAGCACATCGTACTAAGGAAATGAGAGCTGCTCTTTATTGTATGCTCGTCTGACATACGAGAGGCGAGCACGGAAGTATAGAATGGTTCGTGAATTTTGCTGTAGCATGTTGTACTGTTGGGGGTGGAGATGAGAAGAATATCGTGAATAAAATTCTTAAGTGCTAAGGCTGTAATCAGAGGAATGTTGTCTATAATTACACGCGGGAAATGTATGCTAAGTTATGTTGTTTCTTTTGCCTTATTGAGGCTAGGGCAACATTTTTATTCATCAGCATCATTATTTTTTATACCTGGGATCTTTTTGAACGAGTGGTTTGACGTCACACAATCACGTCGAAGGTTTTCGGCTACGCAGGACTAGGACAGGGCAAGGATTAGGAAGGTAGCGGCCGTGGTCGTGGCCCCACCATTTACCTGATGTGAAAAATGGCTGTCTCGGAAAACCACCTTCAGGGCTGCCGACGGTGTTATTCGAACCCACTCACTTGCGAATGCAAGCTCACAGCTACGTGGTACAATCCGCGTAGCTAATTCATGCGGTTTCATTTCACACAGCCCTTTCTGTTCTCGTAAACATCTATCTTGGTTACAAATAATTAAGTCCTACCACGAGCTAATGCAGGGCGTGATACTTTTAATGGATAGTGATTTGTATAAAATATCTTACGTCGGTTGTTATTGAGAGGGCAAAAATATATGTTATCTCTAATCATACTTCAGGATCGAGTGCATGGTCGCTTTGTTCATGGGAGGAGAAGAATATCGTGGCTGGGCAATCTCAAGAACTGGACAGGAGTTCGATTAGCAGAACAAATTTGTATAATAGCTGTAAACTGATGTGAACTTGCACATTGGTAGCCAATATCAGGGGAGCTTGACTCGGTTCATATAATAATAATAATAATAATAATAATAATAATAATAATAAACGACTAACCAGTGACTGTCGGTCTTAAAATGACGGCGAAATGAAGGATTTTATGTCGTAACTAGCTGATGTACCCGTGCTTCGCTACGGGATTCTCAGAAAGACTGACTTTGTGGTTTTCCTAACTGAAATCAACATAGGTCATTACAAAAACGTAAGTATGAATGTAGCGATTAAAAACAATGCTATCATATAAAATACTTGATCAAATAAAAAGCCGCACCTTTTATCACTTTTAACGAACAGTGCTGCGGTTAGATTACGGTGCCAATCTAATAGTCCAAAGTTCCAGAGCTGGGATGATCAGGCCGCAGATTGCCATGAACACTCATCTGTCATTATTCCGCTGAATATGCACACTGTTCATTCCAATCAGTACCTCAGAGTAGGGATTGATTAGCCCGAATGCTGTGATGATCCAGTGTGTTACGTACCAGTAGTATCAGAAAATGTATAAACCAGGGGAATGGCATGCTAAAGAAGAAAGTTATCTAACTCACCAGCTACTTCCCATCAATATTCAGGCAGGCTGTTACACTCTGTCCGACTGGGCGAGTTGACCGTGTGGTTAGCGGTGCGCGGCTGTGAGCTTGCATCCGAGAGATAGTGGATTCGAACCCCATTGTCGGCAGCGCTGAAGATGGTATTCCGTGGTTTCCCACTTTCACACCAGTCAAATGTTGGGCCTGTACCTTAATTAAGGCCTAAGTCACTACTAGCCCTTTCCTATCCCATCGTCGCCATAAAACCTATCTATGTCGGTGCGACGGAAATCAAATAAAAATACTCTGTACGCAGCAGTAATCCTATCTACCGGAGATGAGGGGCAACAGAAGACACAAAGCACATCACGACAAACAATGGTCAATGTAATGTTATTGTTGATCAGTGTTATGAGCTTTCTATATTGTAGGCCTACACATTTAGTTTTCTTTCGACTCTGTGATTTGTAAAATATTTTATACCGTAAACTGTAGTTTCTTATTCTCCGACTTTACATACCGATTTTCATTAAATACTGTTTACCCATTTTCTCGTTACTCGGCGCTGATATGGACTTAGTAACAAAAATTCAAATTTATGAATATCTTGGTGATCATAGCCAGTACGGTAACAATGTATAAGACATGAATAATAGGAAATTTAATACTATATAACCTTAGTTATCTGGCATTCATCGACTACACTTCTAATAAGAAATATTTGAGAATTACGTATTAGGCCTTCCCCTAAACTACGATTTCACTCAGCGCGAATAAAATAATTTACAGCCTAGACTATAGCGACTTATTTCCTGACTTTGCATACCGATTTTCATCAAGATAGGACTACTAATAACAACAATATTTGAGAATTAAATTTTAGGTCTTCCCCTAAACTACCATTTTTCTCAGCGTGAATACAATTATTGACAGCCTAGATTGTAGCAATTTATTCCCCAACTTTGCGTACCCATTTTCTTTAAAATACGACCACTAATAACATAAATAGTTGAGAATTCAATTTTAGGCCTTCCCCTAAACTATCATTTCACTCAGCGTGAGTAAAATGATTTATAGCCTAGATTGTAGCGGCTCATCACCCGACTTCACATACCGATTTTCATTAGACCACTAATAACATAAATAGTTGAGAATTCAATTTTAGGCCTTCCCCTAAACTACTATTTCACTCAGCGTGAGTAAAATGATTTATAGCCTAGATTGTAGAGGCTCATCCCCCGACTTCACATACCGATTTTCATTAAATTTTCTTCAACCGTTTTTCGTACAGACAGACAGACAGACAGACAGAAATTACGGAAAAGTAAAAAGTGCATTTTCTTGTTACTATGGACATGACCGATACTGAAATACCATTATTTTCAAATTCTGACCAATGTACAGACAAAACTCTTATTTTATATATATAGATGAGTTCCTTCACGTGCCACTAAATCAGACAGATCTCTTACAATTAAGCATTCTTAAATATGAATCTACTGTGGTACTATAGCAGCTCGAAGATTTTCATTTTAAATTAAATTTAGTAGAAATATACTGCATTAATAACTGCAGAAAATTACAAGACACTGTGATGTAAATTATGACTTGTTATTGTTCCTGTATCAAGAGAAGCAGGCGCCTCCCGCCCCCTTGTAAGCTCTGCAAATCCCATGCCCCCTTACCGTTATGAGAAGCATCTTTTTCTTAGAAACACTTATATTTGAAAATAATGTGTACTATATTCGCAATTCACAGTATTGCAGTAGGCAGCTCATTGTAACAAAAAAATAGATTGTGTAACTGAAACAAGAATGTAAATTGAAATATATGAAAATAAATCGTACGTGAACTAAGTACCAGTATCAAGCTGCAGCTTCAAATCCAAAGTGTTGGCCTGAAGAGAAGTTTAAATACACATGACTTTACCTTAAGATTTAAAAAAATAAAGGTTTACGTTTAAAAATGGAACCTGTGCGTCAGTACAAAGAAAATCACATACAAAACTGGAAGAGAACTGAAATAGAACGAGGATACCGAAACAAACCCTACAATATGTGCCCATTGGACGTCCAGTGAAAAAAATGGACTGACTACATGGTCTGACTGATACTTAGCTAGATGGTGAGTTCAAATGGACAGGAGCAACTCTCTTCACTCATAACAGTCATTTTTCTTTTGGTTTTAAACTCTCAGGAACACGACATAAATGGGTTGGATGACACAGTTTTTCTTAAATTGTGCAAGTACTAGAGTTTGATGTTGTGGCGCAGTATTGAAATGTTTGAAATGTGTTCCTCTATTTTCTGTTGCCTTTATTTTATATTTATATGTTTTATATTTAGCAGTAATAGTACTGTAATTTCATCTGCCTATCTTAGCTTTGTTGCAGACCCTCCTTGGATGGTGGACGGCGTCTGCCGTGTCAGGTACCGCGTATATTTGTACTGGAGGAACGTGTTACAGAGAAGTGTAGAATACAAATGGCCAGTCCTTGAGAAATTTTAATTAACCACCCGCGGTTAAAATCCTACAGCCCGGCGAGGAATCTAACTCGGGCCTCATCGGACCAAAGGCTAGCTAGAGTTGTAACACTCATGTTACTCTTTCTGTATAAAACTTGGGAAGGTGAGCTTGCATCCGGGAGATAGTAGGTTCGAATCCCACTATCGGCAGCCCTGAAAATGGTTTTCCGTGGTTTCCCATTTTCACACCAGGCAAATGCTGGGGCTGTACCTTAATTAAGGCCACGGCCGCTTCCTTCCAACTCCTAGGCCTTTCCTATCCCATCGTCGCCATAAGACCTATCTGTGTCGGCGCGACGTAAAACCCCTAGCAAAAAAAAAAAAAAACTTGGGAAGCACATTCAGCAGTCTCATGTTCTTGCAGTATATTTAAATCCTAATCTTTGTAACTGTAGTGTTGAGAGAGAGAGAGAGAGAGAGAGCGTGGCTTGAAAAAATTTGTCTTCTGATTTTTTTTTTTTTTTTGCTATTTTGCTTTACGTCGCACAAACACAGATTTGTCTTATGGCGACGATGGGATATGAAAGGCCTAGGAAGTGAAAGGAAGCGCCCGTGGCCTTAATTAAGGTACAGCCCCGGCATTTGCCTGGTGTGAAAATGGGAAACCACGGAAAACCATCTTCAGGGCTGCCGACAGTGGGGCTCGAACCCACTATCTCCCGATTACTGGATACTGGCCGCACTTAAGCAACTGCAGCTATCGAGCTCGGTCTTCTTCTGAATTTTTGCATTATAATTGTTTCCTTGCATTTTACATATGGTACTTTCCCTGCGTCTTCTTTTTAATTGCGGCTGTGTATAAGTAGGGACTGCCTCGTCAAGACGGTACAGACATAGGCCTACTCGATTCATGCTGAATGACGTAGGTTCGATTTCGGGAAGTGGAGACACTTTGAAACATCATTTCCATTTTTTTAGATACGTATGTCCTAGGGATTCAATCAGCCTGCAACAGAAATGAGAATGAATTTAACTGGTAGTTGAAAAGGTGGCCAATTTTGGCGTAAAGCACCGTATAGCACTAAGGTACGAATAAAGAAATTGTTTATTCTCCATCCGTCCAGGGGTTCCATGAACCATGCAGAGAAGACTTTTTTGTTTTTGTTTTGTTTTTTTGTTATATTTCTGTCTGATTATGTTATTCTCCTCCGAATGTATCTCCAGAACAGTGCTAACAATTGCTACTCTTAACCGCTTTACCCGTTGAACAAGGCGCAAACTGGCGTTTTCATCGGTGAGATAGGCTTTCAACTGTCTTATGGGAGTCGGGAGATTTACGCAAGTTAATTGGGCTGATGATCCAGGCTCTCTTAAGAAGCCAATATTATCAGACAATAATAACTTACGCATTGCCGTGAGAGAGAAGAATCTTTGAGGGGTGTTTTTCTACATTGTGATGATGCTGGTAATTAATGTTTTAAGGATGGGGAGAGGGGAACTAGATTACCATCCCTCCTTAACTGTTACCAGAAGAAAGAAAGGATCTTTTGAAGAATGAAGGTATCGCTAAAAGAAGAATAAGAGCCACGAAGGGTCTAGGCCTGATTGTTAGCACTAGTCTGAAGATATATTCGGAGGAGAATAACATTATCAGACAAAAATATAACCAAAATAGTCCATATTCCATGGAACCCCTGGACGGGTGGAGGGTGAAGAATTTCTTTATTCGTCTGACCGTTGGGGTCAGAAGAGAACACGAGTCGACCAAGGGTAGACGTTTAGGAAAGATGAAGCTGAGGAACCTTGCGCAACTGAATGTAATCAATGCCAAACGCAGCTGAAGTCCCTGTAATTGCCAGTCCACTCGCCCAATTTGAAAGCTCCTGCAGGGTTACCCCATTTAGTCACGTCTTGCGAAAGGCAGGGGATAGCGAGGATGTGTTCTATTTTTCAGTTGTTGTTGGATGACAACCTCGTAGCGTGTAAATGTCTTATTTTTACTCTGTACGCAGCATGTACATTTCTTACTTTTCACTTTACACGTGTCCTTTTTAGCTGGAGAATAAAACGATTTTAAACTAGTCTTCCATTTTCCTCTTTTCCGGGTATGTTTTGAAAGACATCAAAGGTTGTGTAGGGATTTTGTTCGGGGCCTCGGGTAATGAGTAAAGGAAGTCTTGATCCCGAAATATACTCGGTACCTATTACAGAGGCGGAAGGGTTATATTCCACATCTCTTTTTGTCCATATAAACTCGCTTCTCTTTCCAAATGTTAAGGAGGATTGTCGTGTTTCTATTCTTGAGTACTAATAGTTGCATTTTACCCAACCTATTTTTTTTATCTTACATCGTAGTTTGCCGATGTAATAAATCCATATAAATATATATTTAGTATTTATTCTTGATACCAGAGGTGCATTTTTCTAATTTGTGAAAATGAAAAGAAAAAGTAGTTTAATGTTCTCCCAGCAGTAATACGGCATGACCTTATGATGCGCCGGCCCTCCTGCTGACGTCATGCTTGAGGTCTTCGCCATCGATTTGGGTGACCGCTGTTGGCTGGACCACTCCAGACAACCTCTCTGGAGACCAGAATAACGCTACTTTACAACCCTGTTCGCGTGTCACCGTGGCTTCTCATGCATTACCTATCTTACATTTTATTTATTCCACTCTACCTGCAGTAGCCTCCATGGCTCAGACGGCAGCGCGCCGGCCTTTCACCGCTGGATACCGTGGTTAAAATCCCGGTCATTCCATGTGAGATTTGTGCTGGACAAAGCGGAGGCGGGACAGGTTTTTCTCCGGGTACTCCAGTTTTCCCTGTCATCTTTCATTCCAGCAGCACACTCTATTATCATTTCCTAGCATTTCTAAGTCATTAATAAATCACTTTGGGAGTGGCGACCCCATCGTACTAATAGCCTATATATAGTTCATTCATTCCATCCCTGACCCGTTCAATGACTGGAAAACAGGTTGTAGGTTTTCATTTTCACTCTACCTGCATTCTTGGTACTAACACAGGAAGGTGTAGCGGGGTAGGATTTCCACCATTAGTTCTTAGACGTTAGTGAGAAAATTAAAATCAATGAAATTAAACTGTGAATATGGGAAGTATTATTATTATTATTATTATTATTATTATTATTATTATTATTATTATTATTATTATTATTTGTGGGTCGATACCATAATTTATAAATACTCGGTACTGTAACTTTAAAAGTTTAACACATACCAGCTGTAAATGTTTGTGACGTCGGTTCTTCAGCGCTAAATAACACTTTATTGTCCCTACGTGGATCACTGGTAGAATGTTGTCTTCTTGATCCCGAAATCATGGGTTCACACCCAGCAGACGTGGGCATAAAAAGGTCCATTCGGCACTCAGCGTCATACAAAAAAGATCTCAGGTGACACATTTGGTGTTTACCTGACAAAATGATTTACATCCCCAAATATGGTCCGGTTTCTCTACCGTCTGGTAGAGTAAATATTAATATTAATTATAATTTTGTTTGCTAGTAGTTTAACGTCGCACTACCGAGCGAGTTGGTCGTGCGCTTAGGAGCGCGCAGCTATGGGCTTGCATTCGGAAGATAGTGGGTTCAAACCTCACCGTCGGCAGCCTTGAAGATGGTTTTCAGTGATTTCCCTTTTTCACACCAGGCAAATGCTGAGGCTGTACCATAATTGAGGCCACGGCCGCTTCCTTCCCACCCCCCAGGCCTTTCTTAACCCATCATCACCATAAGACCTATCTGTGTCGGTGCGACGTAAAACAACTTGTAAAACATTAATAACGCCGCACTAACACATCGAAGCTTTTCGACGACGGAAGGATGAGAAAGGGCTAGGGTTCTGAAGGTAGCGGCCGTGGCCTCAATTATGGTACAGCCCCATTATTTGTCACACTTGCCATGTCCTGTTTAAGAAACAGAAAGTATGTATGATTTGCCTGAGAAATTTGGACCTTACTGGTTTGGCAGACATCCAGAGTTTATTCTCAGGTTTTGCACCTGATCAAGACCATTCTATGACGACGTTGGTGATATCGACAATTTTTAAAAATTATCCCCCTTTCTTTACGACTACTGACAGGCTTGACTACTTGCGAATTCTTTGTATACTTCGTTCATTAGCGTGATCTGGCCTAATAATATACCTAGATTTTCCAAAATTAATTACAATGTTCATGCATGCCATTTTTGTTTATCGAAAGCACTGGAATAATTGCATTTGCTCCAGTGACAGATTCTTGCTATTTAAAGGGCATGTTGTTGTTACATATTATATCGTAATACGGTTAGGGTCGCGTGGCGGTGAGCTACCATTCGGGAGATGGTGGGTTTGAATCCCGCCGTCAGCAGCCCTGAAGATGGTTTTCCGTGGTTTTCCATTTTCACACCAGGCAAATGGTGGGGCTTTACCTTAATTAAGGCCAAACTGTTTCCTATCCTTCCGTCGCCGAAAACCTTCGATGTGTTGGTGCGGTATTAAACCACAAGAAAAAAACCAATTGTGGGTACAAAAAGTGATGGGTGTCCCACAACTTCTAAGATGTATTGCCGCATTTTCTTTAGTTTGACCTGCAGGAGAAACCACTCTTCAAATACTCCATTATATCACCAAATTCAAACCTCGAATTTCTGATCGCTATAACTTCAGTGTCGTATCATAGAGTCTCTTGTAAGAGGCTTCCAACCCCGTGATCAACAGTTCGTAGAACTCATGAAGTACAGTGAATCACCTTAATATTCGGACACCGGATGGCATGTGACAATCTGAACATTATATTTGTATTTTCTTGAGCATACAGAAAGGAAAGTTTGACAATACAAAACACCAATGTTTCCAATATGATTACATAATAATACAAGTGTATCAGAACAAAAATGACTTGTAGATAAAAAATCAGTCGTCACCTTATCACATAACAAAACCACTTTAATATTCGGACACAAGGATCATAATGACCGAAACTGTAGCGTAACATGGAACTCAAACCAATTTAGTGCTTGGTGGCATTGCCACGTTGTTTTATGACGGCTTTCAGTCGTTGTGGCATAGAACAAACTAACTTTACCGTGTCCTTAGGGTTAATATTAGCCCATTCTCGTATCAGTCTTCGTTGCAGTTCCTTCTTTGACGTTATTTTGAACTTCCTCACTTTCTTGTCAAGTTCACTCCATAAATTCTCAATGGGATTAAGATCTGGGCTCTGGGATGTAGTTTCAAGCACCTTTGGGCAGTTGAACAATAGTCACATTCGGACATTCCACGCTTTATGCTTAGGATCATTATCTTGATAGAAATGAAATGTGTCCCTGATCCCAAGCTTTGTAGCACTTTGGTGTAAATTCTGCTTCAGGATGGCTAGATACGGTTTATGGTCCATTGTATGTTCAATAAACGACATTTCACCCACTCCAGCAGACGAAAAGCACGCCCATACCATTGCATTCCCACCTCCATGTTTGACAGTTGGTTGCAAATGTTTCGGTTTTAATTCGTCATTTGGTTTGCGCCAAACCATTCTCCTCCCATCCGATCCATAAATATTAAATTTGCTCTCATCACAAAATAACACGTGTTTCCACCATTCTGTGTCCTTGTGTACATATTGCAAGGCAAACTTCAATCCTTTCCTTCGGTCCACTTCACTGATAAATGGCTTTTCCCTTGACACCCTCCAGTTAAATCCGGCCTTTCGAAGAGTCCTGTGCACAATTTCAGGGTGCACTGATTTGCCAGCTTCCTCTTCTAACTCCTGTGCTTGTTGTGGCGCACTCAGTTTAGGATCGTTTCCTATTTTTCTTAAGAGAAGTCTTTCTTCACGATCAGTTAGCTTTTTCGGTTGACCCGTTTGCGGTATAGACTCAATTCTGTCCTCTTCTTTAAATCGCCGTACAATGTCATTGACAGTACTCTTACTCATACACAACATTCGCACAATATCTCTGCAACTGCGTCCCTTTGCATTGTGGAAAATAACCAGTTGGCGCTGTTCAAACGTTGTGTTTCTGCCTTTGCAACCCACAGTAGGTACAGACTAATCCCCGTCGTTCTGTACAGCGCTGCTCACTGCAGTGAAGTTCAGGGATACGTATCCTACTCCTTACGTTTCTCCCTTGCCGCAATTGGGTCAGGTAGTCACGTGCAAATGGAGTAACGATGACGTGTCCGAATATTAAAATGATGTGTAGTATCTCATTCTTTCCTTTTCTATCACTATCAGAACATTTCACCAATTCGCCTGACATTTAATCTTGTTGTGATACGTGCGCTAAATACTCACGAAGTGTTGGACGTATGTTTGTTGTATACACATTTGTTTGCGAACAAATTATGTCAGGAAACATTCCATTATCTGTGATGTCCGAATATTAAAGTGACCCACTGTATATCTAATTATCTGCAATGTATGTACTGATGTGTGTTGCATCTAGGATTAGGAAGGAAGCAGTCATAGCTTAAATGTTAGGTACTATATATACATTCAACTGGACCTGAAGAGTTAAAAAACAAAATGGCCAAGAAAAAGATGTTAACCCATTTTCCTTCTTACTCCAGTTTCTGAACCTGAATGCGACCTGTTTTAGACTCCTCAAACTAGTCTTGAATTCGTGACGGAACTAGGCATCGAATCCAGGCCAACTGGATGAGAAGCTGCTATGATAGCCCCTAAATCATAACGGGACCGAGCTCGATAGCTGCAGTCGCTTAAGTGCAGCCAGTATCCAGTATTCATGAGATAGTGGGTTCGAACCCCACTTCGGCAGCCCTGATAATGGTTTACCATTTTCACACCAGGCAAATGCTGGGGCTGTACCTTAATTAAGGCCACGGCCGCTTCCCTCCCACTCCTAGCCTTTTCCTGTCCCATCGTCGCCATAAAACCTATCTGTGTCGGTGCGACATAAAGCAACTTGCAAAAAAAAAAAAAAAAAAAAAAAAAAAAACAAAACATAACGGTAGCTGAACTTCAACTTCATGTAGAAACTGCCCGATAATTAAAGACTTTGGTAGTGATTATAGCTATAGGGTCTATATACTATATATTCGATCTTGCGATTGCGTTAGGTTCTCTAGGAAATTGAATATGGAATATGATACTATTGCCAAAGGAGTTTTAATGAGATAATTTCCAGCAGCTACACACTGTACCTATCGATTATAATCAGTTTCAGGAAGAGAGCGCAGCGAATTGTAGGGCCTAATCATAATCGTTGGAGATGTAGGATGTCTTTAGGGGAGTCGGCTGCGTGAAAATGGGTGTTGGCAGCAGTTTGCCGTTAATTAAAGTAAGTTTCATTTTTTCACACTACCCAAAAAGCAAGCAAGCAACTTATACTGCCAAGAGTAACACGTTAAATAAACAAACATTTATTGTGTTCTGTGATATGGATGTTCACCTGTTATTTATTTGACCTCGTCTTAGTGCAGACGAATGATGTACTATGAACTCGAGACCTTTCCATGGGTAACGGTCCTTACATACATTTCAACCCATTGCATTTAGCTAGTAGCCACGATATCGGCCATAGATTTGGCAGTCAGCCAGGTTCGAATTTCTCTATCAGCTATCCTTGAAATGATTTCGTTTTGTTACCCATGTAAAATACTCTATACAGCACGTTTTTTCATTATCCGATACTTTCTCTTCCCAGTTACATACACACAATAATTGTACTAGACTGATGGCGTCTGTACATATTTAGTGCCACAGTCAACTACATTTCAGATTAGAAGAGGGAGTTTTCGACTTTGCTCAGAGTGATCCAGTATAAGATGCATGTGTGTCCCGTATTATACCACTTCATTTATTTAGGGTAATTTCTTCTGTATTTGTAAAATGATTAGGTCTACCATACGCCCATACGTCTTAATCATATAACTCGTAGGGTTGAAAGTTCGAAATCGCCTGTGGAATTCCCTGGCGACCTCAAGGGAAAGACATCTGTAGCCTGCTTTAACACAGTGCTCTCTTGGTAAGACGAAGTCGAATAGGTCTGTTCCTGCTGTGGGTTACGGCTGGTGAGTTCGGCAGTTGGGGACTCCGAAGGGGTCTTGCGCGAATTCCAATTTTTCCTAGCACCTGTTTTTATTTATTTTATTATTTTTATTATTATTATTATTATTATTATTATTATTATTATTATTATTATTATTATTATTATTATTATTATTATTATTTGACAGGGTCATGTGAGGCGATTGAAAGAGGACATGTTACCTATGCGAATAATTGATTCGGCCGTAGATGGTAAGATAAGCAAGGGAGACGAACCAGTTTTTAGGTATGAATTTTCTTGGAATGCTAAATTGTGACTATTTTCCCTACGGCCGTATATGTCATTTATTATCTGAGACGAAACCAGGAAAACTTGAATATCCATTATGTGATGTGAAAGTCGTGTGATGATTTGTAGTTTAATTGCTCTTTTCAGAGAAATGCAACGTAGAGCTGGATAACGTCTTCATGGACAAATTCTTATCCCTGAATCTCTTTAGATGATCAACAGTAAGGCGACGTTAACACATAGGGTATAATATATCTGCCTTTACTGGCGAGGCCTGATATGGGCTTGAACAAATTTGTAACTTTCATTGACCTGTCTCAGTCTCATCCTTAGCTAGGGCAGTGTGAAAGTGATAGAGGTATGAGCGATGCTAGTAATGCTATTCTTTACGGAGCCAGTCCTTGTTATGAATTGTGTGAAAATGTCTCGGCTCGGTGATGAAAGCAGCGGGAAACTACCTCACTCCTCATTTCCCTAGTACGTCTCTTCCGTTATGCCTATTCCACGTGTGGCAGCTGATGACGGAGAAGCTAAATTACCCGATTTGCGACGGAGCAGTTGAGGATCTAACTAGCCTTTAGGCTAAGTATTCACGGTACATATTTCTTATTGCCTAGATAGTGACAGGCTCCACATCATCCGTTGTTGTCTACCTTGTAGAATCGCATGTGGTAATCGATTAGGTATGCCCGGCTCCATGGCTAAATGGTTAGCGTGCTGGCCTTTGGTCACAGAGGTCCCGGGTTCGATTCCCGACAGGGTCGGGAATTTTAACCATACTTGGTTAATTCCGCTGGTACGGGGGCTGGGTGTATGTGTCGTCTTCTTTCGTCCTCATCACGACGCGCAGGTTGCCTACAGGAGTCAAATCATAAGACCTGCACCTTGCAAACCAAACTAGTCCTGGGACACTTCCGGCACTAAAAGACATTGGCCTACGCCATTTCATTTCATTGATTAGGCATAGAAACTTCCCATAATGCGTCGATTGACTACTCTACCATTACACGTTCTGTGAGAAGGAACAATTGCTACTAAAGCACTTCGAGATGCCCTGTATTCATTATTGTAATGGCCTGAAATAGTTATTGCCTCATCATGTATTTCGAGCTAATGGTTTCTAGTATTGCATGTCATTTTTTTAGTGTTTTTAAAATGAATTTCCGACATTTTTCTTGGCTACTTCCTGCAATCAAGTTATTAATGAAATTAATGTACAAGTCGGCCAAATGTCACGGATAATATTTATATGATATTGTTGTGAAAAATAAAATAATCAAAAACTGTAGTGAACTGAATATGACACGCTCATGTGTGAAAGAGGACAAAAATTCCTGTGCGATTAATGTCATTTCAGCTCTCAACGGCCCAACTTCTCGGTATTATGTTGACCATCGCACTCGACGCACAGTTGGATTCGTCACCTCCAGCTATATTGTGAGGACATGAGTAATCTGTCCTTCCAAATCCTTTTCTCTAACTCCTTTTTCCCTTTTCTCTACCAAGGAACACATCCAGCTGCCACATTTTACGGACTTCCGGGAGACCAGTTGAAAGGTCCATTTCGTATAACCCACACTTGAAACAGCATTCAGATTGACAGCCCTCTATCAGAAAAAGGACGAATTGTGTGACGGTAATAGACATTCCTCCCAACCTAAAACAACTTTTCAGGCCCTTGCCACTTGCGAAAAATACGTTGTTCTTCTCGGCCGTTTATCCTAATTTATTGTGTGTGTGGGGGGGGGGGGAGGGGGTGGCGACACTTGATTTCGACTTAGGTTAAACCAACTTCACGGCTGGGCGCCGTTCCTGACGCCAACCCTATGTGGAGTAATCTGTGGAGCATTCACTATTTCTGTGGTGGTTGATAATATATTGTTTATAGACGGATATAAGTTTATTAAGATGAACGCAAGCACTCAGTGCCTGAGCCAGAGAAATTAACCAGATAAGGTTTAAAATCTCCAGCCCGGCCGGGAATCGAACCCAGGACCCTCCAGACTGAAGGCCATTACGCTGCCCTTTCGGCCAGGAAGTCAGATTTGTGAAAAATATGTTATACAAAGTACCCGAGCATGACTTTTGGCCCGCCTCTAGTATAGAACATCCTTCGACGTTATATTTCATTGAATATGAACTGGTCCTTCCTAAGTAGAATAAATTACTCGCTCGTCAATTGTAGGTGGACTCGCCGGTGCATGGATGAAGAAGAATTTGTATCGGTACCACTTGAACGTTTATTTTCTAAAACTGCCAATTCACTTCTAGTTAGCTTTGGTTGTACTTGCCAATCGAAACTGAATTATTTACCGAGCTCAATAGCTGCATAGATGGCTGCATAGATAACATAGATGGCTGCATAGATATAGCATATAACTAGCAAGGTACAATTTACTTCTTACGGTACCGAGCGAAATGGCTATACGATTCGGGCAGCGTAGCTGTGATCTGTCATTCGGGAGATGGTGGTTTGAATCTCACATTGGGGAGACATGAAGATTGATTTCCGTAGTTTTCCATTTACACACCAGGCAAATGCTATCCCATCGTCGCCATAAGAGCTATCTGTGTCGGTGTGACGTAAAGCAACTTGTAAAAAAAAACACCCTGAATTATTTACTCTGATAGCCTCTCTACACACGCATATTCGAGATATGGTTGTTCCGAAAACAAATAACCTAACCAAACCCCATCGCACTGCAGACCTGAAGGGCCTTGGCCCACCAAACGACCGCTGCTCAGCCCGAAGGTCTGCAGATTACGAGGTGTCGTGTGGTCAGCACGACGAATCCTCTCGGCCGTTATTCTTGGCTTTGTAGACCGGGGCCGCTATCTCACCGTCAGATACCTCCTCAATTCTAATCACTTAGGCTGAATGGACCTCGAACCACCCCTTAGATCCAGGTAAAAATCCCTGACCTGACCGAGAATCAAACCTGAAGCCTCCGGGTAAGAGACACCACGGGGCTGGCACCGAAAACAAATCTAAGGAGTAATTATAAGCTAACAATGCAGTAAACTGTAAAACCGTTCTTTTGCTAGTGATTTAACGTCACATGATCTGGTGGTAGCGAGTCTTGTCTCTTACCCGGATACCCCGGTTTCGATTCCAGGCCAGCTCAGGGATATTTTCCAGAAACTGAAGCCTAGTTCGAAGTTCACTCAGCCTACGTGATTACAATTGAGGAGCTAACCGCGGGTGAGATGGTGGCCCCGGTCTGGAATGCCGAGAATAACGGCCAAGAGGATTTGTCAGGCCACGGGTCAGCTCGGTCAGCTCGTAATCTGCAGGCTTTCGGGTTGAGTCACTTGGTAGGCGAAGGCCTATCAGGGCTGTAGCGCCATTGGGTTTGTTTCTTGAACGTCGCACTGACACATCGAAGGTTTTTGACGACGTAAAGGTGGGAGAGGACGAGGAATTGGAAAGTTATTGGCCGTGGCCTTAATTAAGGTTCATCCTCAGCATTTGCCTTGTTTGAAAATAGGGAAACTACGAAAAACCATCTTCAGATCTGCCGAATATGAGATCCAAACCACCATCTCCCGAATGCAAGATCATAGTTACGCTGCCCGAATCGTATAGCCATTTCGCTCGGTACCGTAAGAAGTAAATTGTACCTTGCTAGTTACATGCTGGTGAAGCACAGTTTACACAGTGGTATGTAGAGCAGAAATTGACCAAAATAGGTGACAGTAACAACATCTACGTTTTCATACTTATGTTTTATGGATATCATGTTAAATAAATTAACTAAATGAAAGAAAACATGAAATGTATTTTTATAATGTGTGTAGTGTTTATTCCTTACAGTTAGATTACATATGTATTTATGGTAACAAGTTTTTATTTTCTGTAACTGTGAGTTACTGTCCAGGGACCGCGTGTGTGTGTGTGTGTGTGTATGTGTCTACTGAACTCGCTAATGGTTATTCTGCTAGACCTTGAAAATTTTCCTTGTCTGACTCGAGGGCAGTAACATTCATAAATATCCCATTAGATTCTGCGACTTCTTAATGGACGTTCCGCATGTACATATAGTTGTCTAAGTCTAACTTTTATTTCACAGAATGTTAAGATACATGTATTCTTATGGTTGTTGGTCTTCTTTCTCAGGGAGACTCACCGTTCGGCAAGTCGGAGGCGTACATCAAACTCGAGCCTCTCGGAGAGGGTTCCTACGCAACTGTTTTCAAAGGTTATAGCAAGTAAGTACTTCAACTCAAGTAACTTCTATAAGAGAAGAGCAAGAGGTCTCTTACACAGATAATTAGTTGAATTGTGACATGGCAACGGAAATGTTTTACAGGGTAACAGTTTTACTAACCAGCAGAACATGCACTGTAAGCTCAGATAGCAGACTGTCATACAAAAATGCACTTCGTGATTATATTCTCCACTAGATACCGTAGTGTCGACCATGCACCACTATGTCAAATACCAGTAGTTATCAAAATGTCACAAATCAATTAATTATCTCTATAATTACAATTTTATCTGTAACTAGTTATGATGGATTTTCTCAAGGAAAATCTGTCCATGTATCGAAGTGAAAATTTTGTGTAGAAACATGTTCAGTGATGTTGGAGAAGAGATTATTCTCATTACGAATAATTTAACTTCACGTATTTTATTTGTATAAATTAGTTATATTTTATTAATCTATTCTTTAATACTCTTAAGTACTGCTCGTCTACTGCCAGGTTATGCTCTCATAGTTCTCAGTATCTGTCTCACAAAGGAAGATAATTGTAAGGTAACGTCACTCAGGTTATTCTAGGACGAAAGAAAAAATACCCGTCCTCGGCACTCACAACATCGAATCCTCCGTTCTCGGAATGGGAACATGACTGATTCTGTAGGGACGGTCAACACACCGTACAGCTCTTTTGATGTTGAAATGGTTGTCGTTGAGGAGTCTGTCGGGTAAGGACTAGCTATTTCTAAATCACTTGGTAATTTGGCTGACCATTGCTCTCTCGTACTTCTCCCATACATTATATAACATGTTCCGTTTTTTAAATGATACACATAAATAGTTGTCGTGGCATGAAGAAACAAACATACATTTCTATAAATGCTTTTATATTTCGTTTTTAATGCCTTTGCGGTTACCCCTATTTAGTTTAGCTGACAACATTGAATGACTAAAGAAGAAATGAAGCTAATATTGATATCTAATTGCACACTTGAACTCTTGTTCGGGTCCTTGGCTGAATGGTCAGAATACTGACCTTCGGTTCAGAGGGCCCCGGGTTCGATGCAGGGTCGGGAATTATAACTTCGTCTAGTGAATTCCTCTAGCTCAGGGACTGGGTGTTTGTGTTCATCTTAATACATATCTTCATTTACAACACATCACACTACTAACCACCACAGAATCACGACATAGTAAATACTTCTTTAGGCCGTGAAACTGGGTCAAATGCGTACGAAGCGCCGTCCCTTGGAAATTGGGGGAAGAAGAAGAAGCATAATGAAACTATTTCAGATAGCTTCGTCGAAAAGTTGATCTTTGTTACATCTTAAACATTGTTAATCGCCTTAAATGAATTCTAACGTGTTCAGAAAGCGGCCTGCTGTACACATTCATCAAAGAAAGTTAGGCATATATGAGATTGTGTTGTGTTGAGGTAGAGCCGATAACATATTATTTAAGGTGAAATTCAGAATAGTAAAGGCAGAGAAAACGTAAGTTATGTTTCTTGGTAACTTTGGACCCGCTATGGAAATAAATTACATAAATTAAGGAACCTCCTCAGTTAGAACATCACAAATTAAAAACTGTTTTCATTGCAGTTGCCAGAAATGACGTTTTGGTCTTTCACGAACTCTGAGGCATTCTTGAATACGACGTGGCGCATTCAGTGTTAATTATTTGAGCATTTCTTGACGCAAATGGTCCTACCCCTCGATGACAGCATCTTTTAGGGCCTGAATCTATAGTGGTGGATGTTGACGGTTGGATATTGCTCTTCTAAGAAAGGTCCTCGTATGCTCTATGCAATTCATGTCTGCGAAAGACGTTTCCCAGTCCATTCTGCGGATCTCACGTTCTTCTAGGTATCACTTCACTGCTGTTGAACGATGTAGACGAAACCCATCTCCTACAGCCTCTGCAAAACCCCTTAGTGTGGGTCGGAGAATGTGTTTGCACACTGCTGCCCTTTTGCGCAGGGAGTTGTCATCGAAGTGTAGTCCAATTCGCACTTCATCAGTGAACAACGTTGTGGATCGTTCATCTCATGTTCAAGTCTGATGTGCTTTAGGCCCATCGAACGCTAGCCACCCTGTGATGTCGTCGAAGTCGAGGAGTCCTTAGGGGTCTTCTTGAATGCAGCCTCCCTCCCCCCAATCATGGAGTCAGTTGCGCACTCCTGTGGCGTCTGAAAGCTCATGGCGCGAGTTCTAACTGTTCGTGTGTAGAGTGTCTGCGTGCAGCGTATATATCAGGGGTGGATCCAGCCTTGTTTTCCACTGAGTAATCAGTTCATTAAGACTGTTTCATGAATCGCTTGTCATCTGCAAAGAGAAGGGTCTATGGATGGGATATTTGCAGTTCCGCGGTTACTGTGTCCATGCACAGGATGAACAGGGGTGGTGACAGGGTGGATCCTAGATGAACTCCCACTCAAATGTCAAATGGTGCTGTGACGCCAGCTGCACAGTGGACAGAGCTTATAGAGTTGTGGTAGAGGAGCTGAACCCAATGGACATATTGCTCTGGGACACCATGAGTACGGAGCTAATACCAGATGATTTCATGGGGGATATTGGTCTTGCATGTGGGCCGATAACCTAGCTGTTAGGCCTCTTTAAACAACAAGCAAGCAACAAGGTCTTCCATGTGGATGGTATGTCATTCAATGAATTGGTTGAAGAATTTTACTAGAAATTCAGTCTCACTTTGTCCCATCTCCATCCGAACTTGTCAACAGGTCTAGTTGCTTTGCTGTTTTCCGTTACGCGGATGACAGCCACAACCTCGGCAGGCGTGATGGGTGGAAGTTCACTCTGCACTGGATTTTTTTTGTTTTTTGTTTTGCTAGTTTCTTTACGTTGCACCGACACAGACAGGTCTTATGTCGACGATGGGATAGGAAAGGCCAACTAGGGGTGGGAAGGAAGAGGCCGTGGCCTTAATTACGGTACAGCCCCTGCATTTTCCTGGTATGAAAATGGGAAACCGCGTGAAACCATCTTCAGGGCTGCCGACAGTGGGGTTCGAACCCACTATTTCCCGGATGCAAGCTCACAGCTGCGCGGCCCTAACCGCACGGCCAACTCGCCCGATCTGGATTGGTTATGGGGGTAGTTGGATGTGGGAACTCTTCATTACAAACGACATTAATGTGTTCATGCCAGCGTGTTGTTAACTCACAGTCTCTCAGATGGCTTTTGCACGCCATTTCAGCAGGATGTTGTGACATAGTATAAAGGCTTGTATTCTTCATCAATATCACAGGTTTTTGCACCTTTCCACTTAATCTACTGGATACAGGCAAAATCTAACCATCGTAGCTTGAGCTATTCGGCCAACTGGCAGCTGCATCTAGTCATTGTAACTATGCTGATCGCCGCAAATCGGGTAATTTAGCTTCTGTGGCTTTGGTCAGGTAGCCCTCGCACATTTCTCACATGGAGTAAAACAGAACGTCGAAATTGAAAATCAGGCAGCCTACATGGGGTCACCTCAATATGTCAGTACTTGGTGGCTGAGGCCATTCAATTATTATTTTTATTAATATTGTATGTTACTTGTTATTTGGCACTAGGGCTAATAACTCTGTTTGCAAATAAAGCATATTAATTAATTCATTCATTCATTAATTTTCTTTCTGGTGTCTAGAAGCACTTTGAAAGTGTAAGGTTAATTATGTTTTGGAATTGCCCCAAACACCTCTTCCTGCCAAATTTTCATACCCACTAGGGCTGATGATTGAAGTTCCTCCTCCGAAACTGCTCCCTGGATCTGCCCCTGGTATGCATCAATCTTGAGCTGTTGCTGTGATGACTTTGATGTGATCTGCCATGGAGAGCGAATGTTGAGACATTTTAGGACACAGTGCATCCTCCTGGTTTCTACCGTAGATGGGTGATATAACCAAGTCATTTGAGCAACCAAATGATGGTGGCTGTATTTATTGTTCTAGTACAAAATACAACAGGATAATTCTGTTCTTAATAATCCTTATTACAAAAATGAGGAAGAGATCTGACCCATTGAGCAAAAGAAAGGGAAGTGTCATGAAAGGTGCAAGAATGAAAGATGTGCTAGGCCTCGCAAACATTGTGCCATCAGGATCAGAAGACGACAGGAGTTGATGAGAGTTCAGATAGGGAAGATGAAGGTAAGGAGAATAGCACAACTACATTTAAGCAATGCTACACTAAATTAAGGGCTCTGGTTGTTTAGTACTTTTAAGTAACCTTTGGATAAACTAACCATTCTCCCATCATTCTTCCTGGTGTGTAGACTTTCTCAGAAGTGCATTGCTTGTGCTTCCTAATCAGGCTCCCTTTGGTACGTGCCATTCATAACTGTACCCATCCAAATTTGTCAAGATAACCCTTATTATCAACTTAACGTTCAGAAGACTAAAATCTTGTCTATGAACTTGGTGTGCCATTTTATACCACAAGTTGTTTCTAATTCATTTCTAAAATATGAACAAAACACAAGAACAAAGAAACATTATTAGGTAGTGTATTTGTGACTTTTTCTTGGTATTTGCAACATTTTATTACAATTTTTATTACACTTTGAACTTTCATAGGATTTTTTATATGTATGATCATTGAGAAAAGAAATTCTGGATGTTGTGAAAGCTTGTGTTTCTTGATGATAGGTTGTATGTTGAACAATTGTTTGAACTAATTGAATCACACTGTGTGCTTGCAGCCTGACTAACCAAGTGGTGGCCTTAAAGGAGATAAGACTACAAGAGGAAGAGGGAGCTCCGTTCACTGCCATCCGTGAAGCTTCTCTTCTCAAGGAGCTCAAACATGCCAATATTGTGACACTACATGACATAGTTCACACTCGCGAAACGCTCACCTTCGTCTTCGAATATGTGGTCAGTATTTTGAATGTAAACTTCTATTTGTAAAAGATGTGTTCCAATTCTCTCTGATGTGTTTTAAAATCAGGACTGATAATGATCTCTTCAGTAATATCCAGTAGGTCTTTCCTGCTCTCAACTTATTCAGTTCATGATTAGACTCCAAAATATGTTTATTCCTTCATCAAGAAACATCTCACACTGAAGAGACAAGGAGGGCTCCCTTCTGCAAAAGTCCACAGATATTGGCAAACATTTGTGTAAAGTTCATAAAGAACAGTATCAGTGTGCTAGTCTTTTCATTTTTACATCCTACGTCTACTGTAATCTGTTTATCATACTCATGCTTGGTCTACTCCTACTGTTCTTAATGCCTACACTTTGCTTGAAAACAAATAGAATAAGTCTTGGGTGTCTTCAGATGTGTCCTATCATTCTATCTCTTCTTATGGTAAAATTTCACCAGTCGGTCTCCTTTCGCCGATTTGTTTCAATTTCTCTTCATTTGTGACTCGATCTACTCATCTCATCTTCATCGTTCTTCTGTAATACCACATTTCAAAAGCTTCTGTTCTCTTTATTAACTATTTATTGTCCGCATTTAACTTCCACACAATGACACGCTCTAGTTGAAAGTCTTTAAAAACCTCTTTCTAATAATTCCTGTATCTATGTTCTTAAAATAGGCCTTCCTTGCTTGTGTTAGTCTGTATTTTATGTCCTCCTTACTTCTGCCATTGTTAGTTATTCTACTCTCCCTCTTATCGTTCCCTTAGTTCTGAGGATCATGATCTCCAAGGGGGCTATTGATCCATTGCCTCCATCTCTTGCATTCCTCGGCCAGACGTGCTGCACCAAAGGTGTTCAACCCAGTTATACTCTTGATAATGTTCGGCCATCGAGTGGGAACTCGTCCCCGATCTCTCTTGCTGGGAACATTTCCAAGAATAGTGTGTCCAAAGAATTGTAAAACTCTTTGGGACAAATTCGACATTACGTTTTGGCCATAGCTGTTCTCTTAATCACAAGAGCACAGCTACCTGAACTGGAAATGACTGAGCCAAAGTATAGAATTTCCGAGATGTTGTCCAATTCTTTGAAGGTGACTGTACTGGCTAATTTTTCAGTAAATAATAATAATCACTATTCTGGTCTTGTTCACGTAGATTTGCAGTCCCATTTGAGCACTGACATTTTTGACATGAGAAATGAGCTCTGTCATTTCCTTCTTATCACTAGCAATGAGTGCAGTGTCATCTGCCTAATGGATGTTGGATATTTTCTTACCACCAACAGGAAATCCACCATTCCTATAAATAAAAGGTACTGTACGAGTAATATATGTTACTCTTCTCCTCAGACACTGATGTGGTCCCAAGACATCATTTCTTAATCATACTCATATTTCCTACATTACCTGACTTTGCACTCCATTTTTATTTAGATATATTTATTTTCATCTTGTACTCCTTCTACAAGACTGTGCCCATACCATTCAGCAATTTCTCCATATCTTCTGCAAACTCAGATGTATTTCTACCCGTTAGTCCCACTTATTGATACGGGGTTGTACGGGGTTGTGAATGAGGTGAGATGAAATTATATGCAGAGGTGCCAACTATTACGGATTGTCCGTAATGATTACGGATTTCACTTCGCGATTACGGCATTACGGTCGAAGGGGAAATTATTACAGAAAAGCAACATTGTCACGATAAAAATTAATTTCTGTGAAAAAAAGGAAAGAAGTAAAAAAATGTTTAATCCCTTAGAGCATTGCTGGTCAACCCTCCTCGTTTCAATGTTTGTAAGTTGGCAACTAAACATGTTTGGCAGTTTATTGGTCATCACTTCCTTTTGTTTCCCGCGAGCGTTGTGAAATCACGGCCAGCTACATAGATATGCGCTGCTCTCTTAGCTAGAATGACGCAGGAATGACGTATCAAGTCGGCCGTGAGGTAGGCTCTACCCATTCTCTTTGGGCTCTACTCCTTTGCTGCTGTTCTGGAGTGCGCGGTTTGTTGTGTGCTTAGAATGAGTGGTATATTTAGCGCATTTCAATTCTAATTATCCTAGACGTTGATTCGATAAGTAGTGATAGGTTTTGTGAAATGAAGCGGAGCAATTGTCAAATTGCATCTTACCGAGCTCGATAGCTGCAGTCGCTTAAGTGCGGCCAGTATCCAGTATTCGGGAGATAGTAGGTTGGAACCCCACTGTCGGCAGCCCTGAAAATGGTTTTCCGTGGTTTCCCATTTTCACACCAGGCAAATGCTGGGGCTGTAACTTAATTAAGGCCACGGCCGCTTCCTTCCCACTCCCAGCCCTTCCTTGTCCCATAGTCGCCATAAGACCTATCTGTGTCGGTGCGACGTAAAGCAACTAGCAACAAATTGCATCTTCTTCTAAGAAGACAGCAGTGTTACAGAAATATCGAGACAGTTACACAAAGGAATGGCCATGTTTACTTGCCTTACGTGTTAGTGAAAACCATGTGTTCTGCAGTGTGTGTTTGTGTAATTTCTCTGTGGCTCACGGTGGACTAGATTGCAGAAGACGCATAGAATCCAAGAAACATCACACATAGCGTGAATCAAAATTACAAAACCAGTCTGTTTCGTTGTTCTTCGTAAAAAGTAATGAAACTGCGGTGACAAATGCAGAATTGCTGTTCACATCATTTCTTTTGGAGCATAATATTTCATTATCAGTTTCAGACCACGCTGGAAATTTGTTCAGATCAATGTTCAATTTACCCCGACTCTAAAACATCTCAGAAATATGGTTGTGCAAGAACTAAAATCTCTGCTTTAGTTCAATACACGACATCTGAGGCAAAAAAAGGAAATAAGCGAACTTTTGCAAATAACGCCGTTTTGTTTGGCTACTGATAGTAGTACGGATTCAAATGCAGTTAAACTTTATCCTATAGTTGTCTCTTTCTTTAATGCTCAGAGAGGTCAAATATCAATTCTTTTATTGTCATTGTTAGAGAGTACCGACAATACAGGTGAGGGAATTTTCTCTGTTATTAATAGTGAATTGTCTTCTTTAGACATTCCATGGGAAAATTGCATTTCTTTTTCATCTGACATTGCATACACAATGATAGGGGCAAATAAAAGTGTTGCCAAATTTGTGAAGGATGGGCATTCTTCTGTTTATGTCCCAGGTTGTTCATGTCATCTCATACACATCTGTGCACAAAAAGCAGCAGCCAGTCAATGTAAAGAACTTTTTGGTTCAGTTATATTACTATCTTGATAAGAGTTCTAAAAGGCAAAACACGTTGAAAGTTTATCAGGCTGTTTGTGGCACAGAGGGTCACAACATTTTGAAATATGTTAGTACCCGTTGGCTCTCGCTTCTTCAGTCTATTGATAGAGTTCTTGAGCAGTGGGAAGCTTTGACACTCATATTTTGTAGTGAGACCCACCATAAAAATGAAACCACCAAGCAGTTTGAAACTGTGAAATCTTTCATACAAGACCCACACACAAAACTGTTTTGCTACTTTCTTCAGAGTTCACTTCCTGTTTTCAACTCTGTGAATGTATTTCTGCAACAAGATGCTCCAGCCATACATCTTCTCAGGAGGAAACTTACTGGTCTTTTAACTGACCTACTGGTCAGATTTGTTCAGCCATGTTTTCGTCAGTCGGAATCTACCTCCCTTTTGAGTGTTGAATTCAAGAGGAGGAAATACCAGAAAGCCAATGAGGACTTGGTAATTGGAGCAAAAGCTAGTGCATACTTGAAAGATAATGACTGTGATGAAGAGATGTTTTATAATTCTGTAAGAGTTTTATATGGCAGCTTGCAGTTACATTACCAGGAAATTTCCCCTTGATGATGAATTTCTTCATCATGCCAAAGTTGTAGACATCTCTCTCAGAATGAAGTTTTCCTATTCATCTCTTGAATATTTTGTTCAAAGATTCCCAACTTTGGTCAAGGAAAGTGAACATGACAACTTGAAGAGGAATTTGCAGTTTACCAGTGTGATACTTTCCCTGAATATATTGTACATGGACCTAACTTTGATGTGAATTGGGACAACATTGCAGAGCTTAAAAATGAAAGTGGACAAATTAAGTATAAAACCTTAAGTAATGTTGTATTTGCAGTACTAAGTGTACATCATAGTAACTCTCCCAAATAAAGAGTTTTCAGTGTTGTTAGGAAAAATCAGACAGAATTCAGGCCTACATTAAGTACATCTACACTGGAATCGCTTATGGTTCTGAAGACGAAAATGTCATCTCGGGTGGAAGTATGTTTCAAGAAAACCTACACTGAAAAGCAGCTGCTGGGTGTGAAACAAGCTACAAAGAATATTTTATTGCAGATCTAACAGGTAATGAGCAAATTTTATTGTGTGATATGATATACTTTAGAATAGATTGCTGTAGGAAAGGGCAAACGGGGTGCTTTGTATTTGACTCGTAAACGTTTTGTCGGGGGGGGGGAGTTAAAAATGGGATTACTGATAACCCACTTCAAAGGTTGGCACCTCTGTATATGGCATATGCTTATGGCTGGATGGCCTTCCTGATGCCAACCTCAGCTAAAGATTCTGCAGACTGATAATATAACAGTATCATCGGTAAATCTCAAGGTCTTGATTTCCTCTCCTTAGATTATGATTTCCTTTACTGCCTGTTTTTTAAGAATCGTGTATTTTATCCATCACAATCTTTACTAAAATTAACAACAACAATAATAATACTATTTGCTTTATGTCCCACTAACTACTTTTACGGTTTTCGGAGACACCGAGGTGCCGGAATTTTGTCCCGGAGGAGTTCTTTTACGTGCCAGTAAATCTACCGACATGAGGCTGACGTATTTGAACACCTTCAAATACTGCCGGACTGAGCCAGGATCAATCCTGCCAAGTTGGGGTCAGAAGGCCAGCGCCTCAACCGTCTGAGCCACCCAGTCCGGCCTGAATTAGTTTGTTACCTCCAGATCCACAATATAAATTTTCAACAGGTGTATTGTGAACTAGCTGCAGTACTCGTTGTTGACGGTACAATCATATAGAATAAGCAAAGTTATCTAACTACATACTTTATGCCAATATTCAGGTATGCTGATTTACTTGGGACGCAACAGTAATCCAGTCTATCAGAGATGAGTGGCAGCAGAAGAGACAAATCATATCACAACAATGGTCAATATAATGTTATTGTTGATCTGTTTTATGAGCTTTTGATATTGCAGACCTTCACATTTAGTTTTCTTCTGATTCTGCAATATTAGAGCATCTGATGTAAAGGCCTTCCTTCCTTCCTTCCTTCCTTCCTTCCTTCCTTCCTTCCTTCCTTCCTTCCTTCGTTCTTTCATGACTCTCTCTTATTCTTCAAGCAATCATTCCTTTACGATTTTTCTCCCTTTTTATAATCATCTTCACATTTGTCCTTGTTGATACGGACCGATGACCAAGCACTTAAGACAATTATGACAAAAACCATTGCTAGTTAACATGATTAAACAATATTGCCATGTTAACAATGCCTGGCATTGATATGAACTAAGCAACAAAAGTCTAAACTCATTATTCTATTATCATAGTCGGTATGGTAAAATTGTATAAGATGTAAATGATCAGAACTTGTGTATTCTCTATAACTTTTGTTATGGTATGTAATACTTTTCTACAGGACCAACAACATAGATACTTAAAAAATGAAATTTTTAGGCACCTTCCCCTAAACTAGCATTTCATCCAGCGTGAATTAAAGTTATTTATAGCTTATAGCTTAGGCTGTAGTTGTATTCCCAGGCTTTGCATACAGATTTTCATTAAATCCTTTTCACCTATTTTCTCATGATTTGGCATTGATATCAAAATTCACAAATATCTCTGTTATTATCATAACTGGGACAGTAAAAATATATGACATAATTGATCGAAAATCAATTTCTATATACACTACCTTTAATTAATTTATCAATAGGAACAATTAATAACATGACTGTTTGAGAATTAAATTTTAGGCTTTCCCCGACTTTCGATACTGATTTTCATTAAATTCTCTTGTGCCATTTTCCTGTGATACGCATACGTGCATACAGACAGACAGACAGACAGACAGACAGACAGACAGACAGACAGACAGACAGACAGACAGACAGAAATGACAGAAAATTTAAAAGTGCATATTTTATTATATAAGATTACTTGTCTCTCATCCATAGTATAAAAGAAATAAGGTGTATATATATATATATATATATATATATATATATATAAGGAGAGGGAACAAACTGCAGCCTTGCCTCAGTCATTTTTGGATAGCTACTTCCTCTTCATAGCCCTCAGTTCTTATAACTGCAGACTGATTTTTGTACAGATAGTAGATAATCCTTCTTTTACAGTATCTAATCCTGATCAGCTTTATATAAATTAAAGGTACTGTACGAGTAATATATGTTACTCTTCTCCTCAGATACCCATGTGGTCCGTAAGTGATGATGCATTAATTGATAGTAATTTCCTAATCTATGTGGATGAGCAGTTTAGTCTGTTGCATGTACAGACTGGAAAACTGCACTCTGTGGGGATACAGTATGTTGTGTTCTAGTGCATATGTGTGGTTTATTGCTGTTGTCTTCATGGAAATACTGTAGTATTTCCTTATTTCAAGTCCCACGTTATCCGTCACAATCTTTGCTGAAAATATTTCAGTTACCTACAAATCCACAATACAAATTTTCAACGGGTATATTATGAGTAAGATTGCATGGCTGTCATCCATAGTGTAAAAGAAATAAACATCTGGAAACATGGGCCTCCTTGTTTAAGAAAATAAATTATGCTCAAAAAGTTTCAGAAGATATTTTGTAGCATCATTTAGCCTTAAGTCTTTTGGCAGCAATGTATGGTAACTTATTTTTTATTGTACAAGGTGATCACACAGTCCCATTACCCCCTATGTATTACAACTTTGACAACTTTGAGGTAATGTGACTGTTCGTTATTATTTATTTCAGGGTGTCTCTGTGTACACCATCGTTTTCATAACAGAGTATGATTCTCCTCCATGTACTATGTGCAATTCTCCTCAACATTGCTGGCGTGATGGTAGTAAATGCACGTCGAACAGCATCCTTAAGTTCGTCAATTGTCTCGTAATGTATGGCAGCAACCTCCTGTTTAATGAACCCCCATAATGCATTAAGCAGGATGAGAGATCAGGACTTCGGGGTGGCCACTCCAAAGGCGCAAGCAAATGGACAGAGCCACGTCCAATCCATTTATCAGGCAATACCTCATTGAGATAATCTCTAACGGCAATAGGTTTCTGAAACCTTACAGTGAAATCATGCTGAATATCTCTCATTGACTTTCGTGTATGCGGTCATTCGTGAGCCCACATGCTCATTACGATCCGTTTCTCCGTGGTGTAAGTGGAATCATCTGCCATGATTTAGATGTATATCAACACGTACGGCAATAAGAAACAACAATTCATTAACATCAGTGTAATACATAGGAAACACGATCTATGTAATACATAGGGGGTAATGAGACTTTGTGTTCACCCTATAGTAGTCTGTCCATAATTGTTTGTGAATGATACTCTATCAATTCATCATTGAATTTACAACATTTAATTTACAACAACACCAACAAATATTATTGTAACAGTAATGTGATATTATCTTAAATTTCAGCACACGGATCTGTCACAGTACATGGAAAAGCATGCGGGTGGACTGGAGCACCGTAATGTGCGACTGTTCCTCTTCCAACTATTAAGGGGTCTAGCCTACTGTCATCGGCGCAGAGTTTTGCATCGTGATGTTAAACCTCAAAACTTGCTCATCAGTGAGCTGGGTGAACTGAAGTTGGCAGATTTTGGTAAGTTCTTCATTGAATGTTTCAGGCTGTAGCGTTCAGCAGAACATGACTATTGTAGTAATCCATACTTAACTAGTAATTCAATGAAGAATTTGGTATTCCTCAATTCATCAGTTGGAAAAATTATTGAATAAGCATAATTTCAGATAGAGACCTCTATAGAAAAATAACATCTTATTATTGAAATATGATCAGTTATGTTCCCGAAATGAAAAGAATATTGTCATTTGTACTGAACTGGAAAAATGAAAGAATTCACTGTCCTGAATAAATTTTGTTACAAAAAAAAGGACCTATAGTTACAGCTAACATGATTACAGCTATAAAAAATACTGTAATTCCAGTGGCTTTCTAAGTAATAGCTATAGTTGAGAAACTGGCACCCTTAACCTTAGCAGCCTCAGGTCTCTCTTACCCTGAACTACCAGCAAATAGTAGAGTAGATAAAGAACTAAAACCCACAGTGACATCTTTTATCTAGAGTAGATGTGAACAACTTCAAGAAACATTTGTATCTCATTAATATTAATATGAATGTAGGTATAGAAAACATTCCTATTAATATTAGAGAGGTAAAATAATTATGACTTGAATGTTGATATCAGTACATGCAAAGAACTGGTGCTGAGCATGACTGCACACTTGTCAGAATTCTACTAGACAAGGTCTAAGCATAAGATACATCAAAGGCATCAAGCAGTTGGCTGCAAAACTTGAACTGGAACACCATCAAACACGTAATCTGCTGAAGGTGTTTCGAACAGTCGTCATATAAGTAGTATTGTCTTGTAGTCATATTTGATGGCAGAAACTATGAATGTAGAGGATTCTTATTTCAGAGTTACTGATTTAGGGCAGAAACCAGTTGAATTCAGAGAGCATTTCTTTCCATGGCTGCTACTCAACTGGTACCTATTTCTTAAATGACTATAACACCAATGTAGATATTATGATGAAATTTGAAGCAGAAATACCTCATATTGTGGAAAAGGTGATGGCATCAAAACATCTGCTAGAAATGACCACAATTTTATCGAAACTGTATTGAATCCTGCACACAATATTTTGGAAAGTCTTTGTCAGTATGCCTGCCTTCATTGCCTGAATTTCTTCAGAGATGTTTACTCTCAAAGAGTCTATTGTTTGTGGATTGTTTTGGTAAGCTCTCCCTTTCAGATGTCCTCATAAAAAACAAATCAATCGGTTGGTAAGTCAATCATTGTTGATCTGCATTTAGGGCAGATTCCCTAACTACTGTTTACCTAGTCTTTTCTTAAATGATTCCAGAAAACTTTGAAATTATTGCATATTTCCCTTTATAAATTATTCCAGTCTCTCTAATTCATCTTCCAGTAAATAATTATTTGCCCCAATGTATTCTTGAATTCTGACTTTATCTTCATCCTCATTCTACGCCATCTCTGCACTGACAGTTCAGCACATAACGCTTAATCAAGCAGTTCGCCTCCTTACTCCCAAATCTTCCCAGCCCAAAGTTTGCAAAATTTTTCTAATACTCTTCTTTTGTCAGAAATTACCCAGAACAAATTGTACTACTTTCCTTTGGTTGTCTTCTGGTTCTTGCATTGAGTAATCCTGGCGAGGTCTTACCAGACTTGCCCTCTCCTCTACGTCCTCACAACCACCATCCCTAATACTCTCATAATAATATGAAGAGATCTGTAACCTTTATTTACAATGTTGATAATGTGACTACCCCAATAACGATCTTTATATTAACACCTACATACTTAGTGATCCCCATGCAGTACTTTCACACCATCAACACATTAATTAAAAGTGAGAGGACTTTTTCTTTTGGTAAAACTTACAGCCTGAATTTTCATCCTGCTTACCATCTTACCATCTTACCATTGTCTGCTGTCCATCTCACAACATTGTCGAGGTCTTTTTGCAGTCACTCAGAATCCTATAACTTATTTACTACTCTATACAGTATAGCATCATCAACCAAAACCTGCGATTCCAGTTCTTTAATAATATCGTTTATACACATAGGAAAACATCAAGGTCCAATAATACTGCCTTGCGAGAACACCCGCTTAATTGTTACAGGATCAGATAATGCTTCACCTACTATAATTGTCTGAGATCTATTTTCTAGAAATTCAGCCATCCATTCAACCACTCTTTTCTTTAGTCCAGTAGCCATCATTTTCTTAGTATAATGGATTACCAAGTTTATAATAAAACTTTTATTGCTTGCATGTACAGGAAAGTGCAAAGTTTGGCTGTTATATGAGTAATAGAAGGCACTAAATAGTACAAAATTTGGTTAAAATGTGGTTGGGTGTTCAAATGTTATTAAGATGCAAGAAATAAGTGATCTTGGAAGTCTTTAGTAGGATGCAAACAGCCTAAAAAAAGAAACCAAAAAATTAACATCTGTCCAAAACAGCTCCTTAAGCATCAATAAGTGAGACAATTATAACAATTATCTGAAATGTTAAAATTAATTTCTATGAGTGAAAAAACTTACACTTCAAATTTTAAGGTACTCTCCAGGAATGATAATATACTAATTCCTTTCATCTCCAAATAAGCCTGGTAAAAATCTGTCTGATAGTTATCTTATATATTAATATTAGACCTGAATTTTTCTTCCAGGGTTGCAGAATTTATTTTTTACAGAGATTTTAATTCCCAGAGGGACTTAAAAATTAGTATAATCTTTGTATTATTTTTCTTGGCATTTATGTCAAAACTGTATTCATGTAGAAATTTCACTAAAATGTATTATTGCCTACTTTCACCTTCTTATGACAATATGTTGTATAAAACATGAAATATGTCTATGATAAATGTGCTTTTTGTACCACTAAATTATTTATGGTACGCATAATTTTAAAAATAAATATTCTTATTCTGAGAGCAGATATTGGCAGTGAAAGATTAAAACTTTCTAACCTCTTCATCTTATTTTTCTTATTCTTTTTCTTATTTTTGATTTTTGATTTAATGTATTTTGCTTGAAAACCTGCAATATATTCAGCCATGCTTGCATGCTGCTGTTAATTTGTTCTACTTTCTCCTAGTTCTAATAGATGGTAGTTTGTTATCAAATGCAAAAGTAGAGATGTTTATGAATAGGTACGAACCATTTCAAAAGTCGTAAACTGAGATGAAGCATTATTAATTATGTTAAAATTCTGTGTACATTGCAATGATCACTGGGTCTGAATGGATTAATAAAAATATCTTGTTACTTCCAGGTCTAGCACGAGCCAAATCTGTTCCATCACATACATACTCGCATGAGGTGGTAACTCTGTGGTACCGACCGCCAGATGTGCTTCTGGGAAGTACAGAATATTCCACTTCACTGGACATGTGGGGTGTGGGCTGCATTTTTGTCGAGATGATCACAGGTGTTCCTACCTTCCCAGGGGTTAGGGATACGTATGATCAACTGGACAAAATTTTTAAGGTAAGAGTACTTCCACTTACTGACTATATATTTTAATAGGGAGAGACTATGAGATAAATTACTTCTAAACAGCTAATCTGATTACATCATTTATCAGCAATAATTGATGAGAAATTCTTGGAATTTTGTCATCCAGATTGAAACATTTTGATCATCTTATTCATTTCTAACCAAGCTCTATATGAAAAAGAATTGTTTGTTATATGTCCCAACTTTTTCCTTATTTTGACATCATTAGAGCTGCCAGTTTCTCAAAACTATAGAACAACTGTACTAATTTTGACAATATGTTGTCAAATAAAGGAACTACAGTACTCTCATACTTTTGAGTCTTGCACACGTAATGTATTAAAGCATTCCTTGAACTACTTTCCAATATTTCCTATTTCTACTAACTCATTTTGAGGGAAGGTTAAATTTCAGACATTTTGTTTTCAGGAATTTGATCAGCATTTTGTCTTTGTTGTGATTAATGGACTTCTCTTCTTTGAATGATCAATTTCTGTTTAACCAAATTTGAATTTATGTTACAATACAGTATATTAATATTTTAGTAAATATTTGATTAGTGTTACTCATTAGCATTCCATTTATGTTTCTCATCAGTTATCACATGAAACCCAGGACTATCTTGCGCTCAATTGGATTCACAGTAACAAAGCTTTTGTTTTGTGTAATACTTTAGGATCATGAACAGATGTCTTAACAGTCTTATAGACTTCAATTGTTGGATTCTTGTACTAAAATACATTTTAAATTTTCTCCTCAGATTCTAGGCACCCCAATTGAAGAGACTTGGTCTGGAGTGACTCACCTTCCAGGCTACAAGCCTCACAAGTTAGGCTTCTATCGTGGTCAGAAGGTGGGGCTTGCATTTCCTCGTCTCTATGATGTCATGGAGGGTGAAAACATGGCTTCTGCATTACTTCAGGTAAGTAATACCTGTACAACAATATTTTTTTACTGCTTGATAACAAACAAGATAACGAGAAAAGCAGCATAGTAAATATCTTAATGATGACGGTGGATACTCATTACTGCTGATGGCGAGATTAAACAGACATAGAAAGAGTATTTTTATGACCAAGTGAGTCGGCCATGCGATTAAGGTCGCATAGTTTTGAGCTTGCATTCGGGAGATAGTGGGCTTGAACCCCATTATGGGCAGTCCATTTTCACAGGGGTTAGGGATACGTATGATCAACTGGACAAAATTTTTAAGGTAAGAGTACTTCCACTTACTGACTATATATTTTAATAGGGAGAGACTATGAGATAAATGCTGGGGCTGCAGCTTAAGGCCACACTCACTTTCTTTCCACTCATAGCCTTTTCCTATCCCATCATCACTAAAAGACATACCTGTATCAGTGAGACGTAAAAAAAAAAAAAAAAAAAAAAAAACAGTGGAACAAGCAGTGTCTGAGCATCTGGTGAAGAGACAGATCTGACAGAATGATGTTGAATATGTATGGAAATATATTAAAACTGGTAAGTCGGCTGTTTTTTTTTTTTTGGAGTTGATTAAAGCCATGGAAGTCGCTGGAAAACAATGGATCTGCATATGGTTTCACAAAATCTACAGACCAGCAAGAGAGTATAATAATACCACTTTTGACAAAGGGTATGGTTTCAGACAGGGTAGATCCACTGCAGACTTTATATTTGGTTTCTGCCAGTTGATACAGACGTATTATGAACGTAAGAAAGCTGTGAATGGCCTTCCTTGATATTAAAAAGGCATTCCATTCTGTACATAGAGAAACAGTAATGAATGAGATTGAAAAGTTTACGTTATCATTGGTTCAGATAAAATGAGAGTTATACTTACGCAGATGATACATGTAAAACCTTGGATTGTGAGTAACTTTGTGAGTGTTTTGCAAGATGAGCAGAAATTTAAAATTAATTTTATTTTGATAAAACGAGCAGGTTTTGCACTACACGTAGTACTGATTGTCTGCTGAGCATCCCGTAACGACAACCAAGTCATTTGTTTTGTCCTCCCCTTTCCCTCATGCAGTGGAGTTGTGTATAATCTTCTCCCATGCTCGAGTTCAGTTAGCGTGCCTCACTCATATAGTCAACATCCATACATACTTTACTGTGTATATTATAGTATTGTAATCATGCGTGTGCATAAAAAATTTCCTATTTTGTGTCCAAATGTAGTGACGGTTATCTAGTCACTTTACTACAGCAATGGGACCCATGGAAGAATTAAAAAAAAAAAATAATAAAAAAAAAATGAAGAAGGGGATGATAACTGTGAAAGTTAAGAAGGAAATCATCAAGAAGTAGTCTTTAGAACAAGGCATGCATGTGCCCAATATCGCGAGATATTACACAAAGCCTACATCAACTATTTGCACAATATTAAAGAAGAACTTCATTTACTAGAATTAAAAGGTCTGGATACAGCAGAAGGGGTCATAAGAACATCATGTTAATGGCTACGTGTTCTAGAAGATGTAGGAAAGTTGCTTCTCATGTGAATCATATTATATTAATATATATTTTTGGTTGATTACAGAATCATCTGTGTTTCAGTTATTTATTATGGAAAAAATTGTTTTGATGTACAAGTGTTGTGGATTACAGGTACATTTACAGAATGAATTATACCTACTTGGGATCCAAATGCTGGACTATATGTCTGTGGGGTTATTCAAAACATCAAGTTCAGGAACAGGTTAATGTCTGGGCGGTAGTAGCCAAGGAGTATGGCCTTGTTTTTAATCAAGCGAGTGAGGTTATGCAAAGAAATGGGCAGCTGACAGGCCACATTATTTTAGAAAGAAACCAGCTGAAGACAATAGCTAAATTCAAAACCTTGGCAGCATATCAAATATGGTTCAATAGATGAGGACGTAACCAGCCTAATTCAAGCTGGGGGAAGATTCCATCAAGTAGTTTGAGACCTAATATGGAACGAATGAATAATGGAGCAAAACAGTCACAGACCAAGTTACTCGCAATCCAAGGTTTTACGTGTATCATCTGCATAAGTATAAATCTCATTTTATCTGAACAAACAACAAACAATAATAAATAAATAAATGCAAGAAAGCCATCTATTTTGTCAGGTCAGGAGTGATCCTGCTACTGTATGCGACAGTAGACGGTACTACCTGCGACTGTCTGGCCGAGGGTTGGGAGGCCAACACCAAACCCGACAAACTAGGGGAAGACCAACAGCTACGGGTGGAGGAGTTTACCCCTAGAAGGTTTGATGAGACCCTTGTGTAGGAAATGACACATAAATTCATCAGCTGCTGCTTTGCAGTGAGGTAGGGGACTACCAAAGGCTAAGGGAGAATACCCCTGACAGAAAATCCCCAGCAGTGTTAGGCTTAGCAAGTCAACTGAAGGGTTATATTGATTGCCTTCAACTACAAAACGAGCCTCGGAATGCAAAAATAACAGATAGACACATCTTCTCTAACATCTGCAACGTATGATGACCGTAAGGCTGATGTTCAAGTACGATGTTCTGAGAAGAAGCCCAAAAGAAAGAGTCCTAAACACAGAATTGGAACATTAAATATCCTGACCCTGACTGGTAGAAGCGAGGAGCTGATAAATATGATGGAAAGGAGGAACCTCTGTATTCTTGGCATGAGTGAGGCAAAGTGGAAGGGAAGAGGAACAAGAAAGCTAAGAAAAGGATACAAACTACATTGGAATGGAAATAAAACAGAAGCGGTAATATATGTTAATGAAAGAATTATTAAGTTGAACATCTCTCTTAACAAGAGTGTGCTGACAGCAGTCCAGGTGTATGCCCCACAGACTGGCTGTAACGAAGAGGAAAAATAACAATTCCGAACTGATTTAGAAGAAGCTATAGAAAGAGAGAAAAATATCATAGTAATGGGAGATCTAAATGCTCAAGTTGGATCAGACGCCTTGGATATGAAAATGTACTAGGTGCACATGGTTATGGAGACAGGAACCCAGAAGGAGAAAGTCTTCTAGATCTATGTGTAAGGAATGGCTTGAGAATAAACAACAGTTGGTTTCAGAAGCAGCTAAGTCATAAACTAACAAGATACAGTTGGAATGGAGATACTAAAACCCTGATAGATTATTTTATATCAGACAATGAAGCAGGAAAGACCATATGTGATGTCAGAGTTATACCAAATGAAAGCCTGGACAGTGACCACAGACTTCTCCTCGCAACAATAAAGCACATTGAAATTTGTAGACCTCAGAAATACAGGAAACCAAAAATCAAGACATGGGAGCTAAAGAAGGCAGAGAAATAAGTTGAATACACAAAAAAAGTGACCAATAAATTACCATCAGATGCATTACAAGAAGGCAACATCGAGTGGACTAGATTCAAAGAAAGGATTGTCAGAGCTGCAGTAGAAGTTTGTGGTAAAACTAATAGCAAAATGAAGGCAAAAGAAACTCCTTGGTGGAACGATCAGGTGAAGATTGCTGTGAAAGCGAAAAATGAAACCAGGAAAGCCAGAGACAAAGAAATGCAAAAAGGAAGTCAAAGGAATGAATCTAGAGTAAACGAACTGCAGCAGAAATACAGAGATCGGAAGTTACGAGTAAAGAAAATTGTGGCCGAAGAAAAACAGAAAGCTTGGACTGATTTCACAGATAAACTAGAGCAAGACAGCAAAGCTAATTCTAAACTACTTTACCAAACAATACGAAATATAAGAAGAGACAATGAATATATAACAGCAATAGAAGAACCAGATGGTAACATAGTTAGGGAAGAGACAGAAATAAGGAAGATCATGAAATCCTATTTTGATAATTTATACAACAGTACTGGGAAAGACTCCAATGATGTAACCACGCAGGTCAGTTTAAGCTGCAATGATGAGCCTGACCAAGAGAGCCCGCCAACATGGAAGGAAGTAGAGACGGCCCTTAATAGTATGCCCAAGGAAAGATCAACAGGATTTGATGAAGTCTGTGCAGATATGATCAAAGCAACTGGTGCAATAGGAATACAGTGGCTTCATAGGGTAATTAATGCTATATGGAAGGATAGGAAAGTCCCAGATGATTCGAAAAGGGAATAATAATACCTCTCTTCAAAAAAGGAAGCCAGAAGAAATGTAGCAATTATAGAGGGATCACTTTATTGTCTCATGGTTTGAAAATATTTGAGAAAATACTTGAAAAAAGGCTAAGGAAAATAATAGAACCACAACTACAGGAAGAACAATATGGATTCAGAGAACACCGATCAACTACCAATCTCATATTTGCACTCAGAATACTGTTAGAAAAGCATTGGGAGAAGGGCAGAGACCTAACACTAGTGTTTTTGGATCTCGAAAAAGCATTTGATAGTGTTCCAAGGAAGACTATATGGGAATGGTTAAGAAAGAAAAATGTACCCAAAGGGCTTATTCAGAAAGTTAAAATGCTTTACGAAGACTACTGCAGTTGCGTACAGATAGAAAACGGTAATTCTGATTGGTTCCAAACCACTAAAGGAGTGCAACAAGGCAGTACCCTTTCACCCTTACTTTTTATCACTGTCATAGATGAAGTCATGAAAGAAATTAAGCAGAAGAACAATATGGACATCAATGCATTTGCATTTGCAGATGATGTAGTAATTTGGCGAAATACAGAGAAGGAAGTCCAAGAGAGGCTGAACACCTGGAATGAACATTTGAAAGCACACGGATTAACAGTAAATAAATCGAAAACTGTTACTATGTCTGTCAACAGGCAGAAGAAGAAAGGAAAAATAATGCTGGAAGGTACACAGCTGGAAACAGTAGACCAATATAAATATCTTGGGTGCATCATTTCAAGTGATAACAGAATACAGCATGAGATTAACAACCGCATTCAAAAATCAGCTCAGTTTTACCATCAAGTTCGGAACCTCCTCTGGAACGAACAAGTTCCCTTAAGATCAAAGCTGCTTCTATTCCAATCATACTTCACCCCCATAATAACATATGGCCTAGAAACCTGCACAACAACCCAACAAGTGGATAGCAAACTACAAGCCGCAGAAATGAAGTTCCTATGAACTATGGTACAGAAGACAAAAAGGGACAGGGTAAGGAATGAAAGAATAAGGGAGGAAGCTGGTGTGTACCCATCCCTGAATGAAAAAGTGACAAGGGCCCATTTGAAATGGTTTGGCCATGTCAAACGAAAGGATGATAGAAGGACAGCAAAACAATGGCTACACACAGTCGTGGCCGGAAAACGACCGGTAGGAAGACCTAGGAAGAGATGGCTGGACCAAGTGAAAGAGGACGTAGGAACAAGAGGAATCAGCGGGGATGTCATCTTGAGAGAAGAATGGTACATGGACAGACAGAAGTGGAGAGAGCTCGTAAACCACACCCAGGCAACTGGAGTGGAAAACTGATGATGATGATGATGATGATGATGAAAGCCATCTACTACATCTATTAAATAGCATTTCTCATGTATGGATGTGAAACTTGGATGATGAGGTTGAAAGAGGCGAGCAGGATTCAAACAGCTGAGATGAGTTTTGTTAGGAGTATGGTCGGAAAACCAGATGTGAGAAAATGAGAAATACAGATACAGTCATACTTGGATACCTTGAAGTGCCTTCGGAGATAAAAAACACTTCGAGATAAATTTGAGATTAAAAAAAGGGAGGTTACCATAATACGGTAGTATTATAAACATATGAATAGTTAACTGTTGGTACTTCCTACTATTATTTTTACTAGAACTACTCCTGTGGTTCTACCAGCTAGGGTTTAATGCTATCATATTAATACTGTACACGTTTTGATTGATTCTACTGCATTGTGTCTATTTTATTAAACTACTATCTGATGTACCTGTGCTTCACTACGGAATTCTCAGAAAGACTGTCTTTGTGGTTTTCCCAACTGAAGTCAACATAGGTCATTACAACGTCAGTAGGAATTTCGTGTTAAAAAGCAATGTTATCATATAAAATACTCAATCAAATGAAAAACTGCACATTTTCTCACTTTTAACGAAGAGTTCTTGTAATAAGAGTGCTGTGTTGCCGATCTATCAGTCCAGAGTTCCAGAGCTGGAAGGACCAGGCCGCAGACGGCTGCGAACACTCCTTTGCCATCATTCCATTAAATGTGCATACTGCTCATTCTAATCAGTGCCTTTGAGTAGAGATTGAATAGCTAGAAGGCTTTGATGAACCAGTGTGTTATGTACCAGTAGTATCAGAAAATTTATGAACCAGAGGAATGGCTGCTAAAGAAGGGAGAGATCTAACTCCCCAGCTACTTCCCGCCGACATTCAGGCAGGCTGTTATACTCGGTATGCAGCAGTAGTCCCATCTGTCAGAGATGAGTGGCAGCATAAAACACAAAGTACATCACAACAAACAATGGTCAGTGTAATGTTATTGTTGTAATACCAATATAGTTGGTCCGTTATTGGACATTACAAATTTTCCAGCTAACTCACTCCTGGTTGCCAAAGTTTCGCCCCAGTGTGCTAAGTTGGGCTCATCAGTTGGTAAACAGCATGCTTACCAAGACGCATTGCTAGTGCATACCGTGGAGGCCACTGCATAGGCTACTTGGAGCCACTGGCAATGCCACCCTGTACTAGCCTGGAATGATTCAGTTCCTAACTCCTCAGCAAATTTATGTATTTTTTTCACAAAGCATGGACTCTTTAAGTTGGGTGTTTTTGTCCCTCATATACTTCACCCACTTAAACATAGCTTCCTCCAGCTGAGACTAACTTGAGCACTTAAAACATTTCCTTTCCATTGAAAAAATGTGACTCCTGCATTGTGCTAGCAGTCTTGTCTTTATTTTTCCTAATTGTTGACAGCATATTAGCTAGTACGCCAAATATCTTTCTTCTTTCTCCCACCCTTTTCCACTTCATGAATTAATTTTAATTTTTCACTTGCTCTTAAAGATTTCAGAACATGTTTCTTCTCCATGATGTTTGCATTACTGATTTACACAGTAGGTCAGAAACTACAGTACAGTGCCCTCTCGCCAGGCTTTTCAGCCAAGGTCATGAAGGGTACAAGCTTGCTGTAATTACTTGGAGTTTCCGTCTTACTGTCATTGTATGAGGCGCACATTGATTGCAATCCGTCTCCTTGTCCCAGGCTGCTCTGGAATGTAGCAGACCACAGAAAACTGACAGAAATAACTTCTCCAAGTACTGTACTTTATCCAAGATGAACAAAAAGCTCATATTGCAATCCCCAAGTTTCAACTCCAGTAATCAAGCCAACTGTATTTTCACCCCAACTTCGAGATGAAGATAAACATTTCACGCCTGGGGAAGGAAATATTCCTCGAGTTATCAAAATATTCAAGTAATAAAACTTTGAATTATAGAACACATGTAACATAAAATTGAAACAATACCGCAGGGAAATTAAAATTACTTTGAGTTATTGAAACTTCGACATATAGAATTTCGACTTATGGAAGTTTGTCTGTGTTAGAAACATGGCTAAGTTGTTAGATTACAGGATACCATAGTGTCATACAGGCTTAGGTGGTCACATGCAAAGGATGGACGCAAACAGATTACCAAGGAAAATGTTTGATTTACGACTTGAAGACAGAGAGACCAAGAGGGAGGTCCAGAATGAGGTATAGAGACATGGTGAGGTCCAACATTGAGATGAGAGATGGAGATTGGATCACCATCAAAACTGAAGGGAGATGCAAGGATAAAGATTGGTGGTGGGACTTCATACGCCAATCCATCGATTAAATGGAATGACGCTGGTTATGAATGATATGAGTGAATGAACAAACAGTTTGCTTTTCCATCAGGGAATGCCATAAGACAAAATATACTGAACAATATAATTATATTAAAAAAATGGTTTGGAAGATCTTAAAAATACGACTTTTGTAATTTAGGGTTCGTTGAAGTGATTACGTAGCCAGCTTTGTGGTGTAGGGGTACCATGTCTGCATCTTACCCGAAGGCTCTGGGTTTGATTCCCAGCCAGGTAAGGGATTTTTACCTGGATCTGAGGGCTAGTTCAAGCTTCATTTAGCCTGTGTGATTACAATTGAGGGGCTATCTGATGATGAGATAATAGCCCTAGTGTAGAAAGTCAAGAATAATGGCCGAGAGGATTCGTCGTGCCAACCACATGGCACCTCATAATCTGCAGGCCATTGGGCTGAGCAGCGGTTGCTTGAAAGGTCATAGCCCTTCAGGGCTGTTATGCTATGGGGTTTGCTTTGCTGTTTAAAGTGATTAGTTAAGATAGAAATTGAGACCTTTAGAACAATAATTGCAGTTCTTAGAAGAAAGGCATTGTCCAGATAGAAATCCTTGCAGAACTAGTTCCTGTTCTCGACTATCATGGTTATCTGGTCAATAACGAGAAAATTAATTTAAGGATATCCACCTTTGGGCATCTTTTAATTTTTTTATACAATTCATATTATTATTCATATTACACTAGAGTCCCGTTAATCCGAACCCCGTTAATCCGAAAGTCCGGTTAATCCGAACTGAAATATTTAATATTTTTTAAAAATTCCCCTTATTGAAATGGAAGAAATTATATAATGAAGATTTACTTGCATTTTATCAGCCATATTTTACTAAAATAATGTAAACATAATTACACATCATAAACCATCAATCACTGGTCGTTTAACTTTACAAAGTCTGTTGGTTTCTTTTGCCATACGATTGGAACCTATTCGAAGATGCAGTGTTAAACCAGCGTCTCATAACCATCACATCAGTGTGCATAGCAGCGGAGTGTTGCTCGACGTAGCGTAAGGCAAATTCTAAGGCGGCCGCGACATCTGAATGTGACACTAGTTGTTCATTGTGGGTCTTCTTCGTCGTCACTCTGTTCCCCATCATCTCCAGATTTTTTCTCCACCATAGCTACAATTTCTTGGTCTGTTTGTAATTGATGACAGTCAGCTTCCATCCACTCGCTAATGTCATCTTCATTGGCTTAGTTCGGTGGTATTTGAAGGTGCGGAAATACGTCAGCCTCGTGTAAGTAGATTTACTGGCAGGTAAAAGAACTCCTGCGGGAGAAAATCCCAGCACCTAGGCTTCTCCGGAAACCGTGAAAGTAGTTAGCGGGACGTAAAAACAATAACATTATTATTAGAAAATATTTTCCGGTTAATCCGAAAATTTCATAATCCGAACAGACTCCGGTCCCAATTATTTCGGATTAGCGAGACTCTATTGTCTTTCATTATTATTGTGAAGTATTTGATTATACAAAGGATTTCTTTAGCGAAGGTTAATTACATTTTTCTGTACAAATAAATAAGTTTTCTAGCCAGGCAATAGTGGCTATTTAGATTCCATTCCATAGCCCCAGTAGGCAGCAAGATTGTTGGAGTCATGTTGTTGTTGGATTCACTTTTGGTTCTGAGATCACTTCATCCTTCAATTTCTGATTCTCTTATGGAGAAAGAACATCTTTATCTGAAATTATATACACTCAACACTTGTTCCTTTACTATGCACATTTCTAACAATTAGAAAAATCATCTTTGCCTAGGGCAAGAACTGTCGTAATGATATTTAGTCACTCATACTACTCTGACAGCAGTTATTGACCATTATACAATTTAGTCCTGATTTTACTTCTCTCATAAGTAATTAGCTGAAAAACTTGAGAAAATTAAGATGATAGCTGCTGGTAATGTTCCTTCACTATAGATGTGGATGATATCTTACTATCTTTCAAATTGGTGAAATAGTGACCTAAAAAATGTTAGGTGAAAAAGTCAATTTTTATTATGACAGACAGGGAGGGGGGGCATGTTGGTGTTTTTTTTGTGTGTGTGTCTCTCTCTCTCTCTCTCACACACACACACATACATACTCACAGGCACGCGCGCGCGCGCGCACACACACACACCATTTGAATGGATAAACTAAGTTGGTTCTCAAAATTCTAAATTATTAAAAAAAAACTATGTTAAAGGATTAGTCCTTTATGAAGACACCAAAACCACATCATTCTCCGTAATGTTGATGTAGACTGATAATGGAGAGGAGGAAGTGACACAGTGCTATTCGCTGGGCTGAGTAGCTCAGATGATGGAACGCTGGCCTTCTTAGCTTAAGTCAGGAGATTCAGTCCTGGCTCAATCCAGTGGTACAGTACATGAAGGTGCTTAAATATATCAGCCTCATGTTGGTAGATTTATTGGCTCATAAAATAATTCCTGGGGGATAACATTTCAGTACCTCGGCATCTCCGATGTAAAACCAATATTATTATTATTATTATTATTATTATTATTATTATTATTATTATTATTATTATTATTATTATTATTATTATTATTATTATATTCAAATGATTGATTTTAAAATTACAATAAAGAAAGTCTACTGGTGCCTGCTGATAATTACATTACAAACTTAGTAGGAAAGTAATGTGCTCTTCAACAACACCATGAGTGCTGTCTCTATTGTTTCTTCTTCTGCTTGTTCTACTTTCTTCTTCTTCTTCTAGAAGTTTTTCTGCAGGCTTAAGATTATTGTAGAATAATTTTGAAAAATTATGTACATGAGATATGTTATTGATTGTTTCAGTTAAATCCTGACGATAGAATTGGTGCTGAAGAAGCTCTGAGGCATCGATACTTTGCTCCCCTTCCTCGAAAACTCTACGAACTGCCCGATGGTTGGTAACTTGTTTTATCATATCATTATAGACTATGAAAGTAATTGTTGGATTACATAAACTAGATTAGTAAATATGCGGAACTTTGATAAAGAGTCACCGTTAATATAATTTTAGTACCGTAAGTGTTCAGTCAGTTGTGATTTCTGCATTCAGTCATTTTAAAAGATAATATATATTCAAGAGTTGCTCTGTAAAATGTCTCCCTCAGATTGTTTCTTCTACTATATTACTTATATACATGGGGCGGAATAGCAGAGTGGCATAGTCACTAGCTTCTCACCAAAGCAATTGCAGTTTGAATCCCAGGTAATGCAGGTGAGATTTTTGAAATTAGAAGTCACAGCCTTGTTTGGATTCTATGTAAAATACTGTTGTGGTTTCAATACTGTATCGAAAGCCACCATCGTTGGTCATCGGCTTAGATGGGCAGACCATATCCATCGTACGAGTGACAGCAGACTCCCTCGGTACGTCCTGTATGGTGAACTCAGCACTGGCAAGAGGACTCGTGGTGCTCCTCTGAAGCGATATAAAGACCAACTGAAGCAGACCATGAGAAGAGCAGGTATAAACCCAAATACTTGGCATACTCTCGTACTGGATCGCCCTCACTGGCGTGCTACCATGTCAGTTGCAGTTGAACAGTTTGAGCAGGAACGTCGAAGACAGAGAGGAAACTCCCCAGAGAAAGAATCTGTGTCAAACACTGCCACGTCCCCCACCTTCCATCGGATGCAACATGTGTGGTCACATGTTTTATGGAAGAATTAATCTGGTAAGCCATCAGCGCCACCTTCATCGTGTGGACTAAGGATTACGGAACTGCAGGCGAGAAACAAAAACTCTGATAAGATTATCGGCTGATGACAGCGATGAAAAATTGGAGGTCTTTGGCTATGATCACGATATCAGCAATCACGTAGAACTACAAGCATGCTTACATATTACATGCCTACCATAATTTCCACTTAATGACTGAAGAACGCCCTCTGGAACAAGTCCCTCAGAAAATGGCAGTGTTCGTCCCATTGATGGACCTGGGAAAGTAATGAACTCAAGAATGGCTGGGAAGAAAGAGGACAAACAGAACAAAAATAATTGAGATAAGGAGAGACTCCCTTCATTAAGATAACAGTGTATGAAAATGTGTCTACTTTCTACTGTGTTTATGTTCTCTTTTACTGACCAGCTGTGTAGCCTTCTTTGCTCAAAGTTGCAGGATCAAACTATGGTGCAGTTAGGTGGCATTTGAAAATACTTCATTGTCCATGGCCTAGGATAGGATATCAAGCCTGTCCCTTAGTGAGAGCCCCTGGATTTGATTCCTAGATCTGAGGGTTAGTTTGAGATCCACTCAGCCTACATGAGACCAATTGAGGAACTGCCTGACAGTGAGGTAACTGCCTAGTTTAGAAATACCAATATAAATGGTCCGTTATTGGACATTATAAATTTTCCAGCTAACTTATTCCTGGTTGCCAGCGTTTCGCCCCCGTGTGCTAGGTTGGGCTCATCAGTTGGTACCTAGCACACCTACCAAGATGCTGGTTAGTGCATACCGTGGAGGCCACTGCGTAGGCTACATGAAGCCACCGGCAGTGCCAATGCACTATGAGAGACTTTGTCACATTACCAAAAATTGATGCCTGCTTGGCCATCAGATGATATAGATTCTGATTCCCATGGGGAATCTGAAATATTTGTCCCAAATGAGTAAATTTATAATACCAATATAAATATTTATTTATTTATGGCTATGATCACAATATCAGCAATCACGTAGAACTACAAGCATGCTTACATATTACATGCCTACCATAATTTATTTCATTCATTCAACTTCGCTAATTGGCCAACTAGGGACCACGATAAGCCTCACTTTACATTCTGGCATTTGTTCATCTTTCGCTTGATCCACATCGTCTTCATTAGCTCACTGTGTTTATATTTATTTATTTATTTATTTATTTATTTATTTATTTATTTATTTATTTATTTATTTATTTATTTATTTATTTATTTATTTATTTATTTATTTATTTATTTATTTATTTATTTATTTATTTATTTATTTATATTGGTATTATAAATTTACTCATTCGCGACAAATATTTCAGATTCTCCATGGGAATCTAAATCTATATCAACTAGTTTAGAAAGCCAAGAATTATAGCTAAAGGATTCATCATGCTGTTCTTGCAATCTGCAGACTTTGAGGCTGAACTGCAGTCACTTGTACCTTCAGTGAGTCTGGTATTTCACATTGCATTGTTCACATACAAAAGTGCAAATTTCAGGTTGTTACGTGTGTTTGCAGATTATTCATGCTAACTCTGGTCTGCTTTGGCACAGAAAATCGGGAGTTTGCTGTAATTTAATCCCTGAGTAAGGACACTTTCCTTGTACCATTTACAGTATATGCAGACAGTTTGGTGAAAAAGAAAGGTTAGGACTTTCCTGCAGTTCCTTCACCACTTCAGAGGATCAGTCTTGTGGGGTGTGTCTTGGATCACTTGAAATTTCTTCTTTGAATTCTGCTACGGAAAAAAAAAAGTGGAGAGAATTAGAAAATAGTGTAAAATTTGAACCCGGGACTAAAGGAGGTCTAGTCAGTTAGGCAGTGGTGTAAGGCTATCTTTGCCAGATGAATGTTCTGAGCTTTTGCTACCAGCGTATAAATACTGTCCAATCTTGTCAGTTGATGCAGAAATATCATTTTCATCCTAAAAAACTCATATTGACTGGCAATAGATGTAACTTGTCTCCAGTACACATTGAGACACTTCTACTTATCTATTGCAATGCTGTATCATGCAGTGAATGATATACAGTGGAACCTCGATTATCCATTCCCAGAAACGATGTATTCCCATATTCTTAATTCAAGTTACGTGGTCCCACGAACAACCTAATAAGTAAGTAAAATAATCTTGTGTCTTCACCCTGAGGTGTTGCAGCTCTTTTCAGGCACACCCCCAATGGAAGTGAATTGCACGTACCATTTTAATCACATACCAGCCCTCCTGTCATTCCTAACTCTACATGGGCGGAAGCGTTTTATGTCTGTACGCAGACCGAAAATATGGCAAATTAAAACACATACAGAATTATAAACCACTACCTATAAACATGCATATGTACATAATATTAATTACCTTGAATATTGGATGTACTCCAACGCAGAGGTCCATAGGATATTATTAAAAAATTTCACAGCAGCATGTCAGCACAAAAAAGGCATAAGAGTCATTCCACAAATAAGTTTTACGCCAATCAAAGCCCTTATATCAGATAGTGTTGAAGATGACCAATCTCTGATTCTAAATCTTATAGTTGGAGGTGTTGCCTTTTGTTTCTATTTGTTTCCCTGAATTACTGTTTTTTGGTGAATTATGTCAAAATTTCGGTATCAAAAAATAGTGAAAAGTACTCGGTAGACTCGGTCAAAATATGAATGTAAAATTGGTCCTTGATGTAGGATGCAATAGTTACGTAGAAATGAAAAGGTTAGCACAGGTAGTTTAGTTTGGTTTAGCAGTGTTTATAGGATTATAATGGTATACATATTACATTTTTGTGATGTTTAGCCAAATTGTTGATGGTTTTAATTTGTTCCCGCATTTTCAGTTTTTGTGTATTGTGCTTTTATTTGTGGCCCCTTCAAAACTGGAAAATTGAGGTTCCACTGTATGTAAATAGGTGTGCAAATAAAACTTACATGAGTTTTAAGTGCATATTTCTTTAATTTTCTGTGCATATTTTTCACCTTTTTTTAGTGCATAATTGCAAGCATATTTGAAGCATTTTTAGAGCATAAAGATCTGAGCTCTCCAGCCACAGGGGGAGCAATCCAGTTCAACTGTGTACCTATCCCAAGCCCGGGAAAATGGTGAGGGTGAATGGATGGTTATTGAGTCCCAGTGGAGGTGCCTGTACCAAGCAGGTGCCTCTGGAAATACTGGGAAATGCTCTAGTTGGCAGGTTTACCTGCCTATGCAACCAGCAAATCCTACTCCATATGGGGATGGGTGAAGGCGAATGCCCGGCGCCTTAAAACGGGGCCTTCTTGGCTAAGGTGTGCTAACCCTAACAGAAGGTTCCCTGGTCCTCCAAGTCGGGGGTTGGGCGTGGGGTTAACAGCCCCACCCCGTAAAAAAGAAATTTTTACGTATCCTCAACAAACGGAAGCCGGACGGATTGAATATAGACGACCCTGCAAGGACAAATGGCTACGATTTGAAACATGAAATGTACGATCATTGTATAGAACTGGTGCCCTCCAAAATCTTGTGAGTAATATACAAGAATACAATATAGATATACTAGCCCTACAAGAGGTACGATGGCTTGGGAATGGCATTATGAAAAAGAATGAATACAACATGTATTATAGCTGTTATGATAAAACACACCAGTTTGGTACTGAATTCATTGTGAACAAAAGTATGAAGCACCTAGTCATCGATTTTCAACCTATCACACCAAGACTATGCAAACTGCGTATCAGAGGAAGGTTCAGAAACTATACTTTATTTAGTGCTCATGCACCAACAGAAAAAAAGAATGAAGAGGTAAAGGATTCCTTCTATGAACTCCCAGAAAGAGAATATGGAAAGTGCCCCAGACATGATATTGTGCCGATGCTGGAGGATTTTAATGCCCAAGTGGTTCAAGAGGAACATCTAGCACTTATCATTGGCAAGTATAGTCTTCATAGAGATAGCAATGAAAATGGCATGAGACTAGTTGATTTTTCAGCTTCAACTGACATGGTAATAAGAAGTCCAATGTTCCCTCACATTCATAAAGGAGCACATGGTTTGAGAAAGAGTGTGCGGAAATAACTGAAAGGAAGAATATAGCCTACAAAGCAATGATCAATAAACGTACCAGAAATACTGTTGAAACATACAGAGGGCTAAGAAGAAGTGAAAAGCAGGTACACAAGAAGAAGAAAAGGGAGTATCATGAAGCAAGGCTCAAGGAGATAGAAAAAATGCATACCCAGAATGATTTGAAAAAGTACTATCGCTTGATCAACAATATGAGAATAGGATTTACACCAAGAATATTAAACTGCATAAAAACTAATGGAGAATTGACGGGCAACATACAGGAGGTCTTAGAGAGATGGAATCAGCATTTCCAGGAACAGCTTGAGGGAGTAGAGAATGATGCTCACTGTAATAAAAAAGTAATGCTGGAAATTGGATCCCCACAAATAGACAATGGAGAAATTAATCTGTCTACTATAGAGAGGTAGAACTTGCCATCGTCAGATTGAAGAACAACAAGGCACCTGGGCCTGATGATATAAATGCAAAGCTCATTAAAATGGCAAAACCAACTCTTGCAAAGGCTTCAAATGTCATCTGTGAAATATGGAAAAATGAACGCTTACCTAGAGAATGGGAAGAAGGGTTAATCTGCCCAATACGTAAGAAAGGAGATCCATTGGACTTCTCAAATTACAGGGTTATCATATTGCTGAACATGAGATATAAGATATTCTCCAATATATTGTGTATGAGACTACTTGCATGTAGAAGAGATAATAGGAAACTATCAATGTGGTTTCAAAACAGGGAAGTCGACCACCGATCAGATACTTGTATTAAGACAGATCCTACAGAAGACCCGAGAGTACATAATCACTGCATACCACCTGCTTATTGATTTCAAATCAGCATATCACAGTATAAAATGGGATAAACTGCTTAGTGCAATGCAAGAACTTGGTATACATTCAAAATTGTTAGGTTTGGGGGGATCCACCTATTCAATACAAGAAATAGTGATAATTACAAAGTCATCACTTATTCATTTTTATTTGGGACTGGTTTCGGCAATAGGGTATGCCATCATCAACCTAGGAAGTAAGACAAAGACATTGGATATAGAGTATATTGCATTTCTTAAAATTATTAACAATACTTTTTTAAATGTACGTGCTTGAACTGAATTACGTTACATATGTACATGGGTTTTTATTATTAAAATGGAATATAGAAAGGTGTACACCAAAATATTTGTACAGTTAAAATTACAAAAGTGGAATGAGCTTTTTTTCACATTGTAAGAACAATATGGGTCGTAGCTACTATGTAGTCATAATGATATATATGAAACTGAGTTTCTTACTTCAGTAATAACATTAGCAGTCATTATATATAGGCTGATGTACTAGTTACAACAACCAGTTGTTTACTTAAATTTCCTCGTAGATGTTCAATAATTATTCAACTTGGATATAATAATATGTGAAGTTTAAATAAATGTCTTATACGGCTAAAATATAGTAAGGCTTCTATGTCACAGGTTATTATATCCACAAGGGTTCAGTAAACAAAAAAGGTAAGTCCATTATATAGCTTGGTCTGCATGTCTGCAGGTGTTAACTACTTTCCAGTTCTTGTGGTATATGTAAAATTTGGTTTATCTTTATGAACATCTTGATGTCAGTTTTTAAACATTTGTAATCAATATAGATATGCTGATGAGCTAATTGCTACTATCCGTTATTCAAGTGAAAGAAGTTCCTCATAAATGTGTACTAATTAAAATTTCTGAGGCATTCAACTTGGACTTAACTGGATAACCGACATGAGAAGATTGTCCATGTTTGAGAGGAAGATCTTACGGAAGATTTACAGAGCAGTTAATGATCACGGATGCTGGCGCGCAAGGTACAACTGTGAACTATACCTACTGTTTAAGGAACGTGATATTGTAAGCGAAATCAAAGCAAGAAGAGTGAGATGGCTTGGGCATGTGCATAGAAAGGACGAAAATGACCCTTGTAGGAAGGTGACATTTACAGAACCTTGTGGCACCAGAAGAGTGGGACGACCCCCACTGAGATGGCTGGATGAAGTGGAGAAGGATCTAAGGGGAGCTGGAGTCAGAGGATAGAGGTCGAAAGCAGAGGATTGGGACACTTGGAGGCATGTTGTTGAGGCGGTCAAGGCTGGAACCCAGCTGTAGAACCAAATAATAATAATAAGAAGAAGAAAGATCTGAGCTCTAGTCATTGATTATCTCTCTTTTTCTCATCTGTTGCCTACAGCTTTGTAATAAGAATTAGTCAATCAACATTTTTAATTCTGGTCTGCCTAAGTTCTGAATGATATAAGAATACTGACTTTTGATTTTCTTCTGGGATATTAGGCCATGTTGGCTTTAATAGTTTCAACGAAGCATATTTGTAAACTACTATGCTGTAGCCATTATCTAGACAAAATGACACTGGCAGGCTGGGCACTCAGTCTTTTGTAGCAACAAAAAGCCTAGGTGGTGGTGCCGATATCAGCTTGCCTCTCTCTCTCAAACTGGTGCACGTTTTATACTCACTTCAACCCTTCTCAGCTATAAGAGGTGTCATAGTTTTGGTATTTTGCCCGAAGAACAGGTTCTTGTTACGGCTGGGCTGTGTAGCTCAGGCCTTCTGAGCCCGGCTTGGCAGGTCCGATCCTGGCTCAGTCTGGTGGTATTTGAAGGTGCTCAGATACATCAGCCAGTACATTTACTGGCATGTAAAAGAACTCATTCAGGACAATATTCCAGCACCTTGGTGACTCCTAAAAATCATAAAACCAGTAACCAGTAACATTATTATCTTTAATATAGCAATAAATATACGGCACAAATTTGTTCAATTAAAGTGTTCTTAAGTACTTTTTAAGTACTTAGTATGTTCCTCATGTTCAAAATTGCTTTCTCTTGCCAGAAAATTAGGCTTGAGAATTCTATTTCCAACTATTACATATGCTTTAATTCTAAAATGCTGATTTGTGTACATATACTCAGTATTGTATTAAAGTTTCATCGGATTATTATAGCTTTAAACTGTTTGTTATATAAAATAAACCTGACTGTAGAGCCTGTATTGTCGTAAGTAACTACTTGTGCATTTCTTTATTGTACACTCCACCTTTACAGTACAAATTGCCTGTCTTTATAAAGTATTCATTCATCACACAGACAGGCTCACGTAAGATTTTCATCTGTTCTATTTTAAATGCTGATAATTTAGTATTGTTATAACATGATGTTTCATACATGGCATTTTAGCCAGATGCAATCATCATTGAATTTTTATACTTAATATGTTCAATGTCCTTGTTACAATTTTAAGGTCTTTACATTTATTTTTTGACTGAAAATGTCCTGATAAAGGATGAAACATGTATCAAATTTTAATGTTGTCTTAATAAAGACAGGCAATGTCTATTGTAAAGGTGGAGTGTATAATCAAGAATTGCACAAGCGGTTAAACTGTTTGTCATAACAATATTTATGTAAATCAAGTTATTTGCAAGAATCCTGCTTAACTGAATCCATAGAAACTTGTTTTTACTGTGATTATTTTCCAAAGAACTTTAGATTTTAAATGAACTTCGAATATACATAATTTCTTCAAAGTCTTTATTGAACTCTGTAGGTTTAAGATAATGTCTATCATAATCGCATGATTCGGCCAAGTTTTCTCATATTTGATCACATTGGTTTGAAAATAAGTTTTGATTTCATAAGTAATATTCTTTAAGAATGAAATTACGCTCTGTAGTACTGTAAGTGGATCAACACAAAGTGAATAATACTGTAATAAAAAGTTCTTGAATATTATAAAAATTTAGTACAAACCTAAAACATGTTTATAAACTTATGGACAATATATCAAAGTTATTCATAATCAACATTTTTTAAAAAAGAATTCTTGACGTTGTTTTTCAGAGACTTCCATCTTCAGTGTTGAAGGTGTTTACTTGTATCCTGAAGGTCGATCAAATGCTGGGAAAACCTGAGACTCGTGGCAACTGTTACCCGCATCGTGTGACAGTGGAAACTCCTCCTGCTGCAATTAAGAATAATTGCAAAGATTTTTGTTCTTTTAAAAAAAATTAAGAATCATATCTACAAATACTGTTTGTTTACCTAATTCAAGATAATCTTGAAAGATACAACAGTTATCAACTTTGTCAGAACAGCTCAGGGGGTTCTAAAGTGTTTGTTCGTTAAACTGTTTTGCTCATGTCCATATTGACAGTGAAGAGACTCGGATCCATCATCGACTTGATTTTAAAGTTTCAATAACGGCAACAAAAGAACTGTGTGGTCAGTGTGTGCATTCATTTTGAGGTGATAATCTATTTTTAAATATTTTGTTTAGCCTCATGAGTTTCCAGGTTGCATAAAAACTCATTCTCTGCCCAAACTGGCAGAGGAGGTATTTTCAGTGACGAAATGTTTTAGACATACTTTTCATTGAGACAAGTTGGATGACAACAACAGATTTAGAGAAACATTGTGTGATTATGCTGGTAGTTGAAATAAAAGAGAAAGAATAATAATTTTAACCAAACTAAAATATTTAGCAGTGCATTAGAAAAATAATTTAATAATGGCTTTCGTCAAAAAAAAGTTATATCACCAGTTGCCATCAACTTTGCACAGCTCTGCACATTCATTCCTTCCAGAGTGCTCAATTATCATTATTAATGCTGTATTATTAGTAATCTGACTTGTTTTTGTAAAGTCAGCCATGTTGTTACTCTGAAAATTGTCTCTCTAGTTCTGTCTTAAAATATTTTTAATGCTGTTTTTTTCCTTGAACATTTATTTTCTACCACGCAGTAATATGTATGAACAGTTACAATCTTATATTTTTATTTTATATGAATGCATGATTTTTCTGATAGGGTAAAAACAATATTTCTTTCTTAGGCCATATTGCTTCACAATTGCCTAAAGAAGTTGTCCATAAATGGTGCGAATGTTGTTCCTGTGTTTATTTTTATCTGGCGACTGTAAGTGAAAAGGGGCCAAGCATTGTTTGTTATCTGTTCTTAAACTACCACTACAATAAAGAACATTGTACTGGTGTTGTACTACAGCTAACTTAGTGGGTGCAATGTGGTGTGCTTTTTATGCATCAAAAAGAGTGCGGAAGAAAGGAAAAGTGATGAATATGTGAAAACAGGGTTTTTATTAGGATTATTTTTGTGTGAAGATTTGCTTCAGCTCTGGTCGTGGAAGAATGTTGTACAATCGCCTTAGCCAGTTTTTATGTGATCTTCAATTTGCATTTCTCTCTCTGAATAATGTCTGTGAGTGATATATATTTAATGCTCTGCTGCAAGAGAAAAAGCTATCTTCTATTCTTGTAATTTAATTCTTTTGGTTTTAAACCCCCCACTTACTTCTAATGTGCCAAATAATATTTTTTTCTGTTATTATTATATAGCAGCACTGCATTTAAACTGTGATTTTCCAGTGCATTAGTGTTGGTGCGTGACAATCTCCTCCCTCATTCCTCTCTACCAGGAACTGTAAAGAAAAAATAACATTTGCTCTTGTGGAACAACAAGTTTTTGGCTTGGTCTAGAATTCTTATAATGTAATGAAACTAGAGCCCCCCTTCCCCAGGATTATAAAAAGTAAGGCTTGGTCGTAAAAAAGAAAATCAGTTGTGAGCAAATAGAGCACTGGTCCCTTCCCCCCGTTGCACCAACCCCATCCCAAAGTTTCGTCCAAAACTACTTTGTAGAGAAGAATCGAATCGGAAATAAGCAGTTGTATAAGAGACATACATTAAGTAGCACAATGATGTCTTGCTTGTATACAAATACAACAAAAATAAAACTACAACTCCCAACATTTGTAAGAATTTTCTGCACTTTAGATTAAACATTGTAATTGATAAGAAATTTATTATCAGTTAAAATGTGATCCAGTTTAATTGTACATAGTCAATGGTTGTTTATATTGCTAAAAACAAGATTGAACAATTAATAAATGTCTCTTTGTAATATCATATGTATGTACTTCTTCTGTTAGTTGCATTGTTTCCCCTCAATTCTTAATGAATTGTTATAAACATCTTGTTTATTCTTTTTTCCTCAAACAGTAATTCTTTCCACAGAACGAATTATAACAAGACCGACATTAATTACATACGTTTTGGTTGGAGTAATTCAGTTTATTATGTGCGGGTCTCTTTAAGACGGATGTTGCATGTTCCTCAGTCCAAGGGGACTTGTAGGGTTGAAAATAGCCTCTTGTTGGTTGGTAGATTTATAAAAAGAACTCTCTTGTAATAATATAACAACACTTTTTTACTTCACTGTAGGCTATACCCTTGAGAGATGAATTAATTACAAACCAGAAAACATGCTACTACAGCTATTACTACTACTACTACTACTACTTCCAACTTTTCCCACAGCCTGGTGTGTATGGCACATTTGGATTTGGCCCAATTTTAGGACTGGACTAATGCTAATGCCGATGCTAATCCCATGTGGAGGGAGGTATTCAGCTATTACATTTTTCTGTGGTAGCTGGCTGTGTAGCATATTTACTGCTAAATTGATCAAGATTTCTTTTTTGGTAGGAAAAATGGTAAATGCATATCTGTTATCCAAAATGGTAAGCTGTGGTGATGGTTATTATTTTAAGGGGAAGTACAACTTGGCGGCCATCCTCTCCTAGGGATAATCAGAAAAAAATCCGGAAGAAGTTTGACCAATGAATGTATCAAGGAAAGGTCCACAAATGATGCTGAATCGAAAGACACCGCAAGCCTCGCAAACCTAAAAGAAGTAGTTGACCAGAGAAGGTCAGACAGGAATGTGGAAATATCTAGGAGCCCTGCTGTCACCAACCTCAATTTCCCAGTTGACAAACCCTGTGGTATTCACCATTTTGGTTGCCTGCTATGATAGGCATGATAGGCAGGGGTAAGTGAAATCAGAGATGACAGAATAGAGGCAGAAGGACTGATTTACTTTTTTTTTTTTTTTTTCATTTTTTTTTTTTTACCCTGGATCTCTCATTTATCTTTTCTTTCAATCCTCATGTTCACTGTATTCAAAACTCTTTGTCATGCAGCATTTGCTAAAATAAGATTAAATTAACAAAATATTTGCTTAAAAGTAGTCTGTGTGTTATATAGCAACTGTCTCTTTGCAATAACAATACAAAGCTCTAAAAACATAACAATAATGGCCACTCAGGCAAAAAAAACTGTCAAAATTTAGGGGAAGAATGAGAATGAAATGTATAATTTACATATTAGGAAAATGCATATTTCGCCATTTTCTCCCATTATCTTTCATTGAAAAATGAATGACATTTTTACATTATATTACTTCTAGTCATGCTTGGGGAATTCCAGTATTAAATCCATGGTTACATAATCAGTAGCTCCTGTTTGGACATGGGTAAAAAAACAATCAATGCCAGTTTACTTGTTCTTTTGCCAGGTGGAGAGTGAAATTATTGCCTCCATTGTATGAAATCATAATTATTCCTTGCCCGTGTAGGGACTCATGATGTTTGAATTAAGTGAAACACTGAACAGTACCTCATTGATTTACATTCTTAACTGCATTGCATAGCAGCCTCTGTTGAAGAGGAATCTGCTAAAGGTTTATTCCATATTGATGGTTGAACTCTTACAACAAGATAATTTATTGCAATCCTCCTATTCAAAACAACATACCATCTAATAAGATGGAGTTTTTTTTTACCAATACATGTTTCAGCTCTTTAGCATCATCCTCAGTGGTTTGATATAACTGACAAAAATGTCAAAAAAACTGTCAAAATTTAGGGGAAGAATGAGAATGAAATGTATAATTTACATGGCGCTCAATGCTGTTATTACAATGCCACCGATGAGTCCATCTTGGTGTTATCTTAGTTGACATCAGTTAAAACACATAAACAACTGTTTTGAGGTGCAAGTCCTCTTGTCTAAATTTAAATAAATAAATAAAACACACTAGTGTTTGGCATAAGCATAAAATGTCCATCTTCGATACTTTGTATATTTAACTTCGGTCAGTTATTATATGACCTGTTGACCTGTTCATTGGGGCTACATGAATGTTTATAGGTTATAATGTTGTGGTTTCTATTCAGGTGAGTAAAACTGTTGATTCGTTAATCCTGGTGGTTTTCCATGTAATCTGTAATGGAAAGAATAAGGATGAATATTTATGCTGGATAACTTGTAAGAGATCCATGACCGGATAAATGTAAGAGTATAACTCTTTTTCAAGTTGCTCATTTGAACAGCTTGATCTTATCCGTTTTAAAGTTTTAAAGTCTTGCCTCCAATTGACGTGTTTCTAACTGTTGAGGTAACATTGATCTGACTAGTGGGGAGAGTGCCATTGAGAGAAGGAGCAGAGCATGTTGGGGAAGTGAGGGGGAAAAAAAAAAAAAAATTCTTGTATACTGCAATAAATGAACAAAGTGGATTACTACGTTTCAAACACCAAAAAATGAAATAACGATGACAGCAATTTATACACCAATTGAATTTTTAAAGACCCACCTCCAGCATACAAGAACAATGTACAGAATATTCCACCAATTTTGAGAGCGAGTATTGGGGAGTATTTTGTGATATCTGAAGCCATCTCTTTTCAATTTTGACTCTGTTAATTTATAACTGTTAGGTTCTTCAGTCTACTGAAACTAACTTCCAGTAAATAAATTTTAAAATACCTGAAAGAGAAAATGTTTGGCAACAGTATTACAGTTGAAAAAGAAACAAATATTAATAGTTTGCAGACTGGAGCCTAACAGTTATAAATTATTAAATTGGGGAATAATCATCCATGCACTGTTTGTGTTCACATTCCAAAAAATAAATCTATGGAAGTGGCTGTCTGAAATCTAAATCTATATACTGTATATAAAATAAGAGTTTTGTCTGTACATTGCTCAGAATTTGAAAAGAATGGTATTTCTGTATCGGTAATGTCCATAGTAACAAGGAAATGCACTTTTTACTTTTCCGTAATGTCTGTCTGTCTGTCTGTCTGTCTGTCTGTCTGTCTGTCTGTCTGTCTGTCTGTCTGTCTGTCTGTCTGTCTGTCTGTCTGTCTGTCTGTCTGTCTGTCTGTCTGTCTGTCTGTCTGTCTGTCTGTCTGTCTGTCTGTCTGTCTGTACACGCATCACGAGAAAACGGCTGAGAGAATTTAATGAAAATCGGTATGTGAAAATGGGGGATAAGCCGCTACAATCTAGGCTCTAAATCATCATACTCACACTGAGTGAAATGGTAGTTTAGGGGAAGGCCTAAAATTTAATTCTCAAATATTTATATTATTAGTGGTCCTATCGATAAATACTACATAACTAAAGTTATATAGAATTAAATTTCTGATCATTTATGTCATACATTGTTGCCGTACCGGCTTTAATAACACAGATATTCATGAATTTGTATTTTTGTTGCCAAGTCCATATCAACGCCGAGCCACAAGAAAATGGGTTAACAGAATTTAATGAAAGTCGGTATATAGAGTTGGGGAATAAGAAACTACAGAATAAGTTATAAACAATTGGGGTTGCAAAAAGGAATGAAAAAGGGGTTGAATTCTTTTTATGAGGATACTTATATCTCAAAAACTGAAGATTTTACAGATGTGAAAACTGGTATTCTTTCGTTTTCCAAAAATCCAATTAAGAGGGGTAAAATTAATTGAAAAATGAGTTGAATTTTTTGTTTGAAGATACTTATATCTTGAAAATGAAGGATGTTATGGAGGAGAAAATTGGTATTTGGAATCTCCTTTAAAAATAAGGACACATGTATTTTGTGACGGGGGACGGGTGTGGAATCAAAATAAGTGGGGTGTAAAAGGAGTTGAAATCTTTTTATGATGATACAAATAAGAAATGGACTTAAAACAATACACCCCTAACAGGGTTTTGACTGGGCGGTGAGGAATGATGACAAAAATATGCAATTTATATGAAACCGTTTGAATTATGAAGTTAAAATTTCAAATGATATCCTAGGTGTTAAATAACAGGAAGTTTGAAACAAATTGAACCCCTCAGAGAGTTAAATGGGAGTTAAGATCTGAAAACAAATATATTAATTCCTTAGTCCAAAACGGTTTAACGTACAAAGACAAAATTCCAAATAGCGGCATATATTTTAAATCTGAGGTGTGAAATAGGAAACATTTTTTAACGTTCCACCCCTAAAGTGTTAAATTATTCATCCCTCTAAAACCGTTTGATGTACAAAGTTGTAATTTTACGAGAAGGGTCTTCTTTTATGTCCTAGATGTAAAATATTGTATACTTCAAAATATTTCTCCCCTAAAAGGTTTAGATGGTGGTTGACTCTCAAAAACTCAATAGCCATTCTTTCCAAACCGTTTCAGGAACAAACTTTTTTTTTTAATGAAGATTGGTCTTCTATATCCTAGATGTTAATAAATATTTAAAAATATGCACTCCTTAAAAAATTATTCATTCCTCCATTACTGTCGAAAGCAGAGTTGAATAAAGAACTCAACATCATACGTCCGATAGCTAGGTTCAACGGTTATAGTAAGAATTTTATTGAGCGCATTATTAACAAATTCACGTACTGCTTAAACTCTAATTTAATAAAAGACAAACCTAAATCTAAATTGTTTTCAACTTTCACCTTTAACCGCAACATTTACGGTGTTACCAACATTATCAAGAAGCATAACGTTTACATTGCCTTCCGCACTAACAACAGCAACATGCATGTTTTGCACAATTCCAATTTAATTAATAAATCCAACCCTTTCACGAAGTCAGGTGTTTACAGGTTTAAGTGTAATGACTGCCGCAGTTCTTATATCGGACAAACCGGTAGGAACTTTAAGATTAGATGTGCAGAACACCTTAATGCTGTTAAATACAACAGGTTTTCTGCAGTAGGTCAGCACATTCATGATTACAAACACAAATTTAATGGAATAGATCACGACTTAACAATTTTAGATACGTTGTGCAAAGGCCCTTTGCTAGACACTACGGAGATCTGCTATATACATTTGGACCAATATTTCAATCTGAATCTGAATCTCATTGACATTTCCAAAACGCCTAGAATTTTATTTGATGTCCTCATATCAGTATTCAACAATGTCAAGCTCCCTGAAAACATTTGGTTCTATCAGATTTTACGTAACAAATTATCACGCTATCCTTCCCTACCACGTCCGCCTGAATCCGCCCCTTCCATTGCCCCTCCCCCCTCCCTCTTGACCTGCCCCTCTCCCTCCCTAAACATGTGCTATGCTCCCTGTAAGCTTCAACCTTCAGTTCCTCTCCACTCTCCATACAAACAGGCCGATCAAGGTGAGTCCTGTACTTAAAAATTCTTTTGACATAATGCCCTCTTTTCCATCAACTTATTTTAATTCAAAAATTCTTACACTTTAGGTCCCGCATTGGATCGAGAACTTTCTGGTCTTACAACACATACTTATGTCAACACTGTAAACATGATCCACTTGCTTAACCACCTTATGACTCAATGTTTATCTCATGAAAACTGAGATACAGGCCACTACCAAGTTACAAATTTTCTACAGAGGAACAACGATTACGACAATTTTTCTACAGAGAAAGAACGATTTACGTCAACTTTCAGACGTCAAATTTTTTTAATTTATGCCATGCTCAAAAACTTTTAGACATCACATAATGGCAAAGACTTTTTAAACAACTAGTGATAACATTTTCATTCCTATTTTATTGTCTGACCATCAAGTTTTAACTTGTACATTTCGTAAAAATGATTCTTGAGCATCATGTTGTATATTTCTCCCATTTTATATTATCTCATTATTAATGGCTTATATTCTGTATTGTAAGATATATATCTTTGTTCATTTAACCTGTTGTGGCTGAGGATGATGTCCAAAGACATCGAAACTGGTCTCTAATAAAAATGTTGTGATTTTGTATTAACACCATAATTTGTATTGATATAAGGTGGATCAAGTATACTCTCTTCTGTTGTGTGTTTCAAATGTCTGGTTGGATCTGCTCAGTGTTCCAGATCTTGATTTTGAGTGGTGGTGGTGATTACTGTTTTAAGAGAGGTCATGCAATAGACTGGTTAGTATATCACTGTCACTCTCCTTATTTATTCTGGTATGGCATTTGGACCAGTTGCTACATTCTGAATATCTGTGAGAGGTTAAGTTGTTCCTGTCCCAGAGCCTGAGTGATAGTATTCAACACATGTTCATCAACTCCTGCGTCATCATTCAGTAATCCATGGAAATGTTCTTTCCTGTGCCTGCTAATAGAATTATTTTCTCTGAAAGTTGATTTCCATCTTTTGATCTGAGAGAAGTCATTCCATAAGTGATCAGTCTATATCAGGGATGGTGAACCTATGCCACGCTTGACACTAGGTGACACGCGAACACGATTTCATTGGCATGCCACACGGACATAATAATGTTTTCATATATGCCGTGTACTACAGACAATACATATCTTATAGTGTTTCACATGTAAGAAATAAATATCGAAAATCTAAATACTAGTTCCGTTCGGACATGCAATGTGGCAAAACTGCTACACTGATAGGTCCGAAAGTAAAGTGAGATAGTGTCGTTTTCTGGTGGTTTTGTATACGGACATCGCAAACATGTTTTCGGTGCCGAAAAGAACAGAAACTTAACAAAGGTGGTGACGGTATTTTTCAAATACTGTGGACAAGGGAATTCGGACTGATAGAAAGAGGTGTTGCCTGTGTTCGAAAACAAGTGTATCCCCCACATTTAATGTAGAGCGCAATTTCGAGATTAACCATTGAAATGTTTGTTCCATTTCAAATAAAGAAAGGAGAGAGTTTGTTTCAAAAAATATTGAACATTACACAAAAAAACTGGTTCTTTTATATCATCTTTCCAGCCAAGAAATAATATCAGTGCGGCTGTTTCCATCTTTCTCACTGCATTGTACAGCATGCATGGGAAACCAATTTCTGACGGTCATTTCCCTAACAAACAACTAATAATTATCAGAATTAAAGAAATGCCAGCCAGCTGAACTGGTGTCAAGGATAGAATGATAAAAATGAGTGAAGAAGTTTCAGAGCAATTGAAAGCTAATTTGGATAACTCCAACATATGTGCAGTACGTTTTCATGAAAGCATGAATGTGACCTAAAAAGCAAGGATAGGGAGAAATTAGTTAAATTGTTGAGCATGCAAACTAAACATGGAAATTTAATGAAGCTAATGGAGGGAGTGAAGTCCATTGGCAATATTAGTATTTTTGATTTTTATATCTAACTAGCAGAAGTACCCGTTCTTCGTACGGGTTATCAGAAACTGGCTTTAGTTACTCATACTATCAGTGTGACTGACTTCATTAGATATTTATATCACTGGTGTATTTACTTAAGTACGTAGGAATTATTTGTCATGTTTGGAATTATAGTGTATCTTCTTCTTCTTTTCTTCATGGGGCCTCTAAATATTAGTTCCTAATTAGCGTCGACCTCTAAGATCTCTTGCTACCATGTTTTTCCTTCATTCCCACCTAGATATACCTGCTCCCTTCACAAAGCTGCACGTTTAGTGTAAGTATACTTCCGCTAGATAGTACCACAAATATAAATATTATTGAATGTATTTGTTTGATCTGACATTTCGTAACTATTACAAATGATCAAGGAAATACGCGATGCATAAAAGAAACTACTATAATTATTGAGAATTATAATTCTCATGTCGCACATCATATAATGTATCCGATTATAAATGTTGAGAAATTCTTTCAAGTCATTTCTTGACAATTGTGTACAGTATAGAGGTTTTCATGGTTACAATGATCGTAAAAGTGGACCAAAATATCGGCACTAATAACATCAGTGATCCTACTATTCCATGATTTGATAGAAAATAGTTTAAACTATAGGTAACAGACTCCGCAAAATGCTGAAACCTAAGCCAGTACGTAAAAACGGAGGTCCACTGGTCGCTGTACTAAGGAGATCTCCGGGGCTATTCTTTTTATACTTCACTCCCTTTCCATCCACGCCCAAAGGAGTGCTATGAGGTCTTACACAACAGTTTATTTTTTCCAGATAGTAAGTGTATCAATTTTGGTTGGTAGCTATGCCCAAACGTACATGCATAATCTAGCTGCTGTAGAATCATGGAGCTGTCGTTGCCATGGTTACGGCCGTTAGTTTTTTATCCGATTCCTAGAGCAGGGAGAGTGTGGTTCCAATATCTCCATAACGATTGGTTTTAGGTCCTTAAAGCATGGTTTTCGGGCCCAAAGGGTTTACCGAGTTTTGTTCTTTGTGTCAAGGGGCTTAAAAATGAGCTTTGTCTCGTCCTTGTACGACAAATTCGATTTCGCTTATATTAGCCTATTACTTTAATATTTTTATATCTCCCGTCGTCGCCCCCCCCCCCCCCCTCGAATTGTTTTGAAAATAAAATACAGCCCATGTTACTCACTGGCAATGTAGCTCTTATAGGTAAGTAATTTTTAAAATCGATTCAGTAGTTTTTGAGTCTATCTGTTACAAACAAATATGGACTATTTTCCTTTTTATAATATTAGTATAGAAGTATACATTACATCCCTACACATACGGTTGCCGTCAGGAAGGGCATCCAGCCGTAAAACATGGTCAATTCCTCATGTGCGACACAGTTCGTAGCCTCAACCTCACAGGTGTGGGTAAAGCGATAGAAAAAGAAGATACTCATTTTTAAAAATTCACATGCTTTTTTATTCTTTTCACCCCCTTAAGTGGATTTTCCAAAAAGAGTGTGTTCATTTTTAAAGAGAATCCAAGTACCAGTTTTAAAGTCTGTAACATCTTCATTTTTTGAGATTTATGTATCCTCATATAAATAATTCAACTCCTTCCTCACTTCTTTTCACACACACACACACACACACACTTAAGTGGATTTTGTGAAAACAAATATTTGTGTTCTTTTTTTATTTTTAAAGCGGATTCCAAATATCAATGTTCATGTCTGTAACATGTTAAGTTTTCGTGATTTATTTTAGATAATTTTGTTGCTATACAATCCTGAAGCTGACGTTGCCATGGTTACGGCAGTTCATTACTTTATCTGATTCCTAGAGGAGGGGTAGTGTGGTGCCAATATCTCCGTAACGGTTGGTTTTAGGGCCTTAAAACATGGTTTTTGGGCCCATAGGGCTTACCTTGATTGATAAATTTTATTTTTTATTCCGTATTGATAGTCACCATAAGTGAGCGCTCATATTACATGTAGTATGTAAAAGACAAGTAGATGTTCCCTGGTGTTGGCGAGGATATCTCGCAACATATTCACGAGCGGCAACACCAGCCCGGTTATAAGATGCACCAAGGACCAGAAGCATATCCACATATTCATCGTTTGTGTATGCCATACGTCTGCCAAGAAGGATATTCGATATTCGATACGTGTACGCATCTAGTATATGAAGTGGTGCGAATGAATTCACGCCCACGACGTGGAAGGGGTGTCTTTCAAAGCTGACCAATGAAAATGATTATTCGTCTATTTCTAGGATCGTAGTATGTAACTGCAAATGATTTCTAGAAGACTGGCAATTCTGCAACTGGAACTTCAATGACTCCCCCTTTGTCCATATGAGTCAGTAAAGCCACACTCAGTTGCCTTCCTGGAACCCTAACAAGTTTGCCTTCAGTTCTTAACAGACTTTCATCTGGTCACTAGCTACCTCCAGGCATTGTCAGCCATACTCACAGATGTCATTGAGCTGGTCCACCAGTTTCCATGCATAGTCTGTTGCTAGTTGTTCTTGCTCTGGGGCTATCCTGAAAATTAAGTCTCATGGCAGACATAGCTGTCTTCTGAAGACCATGTTGGTGAGTGTCATGCCTATTGTCTCACAAGCACATGCACAGTAAGCCATCAGGAAGAAGGGTATCCTTTCATTTCAGTCCCTCTGGTGCACCGACACCACCTTCCCCAGATGGTCCTCAATGGTTTTCACAACGTACACCGCTCTACCATGCCATCTGACTGTGGGTGGAGAACTGTCATTTGGGTTTTGCATACATTGAGATGCTAAAGAACTTCTTTACCAATTTTGACTCAATAATCCAATAGTCACAAAAGTGGATAAATGGAACAAACAAACAAACCAAACACTATGGCACTACAACCCTGATGGGCCTTGGTCAACTGCTGCTCAGCCCAAAGGCCTCCAGTTTATGAGGTGATGCATGGTCAGTGCAACAAATCCTCTTGACCATTATTCTTGGTTTTTAAGACCAGGGGATAAAGGGAACACAACAGTCATAATGGAAAAAGACAATACATACAAAAAGCTAACAAAGAACGGAATACAAGAGATCAAATGTCACCCAGTCAATATATTCCAAAGTGATCAAAAAACAAAACAAATTTCATCCTCACCAAAGAATAAAAAGAAAAACTTACCATCACAAATCCCAAGATCCCAACACCAAGAGCTCTCCCCAAAATATGCAAAGACACATGTCTAATCAGACCAAGAGTTAATTTAAAGAATGTACCAAATTACAATGTAAACAACCTACTTATCTAAACTTAACTTAACTAAAAAGGTATCAATTAAAAATGACTGGACAATGAAAAACACATTAGAAGTAATAATAATAATAATTTTGTGTCACTATTTCTAGCCGGGTGCAGCCCTTATATGGCAGATTCTCCGATGAGGGTGGGTGGCATCTGCCATGTGTAGGTAACTGCGTGTTATTGTGATGGAAGATAGTGTTATGTGTGGTGTGTGAGTTGCAGGGATGTTGGGGACAGCACAAACACCCAGTCCCTGAGCCAAGGGAATTCATTTAAGGTTAAAATCTCCAACCCGGCCGGGAGTTGAACCTGGGGTCCTCTGAACTGAAGAGCACTCCACTGACCATTCAGCCAAGGAGCTGGACACATTAGAAGTAATCAAAAACTAAATAAACTGAAAATTACAGAAAGCACTAGAATGATGTATTTTTATATCACCAACAAGTACACTAACCAATAGAAGAATCGGTTAACATTATGGATGAACATCTATAAGAAAACAATTTGCCACAAGACACAAAAGAAATAATCAACCTGTTAAAGACAACCTTAAACCAAAACATGTTCAACAACGAAATATATCCTCAAAAGGATGGTTTAGCCATTGGTTCTCCATTATCAGGAATAACAGCAAACATGTTCCTAAATAAATCATTAAGAATATACTCTTAATTGACCAATGTTCCAAAGGAGTATTGGATTGGAGCAGATATGTTGATGAGATAATGTCCATTTACACTGACTGACAGAGCAAATGCAACACCAAGAAGGAGTGGTTCGAAAGGGATGAAAGTTGGGGAAAAAACAGAGACGGCACAGACGAATAATTGATGTTTATTTCAAACCGATATGCAGGTTACACAATGCGCACGGCATCGACTCAGTAGGATGTAAGACCACCGCGAGCGGTGATGCACGCAGAAACACGTCGATGTACAGAGTCAATAAGAGTGCGGATGGTGTCCTGAGGGATGGTTCTCCATTCTCTGTCAACCATTTGCCACAGTTGGTCGTCCGTACGAGGCTGGGGCAGAGTTTGCAAACGGCGTCCAATGAGATCCCACACGCGTTCGATTGGTGAGAGATCCGGAGAGTACGCTGGCCACGGAAGCATCTGTACACCTCGTAGAGCCTGTTGGGAGATGCGAGCAGTGTGTGGGCGGGCATTATCCTGCTGAAACAGAGCATTGGGCAGCCCCTGAAGGTACGGGAGTGCCACCGGCCGCAGCACATGCTGCACGTAGCGGTGGGCATTTAACGTGCCTTGAATACGCACTAGAGGTGACGTGGAATCATACGCAATAGCGCCCCAAACCATGATGCCGCGTTGTCTAGCGGTAGGGCGCTCCACAGTTACTGCCGGATTTGACCTTTCTCCACGCCGACGCCACACTCGTCTGCGGTGACTATCACTGACAGAACAGAAGCGTGACTCATCGGAGAACACGACGTTCCGCCATTCCCTCATCCAAGTCGCTCTAGCTCGGCACCATGCCAGGCGTGCACGTCTATGCTGTAGAGTCAATGGTAGTCTTCTGAGCGGACGCCGGGAGTGCAGGCCTCCTTCAACCAATCGACGGGAAATTGTTCTGGTCGATATTGGAACAGCCAGGGTGTCTTGCACATGCTGAAGAATGGCGGTTGACGTGGCGTGCGGGGCTGCCACCGCTTGGCGGCGGATGCGCCGATCCTCGCGTGCTGACGTCACTCGGGCTGCGCCTGAACCCCTCGCACGTGCCACATGTCCCTGCGCCAACCATCTTCGCCACAGGCGCTGCACCGTGGACACATCCCTATGGGTATCGGCTGCGATTTGACGAAGCGACCAACCTGCCCTTCTCAGCCCGATCACCATACCCCTTGTAAAGTCGTCTGTCTGCTGGAAATGCCCCCGTTGACGGCGGCCTGGCATTCTTAGCTATACACGTGTCCTGTGGCACACGACAACACGTTCTACAATGAATGTCGGCTGAGAAATCACGGTACGAAGTGGGCCATTCGCCAACGCCGTGTCCCATTTATCGTTCGCTACGTGCGCAGCACAGCGGCGCATTTCACATCATGCGCATACCTCAGTGACGTCAGTCTACCCTGCAATTGGCATAAAGTTCTGACCACTCCTTCTTGGTGTTGCATTTGCTCTGTCAGTCAGTGTATGATAATGACATCACAAATGCCCAACACTTACTTGACACACTGTCCAGCTCCTTGATGGAATGGTCAGTGTAGTGCTCTTTGATTCAGAGGGTCCTTGGTTTGATTCCTGGCTGGGTCGGAGATTTTAACCTTAAATGGTTAATTCCCTTGTCTCAGGGGCAGTGTGTTTTTACTGTCCTCAACAATCCTGCAACTCTTACGTGGGTGGTTTGAAAAGTTCTTGGAATGTACTAGAATTAAGTATCTTACCTCGGTGGAACTGCTTTTATTTTTCAACATAGTCTCCCTGTAGATTAATGCATTTGGTCCAGCGATGTTCCAATCCCTTGATCCCATCTCGAAAATGAGATTCCTCCAGGCCTGCAAAATACCTCTCCAATTCGGCTGTCAGTTGTTCCCTTGTAGAAAATCTCCGTGCACCGAGGAAAATTTTCAGCTTGGGGAATAGATGAAAGTCTGATGGTGCCAAATCAGGTGAATAAAGTGGATGTGGCAACAATTCGTACCCCAGTTCATGAAGTTTTGCCATGGCAATAACACTTGTGTGCGGCGGAGCGTTGTCCTGATGAAAGATGACCTTTTTCCTTGCCACACCATGCCTCTTTTCCTGTAGTTGGTCTAGGAGGTTTGCATAGTATTGCCCCGTAATTGTTTGGCCAGTAGGAAGATAATCTATCAGCAGAATGCCTTTTGCATCCCAGAAAACTGAGGCCATGACCTTTCCGGCCGAACGCACTGCCTTTGCTTTCTTTGGTGGTGGTGAATCAGCATGTTTCCACTGCTTTGACTGCTATTTTGTCTCTGGGGTATAGTAGTGGACCCAAGTTTCATCTGTAGTCACAAACCGGCGCAAAAAATCTTGTTGGTTACACTGAAAACGGGCCAGACTTTGTTCGGACATTTCCAATCTGGTGCGTTTATTGTCCAATGTCAAGAGCCACGGCACCCATCTTGCGGATAATTTTTTCATACCCAATTCTTCGGTTAAAATATAATATACCCGTCCAGAAGACATCCCTACAGCTTCAGCAATCTCCCGCACTTTCAGTCGACGATCCTCCATGACCATTTTATGCACTTTTGCGATAAATTCTGGGGTCGTAACACTTTTTGGCCGTCCACTACGCGGATCATCATCCAAGCTCTCCCGACCAAATTTAAACTAGCTGGTCCACTTGGCAACAGCTGAAAATGAAGGAGCAGAGTCCCCCAGTGTGTTCTGAAAGCCAGCATGAATTTCCTTTGCTTTATTACCTTTCTTTAAAAAATATTTATTCACTGCTCGAATTTCAGTTTTTTTCCATTGTCACAAATCACTACGCGGGAACAACAAGGCCTTCTGACCCCAACGTGGCAGGTTCGATCCTGGCTCAGTCCGGTGGTATTTGAAGGTGCTCAAATACGTCAGCCTCGTGTCGGTAGATTTACTGACACGTAAAAATACTCCCGCGGGACTAAATTCCGGCACCTCGGCGTCACCGAAGACCGAAAAAGTAGTTAGTGGGACGTAAAGCAAATAACATTATTTAAACACACAGAAAGAGAATGTACCAGCATACCACGCCGTATGTAATATTCAAAATGCCCTCCTTTAGCACTGACACGCATCCGGGATTCAATGCGACGGTGGATTAATGCATATATCATTGCTAACGGAGAGCATTTTTAACCGTTTATGTAAGAAAGAGTTCCGATATTAAGAAATTCTCATATATTTGATCCAGCATAACTTTGTTCCTAAGGGTCATACTGCAGCCGTTGTGGTACCATCATCTCAAGCTTAGGGACACCTTCCGGAATTAATATTTTAGGCAGCTAAATAATCGATTGTTCAACAACAACAAAATTGTTGCAAACTTTTAATGTTCACAAACTCTACTTGTATTGGACAAAACGAGGCCAGAATATTTTAATTCGGTCGACGTGCTCAGTCGCTTCGTCGCTCCGAAATATACCGACTGCGCGTCATCGAGTGCTCAAAAGTATGTACTATAGGAGGCTCCCGCGGGGAGAGGTTGCATCATCGCTACAGCCGAGGTCTCGAATTGCTTATAAACTTCAGAATATATTCATATTTTGGCAGAAACGGCCTGTGATAAACATGCTGAATTTCGTAACGCCAACTTCCCGTGCATGAAGCAATGCGGAGTGAGACGTGACATCACTTTTTTTTTTTTTTTTAAATTGTAATTTACAAATCTGTGACGGGGCAGATCTTCTTGGGCTTCCCTCCTCAATAATTCCTATAGCAGTTCATAATCATTCGTCACCGGCCCAGGACTGCTATTTTGCTTTACGTTGCACCGAGACACATAGGTCTTATGGCGACGATGGGACAGGAAAGACTAGGAATGGGAAGGAACCGGTCGTGGCCTTAATTAAGGTACAATCCCAGCATTTGCCTGGTGTAAAAATGAGAAACCATCTTCAGTGCTGCCGACAGTGGGGCTCGAACCCACTATCTCCCGGAAGCGAGCTCACAGTTACGCACCCCTAAACGCACGGCCAACTCGCCCGGTCCAGACGGTACCAGCCAACACGTTTCCATATCTCGGCCCCTGATGGGTAGCCTGCTGGTGGTGAATTGTAAGTACAACTGGGGAATCATCCTCTGTATTGTATTTTATGTACCAGTGTTGTTTCGTATACTCTGTCCATAAAGGCAACTTCAGTACTTGGGCGAGTCTTCTAAATAAATAATACTTCCGAGTCGCACATGCGGACTTGGCCCTGTTTTATGGATGGATGCATGCTCTTCCTAACGCCTAATCTATGTCGAGTAATGTATTCACTGTTGCGTGTTCCTGTGGTGTGTGTTGGTGTGTTAGGGCAAATACGAAGTCACCGAGTCGGAGGAATTAATGAAACGCGATTAAAATCACACCAGCTACACCCCCCCCCCCCCCTCTCTCCCCGACTCTGAACCAAAGGCCACAAAACGGACATTTCAGCCAAGAAGGCAGACATTCTCTCTTAACATTAATTAGAAGGAAAATGTAAGAGGTCTGACCCTTGAAGAATGTAGGTATTAACTAAAGGAAAGAATAGCCCACGAAGGGCCTTGCAAACCTAATACCGTTAGAGAATAAGAATTGGCTAAGCGAGGTTAGATAGTGAACACGAATGTGAGGAGCCTGGCAAAAACTAGTAGAATCAATGGCGGACTCGTGGTCGCCAACTCACGCTGCCAAGTTGAGAACCCCTGGGTTTACTCCTTTGAATCACCTCGTACGATAGACAGGGGATACTGCGAATGCTTTCTACCCACCTCCGCCTAAAGGACGAGTAGGTAGGCTAAGTGTTGTTTTGATCGTAATATAATTTCTAATCATAGGAGAAATAAGACGAAGTCCGACATATTGAAGAATGAAGATACCAGTGAAATAAAGATAATGGCCATCAAAGTCGTGAAAGTAAATTACCGGGCATCATAAACCAAATATCGTCGGTTTAAGAAGGGAGGGGGTCAATAGGAAAGACGAAAGTTAGAAGCCCAACACTACAAAGTAGAAGCAAAGCCAAATCTCATACGGGGTCGTGTTGTCACCTCTGCACACTCCCAAGCTGAAAGCCTCTGAGGAGGCTAACCGAACACTTGGTTGAAATTACACGTATTACTGTATTACGGCTCTCGGTTTATAGGATCCTGAGTTTGCCAAATCTAGTTAATTCCTTTGGCTCGGCGACTGGGCTTATGTATTTGTCTCAACACACATGTCTTCATACACATACAACATACCGCACCACTACCAACCGTTTCAGAAACACGAAACACGCTATAGTGAATACATCCCTGCAGATAGGGTTGGCGTTAGAAAGGGTATCAGGATATAAAACATATGTGCGCAAACGTTCGTGCCCGCGATCCCACCGCGGTGTGGGGTTACGACATAAAATTAGTAAAACTGACCTCTAGTGTGGCAGTGGTATAATCTGTGTCGGATGGATAGTCTGGACAATAATAGCTGCCGGCGTTACGACAGTGATGGAACATTGTCCCGTACCCTTGGCTTCTGCACCTACTGTATGGTGAAAACCTTTAATAACGCAAGACACACTGCAATCCATCATATATTAGCTGAATCACTGCAGGATCCGATCACCACAATGTTTGGCCCCTTAAAACAGCAATCATTACAATGAAGCACTGCAAAAGTTGGCATTGCTACTCATGAAGAGGTACTCAGTCCTAACTGGGATTGCCTTATAAGGATGCACACATACACGGAAATCTTTACCGAGCGAGTTGGCCGTGCGGTTAGGAGCGCGCAGCTGTGAGCTTGCATTCGGGAGACAGTGGTTTCGAAGCCTACTTTAGGCATCCCGAAGATGGTTTTCCGTAGTTTCCCGTTTTCACACCAGGCAAATGCTGGGGCTGTACCTTAATTACGGCCATGGCCGCTTCCTTCCTACTCCTAGCCCTTTTCTATCCCATCGTCGCCATAAGACCTACCTGTATAAGTACGACGTAAAGCCAGTTGTTAAAAGAAAAAAAATAAGAAAAAAGAAAATCTTAGAACTGAAGCCGACCTCAATGTCGCAGTAAGTCCTACTCTTCCCAAACTAGCAGGTTCGAATCCGGCTCTTTACAGAAAAAATTCTAAAACCTCGGCGTGTCTAACAACGTTAAATAAATACCAGAGATATGTATTTGAGTTGATCTTTGTGATTGATGAACGAGGTTTTCTTGAAAATAATATTTCGATCTTCTGAACATATGGAGGAGCAATGATTTGAACTAAGCACAAGAAAACATGTTATAAGTAAAAATGTTATTGGCGTATGTTAAAAAATTCTCCCACAATATTTAACTGAAGCCGACCTCAATGGCGCAATTAGTCATACTCTTCCCAACTAGCAGGTTCGAATCCGGCTGTTAAAAAATTCTCCCACAATATTTAACATAAGCCAGTAACATTTTCTTAATCCAAAACTAAAAGGATGGAATGATGCACGCACCCCTGTTTCTGAAGAATAATTTTTACATTTCAGATGAGAAATATGTTTTAAAATGTATTATGATTTCAAGGTATAGTCTAATTTTTCTAACAGAGCAGCAGAAATTACTGAACTTGACACATAAGATGTGTAGATTAGTGGGACGTAGAAACAATAACATTCTTTCTTTCTTAACCTGTTTACCCTCCAGCGCAGGGTTGGTTTCTCCCTCGGACTCAGCGAGGGACCCCACTTCTAGCGCCTCAAGCGCAGTGTCCCGGAGCGTGAGACTTTGGGTCGGGGTGATAAAACTGGAAAGGAGGACCAGTACCTCGCCTGCTATGCTGAACAGGGGCCTTGTGGGGGGATGGGAAGATTGGAAGGGATAGACAAGGAAGAGGGAAGGAAGCGGCCGTGGCCGTAAGTTTAGGTACCATCCAGGCATTTGCCTGGGGGAGAAGTAGGAAACCACGGAATACCACTTCGAGGATGGCTGAGGTGGGAATCGAACCCTTCTCTACTCAATTGACCTCCGAGGCTGAGTGGCCCCGTTCCAGCCCTCGTGCCACTTTTCAAATTTTGTGGCAGAGCCGGGAATCGAACGCAGGCATCCGGGGGGTGGCAGCTAATCACACTAATCACTACACCACAGAGGTGGACAATATTATTATTGTTATTATTATTATACTTCATATATCATTTTTGGTAATAATCTTATCATCAGATATACCTAATTTAGTGATTGCCAATATACAGTCCACCTTTCTTGTAAATTAAATACATCTATAGATTGGTTAAATGTATTATCTGGTGTTTGTGCGAAGGTTTACTCTTTTATGCTGAATACTGTAAGGGAATGGGAGCCACCAGCTAACGTGTATTTCTGTGCCCATTTCAAATCACAGCTCTTACATGTGTGCTAAAATATTTTCCCCATTATTTTTGTTCTCGTTGTCGCCACAAGTACCGTATAAACACTGCCCGAAACACGTGGAGGTGGAGTAAATAACAGCGAGGGTAACAGGTGAAACATGCGCGCTAGCGCTTATGACCGTTAGTACACAAGGTCTGCAGTCACCGACTTCGGTAAGGAGCTGGGAGTATGGTCGCAGGCGGGCGGACGTTAATATGTGCTTGTGTTGTTGGTCGCATTCAGGACGGTCAAATAAGTCAGAGTGCCAATATCCAACGCGTGTTTTGTAATATGCGTACTGTGCTCGCGTATTCAAAATCTTTGGCCTATTATGGACAATGAATTGATCTAAGATTAGCGCCGTCCGTTACTAAAGTGATGTCCAAGTTGTCATTTAGACTTCCCGTGGAAAAATGAGTGGTAATTCTCCCACAATATTTAACATAAGACAGTAACATTTTGCATTTATACTAAATAATATAATCTTAACTTTAATAGTTGGTTGCGGAAAGAAATTATGCACCATCATCTTCACTTCATGGCATAAATTGGCACAATTTCATAGTGTCACTTCACACTTGATTGGGAGAGCATCGAAGGACTCTTCTACTTAGAGGTAAGGTCAGGCTATATTATATAATAATAGTTATCATCCAAATACGAGAAGTCCGCGCGACATACAATGGAACTGTTTAATGATATCGAAGATTTTTTTAAAAATTTGCTTTACGTCGCACCGACACAGATATGTCTTATGGTGACCTGGGATTGGAAATGGGAAGGAAGCGGCCGTGGGCTTAATTAAGGTACAGCCCCAGCATTTGCCTGGTGTGAAAATGGAAAACCACAGAAAACCATCTTCAGGGCTGCCGACAGTGGGGTTCGAACCCACTATCCCCCGCATGCAAGATCACAACTGCGTTCCCCCTTAACCGCACGGCCAACTCACCCGGTGAAATATTATTTACGCCGAGCGAGTTGGCTACGCGGTTTGTGACGTAGCTATGAACTTGTATTAGGGAGATAATGGTTTCGAGCTCCACAATCCGTACCCCTAAAGATGGTTTTCCGTGGTTACCCATGTTCACACGAGGCAAACGGTGGTTATTTGTCACTTACTTCAGGCCACTTCGCAGCCCCGTCCTAGCCCATCGTCGCACGGCGACGGTGCGACCCAAAAAATACTTGACTTTAGTTCAAAAACCACTTGAACAACTGGTGTTAAACAACTACAAATCACAGGGTTAGCAGGAAAAGGTAATTAGACTCCATGTTTGAAGAAAATCACTGGAAAATGGATTTCTATAACTGTGTGCTGTTAGTGAAAAATGTAAAAATCGCACATTTTTGCAGTATTACTCCCTGTATGAAACAAAACTTTCGGAATATTATAGGCCTACTATGCACAACAAGAGTTTTTCGATACAAGTAACGGATACATTTTACTTTCCCTGTCCTTTTAACATCGCAACACCGGTGTATACTAATAAAAAAAAAGAAGAACTTGAATTGGACCTACTTTCGACTTAAAATTAGAAGCAAACCAACCCCATGGTGCAAGAGCCCCGAAGGGCATTGGCCTACCAAGCGACCGCTGTTCAGCTCGAAGGCCTGCAGATTATGAGGTGCCGTGTGGTGAGCACGACGAATCTTACTCTTGGCTTTCTAGACCGGGGCCGTCATCTCACCGTTAGATAGCTCCTCAATTGTAATCACGTAGGCTGAATGGATCTCGAACCAGCCCCTCAGATCCAGGTAAAAATCCCTGACCTGGCTTGGAATCGAACCCGTGGCCTCCGGGTAAGAGGCAGGCACGGTACCCCTTTGACATAAATAAGTCTTATGGCTGCGGGTCATTCGAAAATTCTTCTTCTTTATCTCTTTACCCTCCAGGGTCGGTTTTTCCCTCGGACTCAGCGAGGGATCCCACCTCTGCCTCAAGGGCAGTGTCCTGGAGCTTCAGATTCTGGGTCGGGGGGGGGGGGGGCGGCGGCAACTGGGGAGAATGACCAGCACCTCGCCCAGGCGGCCTCACCTGCTATGCGGAAGAGGAGCCTTGCGGGGGGATGGGAAGAGGGAAGGAAGCGGCCGTGGCCTTAAGTTAGGTACCATCCCGGCATTCGCCTGGAAGAGAAGTGGGAAATCACGGAAAACCACTTCCAGGATGGCTGAGGTGGGAATCGAACCCACCTCTATTCAGTTGACCTCCCGAGGCTGAGTGGACCCCATTCCAGCCCTCGCGCCACTTTCCAAATTTCGTGGCAGAACCGGGAATCGAACCCGGGCCTCCGGGGGTGGCAGCTAATCACACTAACCCCTACACCACAGAGGCGGGTCATTCGAAAATTAGCTATACAAAATGTGTGACGCGATGTTACCTAGCGAGGTTTGACGAAGTATTGAGGATGGCCATGACTAAGATTTGCGACGTGAAGCCAAATGTATATATTAAAAAAAAAAAATCACCACCCAGAGTGAACTCGGCGACTCTATGAAATACGTCTCAGTTCCCACGATTCGTTTCAACATTAATCGTTATAACTAAACAATAGGAAACTAGCCCTAATCCATCTCATCCTAATAAAATTCTAATTAAATCTGGTCTAATAATTAAAAATATTATTGATAAAACAAATATCAATACCAAAACAATAAATCGATTAATAGTCAAATCACCATGCATATATTCATCTCTATAAAAATCACCAAAGCTGAAATAAACAATACAAACCCTATAAATAATAATGATATTCAATCAAATAAAAAATTCATGACAACTGAACTTCTATTCAAATTTAATACCTCTCATTCAACAAAAATTACTAAATCATATACAGTAAAATAAAACCATTCTTATAATAAGCAAAAATAAAAAACTCAAAAAACAAACTGACAATGACCATAAAATGGTTTAAAGTAGTAATCCACATCATTGATGTTTAGTTATTTTGGGTTCTGAGTTGGTTTACAAGACCAGTGTTTTTATTAAACTACTAAAACAATGGTAATAAGTATAATCTGAGTTATACTCAGTTTGTTTTTTGAGTTTTTTATTTTTGCTTATTATAAGAATGGTTTTAATTATAATGGGGTTTTATTTTACTTTTGGTGAACTTATTATTGTCTATAATTTTAATTTTTTTGATTATGAATTGTATTTTAGTATAATTTTCTGTTCGTTTCTATAATTCGTACTCATGGTAATGATTTTTTTTCAAACATTTAGAGTGTCAATTTGAGTTTCTTTTTTTAAAGTGCCTCGGGAAAGTGATTTTTTGTGCAAAACTCCCACAAGTGAGAGAAACCTCTGAGGGTGAACCCGGGGTATTAGGAAAGAGAAACCTAATCCCCGGGTCCACCGCCCAGAGATTTTTTCACTCTCTCGTTCACACTTCACATGCACACAGGCCAATGAAGAAGGTTATACAACGGCGATTTCCATGAAAGATACATGGCCGCAATATCCGACACGGAAATCTAGGGGATTCGAACCTCTTAAGTTCTGTCCCCTCAATCGTATAACCAACACCTAAACCACTCGGCCAAAGCGGCTAGGCGATAAGCGTTGCGAACATGCTTGTACTTAGGCAACCGGAGTCACTTCTTAGTAGCGCTACAAGAGGGCAGAGTATGCATTTGTTCTTATTGCAATCAATTGCAATTCTTGTTGCAGGATGAGGAAAGTAAACCTTGGAAAACTTGTTAATTCTTTAACAAATACGACTGCGAAATATCGTAATTGCCAACTAAATATTTTTCTACCTTTGACATAGTGATGGTTAATTGTGCGTAGGCTCATATTTATAGATCCCAAAAGTTGTCATGCTTGTAACATTATTTTCCTTTTGCACCACCTTTGAGGTGCACGCCTTGGCTCATCATTCAACACTTTACTCGGTACTTGGTTGGCATTTTGTGAATTTGACAGACCTAACAATGTTCATAATGTGTTCGATTCTTGTAAGTGTTTTGGAAGTATTAAATATTCCTTACACAGTTTTGGAAATGAGGTAGTTGGAATTGGATGGATAAGGCTTAAGAGATGATCGTTACAAGCATTTTTGATAGGACAAGGTAAGAGGCGGAGAAATAGACCACAGCAAACAGAGAGTTGTGAATAGCCCATTCCATAATCTTAAGAATGAACGCTGCTACGAGATAAAACAAAACGGTACTAGTCATCATTTTGGTGGTATATGAGTGGTTCTTATCTTTATATGATTCCGCATCTGTTGATGCTAAAATGGGGCTTGTTCGGTAACTCTTTCCCTGTCTAAACCAGTGTTGAAATTTTGTCGTGCGAAAGTGGAATTTGGGATTGTGATCAGGAGTGAAATCTGGCACCCAAATCAAATATGAACATAGTTGTTTAGTAAGGAAATCCTTTTGTATTATCCCTTTCACGTTACAACCGAAGATACTGATAGGTTATTGACTAGTTCTTGCATGACAGCGTCGATTTTGATATGTATGTTTTGTTATATGACGCATGTTTATACATTTATTTTGAATACGTAGTAATATGTTTAAATGATTAAAAACACATTTTGCTATAAAGTTGTACGAATTTTTTAGTTAACCTTATTGTTTGGTGAAATGAGTGTTTTTAAATAAAAAAGTGATTGTCGGTCATTTTTATATAAACTTCTTAGTATGTGTCTCTCTTTATTATATGATAAAATAATGAGCATGTAGGGTTAACTATAAGGTATAGGAATATTATTATACAGAACTGTACACAAAGAGTGATATATCTGAAAATATGTCCCGTTTTTTTTTTTTATCTCAGCACCTCAATTGAGATGTGTGTATGTTGTTAGTAATCAAGTGAATTCGCGAAAGTAGAATGCTGTTTAATCCTTAATGTCAGTTAGAATAGGAAATATACAGATAAAGATAGATTTATTGTTTCCCATTTTCACACTAGCCAAATAGCAGGACAGTGCTTCCTTCCCAGTCCTTGCTCTGTCCCAACGTGCGACGTTAAACCGTTAAGAAATGTTAATATAAAATCGAACGTGATAATTCCTATTCTCTATTCTGTTCTCGACGTTTGAAATGTTGTCATGATCACCATCTTCGAATTTACATACGGCATCTGTATCCCTTGCTTATTTTGGCAGTGAATGTTAGTTTATTGCAAATAGGAGATAGTGGGTTCGAATCTCAATGTCGGTAGCCCTGAAGATGACTTTCCGTGGTTTCCCCCTTTCACACCAGGCAAATTAAAGCCACGGTCGCTTCCTTCCCACTCCTATACCTATGTCGGCATGGGTATCGGTGCGACGCAAAACAAATTGCAAAAATGTTGGTTTAATTCTTAAGATCTAACTTCCAAGCAAAGCAGTATGGTAGACATTAAGTTTAAGGATCATGGATAATTTATAACCCTGCATTCCTTCCTCATTGTAGAAATTCATTAAATTTTATAAGCTGTTTCCATTTTTCTTTTGATTTGCAGACTTTGTAGCAGCACAACCTGAATTACTAACATTATTTGTTTTGTTGTTAATATAAGTACAAATGATAGGGTTATTCATAATTGGAATACTGAGTGGAATTACATGCATTAACATTGCATATTATTTAATTGGAAGTTAGTTGAATATGGAACTCCCTTTTTGTCTTGTGCTTTCAAACTAAATAATTGTCCGTACGTCGTACAATTTTAAGGATTAGTTATTTTAACATGCCCACATCAGTATTAACTTTGTTTATTGAGTACTCATCCCGAATGCTAGTTGGATCCTTAACTCAGCTATCATAAATGACCACCGGGCGAGTTGGCCGTGCGCGTAGAGGCATCCGGGAGATAGTAGGTTCGAATCCCACTATCGCCAGCCCTGAAGATGGTTTTCCGTGGTTTCCCATTTTCACACCAGGCAAATGCTGGGGCTGTACCTTAATTAAGGCCACGGCCGCTTCCTTCCAACTCCTAGGCCTTTCCTATTCCATCGTCGCCATAAGACCTATCTGTGTCGGTGCGACGTAAAGCCCCCTAGCAAAAAAAAAAAAAAAAAAAAAAATCATAAATGACCTAAGCGCCCGCGGGAAATGAGATGAGTGAGAGTCCAGGTGCTTTCTTCACCAAGACAGAAGTTGCTATTACAGATCAGTCTACCTAGATCACCAACCGACCCTATGAGTGACGTGTTCACTCCATTCATAACAGGGACTGGATATATAAGGAATGACATTACTAGCATGCATCGGTCATATGCCGGCCACTGTCATATTGTCAAAGCCAAGGATGAGATTGAGACAAATTAATCAAAGTAATACATTTGTTGTAGCCCACTATGTTTACATGAACTCAACATATCGTACAAATCCACTGAACATAATTGAAATGAAAATGAAATGAGGGTGGGGGTGGGGGTTCAGTAAGATTTTCCCGTAAGAAGCGCAGAACCAGGAAAGGCCGCGGTACTCCTTGGGATCAGAAGATCGTGGAGATAAGCAATACACTGAGACTTCTAGAAGGAGACACCGGAATCAAGTTGTTTATTGTCGCGTCCTTTATTTTAAAACACACTTTCTCTTGCTTGGATTCAATTCCCAGTTGTGTTACGAATTTAAGACTGAAACGGGGGCGCTCCATTTAAAGTACTTAGGAGGAAACAAGTGGGTTCAAATCCCCTTCTTGAACATGTTTTTCGTGGGTTTCTTTTCAAATCCGGACGTAGGGGCCTATATCAATATGTAGCCTTCAGCCGTTGTCTTCCTAGTCCTAGGTCCAGTCAAATACTAAGAACAAGAAATAGATAATCAAACCAATCCTGAAACAATTCCCGGCTCAGATACGCATTGCAGACTGGAACGAGTTCAGGAAATATCCGCAATTTTCAGTCATAATTTTCGAAGTGTTGTACATACTACCGGATCTACAGTTTTCCGGTGTGATTGCGAAAAAAAAAACCCTCTTTCCATCATAGGTATTCGCATGTAGGTCATGGAAATGTGTAGCCTCTCCTCCCACGCAATTAACTACTTGTGCAGCGATTAGGGATTGCAAAGAAAATGTCACAAGTCTTATCTGTCAGGACTCATGTATTTGAAGTGATCGTACTCTATAGTTGAGTAGAAAGTTGTATCAGACTTCACATGCGCTAATTTCGTGCAGCTGTTAGGCAAGCATCCTACGGGAAGGGACATCAGTAACTGAACGTGTCTTCCAGTGGACATCATGGAACCTCCTTGAGGAAATTCCTGGGATAAAATCTCTCCAAGGACATTGAGACTCTCTTAGTAACAGTTTGAGGTATTAAATCGGCAAGTCTAAAAATTGATATAGGCCTAATTAAAGTTGACAAAGTATTAATTATATTTGAAAGAAAGCTTGCTTTGGCAGGTGTAACGCTCATCTTTATTATTATTATTTATTTTTAACCTTAGATCACGAGATCATACAGCAAGCCTGAAAATTACTATGGTAAGTTCTTTATGCCATTTCTTTAATATAAATGTCCAAGTTTGGCGGTTTCGATTCTGGCTCAGTCGGGGCGGGGGTTAAGGTGCTGAGATACGTCAGCCCAGTGTCTGTAGATTTACCGGCATGTAAAAGAACTCCTGTGGGACAAACTCCCGGCATCTCGATGTCTCCGAAAACCGTAAAAGTAGTATGTGGGACGTAACATCAAAAACATTATTAATTAAATATCCAAGTTAGTTTCGTTCAAAAATGTTTTTATGATGTATACAAGGAAATTGTTGGTCGGCAGAAAAGAAGTAACACTACAAGAAAACTGTTGATGGGCAAGCGAGTTCATCAGGTTGGCCTGTTGCACCCGATATTGTTGTCGAAGCTACAAAAATATACGGTTCAGGTCTTGTTGTCTGTCTTGCCTGTCACATATACAGAGGGGTGTTCAACAACACTGATGCTGTAGAGAAGGCTCCTGAAAATTCCATGATTTAGGCGCATTCTAGTAATAGAGCTGATGACGTGAATTTGAGAGTACCATCTGGAGTACCATGGGTGTCGTGGACAGGCCTCCTGGAATGTTAAGGTATTAGCCTCACTTAAGAATTATTCGTGAGTCTAAGACACTGAACGCAGGTTGAACCTTAAAGCTTGAAATTGTCGTCGCGAAACGGAAACGAAAAATAATTAATGCAGTAAAGGGTTAAAATATGAACCCTGACACCATAATTGGCATTTTCGCACGATCCCGTAGAAGACTTGACCTAATTTTGTAATCTTCGGTTCGTATCTTTACATTTGTTCCATATTTAGATTTCTGCTGCGTAATGTGAGAATTTGATAAATAAACAAATACATTTTATTGGTCTGATATTTTTGCGGAAATCTGAATTGTTTACACGTTTCAGATACATTTTAAGGCGAATGACGGAAACCAGTTGATTCGTGCCTGTCTGTCAATTTTATAATAATGCAAGCCCAAATTGAAGTTTAGTGTGGATTTTGTTTCAAAATCCGAATACTACGTTGGAAAAAACCACCTCATATCGTTATTTATTTAAAATACAATGTACAGCTTCTATTATGTACAAAATTTCGATAGGATGAATTTTCTAAAATTTCTCGAGCAAGAGAACTTAAGGTACGTGTGAATTTGTATATGACAGTGTTGTAAGGTTAAGCTAGTAGTAAGCTCAACCTTTAGTACTGCAAGCCGTTGTGTTAAGCACTGGAAACACCTGTGGCCATTGCCACCGGGTTATTTCCCACTTGCAATGCATCTGTTAATAATAAAAATAAAGAGTAGAGTTGAACCAAATGAACCCCGCCTGACGAGGGAGTGTCCTTCTGCTGCCAGGAAGCGAAAAATAAAAGTTTGTGTAAATATATCTTATATATAGAAAAGACTTTTTCAAGAAAAATATCGTGTACCGGAATTTTTAATAAATAATTTATTTTCGTCTCTGTGGGTAACGATGGGTAGATTGCGTACAGTTAATTGGAAACAAAACCATAGCAATACAATTTCGCCTTTGCATATTAGAAATATCGTGTCATTGCAAAAATCATGTGTGGAAGATTCCGTTGTAGCAGAGTGACGCTCATCTATGCTCGAGTTTGGTTGTTACGTCATCACACTTCCATCAGTTGAATACAGACGGCTGACCCGTCTGGTGGTCATGTAGGCAACGTTGTGTTCTGTTATTTGACTTGAAGAAACGAGACATAAGTAAGCCTACTCCACTGTTGTAACAGATACAAGTAAGATATTTCATAGTACATAATGTTACTAGGATTTTGTTGTACGGAAATTGGTTAGTATTTTTGTAAATAGTTCAAGAAATTGTTTCATGAAACAGTAGAATAGAAAGGCTGTGTTGGTTGTACGGAAGAATTTGTTTAGAAATCATTATTCATGCTGACAATTACGTATTCATAGTTATTAATTTGTTATCGATCCTAGCAGGATGAGGGAATGGCATTTAATGGGGTGGCCACTGGTTGAAATTAACCCAAGAACGACCGTTCGTGGAGTGAAATATTGTCAATGTAGTGTTATTATTTATCAAGAAACAATGAGCACGTGAATTTTGGGCGTTGCTGGTGTGAAATCTATGTCGGAATAATGGAAATTGGTAAACTGGCGATGGAACAATCGAGATAATATTGAGTGAGTTTGGTATTGGTAGCGTAGTTGCGATCCAAACTTGCTACACAACTTCTTTCGAATGTTTTATCAACATTTTCGAAGGGTTGGGCGAATAGTAATGTAGGAATAACTGTATTTGGAGAGAAGTCCGAACTGATTGTACTCGGAAAGTTTGAATAGGACTTCTTGTTAGGAAAAGTGCGTCCTAAAACTAAAATCTTGAGCATCAAATATGAGTTTCCGATTCGTATCGACATTAATGACCCATAAGTGAAGCATGTGCAGAACACTATATAGGCCTACGTAGGTAAACGGTGCCTATGAATGGGGGGGGAATTTGAAGAGGAAAGCTATGAGACAGTGAGGATTGTTTATTACACGAGAACCTTGGTTTTCGAAACTCACTGTTAATTGATATTGGCTCTAGGCAACATGGAGAGAAACACAGTGAGTATAAGAATTATTAGAACATTACATAGTTGTACTGAAAGGGCAATATATCTCCGTGACATATCCGTAACTTTAGGTATCATACAGGGTTATTCAGCGAAGGTGTCCACTTCAAATAACTCATGAACCGTTAAAGATAGTCCTATTCTGTTTTCACTTTCAGTAATGTTACAAAGGGGCTCATAATAAGACTACTTTTAAAGGGTGCAATATCTTCTTATATAAGGATACCAACAACTTACTTTTTTGTTTTAAGTGGAACTCCGCTGTTTCTTACACGTAGCTTTAAACTTAAAAATATTATGAATTCAAGACCGTAATTATTTTGAAAGTCGAACCAGTAGGCCTACTTCTCGAGAAGTAATGTATTCAAACGTGCTTCATTTACCAGCGAGTTTTGTCCTGTTCTCTTCGCGCCACTACATACGGAACATGAGCTAGTCTTTGGCATACAGAATTCCTTCACCTAGAAATTTGCTCTGTGTCCACACACACACGGTGATAGAATTGCATGATTTAACACCTTTCGTATTGTCGTGCGTCAACAGGTAAAGAAGGTGCAACGGCTTCTATGGGACATATTATCTGGACGTGGTATTAAACCACACATGATCGAACGAGCGAGCTGCGCGGCACGAGCAACTGATAGTTTGTGGTTGGGGGACACCCCTGAAGATGATTTTCTATGGCTTGCCATTTTCACACTAGAAAAACGCTGGGTTTGTTCTTTAAGACCAAGGGCGCTGTCTTCCCAGTCCTAGCGATTTCCTATCCAATCTTCGCCGAAAACCGACCGGAATTAGTGCGAACATTACAAAAACAGATTAATAGGATAAACAAAAATATCAAGGATAATTTTCATTGCACTCAATGTTTGGTAGAAATGGTGGTAGTGGAAGTATTATTTTAAGAAGTACAAGTACCGGTAAAACAAATGGACAATCGCTCCTTAACACTAATGGGAAGGGAAAAAAAGGAAAATTTTCGATCCTTCGAAGAATGAACAAAAGGAAGAGAACGGCCGTGAAAATGACTCCCTAAGCTCCTCAAACCCAATACAGTTGCTAATTTCGAATCATTCTGAAGTTGAAAGTTGTGTTTTATTCTTTCCCTCACCGCTCCTTAATCACCTTTTCCATCTAAAAGTGAATTCCCAATTACATTGCAACACGCAGATGAAATTGTCATTGGTCGATTATTTTGATAGGACGATCATTTATACTCTGTTCTAATTGATTCCTTTTACAGTATGCCATATGCCAGACTCCACCCAGTTGGGAAGAAATGTTTTCAAATGAGTTGTATGCAGCTCCGGCATCTGCTTTGGCTGGACTGAAGGCGTAGGTGCACAGTTTTCTTCACACGCATCCTGTAAGGTAAGTGTGCAGACACTGTAATATCTCGAACGTAGTGTATTGATCAGTGACAAATTCTAGCAGGGTAATTGATTTCATAACTATAAGATACCTTTTTAAAACACGACTTCGAGATGATCGACAATACTTGCGTACTTTATTTAGCGGGCGTGTTCGGCTCGCCTGGTACAGAACTTTCTATTTGACTCCCGTGGGCGACTTGCCCGTCTGGATGTGAAACCTGGTTCGGCACATAGCCTACTCCTGTCGAAAACACCAAGGGATCTGCTGAAGGCTTTACTTCACCATTCGACGACCGAATCGCCATGAACAGCATCGTATGCAGTTTCTCCATTTGAAGATGGTGGAGAGGTTTAAAGCTGAATCGAGACTTTTAACACCTCACCGGCCAACATTCTAATGCTGAAATGTTTCCATCTGCGGGACTTGAACCGCCTAACGTTGGTGGACTAATCGAATACTGAGTTTGATTAAATATCTGTCATACATGTGATTTATTTTATCGCACAATGCTAAGCGTTTTTATATTGGTATTTAATTGAATAGCCCTTCGCGAAAAAGCTTTAATTTAGCGGGCTTGTTTAGAATATTAAAATTCATAAAATAATGTTTCGAGTTTAATGGGAAAAGAGAGCGGTTAGTTCTCCGTTCCTAAAATGACATGCTTCAGACATGATCTTTGCGGGAATGTCAAATATAAACATGGAACTACCTCAAGTAGGGGGTCCTGTTAAACTTCCAGTGCCGTGCGGTGAACACATTCGTTACCCGAGCTACAAACACTTAAGAAGAAACAAGCAATCGCACCCTCACCACTCTCTAAAACCAACATTATTATTTTATAAACTCGCTCTACACATAAGTGGAAATATAACAAGCAAACAGACCAGACACATGAATAAATATTTTTTTGCTAGTGGCGTTACGTTGCCCCGATGCAGATAGGTCTTGCGGCGACGATGGGATAGGAAAGGCCTAGGAGTGGGAAGGAAGCGGCCGTGGCCTTAATGCACAGCCTGGTGTGAAAATGGGAAACCACGGGCAATGTAGGTATTAAAGAACTTAAAAAATTGACTTACTTGAATAAGAATATTTTCAACAACATACTCGCACATATTGCGAAATTGATATTTACGGCAGTGACGGCACCATCATAACTTAAGCTGATTTTTAAACAGTGTACTTACAGTTTCACCCGCTGAAGCTTCATAATAGTACAGTCATTGTTTTCACAGAAATGTACTGGTATTAACTTGTTATTTTTTACTTAGAAAGTGCAGCCTAAACTTCATGAGCAAAAAATTTAGGAGGTATTTTTCCGTCACCCAAGTTTTACAGTTTCAGTCGCTTACTGAACTTAGGTAGGCGTACAGGGAGAACATGCCTCACGACGTATGCCACAAAACTGGTGAAAACTATACCTATAATTCAATAGGAACGCTACAAAAATTCACAATGTACCATCATTACAGGCAAACCCACTCGTACACAGCAAATGAACACAACATTCTTGTACTTCGTGCTTGGCAACTAAATATTTTTCCGCGTGCATCGAAAAACATACTCTACACGTGCCATCAATGAATCGCTCCCAAAAACTTCATCCATACCGAAATCCAAAAATAAACATTTTATTACAATTGATTTTATAAAATGGTTATTTTTATTAGCAAGACCAAGTACAAGTAGGTAGCTTTACTGTTTTTTCTTCTAGCCTCTGGTGTGTGGCCCTGAACACTTTAAGTGTTAACTATTAGAACTAACACGTATAGTTGGGGACAAAACATAACGACCTCGCCTCACACCACTACCCTCCAGCGGCAACCTGGTGCCTATTAGGGGCTAATAGGATTTAGTACGTCTGCCGTAGTCAGTGGTTGCCGGACAATTGCGGTCACGGACATTTGCGGTCGCTGAGATAAACTTGTGCCCACTCACAGAAATTCCCTAGTTGTCGCAGGACATTTGCGGTCACTGCAGCTCAGTCTCGGCGTATCCCCGCTAACCTACCTGAGCACCTGCTCGCTCCTTGCAGATCAACATTCTTTTCTCGCGGGCATTATTTACCGATTGATACCTTCAGCCACAAACACCATTCTATACCGAAACTTCCTGGTGTGATTACTGTATTTACTATTGTGTGCTGTAATGGAGTTGACAGTTACTAGTCAGGAAAATCTTTGTGCACTTTACAAACGTTGTATGTACAGAAAATATAGGGAGAGTCAACCTGTTAACGTCACCTGAGTGTGTCTGAAGGAGAAGAACAAGTGTAAAGGAGGGCTGAGGACAAGAGGCGCGAAGAAATGATTCATACCGTCGTTCATCAGCGTGGACCACCTGAAGAAGCGGCCTTCACAGTGAAAAAGCAAGTTCAAGATGGAAATAAGAGAGCAAGAGAAGTGACTCCACTATCACAGATTTACGTGCAGAAGTTGCGTGATCTGCATAACAGGGGCTACGACTTTGTCACTGACATGCCAGCTCAAGAAACCTTAAAAAGAACGATGTGTCGGCAACGAAATCATGTACGCGGACTTCAGGTAGAGCCAAAAACAAGTGCTCGGATAATTATTCTTAATGAAGAGACGTTAAGGATGAATAATGGCAGACCGTTTCGTTCAGCTGACGACGGCATAGGCTAAAGAATTATGATTTTTAGTGCCGAAAAAGGTAGAGAAAGTCTTAGACATTATGCGCTTTTTTTTTTTTTTTTTTTTTTTATACGTTCGAGAGTTGCAGCAAACAGTTCGCCCAGATATATACCATTCACGCAGACCTTGGAGGCCGGAGTGATGAAAGCAACGTTTATCCAGTCGTCTTTGCGTTCCTGCCAAACAAAAAGAAAGAAACTTATATTCGTTTATTTCACCTTATCTTGGAAGCGGTTCCATCAATGGAATCCTAAGAAAATCACTAATGGCTTCGAAGCAGCTACGATATCAGCCCTACGAGAATTATTTCCGTCAGCAGAGTTAAGTGGCTGTTTCTTTCATATGAAGCAATGTCTGTGCGGAAAAGTACAGGAACTTGGCCTGACGAGCGAATACAAGGAGAACGAAGATATACGTCTGCACATCCGAATGTGCGCTGCTCTGGCATTTTTGAAGCCAAATGACGTCAGTGAGGGATGGCTGGTCATACATTCTCATGCTCCTTCTACAGAAAAACTTAACTGGATTCTTCGACAAATCTGTACATGTATGGCTTGAAAACAGCGAGATACCAATCACTGTGTGGATCTGTTACAAAAAAGCGATATCGAACAACAAATGCTGTAGAGGGATGGCATCACAAGATCAACTCTTTAGTTGGAAATCCACATCCTCGGTTGGACGATTTGGTGGTTTGTTTAAAGAAGGAAGCAGAAGCGACGAACTGCATGTACCTGAAACTGGAGCTCCATCTTGAAGGTAAGAGGAGAAAGACGAAACATGTGAAGAAAGACGGCAGGATTGAAAGAATTCCTAAGAAATATGAAGAAACTAGCGACAGCAGGTCCTGCTTAAAGGTAGAAAATCTTGCACAGAAAATCTTGCGTAATCTTCTTGCTGCTTTAGGTACTCCTAATGTAAATAGGTACAGTATGTACAAAGGAACAAAATTATAACGACGCTTACCTAAAGCCGACAAAAATAATTTACGAAGCCTAGTTACAGCTGATTTTAAACACGCGAAAATGATTGTATTAAAATCATTTTGCCAGTCCAAAGCCCGGATAAAGTATGATACTAATCAGCATTTTAAAACATATAATTTACTGTCGTCCAAATTATTGTATGTACTCGAGTTTGGAGGTTTTGACCCCCTGCGGGTAGGGGACACAGACGAAGAATACATCCACGGAACCCCCTGACTGTCGTAAGAGGTGACTAAAAGGGTCCCGGGGGCTCACGACTTGGAAGCGTGGATTGGCAGGATCGAACTCGCCAAGCTGAGGCCAGAAGACCAGCGCCTCAACTGAGCCACTGAGTCCGGCATTTCTAATTCTTTCCCATCCCATTTTCTCCGAAAAATATGTTAAAGTGACGTTAGACTACCATAATTAATTAATTAAATAAATAAAATAAATTTGAATTAATTAACGAAGGATTAACTTTTGTTTTTTCTAAAAATGAAGGACTGGTGCAGAATAAAACAGTGTCTCTTGTACCCTGGCCGACCTTTAATTATTCCACCATAAATAAATATGAAACTTATTTTTTGAATTAGCCTCTGATGTTTGTATATAAAATACACTTTGTGCTGTTTAAATATCAATTATGCCAGCTTGTATATCTGCGAGAATGTTTATATCGTAGTAGCCACGAGACCTTTTCGCGGTGTTGGTGATTACTGTTTTTGTGAGAAAGTAAAACGGTGTCACCATCCTCCCTTAAAACTAACCAGAAAAGAAAGTCGAATAGATCCGACACTCTTTTAGGGAAAAAGAAGGGAAAAGCCACGAAGCACGTGAAAATGTAAGACTGTCTGGGCTTGGCAAATATCGTACCGTTCGAGTCGGAAGAGAACAAGAGTTGACCAAGAGAGGACGGATAGGAAATAGAATAGAGTATACTTTTTATCATCTAAAGAACTCGATGTTACCAAAAACATGACATGGCTTGTTCTCCTTCAGACACACCCAGGTGACGATTTCATGTTGACTTTCCCTATAGGCCTACTTTATGTACATATAACCATTTGCCTTATTAGTAACTGTCAAATACATTACAGCTTACAACAGTAAATAATTACACCAGGAAGTTTCGATATAGAATTGTGTTTGTGTCTGAAGGTATCAGTCTCTAAATAATGCCCGCGAAAGAAAAATGTTGATCTGCAAGGAGCGAGCAGGAGATCAGGCAGGTTAGCGGGGATATCCCGAGATTAAACTAATGAGACCCACCCCCTGCTGCAGTGACCGCAAATGTCCTGTGACAATTGGGGAATTTCTGTGACTGGGGACAAATTTATCTCATTGACCGCAAATGTCCGTGATTTTGTGATGACCGCAATTGTCCGTGACCGCAAATGTCCGGACACCGTCAGAGTTGACAAATCGTCTACCTCATTAGCACCAAACGAGCCAGAGCAGGAATAAAACCTATTTATGGAACCTATTTGTCATTTCGATGTAAACTGAATTATTATTATTATTATTATTATTATTGCTCGGGAATTTAGACATGAAAAAAATGTTAATATTGTATTATGCGATATAAAGTAGGTTATGAGGTAACGATGGGCGACCCATTAATACTAAAACGCAAACTTAAACGACCCATAAACTGGACTAGTTCAGTGATAGTGCGACGGGGTAGTAACCCGAAGTCGGGAGGTGCCGTGGGTTCAAATCCCACCGGCTGTTCTTAAAATAATTTCTGTAGTTTTCCATTTCACGTAAATGCTAGAACATTATAAGGCTGAAATAGCCACATGAATAATAATAATAATAATAAAAAAATGAAATATCGTATGGCTTTTAGTGTCGGGATATCCCAGGACGGGTTCGAGTCGCCAGGTGCAGGTCTTTCTATTTGAAGCCTGTAGGCAACCTGCGCGTCGTGATGAGGATGAAATGACGATGAAGACAACACATACACCCAGCTCCCGTGCCATGGGAATTAACCAATTGAGGTTAAACCCGGGACCCTCTGAACCGAAGGCTAGTATGCTGACCGTTCAGCCAACGAGTCGGAAATAATAATAATAATAAATAATTTCCTGCTGTTTTCATATAATTGTTAACAGAATGAATGTTCAAATTACCTAATTTTATCCCACCAACAGGCTGCACAGTTTGTAATGTAAATATTTTTAAAAGTGAAAATAATATTCTATTCATACTGAATGAAGAGACAACTGAATTATTAAATATTCATAATTGCTATAATTATTGGCTCCTCCGTGGCCCAGACGGTAGCCTCTGACAGTTAAGGGAAATCAATACCATTTAAGGCGTTAACTCCCACTTTAGTGTGTTTTGCAAACCATAAAAAGTTTCAAATAGGTTGGATTATTATTTATTTTATTTTTACTATCCATAAATATTTGCCGGCCCCGTGGTATAGGGGTAGCGTGCCTGCCTCTCACCCGGAGGCCCCGGGTTCAATTCCCGACCAGGACAGGGATTTTTACCTGGACCCGAGGGCTGGTGCGAGGTCCATTCAGCCTACGTGATTAGAATTAAGGAGCTAACTGACGGTGAGATAGCGGCCCCGTTCTAGAAAGCCAAGAATAACGGCCGAGAGGATTTGTCATGCTGACCAGACGACACCTCATAATATGCAGGCCTTCAGGCTGAGCAGCGGTCGCTCGGTAGGCCAATGCCCTTCAAGGGCTGTAGTGCCATGGGGAGGGGGGTCCATAAATACTTGTAAAATGGAAAAATACATTTAATTTGACGTATGGATCCCCAGAAAAGCTAGTTATTATTATTATTATTATTAATAATAACAAACACATTGCAGTTGGCAACAGGTGGCAGTGGTCACTTATATTAGTGTGATAATAAAGTAAAGTTCAAATATAATTACCCAACTACTACTACTACAACAAGCAATTCCAAACAAAGAAATATTACAAGAAATACTACTAGTTTAACATTTTAAATCCAGTATCATCATATACCGGTACATAAAGATTAACCATTAATCCATTATATTTCTTCTGATTAAAATTTTACCTTAATCTTCGTCGTCGTCGTCGTCGTCATCTTCCTCTTCAGAACCAGAAGAATCTATTAGTTGTATACAAATCTTCTCATTGTCAAAAATGGACTGAATGTTCTTGTAGCTATTTTGTCCACGTGGCTGATGTAATTTCTCCACTTTTCAGGTGTCACGAGCATACAGGCTTCCTTCAGTGATTGAATAATTTCTTAGATTTTGTGACGTGGTCTTTTTATCTCCGCCCACACCTTCTCAATGGGACTGAAATGCAGTGGTATGTGCAAGACTGTGTCCATAACTGGCTTACAATTGGTCTACAACATACTTCTTTTTTCTTTCTCCAATAGGCGTGTTCTCCATAATAATTTCGAGGAGTACTTGTATAACACGAACAGGATGAGGAACAGGAATAGTTTTAGCGATCATATATTGAAGGATTCGATTTTTTTCCCAGGATTGATTGGGTTTAGGGTTAAATACACGGCCGTGGTAGGAGGCATTATCCACAACTATTACAGATGGTCCTTCTAAGCGTCATAGTATCTCCTCTTTACCGTAGTAATACAGATTCCTGCCTCTTCCGATGCTAAATTATTTAAATTTTTACCAGTTATAACACCGCCATTCCCTAAAACACCTCTAAGAAATGTTTAATGTTCCTCACCAAATCACTGTTTGTTTTCGTAATTTAACACCTCTGCCAATCACACTTTTGTCACTTTTAGTTGGAGTTCTTGGTGAAGAAGAGGAAGAAGGTCCAGACAGCTGATTTAATTCTGCTTCGTTACACCGTGATTCTTCATTTACCCACGGCCAGAAGAATACAGACATATTACTGCTGTTGCGCTAAACTGGTAAGTTATAAATATAGCAAATATCAGTTATTTCATATCTTACTATTAATAATGCTCACTAGGTCACTGCACTGCACTCGGCATGAAGAAGAAAGAGTCAAGACTGAAGAGAGTGGTTTGGCAACCTCTCCATAGCAAGCAAGGATCACATGGAGCTCATTATCTGAGCAGGGTGCAGGGTGGGATTTACAGCTGGCTTCCAGCAAATACAGTAGAGATCTCTACTGTATTTGCTTCCAGGTCGCTTCCAAGATCTGAGGTCGTCATGTTTTGTCCTCAACTATACCCAAAGCTAGCTGCTATATCGCCGTAAGACGCTGTGAATCTCGAGCGAGGCCAACAGCCATTACACTGCCTCCCCAAGAGAAGGTGGCTTGCAAGTGCAAACATCAAGCAAGAGATTTGAATTTCGCGCTGCCAAAGAAACCATGCTCGCTGGAGAGACCTGGAGTGCTGTAGAGCGAACGGGTTATCGAGACCGCTGTACTTGGCCTTGACTTGGCTGTTCGCAGTTTGTTTTAACTTGATAACGGAACGTTCTAAGGAATAAGACAATGTAAATACAAAATCATTTGCGCCAGCAACGCTGGGGTAGCTGGGATTCAGTGCATGTCACTGTAAAACTTCATCGATCTTCGAGACAAGGGCCACATTCAAATGCATTGTTTGGAATGGCCTACCGTGCAGAAACGTAAATTTAAACGTACTATTTTTAAATAAAGGCCTTATTTAAGATTATTTTTGAAAAAGTTAATAGTTTTTAGTAAGAAACTTGTTTGGTTTAATCGACCTGGGGTAGCGTCAACCTTTACTCCTAAGGCTGGAACTGTTCAAGAATGGAGGACGTCAGCGGCAGTGACTAGAACTCGAACAGGGGTATTCATAGGAAGTACAGTACTACAGGAACGCATGCCGCTGCGTAGCATTCGTTTAAATAGGTCAGATAACGTCACCCATTTCAAAATCAATCAAATCAAAATCTCTTTATTTGCACATGAGGTGTCTACCTCGGTGGCAAATGGTACACTAAAATACATTATTGTCAAGCACTAAATATTAAATTAACAAGAGAAGAAAATTTTCCTATAATACAATATTATACAATTTACGCTAACAATTTTTTCTATTAAACACACAGCTCATCCTTAATAAATTTATATTGTTTACAAAATTCTACTTATAATATCTCCTGTACTACTTACAAATATAGTCAACTGATATACAGTATTTGGAATTACTTCAAATGATACTGTACGATTGGTATAAGATTAAAATTTACATTGCATTTATTTACTTTTTTTTTTTCTTTACCCATTCTGGAACCTAAGTAGCATAACGACCTGCTGCGTCTTAACCAGAGCCCCTTTTGCCACCACTTTTCAGAGTTCCTGAAGGGCCTTCACAGCAGGGGCGATTTCTCCGGGCATGCTACGCTTGCTGCGCAAGCGCAATATTTTTCTAAAGCAGGCGAGTTAAAAAATGCAATATGTACAGTACCGTATCTGTAATAGATCTGCAATTTACAAATCGCATGTTGCATATATCTTGGCGAGTCCAGCGAAGCTTGCTCGTGTCTTAGGAGCTTCAGCGGAGCTGTCGACACAGCGGGAAATGTATGCGCGCGCAGGTTTCTTTTCTCCAAGACCGATTGCAAGTTGTCACGTTTGTAATGTATAGTTGGAAGCTTTGGTCTGAGAGCTACAGATCTAGTGTGTTGTGTCAGTGAGTAGTGTACTGTAAGTTCCTGATCATCTATTCTGAATGATTTGACGTGCTGCAATGGGTTCCGAATCGTGCATTATTGACAGCTTGTTATCAAATCTATTTTCTCGGAGGACTATCCAAGAGAAAACAGATCCTGTCCGGCGCTGCCAGATTTAAAGATACAGCACAGGGAGAAAGATAGAGAATATGTACGTTCGTTCTCTGTATCTCAATATAATAATATGCACTGGTTGACAGGGTCCAAGAATATGAATAGACTGTTTTGCTGGCCGTGTTTACTATTTTCTGCTGATAACGGTGTATGGTGTAAAAGTGGCTTTGACGATTTGAACACCTTGACAGACATGAGAAATCTGCAAACGATATAAAGTGTTTCTTGCAGTTAAATAGCTTTGGGCGTACAAGGATCGACCACCAGCTGGATGAACAGAAACGCATCAGCGACCAATTTCATAATGAACAGGCAAAGAAAAATTGTGACATACTTAAACGACTGATCGATGCAGTGTGTTTTTTAGCAAAACAGGAACTACTATTTCGCGGACATGATGAGTCTACATCTTCCGTAAACAGAGGGAATTACATCGAACTACAAATTACAAGTGAATATGATCCTCTTCTGGCAGCTCATCTGAAAGACTCCACCATTTTTAGAGGGACGTCGCCTGCAATCCAAAATATTTTAATAGCAGAAATAAGTTCAGTAATTGTGAGAAGAATAAAGGAGGAGCTTAAACAAGCAACTTTTGTGGCAATAATGTTGGACGAAATGTCCGATATTATTAATAAGTCACAACTCTCTACTTTACTCCGTTTTGTAGATGAAAGTGGTGAAATTCAAGAGAGGTTTCTTGGTTTTGCTGACGTTAGTAAAGATCGCACTGCTGGAGCCCTCTTTAATAATGTTCGTGCTATTTTAAAAGAGTTCAGTTGTGAGGAAAAGATTGTGGCTCAAACATATGACGGTGCTGCTGTCTTAGCCGGTCATGTGAATGGGCTTAATAAACTACTTCAAGACCAGTATCAATATGCGACATTTGTGCATTGTTATAGCCACCTACTGAATTTAACACTACAGCAGTCTGCTTCAAAAATGAAAGAATGTACAATTTTCTTCCAAACTATGTCAGGACTTGCTGTTTTTTTTTTTTTTTTCAAAGTCTACAAAGAGAACAACTGCTCTTCGAGATTTTGTTCAGAAGTTGCCAAGAGTAGCACCAACGAGATGGAATTTTGCTTCACGTCTTATTACTACTATGAAGGAATATTATGATACGCTGGTGACAACTGGGATGAAGACACTACATTGAAAGCACAAGGATTTTTGTTCTTCTTACATCAGTTCAATACTAGATTGCTGGCAGTGTTCTCCAAGATTTTTTCATTCTCCAATACAGTGTTCAATATTTTACAAACAAAAAGTCTGGATATTCAGTACTGTGGCAAGAAGGTTGAGTAGCTCTTTTTAAATATCCAGTCTATGAGAGATGAAGATTTTGATAGTTTGTATGGACATGTTGAAACTGAAATTGATGTTTATGGAGGACAGCCGTGCTCTAAAAATCGAAGAATTAGTGATGAACCAGAAACATCAAAATACAAACGTCTATTCAATGAAATTATTGACAATGTACTTGTCCAAATAGGAGAGCGTATTAAATGCGTACAGAAATTTGTGTTCTTCTCGCTGTTGGATTGTGATTTGTTTGAGAAGCACAGAAATAGGTTTCCAGACAGTGATGTTACTGCCCTAGAAAAGACCTATGGTTCATTTTTCGACATTGTTCGCTTAAAAACTGAATTAAGTGTGATGTATTCACCTTCTGATTTTAAAGAGAAAAGTGTTTCAGACTTAATGCAGTTTATGCATGTTAATAAATTGTACATGGGTATGCCAGAAATTTTCAAGCTTATCAAACTTGTAGCAACAATTCCTGCTACTACATCCTCTGCAGAACGTTCTTTTTCAACACTGAGACGCATTAATACATATTGCAGATTGACTCAAGGTCAGGAGAGGCTATCATCATTAGCTATGTTGTCGATTGAAAAAGGATTGCTTGCAAAAATTAGATTACAGTCCTCTTTCTATGATGAAGTTACTGATGGTTTTGTAAAGAGAAGCCGCAGAGTAGCGTTTGTTTTCAAGTAGGAAGATCTAATAAATAGTTGCAATTTTTCTGTGTACATAGTTTGACGTTTACTTGTTTAAATTATATAATCACTGGCTTGTCATGATTTGTTAATAATTGTAAAATGTGTCTTTTATTCTTTTGGCCATTCTTGAAGGTGTGACGTAATCAGTTTGAATGCATGTTCTTGTAACCGATGATTAAAAGGTTCATGTGATTTAGTGATTATTGGGTTTATAAATTTTATTCATTCAGAACTATGAATGTCCCACCCCACCAACTTTCACGAATGGAAGAGCAAGCCTGACTTTCATGACCAGCATTCGCCCCTGCTTCACAGCTACCGTAACAGTCCCAGGGCCCTCGAAGTCCCCACTGTACTTCACCCCTACAGGCAGTCTCCTACTTTGGCTGTCCAACTCCTTAGACCAGGGGATGGAATTAATTTATTCACACACATTTTTTATTTATATTAACCTGCACTGGTCGAATGCCCTCTAACATTTCATTTATTTTCTCTGTTGCTGTTTATTCTCTTCTTGAATCTCTGTACAGATTTTGGAAAAAGATCAAACACTACCCCCCGGTAAACTGTTCCAATCCTTCACACCCTTCCCAATGAATGAAAATTTACCCCAATCGCTTCTGCTAAAATTCCTTCTAATTTTATATTTGTGGTCAGTCCTGCCGATATAATTATTTTCCAACTGAAGCCTCTCAGGATATCTCCCCATGCTGCTTCTCCTGTATAGGCTCTATATAATCCTATAAGTCTAGTTTTCTCCCTTCTGTTAAAGTTTCCCACCCTAGTTCCTTTAACATTTCTGATACACTACTCTTTCTCCTGAAATCCCCTGTTACAAATCTTGCTGCTTTCCTCTGCACACTATCTATTTCTTTTATTAGGTATTCTTGGTGAGGATCCCAAACACTGTTTGCATATTCCAATAATGGACGAACCATACTTAGGTAACTTTTCTCTTTTAATTCTTTGTTGCATCCTTTAAGTACCCTCATTATGACATGTAATGATCTGTATGCTTTCCCAACAATGTCATCCACATGACCCTTCCAGTGCAAATTACTTTCAAATCTTATACCTTTGTATTTGCACTTGCCATCTTTTGGGATAACTACCCCATCCAAAGTATATTCAAATTCAGTTTTAAAACTCCTGTTTGTAAATGTTGTAACAGTTGATTTGCCTCCATTAACCTTCATATTATTCTCTTCAACCCATTGTTGGATACTCTCAAGGTCCCTTTGTAATTCTGAACAATCCTCAATGGTATTTATTTCCCTATAAACAATTATGTCATCTGCATACAATCTTATTTTTGATGTTATATTATTCCCTAAATCATTTACGTATATTAAGAAAAGTAATGGACCGATTATACCACCCTGTGCAATTCCCTTCCTGCGATATGTTATTTCCTACTTTGACTTTCTGAACCCTTGAATTTAGAAATGTTTTTACCCAACGTGTAACCCTTACGTCCAATCCTATTCCCTCCAATTTCTTTAATAATATTCCATGTTCCACTCTATCAAAGGCTTTGGAAAGATCTATGGCTATGCAATCTAACTGGCCTCCTGAATCCAACTGATCTGATATGTCCTGCTGAAATCCCACCAGTCGTGCCTCACAAGAAAATTTCTTTCTAAATCCATACTGGCTCCTCTTGAACCAATTTTTATCATCACATATCCCTCTGATCTACTTTGATATTAAACTCTCCAGTATTTTAGAAACTATACTGGTCAGGCTGATTGGTCTGTAGTTCTCTGGTTTCCTTTTATCACCCTTTCCTTTATAAATTGGTATTATAGATTCCTTCCATTCCTTTGGTATTACACTATTATTTATGACATAGTCAAACAGAAATTTTAAATAAGGCACTATGTACCACCCCATTGCCTTTAACACCTCCCCAGTAATTTGATCATTTCCTGCTGCTTTTCCTTGCTGAAGCAGTTGGATTTCTCTGAAAATATCTTCATTTGTGAATGAGAAGTTTCTTGTTTCTATCTGTCTCTCTATCTTCTGTTTTGGTTTCCAACTCCTGACAATCATCTACTGAATCTCTGAATTCCCTACTAAAGAGGTTTGCTTTCTCAGTATCTGTTAAATTGTGTTCATCCCCTTCTCCCACCATTGTAGGAATTTGGATTCCTTTTCCTTTTTGATTCTTGATATATGAATACAGCTTTTTCCATTTCTCTTTGTGGTTATTACCCTCTTGAATTATGCCATTCATATAATTCTTTTGCTTCCTTTTTCACTCTATTCATTTCCCTCATTAGCTGTTTTCTACTTTCTCTACTCTCCCTACCTTCTTTGATTTTCCTGTTTACTATTCTACATTTTCTTTTTAATTTTCTTATTTCCCTTTTAACATACCCTCCCTCAATGCCGATAGACTTAAACGGCATCCGGAGTGTCACTATTCATGTTTTCCCCCGAAAATTTTCAATTTGACACTAACATTAGTCGTTTCGATTATCTCTTCATGTCGCTCACTCCCAACCATAGGGGTGTCTTTCCCCGACAGTATTTTACTCCAGACAGTAAGTCATGTGTACCAAGTTTGGTTGAGAGCTATGCTGCCACACACAAAAATGTTCTTTTTCATCCCTTCTCATCCCTAATGCCGATGGTGGCTGAACTTGGACTTAAATGTCAACCGGAGTGTCACTATTCATCTCAGCGACCCTGAAAACTGTGGATTCAGCACTGAAATAAGCCGTTTTCGGTTATCTCTACATGTCACTTATCCCCAGGGATAAAATATGTGTACCAAGCCTGATTGAAATTTCAAGCTTGCCTCTAGTCGCCTATCATTTGTTAATCATTTATAGTTGGGCCCACGAGAGTTGAAGTCTGATGTTTAGCGCCACCGGCGAAGAAACAGTTGACTAACTCTGCTCGAAAATGGTCCGTTGCTATGGCAACGATAAGAGATGCCACATTTAATGAAGCTATCGCCATGTGGGTTGGCTTGCTCTCAGCCGCTTTTGTGATATTATTCGGAGTAATACTGTGTTAATTGTTGCTGGTTTATTTAATAATTTAAGTGTTTGTTTCCTGAATATTATTTTCGTTAGTTAATTTCTTTGTAAGTAAATCAGTGGCCAGTTGTATAGTTCTATCGTCTATTTAACATGTGCATTTGTTGAGGTTATTGTCAGTTTAGTGACTTATCGGCAATGACGTGTTCTATCTTAAATGCCGAAATTATTAGCATGAGCTTAGGAATGGATCAAAGGTTATTCATTGCATTAGGCCACATAGTTCATACAATATTCAGCCTGTATGAAAGGGTGATATGCCGCAGATGGAAGTAACTATGACAACGCAGCGTACTTTGTAGTTACTGCTTTCGCCGCTCAAATGTCACACTTCAACTCTTGTGGGCCCAACTGTAGCTTTGCCGATATCCTTACGTGGAGCTCCTTAAATGATGTCCGATGAATCTCCAGCAGGTAATTTCGGAGAGAACAAATAAAAACGAATGAAGTAAATTGGTGTATTATAACGGCCGGACGGACTGGATAAGAGCTATTTTTAGGAAACTGCTATATATTTTAAAAAAAGTGAATAGTAGGCCTATGGTCGTTAAATGTTCCTATCCCAGTTTCCCCTCGCTTACGACTAGCCTGTGCTGTGAAGGAACTGTGATATAGTATTAATCCTCTTTGGTATTAAGTTGAATTAGGGACGATAAACGACGAGTTCTGTATTCACGAGAACAACAAAAATTAATGGAAGAGAATCCTTATAAATTGCTCTAGATCGAATTTTCCAGGAACTACAAAGTATAGAGCCGGGCTCAGTGACTCAGACAGTTGAGGTGTTGGCCGTCTGACCCCAACTTGGCAAATTATTGCTTAAAACATTATGTCGAAAGACATTCGGTACCGTACTTAATGTCGGTAGATTTACTGGCAAGTAAAAATTCTTGCGGACAAAATTTCGGCACCTCGGCGTCTCCGAAAACCATAAAAAATGAGTTAGTGGGACGTATTGCAAATAACATTATTTCAAAAGTATAGAAAGGCGAAGCTTAATTTAATTTCGTGTGACTGTTGCTAGAATCATTCAGCCCTTGTAAGACAGACTGACCGTCGAGGGTGGGTTGCATGAGCCAAGGCAAGGCCCGGCCCAGGGGGCAATAGTTACAGTGTGATCATGATCTCGTGAGTTATTATTGTAACGTTACAGCACTTCTGGCAGTTTTATGGAAATACAAAATATATAAATTGCAATAATAAACATAATTTATATTATCCATGTGAAGTGTAAAGATGAACTGATTTCATGAAACATATACAAGTAGAAGTAATGAAACAGTTAAACTTGCTGCATAATTTATTTAATTCGTGTCAGAGTGTTGAAAAACGTAAAATACAAGTAAGGTATTATATACAAACAAAACAAAGTACATCTTATGTCACAAACATGTTTCACACAAAGTCCGCCCAGAAATGGGCAACAGCAATTCCCTCTTCAGTGGCTTGAGTCAAGTCTTGAAGTGTATAACGAACAGGGCAGGACTGACAGTCATAAAGGTGTTGGGTAGTTTGTTGCTCCCCACAATCGCAGAAGTCTGACTGATCTGTCAAATAACCCCATCTTTTTAAGCTTGTCCTTGGATTTACCTACTTCACTCCTCAAACGAGTCAGTGCCTTCCAGGTTGGCCATTCCAAATGATGACCAGGGGGTGGAGATTCAGAAGGCAATATCCAGTCAGAAAGATGCTCCATTTTTGCTTGCCACATATCACAATGTGTTGTTCTTGTTGGTCTATCCAGAGCCTTGGAGACACTGAGGAAACTGTTCTTGGACTTCAATCATCCTGGGTGGAGGTCAATGTACAAATACCGAATGGGTGTTTGTGAGATCCACCTGTGACTTCTCTTGCCTTGCAAACACTTCTTGCCGAATGTCTGGAGGAGCAATAACAGCCAAGCAGTAAATTGTCAGTGGGAGTAGGTTTCAAACACCCAGTAATTATTCTGCATTTTCATTAAGGGCTGTATCCACCCGGTTCGTATGGGCTGAGCTGAAGCAGACAGGACGTGCATACTCGGAACAAGAGCTGAGGTTCTTAACACAGTTGGAGCCAAGTTTATGGAAGATGGTATTTCGACTTAAAAAACAAATGAAGGTATTTGTTAATCCACTTATATGTGGTTACAAATACATACTAACACTTAACACTTTTGGGACATGTTTTGCCCTTTTTTATAGGGCATCTTCAGTCTTAATACAGTTTTAAAATTATTACACATAATAGGCCTATTCAAAAAGAAGCTAGAAAATTAGCCTTGTAACCTTATCACTTAATATATTGGTACACATAATGTGAAAATGGAATACATTTGATAAAATCATGGTAAAACGTCTATGGTTATTTTAAAATCATTTGGTCCGAGACTAAAACTTCTTCTTATATAAATTTTGAAGTTCTAATAAAATGGTTCAGTTCAATTTGTCTTATTTCTCCTAATGGGATAGTACATTTTTTCTCTAACAAAATAAAAGCAATATCACAAACACAGAAAAATATGTCTTGCAAAAGACTTGGTCAAGGTCACTGCTTTTGTCATTAATGTGAAGGTAGTATAAAACACTCAGAGTAGTTGTAAATAATGTGGAAACTGAAGCCTCGGTATACGATCCTGAGAGATGTGCAACGTCCTGCAGGCATAATTTTGTAGAGCACCCATGCCAAGAGATTTCAATAGTCTACTGGAATAATTTTTCTCTGTCAGGAGAAGGAAAGAAAATCTTAAAAAAGTGGGAAACAAAAAGAGAGAGTTCTTCTATTTGACTATATTAGACTTGCGTGTTTGTTATAGACAGTTACCCAGTACCTTCTGTTATATCAGTTAGCACTCTTCTGTTGGCTCTGTTTCTCGTATTGTATCTGTGCTGCAGGGGTTTTAGTAAACTCGGGGGGGTTGAGGAGTGTGGAAGGGAGGAGGGGATGGGTGGAGCTATCTGTCTTAAGGCTGACGAAGGGGCGGAGTTCTCAAGTTGAATGGAAGCGGGCCTACTAGTTGGGAGAGATAGAAGGAGCTTTAGAGCTTACAAGAATTATACATATTAGGGATCCTAACTCTATCTGAACTAACCGTATTTAATAATCTAGTTCAGGGCCTCTCAAACGCGCAAAATCTCATGCGAGCATACAGCAGCGCAGCGTTCGTGTGCACAGTGCATCAGTCCCGCTCGGATCGCCTTGGACCAACGCTTCGTCTCTGGGCTACTCGGCTATGCTCGGCTATGGAGCAAGTGAGGAAGAGGGAGACAGCGCTATTGCTCCAAATCGGGGAGTGGGGACATGCACTCTTGTCAACCAAGCAAAGTCATCTTTTGCACCGTGCACAGTGCATGCACCAGGCGCATGCACTCTGAGAGGCCCTGATCTAGGTGTTGAATATTCATGTAATATACTTTTAATGTCTGTGACATCGTGAAGATTCTGATCTTTATAAACGTCTGATCTAAATAGATATATAGACTTTCTAGCTCACCTAACATTCTTCATTTTTCTACATTCCTAATTATTGCTAGATCCTTTTCTATAGATTCAAATCGGTGACCAGTCTTCCTCATATGCGAGCATATCGCTGAGTACTTCCTATGTTTTTCCATGTCAACATGTTCCATATATCTTGTCATAAAGCTCCTTCCAGTCTGTCCAACATATGAATAATTACACTGTGAACATTTTAGTCTATATACTTCCGATCCCAAATAACCATTTTTGTCATAATTAACTTTATTATGGTTAAAGAATGTGGACTGGTTTGTGTTAGTGGTTCTAGTGGTTCTAAATGCTATATTAAAATTATGTTTCTTGAATACGTTAGCGTTCTGGTGAATAGCGTGGTTGTTACAAGTGAATGTAGTATACTCAGTATTTTTGGTTTTGTCTGGTATCAAATTTGTGGACATCTTGTTCTTAATTTTATTGAGCAGTTGATTGACCATTTCTACTTTGAAGCCATTAAGTCTAGCACGGTTCTTAATATAATTTAATTCGATCTTCAAGTTCTTGGGCGACGGAGGAATTCTAAGCGCTCTGTATATTAGACTATGGAAAGTTGCCTGTTTTTGTGAACTAGGGTGTAATGAAGAATTGTTTACAGTTGTAGAGGATTGTATTGGCTTTCTAAAGATTTGGAAACCGAAGGTGTTATCTCTATGCGTGGCCGTTATATCTAGAAAATTCAATGCACTATTGATCTCGTTCTCCTTAGTAAATTTCAAATTAAGTTTGATTTTATTTAATTTATCCAAAACGTCCTTGCTATTGGTGACTTCTTTGTTTATAATTACAAATGTATCATTTACGTATCTTAACTATAAATCATTTACTTTAATTTTTGCCTTTATTTCATAGTGCTCTATTTCATCCATGAATATGTCAACCAAAAGGACGGAGTATGCTACATTCACTTATAATAAACCAGCTGTTCACCAGATCGCCAACGTATTCAAGAAACATAACTTTAATATAGCATTTAGAGCCACAAACATACCCCAGTCCATATTCTTTAACCATAATAAAGTTAGACAAAAATCGTTATTTGGGATCGGGAGTATATAGACTAAAATGTTCAGTGTAATAATTCATATGTTGGACAGACTGGAAGGAGCTTTATGACAAAATATGTATGGAACATGTTTACACGGAAAAACATATAAAGTATTCAGCGATGAGCTTGCATACGAGGGAGACTGGTCACCGATTTGAATCTATAGAAAAGGATCTAGCAATAATTAAGAATATAGAAAAAGGAAGAATGTTAAACAAGCTAGAAAGCATATAGATCTATTTAGATCAGACGTTCAATAAAGATCAGAATCTTAATGATATCACAGACATTAAAAGTATATTGCATGAATTAACACCTAGATTATTAAATATGGTTAGTTCAGATAAAGTTAGGATCCCTAATATTATATAATTCTTTATGCTCTAAAGCTCATTCCATCTGAGTAGTAGGCCGGCTTCCATCAAAATAACTCCGCCCCTTCGTCAGCCTTGGCACAGCTTCACCAATCCCCTCCTCCCTTCCACACTCCTCAACCCCTTCCCCTCCCCGTTCACTACCGCCTCTGCATGAGAAACAGAGCCAACAGAAGAGTGTTTACTGATATAATGGAAGGTAGTGGGTAACTGTTTGTTATAAACACATAAGTCCTCACTCTAATATAGTCAAATAGAAGAACTCTCTCTTTTTGTTTACCAGTTTTTTAAGATTTTCTTTCCTTCTCCTTACAGAGAATAATTATTCCAGTAGACTATTGAAATCTCTTGGCATGGGTGCTCTACAAAATTATGCCTGCAGGACATTCCACATTTCTCACGATCGTATACCAAGGCTTAAGTTTCCACATTATTTAAAACTACCCTTTGAGTGTTTTACTACCTTCACATTAATGACAAAAGCAGCGACCTTGACCACGTCTTTTGCAAGACATATTTTTCTGTGTTTGTGATATTGCTTTTATTTTGTTAGAGAAAAAATGTACTATCGCATTAGGAGAAATAAGACAAATTGAACTGAAGCATTTTATAAGAATTTCAAAATTTATATAAGAAGAAGTTTTAGTCTCGTACCAAATGATTTTAAAATGACCATAGACGTTTTACCATGATTTTATCAAATGTATTCCATTTTCACATTATGTGTACCAATATTTTAAGTGATAAGGTTACAAGGCTAACTTTCTAGCTTCTTTTTTAATATTATGTGTAATATTTCTAAGATTGTATTAAGGCTGAAGATGCTCTATAAAAAAGGGGCAAGACACGTCCCGAAAGTGTTAAGTGTTAGTATGTATTTGTAACCACATGCCATAACAACTTTCAATACGGATTAATCATGAGGTTTATAACATGTAATAGGATGTTATTTTATCATTGCACTGGACCACTAAACCTAGGTCATTGGCATAAATGAAGCTTATTGTATAGGAAGGCCTTGGCTGGTCATTTGTGTAGATGTTAATGAGGATTGGCGAGAGGACACTGCCCTGGGGAAGTTCGATCCCTCCACCGACTGTACTTTCCTTGAAACTCTTCAAAGAACCGGCGGTTCTGCAGGAGAGTTTCAACATTCTTCGTGAAACCATAGTCTCTGGTGAGGTTGGTGAGCAAAGTTCTATGATGTACTATGCTGTACGCTGCTGTAAGGTCCACGAATACCACTCCTGTGATTTTACATCTTTCAAACCCATCCTCTATGTGCCGAGTTAAATTGAGCACCTGTGATGTGCAGTTCCTTCCAGATCTGAAGCCCACCTGTTCTGGAATAAGATGTTGATGTACTTTAGATGTTTGGGGCTCAAGTAAGATCCTCTCAAATATCTTACATAGGTGACAAAGTAATGATATTTGCCTGTAGCTCTTGGGATCTAATGGATCCTAACCTGGTTTCAAAGTAGTTATCACTCGAGACTTCCTCCACACCTAAGGTATCTGTTTACTCTGCAGGCAATTGTTTAGAAAATCAACAACCTACTTCCTTGCTCTGGAACCAAAATGTTTTATTTGTTCTACTCTCATATCATATGTATACCTTTATTAGTGTACATGATTTATGAATATTATTAACCTTTTCTTATCGAAATGTATTGTACATGAACAGAAAATATAATCTATGCGATTTAAGAAAGTACTGGTACCTATTAGTCCATGTATTTACACTAGAAGCTCAAAACTTTAGCAAATTATTGCTTACAACATTATGTCAAAAGACATTTGAACGGGAAAGACCTCATCTGCACATTTTTCTAAAAATAATCGTAGGACTTGAAGAATTAAGTGACAATGATATGAGTCAAAATATGTGATTTGGCCTCCTATTTCACCAACATGCAAAAATTATACGCTTTAATAGTAGTAAATAAAATATATTTAGGCTATAGTTTGTTGTTTGAGTCATCAATCCATAGACTGGTTTGAAACAGCATTCTTCTGTAACACCACATTTCAAAAGCTTCTATTCTCTTCCTTTCCGAGCTAGTTATCGTCCATGTTTCACTTCCATATAATGCCATGCTCCACACGAAAGTCTTTAAAAACATCTTTCTAATTCCTACATCAATGTTTGAGTTGAACAAATAACAAATTTCTTTTCTTAACCGTAGACCGGGCGCGCGGTTGATTTTGTCAACCAGTTACGTTTTCAGTCGTTTACAGGCTTCCAATCACATAAACATATCATTTAACGGCATTTTATCTTTTGTTTCAATGTTATTCTCCAAATGAAATTAAAAACGTATATTGGTGATTAATATGAATGTACAGTGGAGAAAACAAGGAACGACCGGAGAGGGTTTCCAAGCTTTTCGGGAAATTAGAATAGAGGGATCAGCAGTTACAACATTTTTATTAGAATTTCAAAAAAATAACAATAAATAATTCGAATAATTTTGAACATTAGCAATAACTTTAAAGGTCAGAACAGTGTCCACATATCCGCGAACCAGAAAAAGGCCACCGGATGTGCACAAGATAATGAATATAAATAAGACTGCTGTCTTATGAAATCGGAGAAAAATTCAGAGTATCTGAAATAATTACATATATTAAGTTTGAAGGCTAGTCCAATATTTACTTAAATAGTCATGACTATATATTAAAGCTATCAAGAATTGTGAAAAAGTGGTCTTCAAGACCAATAAATTAACAAAGATTCTAAATTTAAGCAAGATTTTACACCACCATATCCATATTATCCACAAGGAAGTGATGTTTAAAATAAATGGTTTCCAAATATGAGACCAGCAATTAAAGAGTACCACACTACAGTGCTATTGGAATTCTTGAAAGGCAAACCAGCTGCATAATACTACCTTGAGAAATAAGCATGGCTGGCCAAAGTAGTACAAAATTCATGAGTTTGGATCACAGCTTCGGGCAAAATACAAAGTCCAGGCTATGATAACTATAATTCCATAGAAAATTAAACGCGCCGGTTATGCCAGCTTCAAGCTTCAGTAGTGCAGAAATAGCGCTCGTTTTGACATGCCGCAGATCGAATAAGCAAGCCAGGCCCGGGGTATACGGTCTTTAGCAAGGTGAAGCGAGACACGTCAACAAGCTGCCACCTTCAGTGTGTGCGGCAAAGTTCAGCCTGGATGGAAAGAGCTCATACAGACTGCCGTGGAGCAGCGATTATGGTGAAATCTTGTTGAGAGTGAGGGCTGCATTCCTGTAGAACTGGATTGAGGTATCCCTTAAATAGCGCTGTAGAAGTTTCCAGATAGGATGCAATATAGTGCTGTAAGACTAACGAAAATAATTACAAACCAGTACATGAAAATCTTAACAAAAAATACAAAATAGTGAGGGAAGTGGAGTCCAGAAAGAATATATGAAAAATTTCCAATTAAGTAATATAACAAAGGCTAAAACAAATAACAAAAAATGACCAATGAGAAGACAGAAAAGCGCGGAAGAATACACTGTCAGTACCAATCAAAAAGAAAGTTGCCGGTGACTTAAACAGTCATGTCAAGGTGATGCAACCAATCAATAAGCAAGAAAGAATGACGTAAGGCAGCGAAGAGGGGAAAGAAAAATAGGCAAGCAGTGTTTGTGTAACCTGTGACATGATTGCACGTCAAAGGAAACTTATAAATTAACGAAAAGTAACCAGACCAAAACAATTAAGGTAAGAACAACATATAACATAAATTCAGACAAATAAGAGAGGTACCGAAAATAGTAAAAATTACCAACAAATCGTACGTTCATGGACGCATGAACCGTACGGTGATCCTTCCTTGTGGTGGTCAGATGAGGTCAACCGAAAACTTGAAGAGTATGCCTGCCCTTACGTTTATAACAAGCTTCTTGCAGCACATTTGTTTACCTGCCTTCGCTACCCATCTTAACTGCCGCCGCTACTGCCTGTCGCCACTCAGTTGTCTGCTATGTCACGTTTACACGTCATTATGATGGTTGGAAATTCTAAGTTCCCAAGGAGGGAATTAGATATTTTTCCACCAATAGAGCATGTCAAAAAACAGATCAGATGTAAGGCTTTTCAGGTGTTTGCTCTATTAACTAGTGTTTCGTCTTAGGTCTGACACTAGACTCATCAGAGTGGGATGTGTCAGACTTTGGACATTTGACATTAAAAATTTCTCTATGGTATTTTTTATCCATTGCTATGTGGTCTATTTGAAACCCACCCAGTTTAACATTAGGGCATTTCCAGGTCATTAATTTGTGTGGTTTTCTCTTAAATCTTGTGGTTTCACAGTCTGTGCAAAGCTCAATATTTGACCATTTCTATTTGTCAATTTGTGTGCTGGCCATTTACCTACCACTGTGCGATATTTTCTCTCTTGTCCAGTTTTCACATTGAAGTTTCCAACCATAATTTTAACATGGTTGTCAGGGATATTTGAAATCAGTTGGTCAAGCTCCTCCCAAGACATTTATTTTTCATCTTTATTTGTCCTGTTTTCTTCATTTGTTGGGGCATGGACATTAATCAGTGTATATATTTTGTTCTCTACTCTAATCGTTAAGGTTGCAGTTCTTGATGAGTTCGATGAGAAGTCCTCCACCGTATCTAATATGCTAGTATGAACCAGGAATCCCATTCCAAATTGGGGAACATTTTTCATTACTCTCTTTCCTGGAGGTTCTTTGTAAAGACGATATCACCCAGATTCAAATGGGTCCGAAGTTCTTATAGGGCTGTGATTAGAATCCTGTGTTGATCCATGACATCATTTAAGTGTTTCAACTTCCCAACTTTAATTACTGAATTGATGTTTAATGTTGCAAAGAAAGAGAAATTTCCTGGTTTACTGAATTTAAGTCTGTGTCTGTATGCGTGGTTCATCCGTTGGGCTTTCAGGCGCTCCGACTCGCCATGATCTTCTATGTGACACCCCATCGTATCCGAATGGTGTCTTTGCTTGGGTCTAGAATGTTGGGTGTCCAAGCCGGTGGATTCTTTCATTAGAAGACTCTCCATGATAAGTTGATTGTCTGATCATTGATCTGACCATGGTCAAGAGTTACAATCCCAGATGTGATCTGGGAAGGTGATTCATCCTAGTTGTTCAGGACTGTGAGTAGGCATTTCCTCCATATCCCTCAAACATTATGGTTTTCCCGCCAATACTTGGGTGGCTGATTGCAGTGGTTTCCCACTGGGCGGTGGGGTCGCCACATCCCTACGCCATGATGCTAACCTTTATATTATTAATCTATAGTTGCATGTTAGTCCTGCTGGCATTCTCTGCTGGTAATGACTGTTGTTCATTTGGTATTTAAGGCTGGTATCACTGTTCGAACTAACTTAGGAGATATCTTTCGTTCGTATGAATATTATACCTCTTTGGTGCTTTAAGTTGTTTCTAAATATATGGAAATTTATACTTGTTGTTTCACTATTTGATGCCCTTTCCTCTGGGTTCCCATCGGCTTTTCTGATTTTGCCCCGAATATATTATTACCGGTATTAATTTGCCTGTGTTACCCTCCCCTCCCTTTACCTAATTCTAGCACTAGATTATTGCAACACTGGGTGTTTACTTGTGTACTGTGGTCCCTTGTCCTCTTCTCTAGCTGGGGTTTAGTCTTGTTTGACCTTGTGTTAGCCCTTCTTGCTTGGATTTGACTCTACCTTATGTTGTCCAAATCCAGTTACCTTAGTCACTTCCTCTGTTCCTTTCTTATTTATATTTATTTCTCCTCATAAGACCGCATGCTTAGTACAGTATGGTAACAGAGCATTTGACTCTATCGTTTCTTAATACTATTGTATGCCTTATTTATTTCTGGCGCTATATTACAATTCCACTGCTTCGTTTCACTTGTTACATGGAGCATCATGTTACCTTACCTTTGTTCTGCTAGGCAGTACATTTTGCAAACCTCACTATGGAATATTTTTCTGATAAATTCTCAACATACCACTGTGATATTTCAATGGACCCTTTTCATGTTCCCCCTAATGTGTCTTCTCCAAACTCTCCAATTCTTTGCAACTGCAATTGGTACTTGTTCATATTTTAAAGAAGAGTTTGGATCAAGTTCCTTAACTGAATTAGACTTGCCCTAAGGAATTAACCCTATGGTTGTTCATAAGTAGAATTTTTTTAAAAACATCCTTCACTCCATTTTCTCAATTACTTTCTCTCTTGTATTCTAAAACCTCAGGATATTTCAGTAATTTTCGGTTAACACATGACCCACTTTACTGATTGGATGCAATTTCATTCTGTTTTGCCATATGAAATTCGTCAGCAATTAAGCCTTATTTTCATTCCGACGAATCTATAGTATGCAAACCTTTTCTTGAGCCCTGAGCTCCATAGTGCTGAATGGAAACTAGCGCTCAAGAAAAGGTTTGTGTGCTATACATACGCTTTTTAGATTCTCTTACTGGTTTATTTGATGTTCTTGCAATTGCCCAGCATCTGCAAGAACTTATTTCTTTGGTACGTTTCTATGCTGCCCCACCCTTTTGGCAATTAATCCACCTCTTCACCCCTCCCACTACTATTGCTCATTTATATAATATAGCTCAACTGGATACCTTAAACACTTACAGTAATGCATCGTACTATGCTTTGGTTCCCCTTCCCGCTTCTCCCTCTCCACCTACTCACACTCAACACTTGTATAATCAATGAATTTTCTGCTGTCTTGTTATTGTGCCATGGTATCGGACACATTGCACGTACCTGTCCCACTCCACATTCAGGAAATGCCCATCCCATTCCTCAGTAGGCAGGTCATGGCAGACTGGGATAAATCTGCCACATACTTCCTCCATTTTATCTTCTAATTCGAAGTCAACTGAGCTCGATAGCTGCAGTCGCTTAAGTGCAGCCAGTATCCAGTATTCGGGAGATAGTAGGTTCGAACCCCACTGTCGGCAGCCCCGAAAATGGTTTTCCATGGTTTCCCATTTTCACACCAGGCAAATGCTGGGGCTGTACCTTAATTAAGGCCACGACCGCTTCCTTCCCGCTCCTAGCCCTTTCCTGTCTCATCGTCGCCGTAAGACCTATCTGTGTCAGTGCGACGTAAAACAACTAGCAAAAAAAAAAAAAAATCGAAGTTACATAATGCCTACATTCTTTCTTAGTGAATGAAGCACCTTCCTTACCTTTGTTGGATTCTGGTGCCTCTACTTCCCTATTAGTCTTCCTTTCAACTACTACTAAAACTGCGCCCCCAGCTTGAGCCGTATCGTTCTACCCTCCAATGTAATTCTATATCTCAGCATCCCCTGCACATTATAGGCCACACTAAACTTACTATCAAATTTTCTAAGTTCTCATTGTCCTTCCCCTTTCATGTGGTTCAAGATCTTCCTATCCATGTTATATTGGGCTATGAATTTTTTTTCCCATACAGGGTTGATACTGAATACTAAAAACTTTTGTGTTTCCTCTCTCCTTTTTTGGACCAAACCGCATGCATTCTGTTAATTAATCCATATGAATATTCCACTTAAGATTATTTCCCTAGTTCCCATCTATATGCCCTACTTCTCAGCAGCATGTGTTTACTTCCTTGAAATCAAAATTTTCTTATGTTATTACGGATCATCTTTGATATGCCACTAATTACGAGGCTCATAGCAATCTTTTGGACACTACCCCGCCTCCCACCTCTCTCCGTATCGTCTTAGTCCACCTAAGATTAAACCTTTGGACCAACACATTAAAGAAATGCTTTGACGGTACTATTGTTCCTTCATTCTCCAATTATATCTCCCCAGGATTTCTTGTTGACATACTGGATCATTCTACACGTCCTGTTGATTGATTACTGTAGATTGAATTCTAGGATTCACTAAGATTCCTATGAAAGCTTTCCACTGTCTTGCCAAACTTAAATATTTTTCAATTTTTGGTCTTAATTCTGCCTATTATCAAATACCTTTTAGATGCTGCTAGTCCTAAGCTCACTGCTGTAATTACTGCTAATGGTCTATTTCAGTTAAACAAACTCCCCTTTGGATTAAATTTACGGTCTCAACTATTGATGCAATGACTTGTATATTCCCTCTTTGCTGACATAAAATATCAATATCTTTATCCGTATTTGATGAAATCCTTGTGTTTAGTCCTAATTACGACCCCCATATTGCCAATCTCACTGAAGTTCTTTCTAGGTTGCGCGCTGCCAGTCTTAACCATCAATTCCTCCAAGATTTCCTTGCTCAGACATCAGTTACGTTTCTAGCACATATTATTTCCTCTCAGGGTATTTATGTCAATCCTGATCGCACTGCTGCCATTACCCAAATTTTGCCTCCTAAGAACATAAATCAACTGTGTACATTATTATAAAAGGAGACCATACCTAAAAGATTCATCCCAACATTATCTCACATTGCCAAATCCTTGAACTATCTGAAGCAGAAAGATGTCAGATTCTTATGGACTGACTAACAGCAAACTTTCCTTACCTTCAAATCCTGTCTCACACGTGCTCCTATTTTGCAGTTTCCATATTTCTCATTGCCATTTGAAGTCCATACTGATGTCTCCAATCTTGCTGTTTGTGGTGTAATGAAATTGTCGGGGGTATCCCTTTGCCCATTGCCTATTTTACCAGACTTCTTTCTGCTACTGAGTGTAAAACTCTAGCTCTTGACTACCTTGGAACAGTTTTCTGAATATTTAGAACACAAAGAACTTGTTGTAAAACCGATTACCAAGCCCTTTCTCGGCTACTGAAAAATGCTCCCAAAATTGGAAAAACTGGCAGATGGTTATGTCTTTCTTGATTTAAATTTTCCCTTTAATTCATTTCTAGTGCTGATAACTGTGTTGCCAATGTCCTGTCTCATTTATCTGATGTGCCCCTCATTCTGACGTCTCTTCTCCGGAAAGTGACGAGCTGTCATCTTCTTCTTCTTTCCCTTCTCCGGTTAAATTAGCATATTCCTTAATTGACTTTCCATTATCATTCCAATCCTGCCAGTCTCGTCAATTACTTGATGACTTTTGCAACTAAACAAAACTTTTATGAGATCACTTTTACTGTGGTCCCTTTACCTTATTGAAATGTCTGTTAAAGGTCTTTTAAGCCTACCCCTAAACCTATTGCTACAGTAGTAATCCCTACATTTCTTCATCAACCTATGATATTGTCCTATTACCATTCTCCTCCTAATGAGGGACCCTTAGGGATTGGCGAAACCTATGCTCGTATCGCCTCGCTTTACTTTTGGCCCCAGATGCGTAAGTGTGTATGTCAGTATGTCTCATCTTGTGAGCCCTGCCAGAAAGCAAAACCTTTAAATTTAAAGTCATCTGGTTTGCACTCTTGCTTCCCCTTTACTTACCCTACTCAAACCTTTTTTATTGATCTTGTAGGCCCCATAGTTTGTTCGTTCATCTAGGGGTAATACCCACATTCTTACCTTATTAGACGGCTTCTCTAAATTCTTGGTCATAGTCCCATTTTTATCAACTTCTGATAGTGCATCAATATTTACTTCTAGAGCCTTTTTCAGTATGTTTTGAATTAGACATTAAACAAATCACTATTTCTCCATATTACCCCCAGACGTTTTGCATATATTTACCGTTCTCCCTCCACTGTACCTCTTGGAGGGAGGAAGACTTCCCCATGTTTTGCCTAAGTTTGTCTGATGGGATTTTGTTTTATTTTTAGGATTCTTCCTCTTTGTTTTGTGGCTGGAAAAAAAAACCCCTAATTTTACTTGTAAAATATATATTGTACTATTCACCATTTTTATTGGACCAGTCCATTCTCCCTTTCTCTGCTGTTTTCTGTCCACTCATGGTTGCCGTTTGTTTTTTTGTTGTAGAGTTTGCTTCTCATTGCGGTCTCTACAATCAACTCTCCAGCGTGATGGCGCCTTCATCACTTTGGCCGTGGTGGCTCACTCTTCTCCATCCTTTGGATTCCTTGGAGCGAGGAAAGATATAAAGACCTCCTTGCATCTACCAGCACATTTGTTTACCTGCCTTCGCTACCCATCTTGCTCCGCTGCTCGCGCCTGTTGCCACTCAGCTGTCTGCTAGGTCACATAATGACATAAACATGACTGTTTACGCTTGAGCTTTCGCTGCCTCATCTCTAGCACCTTCCATCTGCTTTGCTACATATTTAGGCCCTCATCCTATAAACTGTAGCCTACTTTCGACCGTGGGGGAAACCAAGCCCCTCAGGCCCCTATACAGGTAACATCTTGGGGCTTTGATACTGTGCTTTGGATTAACACCGGTGCTATTTTGATTTTTCTCTAGCCATGAACTAGACATTTTGAACTGTGCCAATGCCGGACACAAGAATAAGAAATGTGCTCTACCTATGGAAATTGCTTCTTTGTTAATGGCGAGTGTGCTATGTTTTAGGCTGACATTTCTCTTTTATATGAGGCTAGCTTTAATAAATATTGCTAATGATCCATTCTCGTCCTATCCATCCATTCCCTACTCCCCCTTTTCTCTCTCTCTTTAATGCTAACCTTTATACTGTTAATGTCTAGTTGCATGTTAGTCCTACTGGCATTGACTGTTATCTGTTCGAACAAACTTATGAGATACTAAGTTATGAATTTCATTATGGTCTGTATTGACAATTGATCACTATCAAAGGTTACAGAAAGGTCTACCCATTCAGTACCATGAGCTTAATATGTCCGAATCCAGTTATCTTTGTCACTTCCGCTGCTCGTTTCTTATATATTTATTTCTCCTTATAATACTGCATGCTCAGTACATGTTCACATGCAGTCCATCATCAGATCTCTGTCATATCCGAATTCCCCACAATGAGGTGCCTTTCAATTTCTGTCACGTGCTGATAACAGTATGTGGTATCTCAGTCTCCTTCAAACCATTCACTTAATATCTGATGCTATTCACATCCCTTATGTATTCTACCAGGCCTGGTAACAACACTAATGCACTCTCGCCGTTCTACTTGTCGCAGAGAGTTGCAAGTCTAATCATTTACATACCCACCAGTGGTGTGGACGTATACGAAGTTACATTGACATCTGTCCATTTCTTCTGGGTGCATCACTTGTGTTGCCAGGCAGTGTATTAACCACGACCTCCTTCAACACAATGAAAAAAAACTGATAAGAACTAATTATGCATGAAGGGATGTTTTATTTAATTAAGACAAGGCTGTTTTTCCTCTATTTCATCAGTGAAATTCCAGGAATTAGCAGCCTACTTTCCTAATTGGGTTGTAGGTAGACAAAGCCATGGCTGGATATACAGGGTGCGGCAGAAATACCTGACGAATTTCAAACATAAATAACTTTGCAATGCAACAAGCCATTTGCATCACATACACACTAGGTTTTGAAAATAATGTCATCCAAATGCGACCGTCCTGTTCAGTGCAACTCTGAAGCCTCTCCCTGAAGTTCTGCATGACTTGCGGTATTGCCTCAGTTTCACGGATGGCAGCTTTCAGGTTATGTAGTGTTCGCGGCTTACGTTGGAAGAAGTGATCCTCCAAATATCCCCAAAGAAAGAAATCTCATGGGGTGAGGTCAGGGGAATGGGTTGGCCACGGAACATCGCCCCGTAAGGAGATGAGACGTTCTGGAAACATTTCTCTGAGGCACCATCCTGTTGGAACCACACAGCAGGATTCCCTAAGTCGGTGAGTGTCGGCTGCAGGAAGTTGTGCAACAGCTGTATGCAATGATCCGATGTTACTGTTACAGTTCTGTCCCCCCTCTTCAAAAACGTAAGGGCCTACAATTCCGAAATTAGCAATAGCGCACCAAACAGTAAGATTCTCTCTGTGGAGAGGTCGCTCATGGATCTTTCGAGGATTGGTTGCGGGCCAGTACAGAATTTTTTTTGTATTAACGTAGCCTGACAAATAAAAGTGCGCTTCATCACTTGCCAGAACACACTGGTGTCAGCTGCTACAACTTCCACCTCACAACATGCTCTGCGGCTGGCCCAATCACATTCACTGTGTTTCTGAACACCCACCATTTTGTATGGATGAAACTTCATGTCTGCATGTAAAATCTTCCTCATGGTGAGATCTGAGAATCCCATAGCACTTGAATGCCTATGCACCGAAAGTTGAGGAGAATGCGTAATGGCGTGTCTCACTGCACAGACGGTTTCTGGTGTTTGGATGCTATGAGGCTTACCAGGTGGCTTTGTTTTCACACTGTGCACCCATAATAGAATGGTGTTCCTGCTCGGAACTTTCCCATGTCGACCTAAGCCAAAGTGTCTGAGAAAAAAAAGCTGTGTTGTGGTAACAGTCGGCATTTATGAAATAAGTATCAATCGCAAAACCTCAGTGTTCACCACTCCACACCATGCTAGTGACTGGCTGGCACAAACGAGATGATGCGCGTGTTCTCCAAGGCCAAGACTGCCTGCACCACCACAATAACATCTGATTAAAAGCTGTGGCCACTACGACCTTTAGTTTGCTCCAATGTACCATATGTGACATAAATGGCAAACCCTACTCTTTTAAACTGCGCAACAAAATTGTGAATGGCTTGTTGCGTTGCTAAGTTATTTACGTCTGAAACTTGTCAGGTATTTATGAACGTACTATGCACCTGTCAGACAGGGTATCTGGCAATAACTACCACAGCCCAACTTTTTGAATATGGCACGAGTCATACGCATTTCCACCATTTATGTTATCTGAAATACATGCCAATGGTGATATCTACGCTCAAGATACAGAATACTTTCAAAATATTCAATTATGTCATGTATTAATTTATATAATATTCCTTTAAATGGAAATATCAGTTAATTTACATATTTCATGCCCCCATTGGAGCACTTAAATTAAACCATAAGTTCTCAAAGCATTAATTGGGAACTAAGCTGTCATCTTCATTCTGACCTGCCTGCCCTTTTCTTATCAGGTATGACACTGTAAGAAAGTAAACACTTTGTCTTAAATATACTTTTCCCTTCACAATTTGTTGCAATAGCCTGGTTTCATCTAATCTTGATTGGACAGAAAAATTCAATGATAACTTTATTTTCTGAAGCCTGTCCATAACATGTGACCTGCTTAATGGTTCTTTGTGTGCAAAAAGGTCATCATACAATTGCAGTACATGAATAGTAGTTTCACAATTTCTTATGCAGGCGGCAATCAATGGCAGCTGCCAATACTTCCACGAAACTACACCACAAATTCCAGAGTCATATTTTCCACTAATAAATTTTAGCTGTCTCTTTGTTTATGGTGATATCCTGGGCTTATCTTTCCATAATTTTCACAAGAGCTCTTGAAAAGTCAATCAATGATATGAATCCAATTATCAGTTTATAAACTCTGGTTTGGAACATGAACAAAACTGGTTTTAATGGAAATCAGAATTCGAAAAGTAATAAAACAAGGTATTTCCTATTAATGTGGTGTACTGTTAACAAGACCAGAGTCATAATCAATGCTGCGTGGAATAGACCCTGATAGGACTAGGCAAGTACTTTTCAGTCTCCTGATGCAGTGAGAAATAAAGATTTCTCTCAATATTTCCAATATCACTTAAAACTTGTACTCAGAGAACTGATGTAGGTGGTACACACAGAAAGTTTCCTATCGTGCAATCTGGACAGAATATTTTTGTGACTTGGAGGATTTTCTACAAAGACTAATCCATTTTCATTGCCCTTGCTCTCAATGGCAACCAAATCTGTCGTGCTGAAGAATACATAGCAGTGAAGTTTTCATTGTATAATTGCTAGACCCTGCAGTGTGCTGAAACTTATCTCAGAAATTTGCAAACCAGTACACCTGAAAAAGAAAGGAGTCACTATCTGACATACAGAGTCTACAAGTCAACTCACACATATCAATCGAGGGCTGGAAGTTCCTGATGGATTCATAAATTACTCCACTCATTAACTTTTTGCAAGGGATGTGTACAACTCCTTCGTCTTAACATAGTGTTCAGGGCTGCTGACAGCATGTATCTGATCTAATTTTAAAATGTAAGAGACCAATCACACTCACAGTGAAGAGGAAATGCAAATCCATGTTTCCAGTGTAAAATGATAATGAGGATTGATACAGATGGTCCCATTGTTTGAACATACAATAACAAAGTGTCATATTTCATATGGTACATCAATGAAATTTTCAGCCACTAGTAGGCCTGACGTAAGGTATCTGCATTACAGTCACTGAAATGAAAGTGAGGAATATTGAAACCTCTATTGTACAGGACAAGGTTAAGGAGTGTTGTATACTATGTCTTGTTTTCAGAGAGCAATTTATTCTCCATGTACTAAGTGGTATTTCTAATGAAATATTCTTCTATGTTACAGGAGAACATGCCAGCCTTGAGGAGTTGTGCGGTACAAAGCAGAAATTTCCAATAAGTTATTGATACAACATAATATGAGCTGTAAATAATTGTATACAGACAGTGCAATAAAAGAAATCAACACCAATATCCTGAGTCGTTGTTTTTTAACAATCCCTGGGAAGCTCCTGTAAGGGAATACCAATGACGCTATATATTTTGCTAGGTTTGATGAGAAAAAGGATGCGAACATTCGCGAAAAACTGTAATAAGTCCTAGGGGATGTGGAGAATAGGGAAAACCAATAATATACTAAGAAGCTTGTTAGCACAGCTGCATTCTTACATGGGTTTTTCTCTTTCCTGTATTGTGGAAAAACATTTGAAACCCGGTGTACAATTTGTAAGCCCATCTGAGCAGTTATATCTAATCTATTATTAAAATTTATGTCACAAAGGAATACTGGCTCTGCAGTGTAGCGTGCCTACCTCTTGCCCTGAGGCCCCGGGTTTGATTCCCAGCCAGGTCAGGGATTTTTACCTGCACCTGAGGGCTGGTTTGAGATCCACTCAGCCTACGTGATTACAAACCAAGATTAACAGCCGAGAGGATCCATCGTGCTGACCACACGACACCTAGCAGTCTGCATGCCTTCAGGCTGAGCAGCGGTCGCTTGGTAGGTCTTGGGGCTGTTGTGCCATGGGGTTTTGTTTTAAATGAATACCACTTTTGATTTCCCTGGAATCATCATCTGTTCAAAGCAAATAAGTCAAAGGGTATTGACACACATTCAACCTGAAATCTGCCTTTAAACACACTTAAAATTGTTGCCATGGTTTATATGTCATAAAAACACGTTAAAATTTAAAGAACATCCTAGGATCCAGGTCACAAATAATTAGCATGCATTTGTACAATGTTGAGCAGATTTCTTTTATACATGATCTTAAAACTTCAGGTTGAGGAATGCTATGAAGTGCTTATGTTGTTGCTGTGGATATTAAAAAAACGTTCATATATACATGGTCAAATTGTCAATGAAAAATAAACATGTATAAAAATTGACAATCTTGTGAAAGTGCCGATGTTAAACAATTTGCAGTAAAGGTAGTTTGCCGAGGAGTTGTCGGAACATCCTTTCTTGTTGTGTAACAGCTGCTGTATGTTGAAAATGTCACTGTTATTGTTGAAGGTAAAAAGTTAAATAACTTTACGGCCTTGGTTGTATGGCACAGTAGTCGTGAAAGGGTGGATGTTACCTTACTCCTCGCTCTCGTTACCCTGCCGCTAGGAAAGCACCTCCAGCTTTCCTCTGCTCAGTAACAAACAAGTGAAGGATGTTCTCCCAACTCCTCGGCAAACTGCCTTAACATCAATTTTGATACATGTTTATTTTTCATTGACAATTTGACCACAAATATATGAACACGTTTTAATATCCACAGGAACAACATAAGCACTTCATAGCATTCCTCAACTTCATATATAAAAATTCAGCTCAACATTGTATACACACACACACACACTCCATTTATTTGTGACCTGGATCCTAGGACGTTCCTTAAATTTTAACGTGTTTTTATGACATATAAACCATGGCAACAATTTTAAGTGTGTTTAAAGGCAGATTTCAGGTTGAATGTGTGTCAATACCCTTTTGATTTATTTATTTGCTTTGAACATATGATGATTCCAGGAGAATCAAAACCGGTATTCATTTGATAAATACTTACATAATATATGAAGCATTGAATGGTGGAACATCACTCAATTGATTCCTATTATATACATCAAAACATCGACACTAAAATGAAAGTTACAAATTATGAAATCAGAAATGTTGAAACTTGGAGCTCTGCACCATTTCATACGTAGTCCAGATACGAGGGTTGGAACTTAAATAGTGCAACACTGCTGTGGAGACGCTATGCAACGGAATCTAATATTGTCGCTGATAGCACACGTTGGTTACATACCTACCTTACCTCAGAGTAAATGGACTTGGCCTTCTCACATCACCTGCGTGCGCACAAGTGAAAGAAACACAGTCACCTGTAAGCTAGCGGTCTAATGTAACGTTGTCACTCTGTTTGGAAAACATAAACAATCGAGTTGGATCAAGATTGAACATGCCAGAGGTCGTACAGCACGACAGTGTCAGCAAGGACTTCAAGAGGCTTGTGGGGAATCTGCATTGCCTTACAGAACAGTGGCACGTTGGGTAAAAGCCTTCAATGATGGTCGTCAAACTGTGGTGGACATTCATCAGGCAGGTCGTCCTACGAGCGTCAGTGAAGAAGTGCATGCTCTTGCCGCGTTACTGGACAGTGATTGAAACCAGGTGATTCGTGAGCTCGCCCAAGAAACTGGATTAGTGCATACGACTGTGCTTCACCTCCTGAAGGAACGCCTGGGCATGCGAAAAATTGCATCACGATGCATTCCGCATGATTTGACGGAAATGCACAAATGGTTGGGTTACAACACTTCTAAGATGCATTTGGAGTGCTATGAGCATGAAGGAGATACTTTCTTACACCGTATCATAACCCTGGATGAAACATGGGCCAAATCGTATGAGCCAAAACCGAAACGCCAATCAAACGAATGGCATCATTATGGGTCACCACGAAAGTCGAAAGTTCATCAGAGCCCTAGTAGGGTGAAAGTTATGGTGATCCTCGTGTACGACTGTAATGGTGTTATCCTAACGCATTACATTCCTCCATGGCAGACCATCAATGCACAGTATTACTGTTTGTTTTTGGTGCACCACCCGCGACCAGCTTTGAGAAAGAAGCGGCAACACTTTCTGCAGAATCCACCCATCATTTTGCACGACATTTCATGGGCGCATACAGCACAAGCTGTAGCTCATTTGTTTGGTTGATGAGACTGGGAAGTACTGTACCATCCACCATACTCCCCGGACTTAAGTCCTTGTGACTTTCATTTGATTCCAAAGATGAAGGAACCACTTTGTGGCATTCGCTGCAGAGATTCGACCGCTCCATTCACACCATCAACAGAACAGGCTCTGCTACAGGTATATGACTTCCACATCGCTGGCAACGGTTATACACAATGCTGGTGACTACAATGAAGGACACTAAAGGTTTCTAACATGTAACTCTTTTGTATCTGTTGTAAATAAATAGTTGCCACTATTTAAGTTCCAACCTTTGTATCTTCAACACGTTTCTATTGTCTCAGTAACAAATGTGATTCGATCAGGCACCTCATACCACCAGAGGAGCACTCCCTGAAGTTGAGCCCATGTGTCAGTTATTGTCTTAAAACTTTTCAAATTAACTTACATTTGCCATACCATTTAAATTTATACATGAAATAACACTTAATGTTAGTCCATTTCAAACCTTGTCATGGCACACTGCAGCATTTCACTTTTTTGCTGGTGAGTGTAATAGGGATTGTCAATGTCAATAGACAAAAATATAATCACAAAGGTAATCCCTGTAATACTTTGTGCTGCAGCAGCAGCAGCAGCAGCATCATACATTATTGTGGAATAGTCAACCAAAATACTGCAGTTAAATATTCTTTTGAACTTTGATCTTCCCATTCTAAATAATGATCCTACCCAGAAAGTCACTTTCTCTATGTCTACATTAGAGCTATGAGACCTGTTAGTTGATTAAAATGCAATCAAGCATCAAATGTCCTTTCATAGCATATGGAATAGATCCAATGTCAAAAGAGTAGCAGTTGTTATGCTATTAGACATCTAAGTCAGTACTGGTGTAGACAGACTGAAGGAATCAATCTGAAAACAATCCACTACTTGGCACATGAACTGAATATGTCATCCCATAATGTGAGTAACCATTTGAAGAGGCTTGGTTGTTCTTTGGTACAATATTTGGGTACCACATGAACTGAGCTGTGTTGAAACACCGGATCCCGTGAGATCTCCGAAGTTGACCACGCCCAATGGTGCTTAAGATTTGGATGGGTTGCCACGCGCTGTTGGTGGAGGGTAAGGGAATGGAGGAGTGGAAAGGAATTGGGCACCCTACCATACGTAAACTCCAGCTCAGGCATACCTCTGCAGAGGTTCGGACCTGCCTATGTGAACTGAGCAAACAAAATTTGTTCCAGCACACCTGTTTCTAAACAAAGCATTGCAGATAATCAATGTGATCCTTTCTCAAATTATGGTCAGTGGACTATGTAGGATAACTGTACAAAGAGATGCCTGTGAGAGCACCATTATAAACCTCTATGATGTTGTACCATTGGTTATAATGATCTCAGATGGTTGAGGTGCTGGCCTTCTGACCCCAACTTGGCAGTCAATCCTGGCTCGGTCCGGTGGTATCTGAAGGTGCTCAAATACTTCAGCCTCGTATTGGTAGATTTACTGGAACCTCCTGTGAGACTAAATTTCGGTACCTCGGCATCTCCTAGAACTGTAAAGTGGTACGTAAAACAAATAACATTATTATTGATAATCTCAGCAGGTTAGTAGTTTTGTCAGGCAATTACTTCAGATTGTGCAGAACAAACTGATTTCCCAATCAAATACTAATACTAGAACAAAGACATAACTTGTTTTACAAAATGTGTTTGTCGATGAGAAATGATGCCCCTCCTTTTCTTTTCTAATCAAGTCCAATAGGTGAGATAAAAAATGATTCCCCTCCTTTCATAATCTAATCTATTCCAAGGCAAAAAAAAACAACCTAACTACTAGTCTGCATCATCATCATCATCATCATCATCATTTTCTGCTTGTTTTAGTCCTATGTAAATTTAAAAATTGTAGCCTTATTTATTTATTTCGAGATAGAACTGAAGTAGCCTTGAAATGTCAAACTAGTATTCAAATACTGTATGTATTTCTAAGGTAATAACCTTGAATTGCTTGAACTGGCATTCCCTCATTTCAGTGTTAAGAACTCCATCATCAGTGTTGAAATTTCACATCGCTTTTCATGGAACCTAAATAAGTTTTATTTTCATTATAACATTACTCCATCAAAGAAAATTACTACCAATACATCTCTGGCAAAGAAGTCTGATATGTCAAATTTTGGTGACAGCAATGACCACAAAATCCCTAAATCCCTGCCCTCTAGTCAAGTATTAAATACAGGACTTCCATTCAGATGATTACCAGACATATTTACTGTATTGAAGGAAATCTGAGGTGAAAAAACATTTCACGATGGCCTAACATCCCCACATTTTAAAGATAGACTGTAAATATTTTGCTTATACATTTCTTTTTAAACCAAATAAAAGCCAAGTTTCCAGTAATCTTTACCCAACAAAATTCTATCATGTACTATAAGATATGGTTACATTTCCCAAGCACCATTAGAGCACACAAGTTTTGTAGCATGTATAGGAATCAGCAAATTTTATAGTTTAGTTATTTTTACCAGTGCAAAATATTTAAAACAATTATGACATTTATTATAATTTTCTGACACCACTACAGAAATAACATTTCTACTGTAAACACAAATTTTATTGAGTGCTGGTTTTAAACAACAACCATCAAATCTGATATCCCAGTCAGGTGAAGACTAAGTAAACTACCCTTTTCAAGACACACACCGACCAACCCACCCCAAAATGATAATTCTCCAGTAGATTACAGAAATAAAGCAAATAACCCCATTATAACACTAAAGAGTAAACAAAACAATATAGACCATAGGTAATGAAGGACAAATTACAAGTAAAATGTTTCATGATGTTCTAATGCTTCTAACAAATGAATGAATGTAGATAAGAGAAAAGTCTGGTTTGGAAAGGAAACAAAACATTTACTGTTGTCCTGGAAATAGTAGGTGTGGAGATGTCAATGCTGCTTTGACAAACTGGGACTGAAAATATTGTAACCATGCTTGGAAAACTATTGACCTTTACAGCTTCTTTACAATCCTGATGGTCAGAAAAATTCTTTCACCACACAGGAAGCTCTACAAACCCTGACCTAATCATTGTATCACCTGAACTTTCGAAAAAAGCCAGAGAGCCATATTAGAAAGGAACACAAGCTGTTCTGCTATCCATCTTGTTGAACAGCCCTATTAATACACTAAAGTTAAGTACTGCACGGAATTTTAAGAAAGTATACCAGAGCAAGTTCCAAACACAAGGCCAAAGAAAATAAGCTCAATCAGTTTGGAAGAAACTGCACAAATTATGCTCAGAGCCTGGTATGATTTCAGAGATCAGCATGCTATAAACAACGTACTCAGAGGCAAACTGTTTTGGACAAAAAGAACTGGCACACCAAAATCATATTCAAGATCAAAGAAGGCAAAAAGCAGAACTGCCTGAGAATGTATTAACATACTACCGTGATACCTGTACTTTACTATGGTTTTAAACTGAAAGTTATCTTTAAAAATTTTAAATTTGGGGAGTCCACTGTCGGTTCAGCCTGTAAATACACCCTCAGTTCGTACGTTCAGCAGTTTTGGACGAATGATTTTCATGTCTAACACACATTTGAATACATAGGATCTTATTTAACATCTGCGATGCAGAAATTTTGACTTTGTATGTCAAACCGTAATGGAGGACTGTTTTGTTTCAGGGATACAATGTTTTAGAAATATTTCTTACTTTACATCTAGGACATAAAAGACCATCTTTCATGTACATTTTAATAGTGTTCCTGAAATAGTTTCAGAAGACTGAATATTGTGATTTTCAGAGTGAACTACCCTTAGGGTAGAAATATTTTGAAGTACACAAGAACCTTGTTTACCCAGCTCTCATTAATCTGGATCACCGGTTTATCCGGATCAAAAATAATATATATATTTTTACTTGTACAGTATTCCTTTTACGGGGTCCACTCTTTTTGAATGTCTTTACCGCAAAGGATAGTTAAGGACAAGAATTACAAATAATTCGGCCACGGTCTATCAAAGGTACCGTCCCGGCATTCGCCTGCAATTGAGAATGGGAAACCGTGGACTCTTCTCAGTTCCTTGACACATCTGCATGCATTTGCGGATGCTCGGATGTAGATGTGAACGACGTAAATGACTGGTTGAAAAATAACTGTAATTCAGGCTACGGCATGATGACAGATGAAGAAATTATTGCCTCTTGTTCCTCAGCAGGTGATGACGAGAGTGATGGTGAATATTGAAAATGAAACCGGCACTCCATCATAAGAAACAATGACTTATGGAGAGGCAACAATGCAGCTGGACAAACTGATGGCTTATTTAGAATCCCAGACAGAAGCCACACCGGCAGAACTGATGTTAGTAAAACATCTTCGTGATCGTGCTGCGTGCAAACGCTATACAAATGTAAAACAGAAAAAAACTCACACATTATTTTAGTGCATGAAACTAGAGTCATAAATGTAAGAAAAGTGTTCTTCTACTTTTTTTGTACAATTGGAAAAAGGTATTACTGCACAACTTATGTTAATAGATTATATAAAATGTACTGTAATTGTTATTTAGTTTTTCTGGATTATCCGGATTTTCAATCATCTAGAACAGTTCCAGTCCCACTTAATCCAGATAAACGAGGTTCTTGTGTATGAGATATTTGATATCTAAGACATGAAGGAACAACCTTCTTGTAAAATTACAATTTCATACGTCAAACAGTTTTGGAGGGATGGATTATTTTCATTTGCGGATTTAACCCCTTAGAAATGGAAGGTTTTAAAACAGTTCATATTTCATCAAACATGAAGTTCTAAGTGAAAGGCTCATCTCTAAAGATAATATGCAACTTGATATCTTTGGAGTGTACAGACTTGGAAAGGGTGACAGTCGCTGATTCAGAATTATTTGACAATATAAAAAACTATGTCGGACATGATATGGAAAGGAATGTGATTGTAGCAAGCAATCTCAATTTACCAAAATGTCCATTGCAAAGGTAATGCAAATGACAGGAAGCATGATCAACAAGTTAATTTGGGAAGGACACCTGAATCAGAAAGTGATGGAACCAATTAGAGGGAAGAATATTATGGATGTGGTGCTGATAAAACCAGATGAGCTCCATGGAGAAACTGAAGTAATAGATGGTTTTAGTGATCATGAAGCTGTTTTTGTCATAGTTAAAAACAAATGTGATAGAAAGGAAGGTTGTAGAAGTAGGACTATTAGGCAGTACCATACAGCTAATGACAGGCATGAGGGAGTTTTTAAAAAGAAATTATGACTGGCAGAAAATGGTAAACAAAAATGTAAACAGACTGTGGGATGGGATTAAATAAATTGTTGAGGAATGTGAAAACAAGTATATCCTCTTAAAGGTGGTAAGGAAGCTAAAGACCTGCTATATTATAACAGAGAAATAAAGAAACTAAGAAGAAGGTGAAGGTTGGAAAGACAGTTAGAAATGGTTGCAGAAGTAAGGAGAAATTGAAGGAACTTATTAGAAAATTGATTTTTTTTTAAAAGTTGTTTTACGTCGCACCGACACGGGTAGGTCTTATGGCGACAATGGGATAGGAAAGGCCTAGGAATGGTAAAGAAGTGGCTGTGGCCTTAATTAAGGTACAGCCCCAGCATTTGCCTGGTGTAAAAATGGAAAACCATCTTCAGGGCTGTCAACAGCGGGGTTTGAACCCACCACCTTCCAGATGCAAGCTCACAGCTTAGAAAATTGAATCTAGCAAAGAAGTCACCTAAGGATAATACAATGGCAAGCATAATTGCATAATTGGCAGTCATATCAATTTCAGTGAAAGATGGCAGGGTATGTACGGTATTACTATAAGGTAGAAACAAGTTCCAAGAAGGAAAAGGGGAGTGTGTATGCAAGGATCTACAGAAGGCAGAAGTATTCAGTCAGCAGTATGTAAACATTCTTGGATACAAGGATAATGTCCAGATAAAGGAGGTGACTAATACTAATGAAGTATTGAAATTTACCTATGATGACATTTAAATTAAGATACAAAAGTCAAAAACTAGAAAAGCAGCTGGAATTGATAAGATTTCTGGTGATATTCTAAACACAATGGGTTGGGATATAGTAGGCCTACCATATCTGAAGTACTTATTTGATTACTGTGTGTATGAAGGAACTATATCAAATGAATGGAGAGTTGCTATAGTAGTCCCTGTGTATATAGGAAGGGTGATTGATAAACATAAAGCCAAACATTACAGGCCAGTCAGTTTGACATGTGTTACATGTAAGCTTTGGTAGCACATTCTTTCTGATTATATTAGAAATGTTTGCAAAATTAATAGCTGGTTCATAAGAAAGCAGTTCTGGTATAGGGAAGGTTGATTCACTGAAGCTCCACTTGTAGGATTCCAGCACGATATAGCAGATATCTTAGATTCGGGACGTCATATGGAGTGTATTATGATTGACCTATTTAAGGCATTTGATAATGCAGATCATGGTAGACTACTGGCAAGAATGAGTGCAATTGGACTAGACAAAAGCGTGACTGAATGGGTGGCTATATTTCTAGAAAATAGAACAAACAGAATTAGAGTAGGTGAAGCATTATCTGATCCTATAATCATTAAGTGGAGAATTCCTCGAGGCAGTATTATTGGACCATTATGTTTACTTATTTTCAGACACCCTGTTTGTAAGTTATGGAACATTTATGGGCATAATAAAACCAATAATATACAAGAGGATCTGTCATCCATTTTTTCCTAAAACCTCTAGTTAATCACCAGGGGTAACTGGTTCATATCTCTTATATCTCTTATGTCCTGTGATGTAGCATACTGATTTCACAACAGAATATTGGTGGTGAAGAATATTAATATTAGCATTCAAAATTCCCAAGAAAAATGCATGGGGGATGCAGAAATGATCAGAATCTCTTCTAGCAAACAGAGTACAGACATGAACACAGGACTAAGGAAATCAATCTAAGATAAAATTCTAAAAGAATTTAATTATAAAAAATCCACTTGTTCAATACAAGTTAGCCATTTGATAAATGGTCTTTCTAAAAAGCTACATAGGACATGTTTCGACTCTCTTGTAGTGAATGGCGAGAGGCAATCAAGATGACATCGAATGTTTCTGCAGTACGAACTATCCCAGGCAGAACTCAGGACGGAAACCTCTGTCGCAGATGCGTCAGAGAGAAAGAAACACTGGCTCATGTTCTGGGTTCTTGCCCCTACGGCGAAGTACTGAGAAACTCACATCACCACAAGATAAGATCACTGATTGCAGAAGAACTCCGTAGCAAAAACTTCCGTGTATATGAAGAAGTCCACGGTTTGTCTACGACAGGGAGCACAAGACGAATTGACATAATTGCCTTTAAAGATAACGACACGAAAGGCTTCATTATTGATCCGACCATCCGATTCGAGCACCATGTCGGCCAGTCTACTGAAGTTCATCTTGAAAAGCAGAACATCTACGCGCCCACCATTCCGTTCTACAAAAATAAATACCAGCTGAATGAAGTAGAGATTATCGGCCAATGATTGGTGCTCGTGGCACAATACCTGCCTTGTTCGTAGAATTCTGGAAAAAGTTTGACCTGCCTATGAACAGCATTGAAAGAATAGTTACCACCATACGTGGATCTGTACAAATCCTGAAATCTCACCTGTTCGGACCTCCATAATCTAAGAAATCCATATTATCACTATATTTCTATGTGATAAAAACTTCCTCTATCCTGATATGCTTTACTTCGTCCATTGTGGCAACCCGTAATTGCAGGAAGTCGTTGATTCATTAAATAAATTTATTTATTTATTTACAGAGTTTACGCCAACATTGGAGCACTTAAATCAGACTACAACAAATTTGTCTTCCTTTCCTTCTCCCAAAAAGTCTTGAGTCTGGTTGACCTGGCTGCCCTCTCCGCATCCGTTATAACATATTGTTTCCTCTGTACAGTGGTCAGTGGAAGCCTGATGCATTTATTCTTCAAAATACTTTTCTCGCCTCTGTTTTCTATGGTTTGCATGGTAATATTCAACTCCTCCAAATCACTTTGAACTTCTTTAAACCAATTGTTTTTTGATTTACTATTCCAAAAGTAATTAAATAATTGTTTTAAAACTCTGTTATCACTTAGTCGAAATATATGACAAAAAAAGGCAATTCTTCTTTTTCTCATGGTGTCTGTAATGGACTCACTTTCCCGATAGATAACCTCATTCGGCAACAATCTCCACTGTCCATCCACCTGATGTTTCATGTTTATGATCGTCCTGAGTATCCTTCGATCAACTCGTTGTAAGCGTTCTGTTGTTGATCTAGTATTGAGTTTAAATAATGTTTCACAAGCATAAGTTGCTTCTGGTTTAATAACAGAGTTATAATGCCTAAATTTAGCATTAATCGAAAAACATTTCTTTTTGTATGTAGGCCAAGTTATTCGTTGTGCCTGCTTCAGTTTATATATTCTGCTCTCTATTGATGGTTTTTCATTGCAATTCCAAGTGAGATTTTCACCCAAATATTTAAATGTACTTACAATTTCAATTCGTTTATTATTATTTAATAATAGCTCTGAATTTAAAGTTCTGAAAGTAGGCATTTATTTTTCTTTTTATCATACGAAATTTGCAATCCAACTTTTTTCGCTACATTTGCAAGTTCTTCCAATTGAACTTTAGCCTCTTCAAAACCATTTGCCAGTATCGCAAGATCATCCGCGAATGCCAAGCAATTTAGTTTGATATTTTTTCCAATTTTGACTTTTGGAGGACATACCTTAGTCCACTCTCGCATGACCTTTTCCAATACAGAATTGAACAATAATGGCGAAAGTCCATCTCCCTGCCGGAGGCCTGTTGTAATTGCAAATGATTTAGACAACTAATTTCTGAATCTAACTTTAGATTGAGTATTCTTAAGAGTCATACCAATCAGGCTAATAAGTTTGGAATGTATACCAAATTCCTGAAGGACATTCAACAGTGATTCACGATGTATACTATCGTACGCCTTTTGAAAATCAACAACGTAATAACTAAATTTTTGTTTCTAGATCTATGATGTTTCATAATCCATTTTAAACTGATGATTTGGTCAGGGCAGCTTCTTCCTGGACGAAATCCACCTTGATATTTCCCTAGTTCACAGTCAAGATGTCCCTGTATTCTGTTATAGATAATCTTAGATAAAATCTTATATGTAATATCCAATAATGATACTCCCCAATAATTATTTGGATCAGATCTATCGCCCTTTTTATGCAATGGTTGAATTATTGCCATATTCCACTCTTCAGGCATTGTAGCAGTATTCTAAATATCTATAAGATGTTTATGTAGATTCTGAACGGTTTGGTCATTAGCATTCTTCCATACCTCTGCAACGATTTGGTTCTCTCCCGGTGCTTTATAATTTTTAAGGGAATCAATTGCTGCTCGTACTTCATTATAAACGGGCGGTGTAACCTTTTCTGAAGGTATCCTATTTTTTGGATGTGTGTCATATTGCAGATATTCTGAAGGTTCCTCACTGTTAAGAAAGTTCTCAAAAGTATCTAGCTAAAATTTCCGCATTATCTTGATTAGTATGTGCCTGTTTTCCATTAGTATCTCTCATGAGGAGTGTTGGGGGAGTATAATTTGTTTGGTATTGCCGAAATGTTTTATAGTAATCTCTTGTCTTATGTTGAGTAAATGCTGCGTCAATAGAGTGTAACATCTCCATGTGATAATTTCCCTTAACCCTTCGGATGATTATAGCCATATGTCGTCTAGCAGTAACAAGTTCTTCGCGTGACTGTTCTGTTTTCCGTTGTTGATCAATCAACCATGCCTTGTGTCGGTGTTGAATCGCTGCATCGCACTCCTCATTCCACAAAGCATGTTTTTTCCTCTTTTTAACGGGAGCGTTTTCCTCAACAATGGTTTTTAGCTTGTTAATTACCGTTCCCAAATCATCACTTAGATAGGTTTTAGATTGTTCATAATATAATTTATTATTAATGAGATAGCTAGGGTCATATGTTTTCTTCCTATTACATTTGGAGAGAATGCGTTTCTTTTTTGGAGTTAATTTTATTTTAATTTTGGACAAATAATGATCTGAATCTATGTCCACTCCACGGAGGACCCTCACATTGTAAATTTCCTTATGATAGTTCTTATCCATAGCTACATGATCAATTTGGAACTCCCCTAATTTAACATTAGGGCACTTCCAAGTCATCAGTTTATGTGGTCGTCGTTTGAATCGTGTGGTTTCCAAAAGTAGCCCATGATCAATACAAAGATCGATCAATCTCTGACCATTCCTGTTAGTTAGATGATGAGCTGGCCACTTACCTACAACATTACGATACTTTTTATCATGAATTGTGAAGAAGGCTTTTTGCCTTATTTCATCCTAGCTGTTTAGGACTGGGAGTAGGCATTTCCTCCATACCCCGCGAACGTTATGGTTTTCCCGCCAGTATATGTGTATGTCTTTCATCTTTGTGTTCTTTTAGCTGATGATGACCTCTAGCTTAGGTCGAAACATGTCCTATGTAGCTTTTTAGACAGACCATTTATCAAATGGCAAACTAGTATTGAACATGTGGACTTTACAGAACTAAATTATTTTAGATATTTCAAGTCAATACAGAACTGGAATGAAGTTCATTACTTGTAAGGAAAGTAAGGTATCAGCTGTTTACATATGCTGTGCAGTTGGCAACCAATACAGCAGTGTGCATTGCTTGACTCACCACACGTAGGGGAGAGGAGTGGACAAGCGGGGCATTGGGAAGGATAAATTTAAAGCATCATTTTCTGTAAGAATTTGCGTTTGTGCCCTGCACTGCGCAAAATACACTACGAAAATGAAATAAAAAATATTAATGTTCACAGCATATACAATACATAAGCAATTAACAGAATTCAGTTATCACTAAAGATATCTCTTCACTGGCTTAAGGACTCTAAAGTCAAGCTGGGAAGACCTGGCCTGTTACGTTAGGAAATCTAAATAATGTAAAAATGATATTTGGTATTAATCGTGGTGTACATTTCTGATTAACACCTATCAAAACACAATAACGTACGGATCTATTTTGCACTTAGTTTTATTGGCCTGTATCTAGAGCCCTGCGCAGGTATACAAAATATTATCCGCATTTGCAAATGGTTATCTAAGGATATTGTAAATATTTAACTACAGTATTTTATACCCAAGGTACTGAAATGGATAGATCTGTTAACACAGTAAAATAGGTCTGAAACCTGGCACCAGAAACCCAAAAGTCACAGGTTTATGAGAGATTTTCTCCTGCAAGCGTTACCTTTGTTCCTTCCATTAACTGCGGGCAGGAGCCTATTAGGTTTAGGTCAAACTTATGACTTTATGATATAGAGACCTTTTTTATATCACTATTCATCAATACCACTGTCAAGGGTCACATAACCACAAGCAAAAATACGAGTATACCTGAGTGAATATCAAAAAACTTCATTATTTAGAATTTATCAGCAAAATTATCCACACTGCGATACAGTTTGCATCCGCCAAGACACTAACTTTGCGGATATCCGCATCCTTGCAGGGCTCTACCTATATCCTATGATACTCTGTTCTAAGCAGCCTCTAATACCTGTCAATACCACAAGATGTGCTTGCAATGTTTACTTTTATTACATAAGTTAAGTTACATGGGTATGTCATTTCAGTAATGATTTTGTAGTGTGACGAACTTTGGCGTGCATGAAATGTACTATGTTTACTGACATACTTTATAATACCCATGCCTCTGTGTTCACCAGAAACCAGCAGGAGTTTTACTACTAGCATTCCAGTTTTGTATGCCAGTCGATTCAGGATACCTTAGTGTATGATAAAAAAAAAAAAAAAAAAGGAAATAATAATAAGAATAAAGACACTACATTATCTAGGCATGATTAGATGATACTCAGTCATACGCCGCCATTACTAAAAGGCTACATGTGGGCGTCAGTGACACATCAGTATACTATGGTAGCGCACGGCCCAACATTATCAAGCAAGATAGCTTGGTCGGCTACACACTGGATAGGCTGACACACAAGTTGCTCACGACTGAACTTACACTTCTTTGTTGATTTTCCAGTGAGCTTTAACTAGGCGGAAATAAGAAACGCCACACATTAATTTTTGATTCAGAACATTGTGTCCTATTATAATTTCCATAACTTCTTTTCAGGCACCTGTATATAAATGAGAGGAGTAAAGAACCAAATTCAGAGATATGACATTTTGCAGATGATGTTATAATACATAGAGTAATATGTAAGTTAAAGAATTGTGAGCAACTGCAAAAAGACCTCACCAATAATGTGAGATGGACAGCAGGCAATGGTATGATGATAAACGGGGTTAAAAGTCAGGTTGTGAGTTTCACCAATAGGAAAAGTCCTCTCAGTTTTAATTACTGTCTTGATGGGGTGAAAGTTCCTTATGAGGATCACTGTAAGTATCTAGGTATTAATTTAAGAAAAGATCTTCACAGGATTGAAAATAAAGGGTATAGATCTCTGCACATAGTTATGAGGGTATTTATGGGCTATAGTAAGGATGTAAAGGAGAGGGCATAAAAGTCTCCGATAACACCTCAACTAGAGTATGGTTCCAGTGTATGGGACCCTCGACATGATTACTGCATTCGAGAACTGGAGCAAATCCAAAGGAAAGCAGCTCAGTTTGTTCTGGGTGATTTCCAGAAAAAGATTGGCGTTATAAAAATCTTGCCAAGTTGGGGCTGGGAAGACTTTGGGGAAAGGAGACGAGTTGCTTGACTAGGTGGTATGTTCTCAGCTGTCAGTGGAGAGATGGCGTGGAATGACATTAGTAGATGAATGAGGTTGAGTGGTGTTTTTAAAAGATCAAAATATGAAGATACAGTTGGAATTCAGCAGAGCGAATTGGGGAAAATATTATTTTATAGGAAAGGGAGTTAGAGATTGGAATAATTTACCAAGGGAGATGTTCACTAAATTTCCAATTTCTTTGCAATTATTTAAGAAAAGACTATGTAAACAACACACAGGGAATCTCCCACCTGGACGACTGCCCCAAATACAGATCAATGATGATTGATTGATTGATTGATTGGTTGATTAAAATATATATCGTCATTTGGAATTTTTTTTGTACATTAAACTGTCTCGGAGGAATGAATATTTTTGTTTTCAGGTCTTAATCCCAGAGGGGGTTAATTTTTCAAACCTTCTGCTATTTAACACCTAGGATAACATTTGAAATTTTAACTCTGTAGTAAGTCAAACTGTTTCAGAGAAATGAATATTTCTGGCATCAGACCCAACCCCCCCCAGTCAGAAACCCTTAGGAGTGTATTGTTTTAAGATCATGTTGAAATATGTGTTTCATTACTTGTGTTGTACTGTGTTTATGCTAACTTCCAAGAAAATATGATCAAAAATTAAGTTTCCCCATGCAAAGTTTTATGGCCCTTTAAACCTTTCAGGGAATGATTTCCAATAAAACAAAAAAATATGTGTTTGGTTATTTACATTTTGGAGTACTTTCACCAACATTTAAGTAAACAGATGAATTAAATAACATTTCTCCTCATAAACTCTGAACCCCTTTAGGAGTTGAATTTTGAGAAATCCCTTCTTAATGAGTCACTACATTATGAAATGAGACTACTGAGCAAATTTCATATTTATAGCTTCAGCGGTGATGAATCAGTCAGTCAGGACATGCTATTTTATATACAGACTAGGAAGATACCTGTGCTTTGCTACAGTTTTAAATTGAAAGTTTTCTTTGAAAGTTTTAAATTTCAGAAAGTCCACTGTTGGAGGAATGATAATTTATTTTGAGATCCAACATTCATTTGAATGTCACACAATTGTATTGTTTTAAAACCCTACCTTATTTAACATACAGGATGTAGAAATGACCAACTTGTAAAATTTTGACTTCACATAGTGAACAATAATGAAGGAATGAATGTTTTGTTTTATGAGTAGAATTTTTTTTAAATATTTCTTATTCAAGATGTAGGACATGAAAAATCCCTTAGGGGTCTATTGTTTTAAGAGCACTTCTTATTAAAAATCTAACATATAGGAGCAACCATCATTTTAAAGTTAAACAGTTTCAGAGAAATTAGTACCGGTATTTTCATCATCAGGACTCACCCTACAGACAAAACCCCTAGGGGTGTATTGTTTAAAGACCACTTAAATTTCAAATAACAAAACATAGAGGAGCAACTATCATGTGCAACCGGAAATTGTTTCGGAAGAATTATTCTTATTTTTGGAGTCAACCCCATCTAAACCCCTTAGGCGAGAGTATTTTGAAGTATATGATACCTGACATCTAGGACATATAACAACCACCTTCTTGTAAAATTACAACTTTGTACATCAAACGGGGGTGAATATTTTAAAATATCTCCTATTTTAAAATTAGAATTTAAATTTTATACCACCATTCAAAATTTTGTCTGCTGGGCTGAGTGGCTCAGACGGTTAAGGCGCTGGCCTTCTAACCCCAACTTGGCAGGTTCGATCCTGGCTCAGTCCGGTGGTATTTGAAGGTGCTTAAATACGACAGCCTCGTGTCGGCAGATTTACTGGCATGTAAAAGAACTCCTGCGGGACTAAATTCCGGCACCTCGGCGTCTCCGAAGACCTTAAAAAAGTAGTTAGTGGGAAGTAAATCAAATAACATTATTATTATTTAAAATTTTGTCTTTGTACATTCACTGGTTTTGGAGGAATGAATATTTTTATTTCGGGATCTTAACCTCCATTAAACTACCCGAGGGGGTGATTTTTTCAAACCTTCTATTAGTTAACACCTAGGATATCATTTGAAATTTGACTAACAAAGTTACAACGATTTCAGAGAATGAATATTTCTGTCATTAGGTCCCACCCCCTCAACCCCCCCTTTGCCCCAAAGTCAAAACCTATATTAGGCGTGTATAGCTTTAATACTACTTATTTTAAATCTAAGACAGAATTTTGTTTGCATAGAGGGCAACATCAATTATTCTGATAATGAGCAACATGAATTTGTTATATGTCTTAAGCTTGTGGAAATCAGATTAAATCTTTCAAACCGAGCTCGATAGCTGCAGTCGCTTAAGTGCGGCCAGTGTCCAATATTCGGGAGATAGTAGGTTCGAACCCCAGTCGGCAGCCCTGAAAATGGTTTTCCGTGGTTTCCCATTTTCACACCAGGCAAATGCTGGGGCTGTACCTTAATTAAGGCCACGGCCGCTTCCTTCCCACTCCTAGCCCTTCCCTGTCTCATCGTCGCCATAAGACCTTATCTGTGTCGGTGCGACATAAAACAACTAGCAAAAAAAAAAAAAAAAAAAAAAAAATCTTTCAAAATAGACATTCAATGTCAGCACCAATACATAGGTATCCTTAACCCTCTACTGCATGAATTATTTTTCGTTTTCGTTTGGTGAAGAAAATTTCAAGCTTTAATGTTCAACATACGTTCAGTGTATTAGATGTACCAGCAATTCTTAACTGGGGCTAATAGCTTAACACTCATATGTGATGTGGATTGCCATAGTTGAATATATATACGATTTTTCACGATTTTAACATTCAAAGACCGAACATTACTACCAACTGGCCATGGGTACGTACTGCAAGGCGCAAGTACAGCTTGCAGAACCGTAGGTCGGTAATGTCTTTGAGGTTGAACCAGAGGTACTTCTGAAGCCTGTGGTAATGTGATGGGGAGGGCCCACGTAAAATAAACGGTGGTTGGTTCGCGTTTGATGTTGACGGGGTGGAAGGAGTACCTTTGGTTGTAGGGCTATTTTGTCTTATGTTATGTAAAAAACAAGATGAAAACATGATGAAAAAGAACTGGAAATTCGATCCAGAATCTCGGCTGTTGTGAAGCCTTAGTTACTTTTAGAACTTCAACAACTACTGCATGATCACAATCCTTAAATATGTGAAATATTTTGAATTATATTGTATTTGATACCTACAACCTTCTTGTAAAATTACAACTACATACGTCAAACAGTTTGGAGCTTTGTCATCATTCTTCATCTCTCCCACCCCTTAAGGGTGTATATTGTTTGTAAGACCACTTCTTATATAAAATCTACAATATAGGCAAGCAAGCATCATGTGAAGTTTTAACTTCATAAATGAAACACTTTCACAGAAACAATTTTTTTTTTTTTTTTTTTTTTTTTTGATAGTGGCTTTACGTCGCACCGACACAGATAGGTCTTATAGCGACGATGGGATGGGAAAGGCCTAGGAGTTGGAAGGAAGCGGCCGTGGCCTTAATTAAGGTACAGCCCCAGCATTTGCCTGGTGTGAAAATGGGAAACCACGGAAAACCATCCTCAGGGCTGCCGATAGTGGGATTCGAACCTACTATCTCCCGGATGCAAGCTCACAGCTGCACGCCTCTATGCGCACGGCCAACTCGCCGAAACGAATATTTTGTCATCAGGCCTCACCTCCTGGTCAAAACCCCTTATGGGTGCCTTCCAACATGCTGGCAGCTAGTGCACTGTTGACACACCACCCCTTCGTAGGAGGATGCAATGACAGTGCATTAGGGGAGTTAATGTCTCTTTGTATGCCTTTCATTTTGGATTAAACTGAGGAAGATCTGACAGAGGCAATCCTCTGCTCATAAATGATAAATGAAGAAACAACCTAGACCGCACAACATATTCTCCACACTCATTCACCACCTTCAACCTAAAGTACTGGAGTTTTTCTTACTGATTTACAACAAGTTTTGCAAATCCAGAGAGAATCTCTATAATGAACAGAATAATGCTATCATACTTCAAATACTGAAACCTAGCAAAGCTACACAAATCTCTTCAGTTCCACCCAAACTGTACCTTTAACAATAATAGAAAAAATCAAGGAAACAATGATTTGGAAAGGCTCAAATGGAAACAATGATTTGGCCAGGCTCAAAATGAAATGGCGTATGGCTTTTAGTGCCGGGAGTGTCCGAGGACATGTTCGGCTCTCCAGGTGCAGGTCTTTTGATTCGACGCCCGTAGGCGACCTGTGCATCGTGATGAAGATGAAATGATGATGAAGACGATACAACCACCCAGCCCTCGTGCCAGCGAAATTAACCAATGATGGTTAAAATTCCCGAATCTACCGGGAATCGAACCCGGGACCCCTGTGGACAAAGGCCATCACGCTAACCATTTAGCCATGGAACCGGACGGGCCAGGCTCAAATGGTACTTAAAAAAAAGCCAAGATCTGCTTTCAGAATAATAGACTTCTGTCAAATTCAATCCACAACACAACAATTGTAGCAGCTTACTCAGGATATAGATGATGATGATGATGATGCTTGTTGTTTAACCCGCGAGTGCTCGCTAGCCGAAATTTAACATGAGTGGTCGCGCGTGAGACTTTCTCTCACATTAAAATAAATATGACTTTTTTCACAGTTTTCACAGTAAGGCTGAAGGATTCTGCTGAAATGAAACGCAAGTTCTACTTTATATATTTTAGATAAATGAAATGGCTATGGCTTTTAGTGCCGGGAGTGTCCGAGGACAAGTTCGGCTCTCCAGATGAAGGTCTTTCGATTTGACTCCTGTAGGCGACCTGCACATCATGATGAGGATGAAGTAATGATGAAGATGATACATACACCCATCCCCCGCACCAGTGAAAATGATCAATTAAGGTTAAAATTCCCGACCGTGCCGAGAACTGAACCCTGGACCCCTGTGACCAAAGGCCAGCACGCTAACCATTTAGCCATGGAGCCGGACATATTTTAGATAAAAATGAAATGATTAGCTGTTTATTAAAGACACAAATTATTACTTAAAATAACATACGCAATGTACATACAAATAACTTCCGTCCTGAAGTTGTAAAAAATAAAATCTCACACATGCATTATATCAAGTAATATTTATGTACAAAGCAAGGTTTTTAAACACAATAACATTTTCAAAAATAAGAAGTGCTCATAATACAAATACTAACGCGTACAACAGGAGTAAGTTTCCCGCTCCACTTCAGCATAACACCAACATCATTAGTCGCGCAATGAGAGAAACTCTCACACAGCGTGCACGGACACATAGGAACCTTTGTTCTGACTAGGGGAGGGGTGCCTACCCTTCAAAAGTGAATCGCTCTACTCACGATAGTTATAAACTCAGCTAGAAGAGGGAACAGTCACCTCCCTTTCCTCACTGTTAAGTAATATCACAATAAAAAGTAATGTGAGAGAAAATCTCATGGGTTAAAAGGAGTTTTTTTTTTTAAACTCAAGAAATACAGTAAAAACACCTCATATTCAAGAGGAAAGTACAACCAGTGTCATATCTACAGCTACACACACACTGTACTGGTCACATTTGGTTGCTCAATGGGACAGCAGGGTACCAACCCATTGCCTATGAACATTAGCTCCCTAGTGCTGTCTTAAATGTGATCCATTCACATGCTAATTATTCATACCAAAAGCTGCCACCAACTTCTGTACAACAATCACTTCAATACAACTTTTATACACAGAAATGACCATAGATATAAAATAATTAATTATAGTAACTCATAATACCAATGCACTGAGTGTGAATACCACTGCAATAAACCTAAAAACAACACCTCGTGTCCTTGCTCTCTGCTGCAGAGAGACAACAGCATGTATTCTCAAATAGCTAAGAAAGAAATATAGATACTTCTTATATCCAAGTTGCTGAAGGTAAAATTAAAATACGATAATTGTGCTTGATGTTTTCTTCCAAATCCTGACCAAGAATACAACATTAATTAATTTAATTGAACGTGAGCTCTTGCGCATGGCTTATTTAAGGTCCCAGAAATCACTTTCCTGGTCTTTTCTTTGTGCAAAAATTTAACAACCTAGGTGATAGCACAAACTGGCTTATGGGCAAATGAAAAAAGACACATTACATGGTTGTACAAAGACCGAATCATAAGGAGGTTGACAGCTTGCCTTTGAAGATTGGGAAATATATATTTAAAAGAGTAGAGGAGTTTAAATTCCTTGGTGTGCTAATCAATGAACAAAACCAAAGGCAACAAGAACACCAAGCTAGAATTAAGAATGCAAAATTGATTATTACAATACAATAATTCAACCAGTACTTCTGTATGGTTCTGAGACATGGAGTATAACTAAGAAAGAGCAGAGGCAGTTGCAAGTTTTTGAGAATAAAGTGTATAGAAAAATATTTGGCCCATGGTTCAATCCTATCTCTCAAAGCTGGCAGAAAAGATCTAATTATGAGATTTACACCCTCTTTCAACAACACACTATAATGGGTGTGATAGAATCCAACCGACTGCGCTGGGCTGGACATGTACTGAGGATGCAGAAAAACAGAGCACCAGTAGATTTATACAAGGGATCTCTTAAAGGGAAAAGACCTTCAGGAAGACCCTGAAGCACCTGGAAGAAGGAGATCAATAAGGTATGCCAGACCCTCCAAACTGATAACTGAGAAGAGCGGGCTCAAGATCGAAAAGGACAGAAGACGATTGTGAGTACAGCACAGGAACTTCATGTCCCTCAGAAGCCTACAGAGTGAGTGTGATAGTATCCCTTTCCCAGCTACAAATCACAACATTTTTTTTCCTGCATATGGCATTCATTCTTCCAAATCATTATTTAAGCTCCCTCAGGAGAGTCTGATCTACATTCCAAGCAAATGTTTCTGCCGTATGTACTAAAAATGCAGCCTGTCCACAGCTTATCCCTGTTGCTTGCCCTTCTGTCTTGCCCCCTTAAACCGTGTGTCAAATTGGGTGGCTTACTTTGGCAATCCTCACACATTTCACTGGAGCCTAAGATTCGACCCCCCTGTTGGCAGCCCTGAAGATGGTTTTCCGTGGTTTCCCATTTTCACACCAGGCAAATGCTGGGGCTGTACCATAATTAAGGCCACAGCCACTTCCTTCCCAGTCCTATCCCTTTCCTGTCCCATCGTTGCCATAAGACACATCTGTGTCGGTGCGACATAAAGCAAAAAAATTCCATATGGAGAGGTTGGCTCACTGATACACTCAATTTACCACTGAAGCGAACATGATTTCCTGGTTTCAAAAGTGGACTAAAATTAAAATGGAATATTTTCTAATAAAAAACAAAAGCAGGACTGCCTTAAGAAGCAATAACAAGTACTACACTGTTCAGTGTACCTAGTTCTTATTCTTCTTCTTCCACTTATCCTATTGATATGGGGTTCGCTGTATGCATCAATGAATGTCACCTTCATCTATCAGCATATCTTCTGGGCATATGTTTAGCAGCTTTGGATTACTGCTGACAGTGTCCAACCACTGCAGCTTTGTTCATCCCTGTGGTCTTCGTCCATCAACACTTAGATACTATGCAATTTTGATGACCGTATCAGGTGTTATTACAAATAATGAATCTCATATTTGGTTCCGTATTGACTTAACAATTTTATATAAAATTCTTTAGAAAAAATAAACATTGATTATCAAATAGTGTGCTGCCCTTGCAACATGTCCATAGCAACAAAGTGTGCACTCACGTATCTTTTCATGATTTGGAGGCACCTCAGGACACTATCTGATGGTTGTTGGTGGTAGTGTTTGGATGATGTTTAAAGCGTCAATCAATCAATCAATCAATCAATCAATCAATCAATCAATCAATCAATCAATCACTACTGATTTGCATTTAGGGCAGCTGCCCAGGTGGCAGATTCCCTATTTGTTGTTTTCCTAGCCTTTTTCTTAAATTATTGCAAAGAAATTGGAAATTTATTGAACATCTTCCTTGGTAAGTTAATTCAAATCCCTAACTCCCCTTCCTATAAACGAATATTTGTCCCAATTTGTCCTCTTGAATTCCAACTTTATCTTCATATTGTGATCTTTCCTACTTTTAAAGACACCACTCAAATTTATTCATCTACTGATGTCCTCCCACGCCATCTCTCCACTGACAGCTTGGAACATACCACTTAGTCGAGCAGCTCGTCTCCTTTCTCCCAAGTGTTCCCAGCCCAAACTTTGCAACATTTTTGTAATGCTACTCTTTTGTCGAAAATGGCCCGCCCAGAACAACTCGAGCTCCTTTTCATTGGATTTTTTCCAGTTCTTGAATCAAGTAATCCTGGTGAGGGTCCCATACACTGGAACCATACTCTAGTTGGGGTCTCACCAGAGACAAATATGCCCTCTCCTTTACATCCTTACTACAACCCCTAAATACCCTCATAACCATGTGCAGAGATCTGTACCCTTTATTTACAATCATATTTATATGATAAACCCAATGAAGATCTTTCCTTATATTAATACCTAGGTATTTACAATGATCCCCAAAGGGAACTTTCACCCCATCAACGCAGTAATTAAAACTGAGGGGACTTTTCCTATTTGTGAAACTCACAACCTGACTTTTATCCCCATTTATCATCATACAATTGCCTACTGTCCATCTCACAACATTATCGACTATCAGGGTCATTTTGCAGTTGCTCACAATCTTGTAACTTATTTATTATTCTGTACAGAATAACATCATCTGCAAAAACCCTTATCTCTAATTCCACTTCTTTGCACACATCATTGACGTATATAAGAAAACATAAAGGTCCAATAATACTGCCTTGAGGATATCACCTCTTAATTATTACAGGGACAGATAAAGCTTCACCTACTCTAAATCTTTGAGTTCTATTTTCTAGAAACAGAGCCACCCATTCAGTCACTCTTTTGTCAAGTTCAATTGCACTCATTTTTGCCAGTAGTCTCCGATGATCTACCCTATCAAATGCCTTAGACAGGTCAATCGTGATAAATTCCAATTGACCTCCTGAATCCAGGATATCGGCTACATCTTGCTGTGTTACACATATGATTGTATAGGGAAATTCCCATTATCCAGCATAACATACTCATTTTCCACAGTATGTAAAGAATGTTCACCTCTGTCTGAGATGGCCCAGAATGCAATATTGTAAGGTGCAACTGGTCTTACCATTGTTTGATAAATCTTCAACTTCATACTGGTTGGCATTTGTTTGTCACAAAGGACACCGTCACCTCTCTCCATCACATCCATGCTGTGGTATTTTTTGGATTCACTTCTTCATTCAGGCAGCCAATGCTAAGTAGGCGAGGCTGTAGATAATGGAATAATGTACTTACTTGCTCAACACTCTACCAGTGATACTGAAAACCAGGCAATTTTGGTACAAACATTGTGACTCTGTTCTTACACAGTGGCCTGAGATGACTAATGCCTACTAATTCCTTTGGTGTGCTCCTTAAAACAGTAGACCTACCAATCATGCTAGTGAATTAATTGAGTACTAGACATGTAGTACTTGGTTTTGATCATCACCGAGGCCATAAGAAAGTTGAAGTCCTACATGATGCCTCCATAATTAATTTATATACACTTCAAAATAGCTGCGATACTATATTTCAATGATAGTATACAGTGTGATTCAGCCACCCCTTCCAATGTACTTTTATGCAACCTGCAATATTCCATCCTGAAAACATCTGCCCTGCCGGTATGCTCAGACAACACAATTGGATATCTTGTATTTACCACCTCACCATGACAGGACACCATAATATTATACTTGTATTAACACGTTGACTACCAGCTCCTCAGCGAGTGATTTAAACCTCTGGCCCAGCCTTTTTAAATCCCCTCATCTCTATAGTGCACTATTTTACGTTAAATTTTACTGCATGAAAACTGGTTGCTGAGTTTTTCAAGAATTGGCCTAATTTTGTATAGCCTATCAGGATTTCCCTCGTAATGACTGCTGTTGCTAAAGTACAAGAATGACAATGTGTTTTCGAACCAGGTTCGTGCCATAGTTTTCGAAAATATTGGCAAGCCGAAAATAGTTTCCTCTATCCGGTACATTTTCAGATCTGGTTTTTTAATTATTCTGGTTAGAAACATTAGTCCTAAAAACTTTTTCATCTCATTTACGCTGACCGGTTTCCACGTCTGAAAAATAGAATATTTAGGGAATGAACACGGTGCTGCACTAATAACTTGTTCCGTGTAAAGGTTTGTCGGATGGCATGCATATTCAAGGAAATCGTCATTTACAAATAAATTGACGAAAGACATAATTTCATTGTTATTTTTTATGTCAACATTTAATCCTATCTGGCCAGTGAACTTGATTGCAGGCAGGCAATAAGATGGATGCGTATCAATTATTTGAATGTGCTGAATTTCACTTTGCCCAGAGTCTGGTATATCATGATTGGAATTGCTTTCACTATCACTGAAATCAGGGATGATTTCATCACCAGAATCATCACCAACTGCAGAGGTTACGGATAGTGGAAGCCTTACACCCCTCCAAGGGCCTTCATGGCCTGTACAGAGGTGACTTTGCTTTTTGTTTTTTAAATACCAATCCTCATGTTTATTACATTTGTTTATTCTGACCCGCACAAACACCCATCCCCACAGTGTCCGCACAGGTAGCAACAAGACAAGAAATATAGGTTCAAAAAAAAACCAAACAAGGTGGAAGCAAAATGATCCAAAAGTAAACCATCACAAAAGGTACTTACCACAAATAAGACAAGCGACCAGAGGCCATGGAAAGAATGAAAATAACGATCACTGTATGGTTTCAAATACTACAATAATAACACGTCCAGGTTCTTTTGAAGTAAATAAATATATTTAATCAGAGAAGGAAATAATATTAAGATAACTCTGGACTCAGAACATCAACAGGAAATTTTAAAAAAAATTAAACAGAGAAATAATATCAAAACATAACTAACTTACGGTTCGAACCGGCCTAGTTCATTGGGACCCAATATGAATTTCATAACCAGCCTATCTTCTTAGTTATAAAATACAAATAAATTATGCTTCTGTTTAATTACCTTAGATTGAGTTTAAAACCTTCAGCGTCATAAATTTAGTTACTTGCATAAAATTAATTAATTAAGTTAATCTTTCTTTACTTGTAAAATACACCAACCAAAGGAGATACTAGGCGAGGAGTTTGTATAAGGTTTCTAAACCTCGAGCGAAACGAAGAAAACCAAGAAAAACCCAAAAAACTAGGGAAAAGGAAAAATCAAGAAAATCACAACACGCGGGCGAACAGTAATACCAACCAATGGGTCAAATCACATATAGCAAATCGGCCCCAAAATAAAGACAACGGGCTTAGCATATAACTTTTCAGACATCACCGGAGCATGAAAAATACCATTTTCATTTAAATCATCAATTAAAGCAATAGCCCACAAACCTCCATTACATTTTCATCACAAACATCGTAATATCCATCCCCATGGCAACAACAACAATACAAGTACAGACCCGAGGGAGAGGACCAATAATAATTAAGATCACAACAATGCAATCAACAAACCGCACGAAAAGTTAAAAAAACGAATTTCAGAGGAAAATTAAAAGCCGAAAGAAAAGGGGAAATAACAGGCAAAAGAAAAATTCCCACCGGAAAACCTTACGAAAACTGCCTCCCTTAGTATCTTTCACAAAGCAAAAACGTCTCCTCTAACTCGAGCTCAAGACATCACCTCTTTCCTGTTAAAAGGAAAATGCCAAGAGTTTCCAGAACAAATATTACAATCTTTGTACCACATTTTTAAGAGTTTCCAATTTTGAACAATTCTAATTTTGAAATACCATACCAAACACGGGAACCGGTATCTAATCACAACATGCCGCCGAAAAAGTTATTATTATTATTAAATTCAAGTTCTGGTAAATGTTCGACGTCGTATTTCTAGGAGAGGCATAGTATGTGTCACCAACTGGATAGCACCAACTCTTCGATGAAATAGTAGCAAAATGTCATTAGAAGAAAGGTTTCAAACTTACAGTCTTCCGGGTGGCGTTGAAGAAGAACGCTGTTACTTACATTAGGCCGAAGTTCAAACAAATAAAACTAGTAGAAAATACAACATCTGCGATGCTCCAAAAGTTCGTCCAGAGTACAGGAACTCATAAATCGGGGAATGTGACCCCGAAAATGCACTGGATCAACCAGGCACCATCTTGAAGTTGAACATCATAGCGGAGCTATACATGCACGTCTGTTCGGCTTCCATGTTCTCGGCAGACCACCTCTCTCTTCCTCTTCCAACGGTAAGCGGAAGTTGGCTTTCGTTACTCCAGGGTCGGGTTGCGCCAGAGGTTGCGCAGTAGGTTACAGTCCACGGAAATTAAACGACTCCCGGTAGGGCATATTAACCAACAGAGTTTACAGGCCCGATGTAACTTCGAGTAGTTGCGTATAATCAAGTTTCAAATAAATAGTAACTCATCCACAGTCGTAGGAGAAGGAAGCAGTTCATTAATTTAAGTTACTATGAGGATTAAGTCCATATCTCGCAGGGAGATAAAGTGAAATAATTTCCACGGAGATAGACTCCGACTCGAAAATGTCAAACAAGGAGACAGTGTATTAATACTGTCTCAGCCTCCCGCCCAGAAACCACACGTACACTCGTACTTTATGTTACACATACTGCGGTGGTCCAGAAGTATACTAAATTTTGGTGAAGGAGTCCATATGAGTAAACGACACACCGAGATAAGTTCACTTCCATGCACTCCCTTAACATGATTGCATTATGCCTCAGGAACGCCAACATACCAATGTATATGCCTTCCAATTGTAGTTAGTACCTTTAAACCCAATGCTTGTTTAGTACAGAAATCACAAGAATAATAAGTCTGTTGTACTACACCAGCCACATAACCAAAATGTTGATTCATAGTTCACATACAGTAGATAAATGCATCATGATTATGATGAACTCCCAGAATTATCTTCTTCAAAAGAAAATTAATTTGCAAGATCTTGGTAATTTTCTTTTACCATAATTATATCACCTCTGTACCAGAACATGTTTCAGTTAACGAATGGAAAATTCCCAAACATCAATTTTAAACCTTTTGAGATAGTAATAGAGATATTCTCAATCTTAATATCAGTTTTATTTATCGAGTTCCCATTTACCTACTAAGAAATGCAATCTTCTTGTTTCAATATCAAGATAAACGAAGATTACCACCCGAAAAGGAAGGAACGCAAGGGAGCAAGGAACAGGGAACAAGAAAGGATCATAAATTGGTGTATGCAGTACTACATGATACCCAAGATCCAAGTATTAGCTTTAATTTAAATTTTTAACTTGCGCTCGATTGAACTAGGGCCCGAGTATACCACCAAAATACCCCAAATAATGCATAGCACCAGCAGGACCAAGGTAACCAGAACTAACTCCAACAAGTAGAACAGAACAGAGGCTGACCTTCAACACAGCGAGCTCGCAAAATTCCAAATTTCACAAATACACCAGAAAAGATGCAAATGAATATCCAACAAATGAGGTTCAACATTCCATATACACCATGCATAACCAAGATGAACAAGAACAAGGAGAGGGAACCAAAACACAGTCAATTAGCAAAGTTTCGGGTAAGCGAAAATAGAACATAAAATATGGAAAAATCCAAGGCTAAAAAGGTAAACAAATTCATAGCAAGGGAAGAGTAGGCAGGATCGGTTGGAGACCTCTAAAGATCATTTAGATGGAGGGTACGCGTTTCAGTTTGTCATCAACAACAGACCAACCAACAAACACCAAGCTACCAAAACTTACAGATCAAAATTAAGTACAACACAGGACCATAATTAGCTCCATGGAAACAACGGGACAGAAATAGGGACAGGAGAAACTCAGGAGGGAACAAAATCCGGAATCAGGTAACTAACCTACTGCATGGAAACACAATCACAATTCATTCCACAAAGGGACACCCAATCAAATTAAAAGGAAATTTAAAACCTCAGATCAGAAGACCCCAAAAGGAAAATAACGAGCACTGACCAACACAGCGTACACTACCGGTTACCCAATAGGGTCTCAGCATAACCTGGTCTATAAATACGTGACTTTCCGATCACACTGTCGCTCTACAGCCAACAGGTGCCTCCCCCTATCTCCCAGGGGAGCAGGCAAATAAAACATAAGTGGCGGCATACGAGGCAAGTCCATGGAAAATGCTCACAGAAGCATGAAGAAGGCAGTTCTCAACCAATAGACCCCATAATCTATTAGCAGGAAGATTCCAGTACCGACTAAGAGAATCCTAATCCGTCCCATACCAGAGTAGCAAACTCAAAGCACGGTAAGATGGTGAACACCAATGTCAACAGACACCAAAGAACCACTGAGAGAAGAACACCATAGAGTGGCAGATAAAATTTAAAATGAGCATTACAGAAGAACCAAAAACAGATACGATGACATCAGATCAACCAGAAATGCAGGGCGACAGGAAATGAAGAAACCATGAAACACGAAACCAGGAAGTTACAACAAGGTAAGATAGTTCCAAACGAGAAATAAATTCATGCGAGGGGTTATTCCCAAATCTACAGAGGCACAAGGTAAAACATCAAGGCAACACATCGCCCATACCTGACATGCCATAATTACAATTACACACACCACAATAATAACAGTAAAACCATAATGACTACCCCAAGCCACATGTTAGCCCTAAAAGGGATAAAAGGAATACTCCATCCTCAACAACATGCTCAGTAATCAATATGCAAATCCCAAAATCAAACTTACGGTACCGTACACTTTCCTCCAAACACAGGATCACGACCAAACCATTACAGGCTAAAAGGAACTCAGTCCTCAGGTGTTATGACCCTACTGCATCACTCAACTCCAAAACAATAAGTAGATAAGGTAAAGGGTTTCACAGAACTCACAACTCGAAATGGAACTAGGCAAATAAGGATAGGTTAAATGAATTTTGCAGAAGAAGTATACCTTGACACATAATGACTTCAACAGGGTACCAAGTCAGATATGCCGAGAACTACCAAATACAAGAACCTCCATATATGATCAAAATTTACATCAGGATGACGACAAGGTCACAAATTTCAGACAGAACGAGCTAGTTTAATAATTCCGCCATAGACAATTCATCAGCAGGAACACATGAGGCAGGCCGCACCATACAAATACTTCCAACCAGGTAACAAATACAACCGATAAAAGGGTACCAAACACAATGAAACAGAGAACCACATACAATCAATAGTTGGGAAAAGGGTAAACAAGCAAAGACACTAAAATGTCCAGGCACGTGGCCAACAAGTCACCAACCCAATCACCGATTAACAGAGTTCAACTATAGCCCATAACTACCCAATAACAGATGACATAAGGTAACATGCCTCCGTCCACCACCTAACGACACACCAAACGGACACCAACAGCAAGACAGGGTAAAAATGGAAACCACTCATGCAAAAGCACAGCCAAGTCTCGCAGCTAGCTCTGATCAGCAATCGCACAGCAAACATGGAAACACATCACCACCGACTGGTTAAATAAAACATAAATGATGACTTCCAAGTAGATATAAGGCTCTACACTTTAGTCAAGTTCCCCACCGGACTAATGGTAACCAAACAAGATTAGGAAACATTTACCAGACCATGTAAAGGTAAAGATTTTCGAGTTAACAACCGGCCCAATATAAAGAAACATCACAGGCAGGATTAATTTCAAAGTTTAACAATAATGAAGAATGAAATACTCGAAAGAAACAGTTACCGGAATGCACACAATCCCTTTTAGGCCAAAGTAGGTAGCAAGGCATAACTTCAATAGCACAGAGCAAATAACAGTAACACTTACATGCCAACCACATAAACCAGCAAAAGTTTAAAACGGGTTCATAGACACTAACGATGGGAGGATACGATGAAATGCCCAACAGTTCAGCAGTAAATCACACCCATACTGACCAGGCACAAGGTAGACATGCCAATAGATTAAGTACATGCAAGGTTCACACGCTGTTAGCAACGCAGTAGGTAAAATCAACAACGACAGTTTCTCGCAGAATGATTTTAGCACAGTCGAAGCATCATGTCAGGTAAAATAATTAAAATAATAACAAACCTGGGAAGCAAAATAAAACGTCAGGACAGATAATGTAATAAGTTCCCAGAGTACAGGCCAACGATCATAATCCAGTAAAACAAATAACGTCACACGCAACATATCCGAGCAAAACCAATAACTCGATTAAACACAATTAATTCCATAACCACAGATTAAATCTTTTCGCAGGTAGAAACTGAAAATACTGAACAAATAACCCCCAAGAAAATCACAGAGCACACAGCAAACTGTGGTACACTCGTAGCCCAAAGCCAATCGATTCGAGCTCAAGTGTCTGTCATTTCACAATTTTTTAAGATAAATGATGATAAATTCAGAATTTAGAGTAATTGATAAACTTCAAACTCACCAATTTACGAAGAAACAAAGAAGGGAATGATACAAGGCACCTGAAAGCAGTAAGGCAGGCAGGCGGGAAACACACGAACAGCAGCTGGTAGGGCAATACCAACATCACGTACACAATCCAAGAAGGTAGCACACAGCTCGACAGGGAACCGGACAAAACACCCCGAAGATATTAACATGAAACAAATTTTTGTACAGTTAAACAAGATGAATGCATTTCCTTTACATTTTTTAATAGATATCTTAACATGCCTTTCATTACCCAGACACACCTTTTAAAACCATACAGTGACAACGTTAAGGGGATGCCAAGAGGGTCAGCTACGACCCCACGAAACACAATAACACAAGGGTCTACTAACAGGCGAGCAATTCTGAAGGAACAGCTCGCATACCGCCCAGAGCGAAGTGAAAACAAATGACAACCACGCTCTGCTACCACTGACTGACCCGCACAAACACCCATCCCCACAGTGTCCGCACAGGTAGCAACAAGACAAGAAATATAGGTTCAAAAAAAAACCAAACAAGGTGGAAGCAAAATGATCCAAAAGTAAACCATCACAAAAGGTACTTACCACAAATAAGACAAGCGACCAGAGGCCATGGAAAGAATGAAAATAACGATCACTGTATGGTTTCAAATACTACAATAATAACACGTCCAGGTTCTTTTGAAGTAAATAAATATATTTAATCAGAGAAGGAAATAATATTAAGATAACTCTGGACTCAGAACATCAACAGGAAATTTAAAAAAAAATTAAACAGAGAAATAATATCAAAACATAACTAACCTACGGTTCGAACCGGCCTAGTTCATTGGGACCCAATATGAATTTCATAACCAGCCTATCTTCTTAGTTATAAAATACAAATAAATTATGCTTCTGTTTAATTACCTTTGATTGAGTTTAAAACCTTCAGCGTCATAAATTTAGTTACTTGCATAAAATTAATTAATTAAGTTAATCTTTCTTTACTTGTAAAATACACCAACCAAAGGAGATACTAGGCGAGGAGTTTGTATAAGGTTTCTAAACCTCGAGCGAAACGAAGAAAACCAAGAAAAACCCAAAAAACTAGGGAAAAGGAAAAATCAAGAAAATCACAACACGCGGGCGAACAGTAATACCAACCAATGGGTCAAATCACATATAGCAAATCGGCCCCAAAATAAAGACAACGGGCTTAGCATATAACTTTTCAGACATCACCGGAGCATGAAAAATACCATTTTCATTTAAATCATCAATTAAAGCAATAGCCCACAAACCTCCATTACATTTTCATCACAAACATCGTAATATTCATCCCCATGGCAACAACAACAATACAAGTACAGACCCGAGGGAGAGGACCAATAATAATTAAGATCACAACAATGCAATCAACAAACCGCACGAAAAGTTAAAAAAACGAATTTCAGAGGAAAATTAAAAGCCGAAAGAAAAGGGGAAATAACAGGCAAAAGAAAAATTCCCACCGGAAAACCTTACGAAAACTGCCTCCCTTAGTATCTTTCACAAAGCAAAAACGTCTCCTCTAACTCGAGCTCAAGACATCACCTCTTTCCTGTTAAAAGGAAAATGCCAAGAGTTTCCAGAACAAATATTACAATCTTTGTACCACATTTTTAAGAGTTTCCAATTTTGAACAATTCTAATTTTGAAATACCATACCAAACACGGGAACCGGTATCTAATCACAACATGCCGCCGAAAAAGTTATTATTATTATTAAATTCAAGTTCTGGTAAATGTTCGACGTCGTATTTCTAGGAGAGGCATAGTATGTGTCACCAACTGGATAGCACCAACTCTTCGATGAAATAGTAGCAAAATGTCATTAGAAGAAAGGTTTCAAACTTACAGTCTTCCGGGTGGCGTTGAAGAAGAACGCTGTTACTTACATTAGGCCGAAGTTCAAACAAATAAAACTAGTAGAAAATACAACATCTGCGATGCTCCAAAAGTTCGTCCAGAGTACAGGAACTCATAAATCGGGGAATGTGACCCCGAAAATGCACTGGATCAACCAGGCACCATCTTGAAGTTGAACATCATAGCGGAGCTATACATGCACGTCTGTTCGGCTTCCATGTTCTCGGCAGACCACCTCTCTCTTCCTCTTCCAACGGTAAGCGGAAGTTGGCTTTCGTTACTCCAGGGTCGGGTTGCGCCAGAGGTTGCGCAGTAGGTTACAGTCCACGGAAATTAAACGACTCCCGGTAGGGCATATTAACCAACAGAGTTTACAGGCCCGATGTAACTTCGAGTAGTTGCGTATAATCAAGTTTCAAATAAATAGTAACTCATCCACAGTCGTAGGAGAAGGAAGCAGTTCATTAATTTAAGTTACTATGAGGATTAAGTCCATATCTCGCAGGGAGATAAAGTGAAATAATTTCCACGGAGATAGACTCCAACTCGAAAATGTCAAACAAGGAGACAGTGTATTAATACTGTCTCAATTCATAACCTCCACTTTGTAATTCAGTGACCATGGAATGGCTCTTAATGTTGTAAATTATATTTATTTCTTTATAACATACTTTTGTTATTATTATTATTATTATTATTATTATTATTATTATTATTATTATTATTATTATTACTGCACAAACTTATTATTAGAGTTATACACTCTTGTCAAATAAATGTGTGACAAAAGTTCAATATTCTACAAAATTTGTGCATAATATGATCTCATGTGTACTACACACCTAACTAATATATATTTTGGTATCAGTTTTTATTGCTGTAATTATTTTTTAATTTAGTGTAAGTCTTTTCTGATAAACATGTTGTGGTATTGCCAAAGATGGTAAGAGCTGTGCTGTATTACACTCAATACAATAAACTGCTGCTAGATTCAACCAAGTGGCGATTCCTCTATGTACAAAACCGTCCAGATCTTTTCCATGCAGAGTGACATTAGGCTCAATAACTTTTGGTTTTTAGCGAGGAGTCTGTGGACCCCTTAAAGGCCCAGGCCCTAATGTTATGCCCCTGACTAGGGAAAGTTTCTTTAATTAAGGTACATAATTTTATAGTTTACTATTTTCTTGTCCATTTTGATAAAGTTCTCGATTGTAAAATGGGGATAATTCCACCTAATCAATACTGCTTATTAAAAGTAAAATGTATTTATGCTAAAAAATACACTATTTGCAGTACAAATTTCAATCTGTATTGATCATCCTCAGCTGCTTTAAGAACATGAGATAAAACAACATGTACAAATCAGGGCTCTCTTAAAGTCAAAATGAGTTAAGCTGGCATTGACTAATCTTCAAATTTGCTTGTGGAGACTGATGTCTTTTTTTTTTTTTTAGTAAAAGGTTTCTTGTTTTTTATTGGACATTTGGAGTAGGTGGAATCATCTATGGGATAATAGTTGTGGAGTTCAGTTGGGAAGGCCAGATGCAATGCAATTTCCCAGCTGGAAGCACATTGTGCATAGTGCACAACACAGCCCTGCCAGCACAAAAAGCAACATACCTCCGCACCATATTTGACAAGCCTACAGCTCACCGGAATAAGTATCACACAAGATACGAAGTGTTCAACTAGCAACACACCCAGGCCTCGATTTACAAATGGGTGGACTGGGTATTTGCCCAGGGTGCCAGTTTTTGAGGGGCGGTGGCTGGCGGATCGAGTAATTATGGACTGTGTGAATTACATCTTAAATTCATTACACTCAAATTACTTTTGCATTCTACAGATTATTCCAATTATTTTATTAGACTATATAAAACACTTTAAACTATTCTAACTTTAAAACCTGAATTCTAACTTTAAAACCTGGCTTGATAAGTTTAATTATGAGAACTGTATTTGCATAATGTGCTGTTTTAAAACTCATAATCTTGAAAACTGTAATATTTAATTTGTAAACAATTATTTTTTAGAGGAACAGGAAAATGAGCAGAGGGGTGAGCAGCTAAACATTGTTTGCCCAGGGCACTAACTACTTGAAATCGGGGCCTGAACACACCAGGACTCTTAAGTGCATCTTAACTATGAAGAAGGCAGAACTACAACATGTGTAAATGGTGCTATAAGGGACCTATGGATACAATTCAAATTTCATTAATTTTAACTTGTTATTAATGTTTTTCATCATGCTGAGTCTCTTATTCAAGTTAATTCTTACAACAAGATTTTAAAAAAAAGAGCCTTTCTTGACATTCTTTTTCTTCTTTTTTATTTGCTTCAGGTCCTAATTTGAACCGAGAACAGTACCCTGGAAACACGGCGTCCGCCATTTTTCACTAAAAGATCTTGCTATTTAATAATCATAGAACGCGGCTGGATTCAGTCCGCTAAGGTAGAGAAGACATATGTTTTATCACTCAAAACAGGAAGTTGTTACGTCTTTTGAACAGTACCCTGGAAACATGGCGTCCGCCATTTTTCACTAAAAGATCTTGCTATTTAATAATCATAGAACGCGGCTGGATTCAGTCTGCTAAGTTAGAGAAGACATATGTTTTATCACTCAAAACAGGAAGTTGTTACGTCTTTTGACTGGTTATGTTATTTTAATAATAATAATAATAATAATGTTATTTGTTTTACGTCCCACTAACTACTTTTTAAGGTCTTCGGAGACGCCAAGGTGCCGGAATTTAGTCCCGCAGGAGTTCTTTTACGTGCCTGTAAATCTACCGACACGGGGCTGTCGTATTTGAGCACCTTCAAATACCACCGGACTGAGCCAGGATCGAACCTGCCAAGTTGGGGTTAGAAGGCCAGCGCCTTAACCGTCTGAGCCACTCAGCCCGGCGTTATGTTATTTTAATGACAGCCATTTTAAACTATTCTTGCACTGGTTACTCTAATACTCAGTGCATGTTCAGGAAGAAAACCTTTTATACATATGTTCTTACAAAATTAATATTATGATCTTGGACTTTTAAGACAGTTGGTGTTATTTTTAAGTTTAAGTCATAGGTTAATTTTATGGATCCTGTTTTTAATTAGGTCTTGCCAGTTTTGTAAAATGTGTGTATTTTATGCATTGTTTATTGTAACCTTGTCTATGTATATTTTTCTTATGTCCGACTCGTTGGCTGAACGGTCAGCGTACTGGCCTTCAGTTCAGAGGGTCCCGGGTTCGATTCCCGGCCGGGTCGGGGATTTTAACCTTAATTGGTTAATTTCAATGGCCCGGGGGATGGGTGTTTGTGATGTCCCCAACATCCCTGCAACTCACACACCACACATAACACTATCCTCCACCACAATAACACGCAGTTACCTATACATGGCAGATGCCGCCCACCCTCATTGGAGGGTCTGCCTTACAAGGGCTGCAATCGGCTAGTAATAGCCACACTAAATTATTATTATTTTTCTTATTTTTGGCTGATGATGATGCACACCAGCATCGAAACCAGTACAGAGTATAATAAAATGTTATAAATTTTTCTTATAACATTATATGGTATTGAATAGGTGGACCTCTCTTGTTTCCATTAAATCCATTATAGCATACAATTCTTTCAATGTACCATGGTTCACTGTATGTCTTGCTGCAGCGGAAGCTCGGCTCTCTGCCAGTGTCCAGGGTGCTGATAAGAAGCCGTGTGTATCTTGTCTCACTGAGCCGTGCTCGTTCACGATTCTTTCGGTGTGACATGGCTCACTGTATGTCTCGCTGCAGCGGAATTCAGCTCCCCGTCTACGTCCAGTGAGTGCGCCACTCAGCACTATGAATTGATACATTGCTTCGAATCATGCATTCAGTAGCCAACACTAATCTGCAGTGTATTAAGCATTACTAAGCCAAAGATACAGAATGTGAAGACTGTGTGTGGACAGTTAAAAGTAGAAAGCTTCAGCATGCTGCAGTCATGACAACAAATGCAGCTTTTCTGCTAAATACGAATGAGAGAACCTTGTCTGTACAGCTGCAATTTGGGCAAAATCAAACCTGTTCAGGAGATACAGGAGATACATACTACAAGAACAAGCGACATTCTTTCCTGTACTCTTCTTCCAGGGTATAATGTGGAACAATTAATAAATTACACTTAATGGTCATGGTGGTGGTGATTATTGTTTTAAGAGGAAGTACAACCGGGCAACCATTCTCTATTTACACTAATTTGAGGGCAAAAATGGAAGGGATCATACAGTTGAAAGTTTTGGCCAAAGAAAGACAAGGGCTACCAAGGGTATAAAAATGAAAGGCCTCCTTACATAATACTGTTTGAGTCAGAAAAGAACAAGAGTTGACCAAGGGAGGTTGGATAGGATACGTGAAAGGAGGAACCTGACACGGGTAAGTGGAAGTTATGCCATCCCACGCTCCCAAGTTAAGAGCCCCTGGGGCCCTTCTAGTCACCTCTTACAACAGGCAGGGGATACCATGGGTGTTATTTCTACTGCCCCCATCCACAGGGGGTTAAATTACACCCAGTATCCAGACAGATATTAAAAGCGATAACCAAAGTTAAGTGATTTAAAACTATACATACCAAGCTCCTGTGAAGCCACGAGAGCAGTACGACGGAGGAACCACATGTCACTTCCACAGTACTGGAAAACCTCAACACTAATAATAAATTTAGTAGGTCATTCCACAATTTCGTCACTGTGATACCAAATAAATATTGGCTGTAACAAAATTATTTTGGAACTAATTCTTTCAAGTACTATTATTAATAATCCATAATTACAACAGCAATTAATCAATTAAAGATGCAGCCAGTTATTTCTTTTGTCTGGTTTTAGGATGGCAGTGATTTTTGTGCATTTAATAAGCAGTGAGGGGAGCCTGTGTAGGAATACTGGAGAAAAATTGAGCTACCCCACACTCTGGCATATTTTTAACAGTGTATCTTGTCAAGTCTGGATGCTTTTCACCTTTCAGTGCATTCAGAATGTCTTCATGGGATGAATAAGTGTACTCAGTATCCTCTGAACTCTCAGCTTTCCACATTGTTTGATAATATTTTGGCAGTGTGAGTACAGTCTGTTGGTGTTTTTAGTGTTCACACAATATGTGAATATACTGTTTTTAGCTTTAAATTATGTTTTCATGTATAGTTCAATTACTACATCTTAATTTTCTTAGAGGAGGCCCAGCTTTTCAGTTTAAATGTTTGAAATCACCCATTGATTATAGCACATAACACCAAGGGTATGGTTCTTATCTTTAGTCAAGAGAAAATCTTCTTGCTGACCTCAGACCAGCCAGGGATACTGTATTCATTCTGAAATGTACAGCTTCAACATAGAAAGGATGAAAAAAAGGAAATGAATATCTTTCTGTACAAACTGCAAATCTACTCAATGTGAAAGGAAATCTATCTGATGGTGGCAGAATTCAATGGAATGAGAATGATGGCAATAAAATCATAACTGAGGAATCAAATAAAGAATGGTGAAATACTGTATCAAGGTTTGACACAGTTCAAAACGTAGAGTGTTGGGCAGTGAAGAACAAAAAGAAAGGACAGTATAGCTAAAAAGTAGTGCATGTCTCCAATGGAGGTACATTTAATAACAGTCATGATGGTCAGTACATAGAGATAAAATATGTCGGTGTACCACCTAACTTATTTGAAGCAGCTAAACAATGTTGAAACAAACGAAGACCTAGATGTTTTGGATGATGTTTCGAACAGTCTACTGTCTACTGTAATGTTCCATAAACTGAGCAGTGGGACCAAAAGGTGAGTTGGGAACGTTTATTTATCTACCTTCATCCAATAATATTTGCGATTGTGCTGCCAGAGGAAGGGGATTATACCTTTTTTTAAAGAAGAAATTATCACCTGAATGAGTATTAGTACAATTTAGTTCTTGCGATACTCTGTTAATGTCATTACATTTCTGAGGCTCACTGCTAGGTGGTACTAGCCACATCTTTGTTGCACAACTCACACACAGAACTATCACTGGGACTGTGTCCATACATATCTTGTGGTGAAAGCCATGGATGGCAAATCATGTCACTATGTGTCTTAGTTCTTGATTTTCCTTCATCCAGTTTCTTTCAATCATGGTACTCATAACATAGAAGTCTAATTCTATACCTCCCCTCTTAGCCTCTCTTCTCACCAGGTGATTACTGGATGGCAGGAACAGTCATATTCTGATCTTTGGTGTAGAAGGACTTCTTAAAGAGTTTGTAAATCATCCTTGACAACGCACTTTCCCCAACTCCAGTACCATATACGAAGAAAGCAGGCTTTGACACTTTTGATTTTTTCAAAATCCCTGAGTTGTAGCTTTTCCAAAATCAACTCCAGTCCATCAATAAGTTACTAGGGGGGAAAATAGTGGAGTCAAAAGCATCATTGTTGTTGTTGTTGTTGTTGTTGTTGTTGTTGTTGTTGTTAGAAATGGGGCTGAGAGATTCTTTATGGAGAAAATTGCCCTTATGACTAAATCCATTTCTTCTCAGGTCCCGATAATCTTGTTTCTTGTTCCCAACTCAATCAGGCAGGTGGGGCTTTAACTCTCATTGAGATGCTTTCTTAGATCTTCAGTCTTGTATGAGTATCAAAAAAACAAAAATCACTTTATTTGCAAATGAGCTGTCTACCTCAGTGGCAAATGGTACACTAAAATACATTATTATCCAGCACTAAATTTTAAATTAACAAGAGAAGAAGACAGTATTATACAATTATTATACAATTTACACTAACAATTTTTCTATTAAACACACAGCTCATCCATAATAAATTTATATTGTTTACAAACTTCTGTACTTACAAACATAGTCAATTAATATAAAGTGTGTGGAGTTCCTTCAAAAAATACCGGTACTATACAAGATTAAAATTTACATTGCATTCATTTATATATGTTTTACCCATTTTGGAACCTAACTAGCATAACAACCTGTTGTGTCTTAACCAGAGCCCCTTTCACCACTGCTTTTCAGAGTTCCTGAAGGGCCTTCACAGCTACCATAGTGGTCCCAGGGCCCTCAAAGTCCCCACTGTACTTTACCCCTACAGGCAGTCCCCTACTTCGGCTGTCCAGTCTCCATAGACCAGGGGATGGAATTATTCACTCAAAAGTTTGGTTTACAATAATCTACACAGGTCGAATGCCCTCTAACATTTCGTTTCTCTGTTGCTGTTTATTCTATTCATGAATATCTGTACAGATTTTCGAAAAGGATCAAACACTACCCCTGGTAAAATGTTCCACTCCTTCATGCCCTTCCCAATGAATAAAAATTTACCCCAATCGCTTCTGCTAAAATCCCTTCTAATTTTATACTTATGGTCAGCCCTGACGATATAATTATTTTCCAACTGAAGCCTCTCAAGGATTTCTCCCCATGCTTCCTCTCTTCTGCACGCTCTACATAATCCTATAGGTAAGTGTAGTTTTCTCCCTTCTCTTAAAGTTTCCCACCCAAGTTTCTCTAACATTTCTGATACTGGTACACTACTTTTTCTCCTGAAATCTTGCCACTTTCCTCTGCACGCCATCTAGTTCTTTTATTAGGTATTCCTGGTGAGGATCCCTAACACTGTTTGCATATTCCAATAATGGACAAACCATACTTAAAACCTGTTCTCCTTTAATTCTTTGTTGCATCCTTTAAATAGCTTCATTATAACATGTAACGATCTGTATGCTTTCCCAACAATGTCATCCACATCACCCTTCCAGTGCAAATTATTTTCAAATTTCACACCTAAGTATTTGCACTTGCCATCTTTTGGGACAATTACTTCATCCAAAGTATATTTAAATTCAGTTTTTAAGTTCCTGTTTGTAAATGTTGTAACAGTTGATTTGCCTCCATTAACCTTCATATTATTCTCTTTAACCCATTGTTAGATACTGTCAAGTTCCCTTTATAATTCTGAACAATCCTCAATGTTATTCATTTTCCTATAAACAATTATGTCATCTGCATACAATCTTATTTTTGATGTTATATTATTCCCTAAATCATTTGCATGTATTAATAGGAGTTGTAATTGTAATAGAATAGAATAATTTTTATTGTCGTTAGGCAACTGGCAGTTGCAATGGACAGAGCCATAGGTGCATAGTTAAAAACTATTACAAGTATCTCATTAAGCACAGAAAATCAATACTGTACAACTATATACACAAAAGTTAAACTAAACATAACACTATTCGTCCAAGAGAGTGACAAATAACTACTAATTTACTAACGTGTTAGAATGACGTTGGCCTTTATTACCCCCCTTGAAACAGTGTTATTTTTTCTTCAAATTCAGATACTGAGTAGAAGTTATTGGATGTCAACCAATTTTTAAGAGTTCTTTTGTAGTTACATAGGGGCAAATCCTTTACTTGGGCAGTGTTTGTTGAATAATTTAATGCCATATACCTATAGTTTTCTTGTGTTTTTCTCAGCCTAACATGTGGTAAATCTAAATCATTCCTATATCTTGTGCCATATGAGTGTACAATGCTGCGAGTTGTTAGGTCGATGAGATTTTCTTCAGTATTGAGTATACTATGATAAATGTATAATGAGGGAAGAGTCATAATTGCAAGGTCTTGGAACATAGGTCTACAAGACTCCCTTGTGGCCTTACCTTTAATACATCTTATTGCCTTATTTTGCCACTTGAACAAATCTTGAGCCCCTGTTGAGTTACCCCATAACATGGTACCCAAGTGTGAATGAAAGAAGGCACAGTATGCACTCATCATCTGACTACTACTAACTGATCCTTTAAGTCTGTGAAGCAAAAATATCACTCTTGCCAGTTTTGTACATAACTCTGTGTGTGTGTGTGTGTGTGTGTGTGTGCGTGCGCGCGCGCGCGTGTGTTTTTTTTTCCAGGTTAATTTACAATCCAGATACAATCCCAATAATTTGACAAAATTTGTATCATTATTACCCAGACCTGAATTAATTACACTGACTGACAGAGCAAATGCAACACCAAGAAGGAGTGGTCAGAACTTTATGCCAATTGCAGGGTAGACTGACGTCACTGAGGTATGCTCATGATGTGAAATGTGCCGCTGTGCTGCGCACGTAGCGAACGATAAATGGGACACGGCGTTGGCGAATGGCCCACTTCGTACCGTGATTTCTCAGCCGACAGTCATTGTAGAACGTGTTGTCGTGTGCCACAGGACACGTGTATAGCTAAGAATGCCAGGCCGCCATCAACGGAGGCATTTCCAGCAGACAGACGACTTTACAAGGGGTATGGTAATCGGGCTGAGAAGGGCAGGTTGGTCGCTTCGTCAAATCGCAGCCGATACCCATAGGGATGTGTCCACGGTGCAGCGCCTGTGGGGAAGATGGTTGGCGCAGGGACATGTGGCACGTGCGAGGGGTCCAGGCGCAGCCCGAGTGACGTCAGCACGCGAGGATCGGCGCATCCGCCGCCAAGCGGTGGCAGCCCCGCACGCCACGTCAACCGCCATTCTTCAGCATGTGCAAGACACCCTGGCTGTTCCAATATTGACCAGAACAATTTCCCGTCGATTGGTTGAAGGAGGCCTGCACTCCCGGTGTCCGCTCAGAAGACTACCATTGACTCCACAGCATAGACGTGCACGCCTGGCATGGTGCCGGGCTAGAGCGACTTGGATGAGGGAATGGCGGAACGTCGTGTTCTCCGATGAGTCACGCTTCTGTTCCGTCAGTGATAGTCACCGCAGACGAGTGTGGCGTCGGCGTGGAGAAAGGTCAAATCCGGCAGTAACTGTGGAGCGCCCTACCGTTAGACAACGCGGCATCATGGTTTGGGGCGCTATTGCGTATGATTCCACGTCACCTCTAGTGCGTATTCAAGGCACGTTAAATGCCCACCGCTACGTGCAGCATGTGCTGCGGCCGGTGGCACTCCCGTACCTTCAGGGGCTGCCCAATGCTCTGTTTCAGCAGGATAATGCCCGCCCACACACTGCTCGCATCTCCCAACAGGCTCTACGAGATGTACAGATGCTTCCGTGGCCAGCGTACTCTCCGGATCTCTCACCAATCGAACACGTGTGGGATCTCATTGGACGCCGTTTGCAAACTCTGCCCCAGCCTCGTACGGACGACCAACTGTGGCAAATGGTTGACAGAGAATGGAGAACCATCCCTCAGGACACCATCTGCACTCTTATTGACTCTGTACCTCGACGTGTTTCTGCGTGCATCGCCGCTCGCGGTGGTCCTACATCCTACTGAGTCGATGCCGTGCGCATTGTGTAACCTGCATATTGGTTTGAAATAAACATCAATTATTCGTCCGTGCCGTCTCTGTTTTTTCCCCAACTTTCATCCCTTTCGAAACACTCCTCCTTGGTGTTGCATTGTCACTGTCAGTCAGTGTAAATGGAAGTAGATCACTTCTGTCTTGTTATTATTTAGGATAAGTTTATTTGCCTGCAACCAAGAGGTTGATTTGTGTAGCACTTCTATCCCTTCCTCCTCAACATACTTTAAGTCTCTATTGCTTGTAATGATAGTAATATCATCTGCATAGGGCACTGACCTACAGGATAAATTACTAACAATATCATTTATATTCACAAGGAAGAGGAAAGTTCCTATAAGTGAACCTTGAACCACGCCTGCTTTTACTTTGAGAACCCCAGATCGTTGATTTTCTACCAGTACAAATTTGATACCTGTCATTGAGGTAGGATGTAATTAATCATCATCATCATTTCTCTTTATCCAGCTGTAGCCGGGTTGGGGCAAGTATGGTTCCTCTCCACTTTCTTCGGTCTTTCCACCACTCCTCCTCCAACACTGTGTCCCAGTCCAGGTTTCTTTCTATAATGCTGTGTTGGATGGTATCCTTCCATCTCAATCGTGGTCGTCCACGGCCTCTCCTTCCTTGGATTTGCATTTCCATCACCTTTTTTGGCATTCTTTTGTTGCTCATTCGCTTTATGTGCCCAAACCATCTTAGTCGGCTCTTCTCTATTCTATCATTCATTTTTTCCACTCCAATTTCTTCCCGGATTTTCTCATTCCTTATTTTGTCTCTTCTACTCTTCTGTATCATACTCCTCAAGAACTTCATTTCGGCTGCCTGTATTCGACTCTCATCCTTCTTTGTCATTGTCCAAGTTTCTGCTTCGTAAGTTGTTATGGGTACGTAATATTTGATGTAATTGATAAAAACTCTAAATCTTTCACGTCATAGTAGCCAAGCTTACTAACTAGTATATTGTGCAGTACTGAATCAAAAGCTTTGCTGAGGTCTGACAGTGTAGCACTTGTAATGTGGTGAGACTCTACTTTTTTTTTTTTTTTTTTTTTTTGCTATTTGTTTTACGTCGCACCGGCACAGATAGGTCTTATGGCGACGATGGGACAGGGAAGGGCTAGTAGTGGGAAGGAAGCGGCCGTGGCCTTAATTAAGGTACAGCCCCAGCATTTGCCTGGTGTGAAAATGGGAAGCCACGGAAAACCATCTTCAGGGCTGCCGATAGTGGGGTTCAAACCTACTATCTCCCGAATACTGGATACTGCCCGCACTAAAGTGACTGCAGCTATCGAGCTCGGTGTGGTGAGACTCAAAGCCTTGAATTACTTCAGTCACAACAGCTTCTAAGGCTTTAATGGTGGATTTATTTGTTCTGAACCCAAACTGTGTGGCATTTAGTAAATTATACTTTTCAAAATATACAGATAGCTGTTCCTTTATACAATGTTCTATAGGAGTTGAATCATGGCTAAGAAATTATATAATGGATGCAGAAATATTCTCACACAACTGCAGTGTGTATCGTAGGGTTAGGACAGAAATAGTAGGAGGGGGGAGTATTCATTCTGGTGAAAGAAGAATTTATAAGCTACGAAAAAGTTAAAGATAACAAACATGAAATTCAAGGTGTAACGCTCATCTCTAAAGAAAACAGGCAACTTGATGTCTTTGGAGTGTACAGACCGGGAAAGGGTAATGCTGACACTGATTCAGAATTGTTTGATAAGATAATCAGCTATGTGGGAAACGATATGGAAAGAGACGTGATAGTAGCGGGTGATCTCAATTTACCAAATGACAATTGGGAAGGTAATGCGAACGACAGGAAGCATGACCAACAATGGCAAATAAGTTAATATGGGAAGGGCAGCTGATTCAGAAAGTGATGGAACCAACTAGAGGGAAGAATATTCTGGATGTGGTGTTCGTAAAACCAGACGAGCTCTATAGATAAACAGAAGTAATAGATGGCATTAGTGACCATGAAGCTGTTTTTGTCGTAGTTAAAAAATAAATGTGAAAGAAAGGAAAGTATTAAAATTAGGACTATTAAGCAGTATCATATGGCTGATGAAATAGGCATGAGGGAGTTTAAAAAGTAACTATCATCGGTGGAAAACAGTAATTAAAAATGTAAACAGACTCTGGGATGGGTTTAAAGCAATTGTTGAGGAATGTGAAAATAGATTTCTACCTTTAAAGGTGGTAAGGAATGGTAAAGATCCACTATATTATAACAGAGAAATAAAGAGACTAAGAAGGAGGTGCAGGTTGGAAAGAAAGAGAGTTAGATATGGCTGTGGAAGTAAGGAGAAATTGAAAGATCTTACTAGGAAACTGAATCTAACAAAGAAGTCAGCTAAGGATAACATGATGTCAAGCATAGTAAGCAGTCATACAAATTTTAGTGAAAAATGGAATAGTATGTGTAGGTACTTTAAAGTAGAAACAAGTTCCAAGAAGGACATTCCAGGAATCATTAATGAATGACGGGAGTGTGTATGCAAGGATCTTCAAAAAGATGTATTCAGTCAGCAGTATGTAAAGATTGTTGGTTACAAGGATAATGTCCAGATAGAGAAGGTGACTAGTACTAAAGAAGTATTAAAATTTACCTATGACAACAGTGACATTTACAGTAAGATAGAAAAGTTGAAAACTAAAGAAGCAGCTGCAATTGATAAGATTTCTGGGGATACACTACAATGGGTTGGGATATAGTACCATATCTGAAGTACTGTACTTATTTGATGATCTTAGTTGGTAAAGTCTTCTTGTCTTTTTCCAATCTGACAATAGTAAGTTCACAAGATCGAGAGAACCTTTCAGTTTTACCATTTATCACAGTAGTGTCTTTTCATTACATCTTATTCTTGTTTTTCCTACCTTAAATCGCTTTGTAATACATCTACATTTGCAATACTCATAATTTGTTTCCTTTCTCAAGCAACTGATTTATTCACTGATTCTGAACCAGAGAGGAAGGCTCCTTTCCCAATGATCCAAGATTAAATACCCAGTGTGTTTCAACAAACTTCTTTGATATTATTCCCATCAGTGTTCATATCTAGCTCTTCACACAATCTGAAGCTCCAAGAAAAGTATTAATCATAAATAATGTTATTGGTTTTACGTCCCACTAACTACTTCGACGGTTTTTGGAGAAACGAGAAAAGTCTTGGCACCTCTTAGGGATATCCTTCATCTGTCCCTGATCAGCACATAAATTGATCTGACTGAAATACTGGTCATTTGGTGATGGCTACAGTAGGTACAGAATCATCGTGCATGATGTGAGAACAATGTGTTGCCAATGACCAGCTCATTTTCTTGTGCACTTTCGTCATTCCCTATTCCCATTCCAAACTCCTAGTCCATATTTTCCCATGACATTATGAAGGTGATCATCTGCTCCTGCTCCCATTTTAGCATTGAAATTTCCCATGAGTATGAGATGCTTTCTGGGTACATTGCATATGATGGCAATAATAAGTTTAGCATACAATTCATTCATGTCTTCACGTGATGCATCTGTTACCGATGTACAGTATATAGTCAGAAGTACTGTAGTGTTGATAGTAATAACACAACTTGTGCATTTGATAGATACTCATGTGGCCTATGGATGTCACTTCTAATGATTATTTCTGAGTGTCTGGAGAAATATGCTATGCAATCCTAAGTGTTGGAGTGGCTTTGCTCTCTTCAGTGTGTTTATTTAAACCACAGATTTTGACTCCAAAAGATTAAATCTCTTTCCATTATAGAAATGAATTTACCCAACATAGAGAAGAAAAATAATAATAAATAATAATAATGTTATTTTTATGTTCCACTAACTACTTTTGATGGTTTTCGGAGATGCCAAGGTGCCAGAAGTTTGTCCTGCAGCAGTTCTTTTACGTGCCAGTAAATCTACCAACACGAGGCTAACATATTTGAGCACCTTCAAATACCCCTGGAATGAGCCAGGATCGAACCTGCCAAGTTGGGGTGAGAAGGCCAGTGCCTAAATCGTCTAAGCCACTCAGTCCGGCATGGAGAAGAAATTCCACAAACCAAGAAATAGGGCTCCTTTCTTCAGTTTTCTTATAACTAAGTCACCCAGTTTCCATGAGTAATCTGGGGCCTGATATACTCAACCAACTTCTAATCACTGGATCTGGAACCCTTGCTAAACCAAGTGTCGGATAGATCACCGTAGCAATTTCCATTCCTGAATATTGTCATCATCATGGGATGCATCACTTCAACCGCTACATTCACGACTTGCAAATCTATATGAGCTCCAATCACACCACTTTCCATAATCTGTGCTCAAAGTCGCTACTGAAGTTCCTGTTGCCAAAATCCATTCCTCATGACATTTTCTTCCTACAAACTATCAGAACAGTTTGTCTGTTATGTAATAGATATTGACTGCACCAGATAGATTGGGTTATTTAACACATGCCTGATGCTTGGCAGTCTTATTACTGGACACTGATGGGTACTGCTATCACTATAATTGTCACCGAAAGAGGTTGTTGAAATATTGCTCATATTTCCCTGCATGCTCCACTGTGTGATGGTGGATAAGGGGAATACATAATAACTGTCCTCTTTTAACTCTTATCATAGCACATCAGTTAAAATGACAATGAAAGACTCTCTAGACCTTGCAATCGAATAGCATCAGTGTCAAATAATTGACCAAAGGAATTTTGGTAGGAAAAAAGAGAAGAGCGTGGTACAAATGAGATGAAGCAATGCTGGACTTGGTCAGGAACCTATGTTCCCAAGTTGAAAGCCCTTCACAACACACAGAGGGTGGATGTAATGCTCAATTTTATTCTAGACTTTTTTACCAAATTTTAACCAGTAAGCTGCCTGTGGTAAAGTAAGGAACTTCACCATATCGTCGTTGCCGGGACAAAACCTCCTATGTGATAATATGTTTTGGAGATATACTCACCCGCAGCACATACATTGTGAAGAGCGAGAATGCCTTGACAATATGCACACGATATTGCACCTTAGATGACAGAACCTTACCAGCCAAAGTTCTAAGCTAAAATTATTTCACATAGGAGGTTTTGTCCCGGCAGCGACGATATGCTGCAAAAAGCATGTCAGGAGACAAGCATTAATTGTGAAAATTTTTCTGCAGGCCAGAGAATTAAAAGCATTCATATTCCTGGCTGAATGGGAGGGGGGGGGGGGAAGAAGGAGAGAGAGAGATGTTATAAGGTGAAACAATTCTAACCTCCAAGTACATACATACATGACAATAAATCTAAGACAAATACCGTACTTGGGTATGATGCGCAAAGGTATCACCGAGATATCACTATAAAATTTGTCACAAATGGAACATAACAATTGCTTTTACACATATCAAGTGAGAAATCTCTGGCACATTAAGAAATACCGTCGTTATTTGAGAAATATGAAAACATACTTAAGGCTTGTAGACAGGACTGGTTTATGTCGTATTCCGCTGCTGATGCCGTCTTTTGTTCTTTACTTGAGGTCCAGGGCTAGCACCGAGGAATGCGAGTGCTATGTCTGTGGATTCTCATTATCTTTGTCCATTATGAGTAGAGCGGCTAGTTCAAAAAGCAAAATGGAGGTGAACAGTATTCATTTTTCGATGAGGCAAATGAACAGGTTATTGTTAAATTACAAGACCTTAAGCTATTGCCGAAGTAGCATGATCCCTGGACCAATAAATAACTTAATGAATCAGTTAGGACACAAGTCCACAACTCGTCGTGATCAAAGAACTTCAGCGAACAAAGACATTACACACGAAATTGTTCAACGTGTGAGACAAAAGACATACGTGTGTCACTGTGAGCGTAACACCAAATGTACTTGTAAAGTGGTAAAGTACGCATACATAATATACTCCAAAAATGAAATATTTCTTAATGTGCCAGGAATTTTTCACTTGATATGTGTAAAAGCAATTGCTATGTTCCATTTGTGACAAATTTTATAGTGATATCTCGGTGATACCTTTGCGCATCGTACCCCCGTACTTTATGGAAGAATGCAATACGGTATACTACAAATAACATTAACAAACAATATTGACAAACAAAATAATTCTTCCCTAATCAATCACTATTGATCTGCATTTAGGGCTGTCACCCAGGTGGCAGATTCCTTAACAGTTCTTTAATTAGTTAGAGAAGTTGGAAATTTATCAAACATCTCCCTAGATAAATATTATTCCAATCCCTAACCTTCTTATTCACGAATAATTGATCCAATTTGTCCTCATGAATTTCAATTTTACCTTCATTTTATGATCTTTCCTAATTTGCAGACTATTATTACGGTTATTCCATGTGCAAGAAAAGGTTTGGTTAAACAACATTAACAATAAACGAGAAGGAACGTGAACTATACCGTTAGGTTCACAGGGAAGCATCTTACGGTTCCAGAATCGTTTGTTACTTTGTTTATTATCATGGTTATTTTTAAACATTGGACGGATCAAAACTGGAGTTTCTTTGCTGACAAGATATTGCCAGAATACGCCGACATGTAACAAACAACAGGGACAGTATTAATAATTAGATGAGAAAAGAGGTAGGTATTGTACTGAGAGGAATCACCCTAAATATACCTCTATTTCAATTAACTTCCAAATAGCGTTCTTCCTCTTCTCATGATTAAAATTTGGAAAATACCCCTACCTGATCCGTCAATTGCACCTCAGTATATACCCATACGCCAAAGAGCAAAGACCCAAGATCTTGGTATTAGTAGTATTTCAAACAGTTTCATTTAAAGTCCGTGAGTTGCAACCCACGGCGATGCATTTCTGTGAACTTTCTTCTTGATGTTTGGTTGGGCTCTGTATTTCATTTCTGTGAACATGTGTGAACAAGTATCAGGTTCAGGCAAAGAGATTTTAGAATACGGGATCCTCTCACTCTCTCGTTCGGTCATGAGTAGCGTCTGCCCCTAATGACCACTCACACTCAGGATCAGGCTTTCGTATGACATCACTCGAGAGCGTATTTTCAGTAGGTACCTAAATTATGCGAATCTAATGGGATTTGAACGCAGGAAGTTTTGAAATTATGACACATTAGCCATTAGCCTACACTGTTGTGGCATACGGTACCAACAAGTTGTCAGCTAACTCCTCCCATCCTTTTCCTTAGAGGATTAAGGTATTTTATAGTGATCAAAGAGTACGTAACGGTAGCGATATCAGTGATACCAGCGGTTCAAGGAATTATAACCAAAGATGATCCCAGTCCGGCTCTGTAGTGATTAGCGTGATTAGCTGCCACTCCCGGAGGTCCGGGTTCGATTCCCGGCTCTGCTACGAAATTTGAGAAGTGGTACGAGGCTGAGTGGACCCCGTTCCAGCCCTCGTACCACTTTTCAAATATCGTGGCAGAGCCGGGAATCGAATCCGGGCCTCCGGGGGTGGCAGCTAATCACACTAACCAGTACACCACAGAGGCGGACCGTTTATATAACTCACTGAGCAGTGGCGGTTTCTGGTATAGCGCAATGGAGCAATGAACCTCCAGTTTATATCAAATTTTATTCAAATACTTAATATTCATAACTCCCTTGCAGTGGCGGTTTCTGGTATAGCGCAATGGAGCAATGAACCTCCAGTTTATATCAAATTTTATTCAAATACTTAATATTCATAACTCCCTTGTCAATCTCGAAGCTCTTGCTTAGCCCATCTATCCGTAATATACTCGTACTGGCTTTCAATTCGTGTGAACTGCGCACGTTCCGTGGCTGGATACTTGTCTGGAATGAACCCCCTTCGACGGCGCTCTCTCCGTCCGTACCTGGGCGAAGGGAGTGGCGAGGTGCGGGGGGACATCGGCCGGCACGTAGACTAGACCAGGATATCGCAGAAACAGATATCCTTGGTTTACGCATGCGCAATATGCCACTCTCTCTAGTCGTGTTGTCGGGGGTGTTGGGGCAAGGTAGACTGACCTTGTGTTGGGGTATGTGCCTGCCATCTGTTGCCCTTACAGGAATTCAACTACGTAACAGAAAATGGTACACATAATTAGCGCTAGTGTTGAAGAGCATCATTACTGCCAGCAGTCACATAACTGCCAAATTCCAATTGATGTATTTTCCCAAATGTTGCCTTCTTTGGAATAATTACTTTTTGGAGAGAAAATTAACTTAAAAATCACCGAGGCAAAGAGTAGCGGGAATGTAATACCAAAGAAAACGCTAATTGCCTAGCCACAGGAGTTCTTAAAATTAAGTCACCAATATTGCGAACATGCATCCCTAAAGTTTACTCTGTTTTTCAAGTGTGATGCTAGTGTTTACAACAGTTTGTAATAGTTATCATAATTCGTAATATTATTGTACGCTGTGCAAGCGTGTGAGTGTTTTTCTGCACTGTTGTGCCGTTCAGAAACGTAATTTTTAGGACATAAAGAAGTTACAATATTTTGTCCGTGTGTGTATTTTTGTGCACTGTAGTTGCGTCCATAATTTTTGTTCCCGGCAAAGGTAAGGAGCTACATAATAAGTTTGAAGAGTGATACAATACTTAAGAAGACAACCTTTCCTTCTCTCTCTCTCTCTCTTGAGCGTAAACTTAAGATTAAGATTAAGGATGCCGGACGCCCAATGCCTGATTTGATATAACGAGGCATCCTAAAAGTAAAAGTAATGAAATCGTGCGTAAATTCAGATTGGATTTATACCGTATAAAATAATCGAGTGGATCTGTGGGTGCGAAATTACTAACATGTTGATTTGTTTTCCTTTTTTATGATTCATGAGTGATGAAAGCAAAGTGACTTGGACCAAAGTCGGAGTGGTAGATATAGGATATCTGCCCAAAAAATAATAATAAAGAAACACAGTTCTAAATCTCATATGCTTGCCCAGTTACAATTCTATCCCCTGGGAAGACACGATAACCGTCAGTAATTTGACTGTGCTTACAGGCAGTCTGTGGAAAGAGACAACGACCAAGTACGGAAAATTCGTTATGTGCTGTGTCAAGTATGTGGCGCGTTTGAGATGGCACTGCGTGGGCATGACGAAACAAGTGAATCATCGAATCATGGCATATTTCGAGGCCCCGTCAATTTTAATTCTGAAATTGACGTTGCATTAAGGGACCATCTATCCAAAGCTACTGTTTTCAAAGGCACCTCGAAAGACATTCAGAATGATTTGCTTTCGTGCATGTATGAAATCTGTCGTGAGAAAAAAAATCACCACAGCGCACTTCATTTCGGTAATCGCAGATGAAACCACCGATATATCAACTACAGCACAATTTGTTATCATTCTTCCCAACAGTAAGCCAGTTGAAATATTCTGGGGTTTCCTCTACCCTCTAGTCATGATGCTAAGACAATAGCAGAGTGTTTAAAATTTTCTTTGAGCGAAGTTGTGGATAATAGAGATAAGTTGATTTCACAAGGTTACGATGGAGCAAATGTAATGAGTGGTCACCATTCAGGGTGCAAGTTCTGATCAGGGAAGATTTTAGGCATGCACATTATGTGCACCGTTATGCCCATTCTCTGAACTTAGTCATGGCACAGGTGACAGGGGGGAGAGGAGATATTGAGGGGGGGAGGATATTTCCTTCTGTTGAACCCCCAGTGACGAAAGTCACGCGCCGCCACTGTCACTGAGGCAAATCAAACGTCCTCTCACACGATATGCTCCACGCCGAAGTTCGGAGGTATAATAATTGTTAGCCACGCGGAACGTCGGTTTTAGTACTTCAAGACGCTGGCGCTATTGGAACACCCGATAACATCATACTCAGATCAGATTGTTGTTGGTAGGTACAATTGTCAACAAACGTTCATATGCACTTTCTTCTTTCAACAGTTTTCCAGAATAAAAAAAGTTTTTCTGAGTTTTGGCGCATGCATTATCCGATGAAACTAAAATAATGGGTGAATTTTTGGTTTTATGAACAACAGGAGTTTTTTAAATACACATGCATGCGTTTCTTTGTAACCCCTAATGATTTTGCAGCGTTTTTAGTTTCATACGTTATCTTAGGCAGCTTACAGGTTAAATTTTGGTCAAAAAAAGTCTAGTCCGCCTCTGCGGTGTAGTGGTTAGTGTGATTAGCTGCCACCCCCGGAGAACCGGGTTCGATTCCCGGCTCTGCAAGTGGTACGAGGGCTGGAACGGGGTCCATTCAGCCTCGGGAGGTCAACTGAGTAGAGGTGGGTTCGATTCCCACCTCAGCCATCCTGGAAGTGGTTTTCCGTGGTTTCCCACTTCTCCTCCAGGCAAATGACGGGATGGTACCTAGCTTAAGGCCACGGCCGCTTCCTTCCCTCTTCCTTGTCTATCCCTTCCAATCTTCTCATCCCCACCAAAGTTCCTGTTCAGCATAGCAGGCGAGAGGCGAGGCCGCCTGGGTGAGGTACTGGTCATCCTCCCCAGTTGTATCCCCGACCCAATGTCTCACGCTTCAGGACACTGCCCTTGAGGCGGTAGAGGTGGGATCCCTCGTTGAGCCCGAGGGAAAAGCCAACCCTGGAGGGTAAACAGATTAAGAAAGAAGAAGAAGAAGAAAAAGTCTAGAACGAAACTGACACTACATCCACCCCCCTGCGTGCTGTGAAGGGCTCCCAACTTGGGAACAGAGTTCCTGGCTGGTCCTCCTCCCCTGTTGTATCCCCTGACCCAAAGTCTTACGCTCCAGGACACTGTACTTGAGGCGGTACCCTGGACGGTAAACGGATTAAGAAAGGAATTATATATTTTCAATCATTAGTATCGCTTTAGGAAGTGTTTAAAATGTCACACGCGCACCCCGTTGCAAACGCCTTCGTAGTGTCTATGTGGTCCGTAATAATAATGGCGTATGGCTTTTAGTGCCGGGCGTGTCCGAGGACATGTTCGGCTCAACAGATGCAGGTCTTTTTTTTATTTGACGTTCGTAGGCGACCTGCGTGTCGTGATGAGGATGAAGTGATGATGAAGACGACACATACACCCAGTCCCCGTGCCAGCGAAATTAACCAATGATGGTTAAAATTCCCGACCCCGCCGGGAATCGAACCCGGGACCCCTGTGACCAAAGGCCAGCGCGCTAACCATATAGCCATCGAGCCGGACTACGTGGTCCGTGCATTTTATCTATAGTTTCTCCGACTTCGTGTTGGAAGTGTGAAGTGCCCTCAGCTGCATTCCCCCTGTGGGTGGGGGTGGTAGAATAACACCCACGGTATCCCCTGCCTGTCGTAAGAGGCGACTAAAAGGGGCCCCAGGGGCTCTGAACTTTGGAGCGTGGGCTGGGGACCACGGGGAACTTAGCTGAGTCCTGGCATTGCTTCCACTTGTGCCAGGCTCTTTACTTTCATCGATCCTATCCGACCTCTCTTGGTCAACTCTTGTTCTTTTCCGACCCCGACGCTATTAGGTTTGCGAGGGCTAGGGAGTCTTTCATTTTCACGCCCTTCGTGGCCCTTGTCTTCCTTTGGCCGATATCTTCATCTTTCGAAGTGTCGGATTCCTTCCATTTTCCCCTCTGATTAGTGTTATGTAGAGGATGGTTGCCTAGTTGTATTTCCTCTTAAAACAATAATCACCACCACCACCACCACCACCTCAGTTGCGTGTTCGAAATGCTCCTGTAACACGTAATGATGTGTTTGTACCTTAATTAAGACCATGGTTGCTTCCTTCCCTCTCCTAGCCCTTTCCTATCCCATCGTCCCCATAAAACATGCGTCGGTACGATATAAAGTAAATTGAAAAAAGCTTTCGAAGATGCTGAGGTGCCAGAATTTTGTTCCGTTGAAGGCTTGATGGTAAATCTATTGGCATGGGGCTGGCATATTTGAGCACCTTTAAGTACCACAAGACTGAGCGGGGATGAACTCGGTCATCTTGGATTCCACCATTTTTCCACGTAGGCTGACATCAATTTGTTTAGTATATCATGTCTTCCATTCATGTTTCTATCTTTCCATGTATGACTTGATTTGTCATTATTTATGAATTTAACAAAATATTATAATAGGGAAAACCCTCTCTTCTATACTTATCTCAAAATAATTGGCAACCTATCTAATGTATAATGGAGTATATCTGTCCTGGTCTTTCACTTCTAAAGGAGGCTTTCCTTTGCTACAGATTTACCACTTCCTCCCTTAAAAAATAAGAAAATGAAATTTACTATTACAGTGGAACATCGATATCTCGAATCACCTCGGGAGCTAAATTTTATTTCGAGTTATCGAAATTTCGAGATATAGAGAATACTGTTTTGAGCCTGTATAGCACATAATTGAGTCATAAGTATGTATGGACTTATAGGTAAGGTAAGGGTTATTCTGCCCGAAGGCAGGTCCGAACCTCCGCAGAGGTGTTCCTAAGCCGGAGTTTACGTGCGGTAGGGTGGCCAGTTCCTTTCCGCTCCTCCATTCCCTTACCACCCCCCCCCCCACCAACAGCGCGTGGCAACCCATCCAACTCCTGACCACGCCCAATGTTGCTTAACTTCAGAGATCTCACGGGATCCGGTGTTTCAACACGGCTACGGCCGTTGGCACTATGGACTTATACTGAATACATTATTTTGAACAGTAGACTATCTAAAAATATACAAATTTCATTTTACGGCATCACTTTAATTATAACCCTTATTATAGTAACCTTTTAGAAGACAGGATACAAGACATAGAGCAGTGAAACAACACCTTTCGAAAAAATCCGTTAGTCTCTTCTGTTTCTTACTGTTAAACTTTCCTCCCTTCACGTTGAAACTTCTCGTCAAAACCACGCAGCCGAGATTCGTAAATGGAGCTTGTCATCCGCGACTCCGGGGGTTGCTTTTGTACGTGACCGGTAATTAATTCACACCCTAGAAACAGCGACGTTTCGCCGATTTCCCGATCACTAGAAGTTTTAGTTTATTTATTCCCGACATATTACCTCCGAGTATCACTAACCCTTTCTTTACTTGTTAACTGTTCCTCACAAACCATAAATGCCGTATTGCACAGTTAATATTGCACAAAATTCGAGTTGCAGAGTACTTTTTGCTTCAAGGGAAAATATGTTTGCTTCGAGAAACATTCGTGTAACCGAATTTCGAGTAATAGAGAAATAAATACACGTGAAGAATAGGACAAACGACCGGGAAATTTAAGTTACTTCGATATACTGAATATTCGAATAATGGAGGTTCGAGATATCGAGGTTCGATTGTAGTTATTGTGTGTAGCCGTTTCGGGCAACGCAATGGAAAGCTCCTACAGCGGGTCAGGTAGACCACCCATTCTACTGAGAAGTACCATGCATCTGCAGCACGTAGTGGCAGGCACTGAGTTGTGTGCCGCTTCAATGGGTACCAGTGTAGATTATATTTTGTAACTTTAACACGATGTATATGTATGTATGTATGTATGTATGTATGTATGTATGTATGTATGTATGTATGTATGTATGTATGTATGTATGTATGTATGTATGTATGTATGTATGTATGTATGTATGTATGTATGTATGTATGTATGTATGTAGTGAACCCATCATCTGGAATGGCCAAATACAATACTGCCATTTTAAAGTTAAACGTCGCAACTTGACCAGCACACGGTAGCCAGCCGATCTCACTTTGGACAGTGAGTTGCTCTGAATTTATGAGATCCGAGGGAGACTCTCGGAAGACTTCAAGCGTGCCCGGAAGTCGTTTTGGAAACTTATATGATAAATTAAACATTTATTACAAATAAAATTAACTCAGCATAATTCCAAATAATTCAGGTCAAACTAAACAAACAATAAATTGTCTTCTTTACAAGTAGTTGGACGGTGAGAACCCAAGGTAGAAACACGTCTCAAACATTTCATCAGGCAAGAGTCGGGATGCTTACATCAAAAGGATGCTTTGCCACTTAGGGTCCTTTAAAGTGATCTCAAAAATATGAGACTTAGGAATTCGTGATGCCCGAATTTTCCTGAACTACGTGGACGTCGAAAATGTGTGCGAAATCCATCAGGTTGCAAAATTAAAAATTATCCCACCACATCTCACTAGCGTTTCCCGCGAGACTAGAAACAAAGACGCGCTGACTTTTCCACGCGTGATTCGCGAGGCTAGACATTTGACAATCTGGTCCAGGATTTGCGTGTACGATAAATGATACCTTAACATTCTAGCAGACGTAACGGTGGAACTTGTAGTACGAATCTCCCACCTTGGCGACAGCCCTAAATGCAGATCATTGATGATTGTGTATACAGATATTTTAAAATCTAATTCTATATACTTATTTAATGGAGTTGTCACTGTGGGGGAAAGGCTTTATAACATCAAAACATGATGCGAAGAGGTGGCTGCAGTAGAAACCTGAATTTAAAAGTTAGATAACGCATAGGAAAGTAGTTCTTAGAATGACGACCAGATGGCAGCAGCGAACACTGAATGATGTTGCTGGTGTCAATCAGTACACACTATACAGTTGTAATGGGAACGGTGACGCTAATGTGACGTAAATCGGATCACTGTATCGATTCAGTAACGTGAACGGAATCAAATTAATCGATTCAGTAAAATCGAATATCCCATCATTTGCGTACAGTGCAGACGAAGATTTGGCAGTGAGGGGATTGGAGGACGAGGAAGCCCTCTTCTATTGCCCCTCCCCACATGCGCGGCCGATTCCCGCGCGGGACGTTTATAAAGTATTTGGACTATAGCGGAAAATCCTAAAGCAAGGCTCTGAGGCAGGACTTTGAGGGAACTGAGGACAATGATAAATAGAGTCTGTACTTTTCCCCTTTTCGTGACACAATTTACATGCGTCAACGGAATTTAGCGCGGGAACAACATGACACACATGTGCGTCAGGCGAAGCCAACGTGTTAATGACTTGCCATACCGAAGGAGTTAGCTTTCGTGACCAGTGTAGTGACTCGTTCTTTATTCGTTGTTCGAGTTGGAAGTTAGAAGTCTGCCTTGATCGTTTTGTGAACAATAACGAAGACTACTGCTGCACTAAATGTGTATGAATTCTATTTGGTAACATGCGTCATTATTTTGTCTCTTCTAGTGAGCGCATTGTTTGCAAAAAGTAGGACTAGGACTGCGAAGGAAATGGCCGAGATGTTGAGAAACGTACCTTCCCACCCTGATTACTCCCCTGAGTTAGCCTGTGTTTCAACAGTCTTAACTAACCTTGCCCTATGAATAACAACTTTCTGATAAGTCATGTTCACTCAGGGGTCGGTGGCGTAAGATTTAGAGTCGATGTAAGAGTCCCGAAGCTAGAAATACGGTACTAGGCCACCATTTTCCTGGAATGTATGTGACAGAAACCAACATTCAGGATAGCTTATTTATTTATTTATTTATTTATTTATTTATTTATTTATTTATTTATTTATTTATAAATTAATTGCTTATAAACATTAAATTCATTTATAAATATACATACAGTATTTATTCGAGTCAAAATACCACAATAACGAATGAAGCTTATCTTAGGCAGATTAATAACTAATTTTAAATTTATGCATTAAACAAATTTGACAAATAAGAATAAATAATACTTATAATGCTATTGACTTTACATCCACTAACTACAACGGTTTCCGGAGACGCCGAGGTGCGGGAATTTAGTCACGCAGGAGTTCTTTAAAGTGCCAATAATCTACCGACACGAGGCTGACGTATTTGAGCATCTTCAAACACAACCGGACTGAGCCAGGATCGAACCTGCCGTCTGAGCCACTCAGCCCGGCAAATAAGAATAAGTCGTAAATGTAATATATATAGGCTGGTAAATGGTAGAGAAGCCGAAGGGGCATGCCACTTCTTTTAAAAAGAAATCCTACAAGGTGTAGTTTCGAAGATATAGCCCGTATTTTAGTAATGCGGCTGTATTGAGTGTAGTTTCCTCTCTGGGAATTCCACACGCCCCAGGAAAACGTTGTAATAGTGCCCTATTGTAATATATTCTCCATATGGTTAAGAGGGTATTTAGGGGTTGTAGTAAAGGAGAGGGCCTATAAGTAACTGGTAAGACCTCAATTAGAACATGGTTCTAGTCTATGGGACCCTCACCAGGATTCCTTGATTCGAGAACTGGAAAAGATCCAAAAGGAAGCCACACTATTTATTCTGGGCGATTTCGACTGAAGGAATAGTGTTACGAAGATGTTCCAAACTTTGGGCTGGGAAGATTTGGGAGTAAGGAGATGAGCTGCTCGACTAAGCAGTATGTTCCGAGCTATCATTGGAGAGATGGCGTGGAATGACATTAGTAGACGAATATACTTGAGAGGAGCTTTTAAAATTGGGAAATATTATAATACGAAGATAAAGTTGGAATTCAAGATGACAAATTTGGTCAAATATTCGTTTATATGAAGAGGAATAATGGACTAGAATAATTTACCAAGGGATATGTTTGATAAATATCCAAGTTCTTTGAAATCACTTGAGAAAAGAGTACGTAAACCTCTGCCACCTGGCGACGGCCCTATATGCAGGTCAGTGGTGATTGATTGATTGATTGATTGATTGATTGATTGATTGATTGATTGATTGATTGATTGATTGATTGATTGATTGATTTTATTTGATTCCTAGTTCAGGCTGTAAAGGCGTGTTCTGTTTACCGGGATGAATGTGAGTTCGGTTCCCAGCCAGAGAGTTGAAACATTTAACAACGAGATTTCCACGTCTGGATAGGCACATGTCACTGAGGTTCACGAAGACTATACCAATAATGAGTACTTCTTCTTCGCCTTTTCCCAGTTATAAAGAAAGAGTGTTTGTGAGTTTGCTTGTGGGCATAGAACTAACCACTCTATCCTTCTTAGTGCTGAGGTTACGGATAGTGGAAGCCTTTGACTTCCACTTCTCTAATGACCTCTATGGCTTTGCTTGCTTGCGTGCTTCCTTGCTTTCCTGGTACCTTATTACAAGTCCCAGTACGCCTACCCAATCCTTGGTCTAATATAATTAAAGTTACAGTACATACAGTACTACAGCCACCACGATACCACTGGTCTTCAAACATGTTTTGACACACCCATGTATATGAGGTTGATGACCTATAATGGCCTAATCCTATAAAGCTAATCAGCAATAACATTGTACTTAGGTCTCTGTCACCTTTGCCACATTCTAGTGAGTACGATGTGTGCTGCACATGAGGACTTGGCCCATTTTTTATGGAAGGAGACTCTTCCTGGCGCCAGCCGTATGCGGAGGAATGTATTCAACTTTCTTTGATACAATTGGTGGTGCGGTGAGTTGTGTGTAAATGAAGAGGTGTGTATTAAGATACCCAGTCTCCGAGTCAGAGGAATTAACCACACGCGGATAAAAAATACCCACCCCGAACCCGGGACCCTCTGGACCGAAAGCCACTGAGTCGATCTTTCAGCAGCGCGCTCGATAGCTGCAGTCGCTTAAGTGCGGCCAGTATCTAGTATTCGGGAGATAGTAGGTTCGAGCCCCACTGTCGGCAGCCCTGAAGATGGTTTTCCGTGGTTTCCCATTTTCACATCAGGCAAATGCTGGGGCTGTACCTTAATCAAGGCCACGGCCGCTTCCTTCCCACTCCTGGGCCCTTCCTGTCCCATCGTCGCCATAAGACCTACCTGTGTCGCACCGACGTAAAGGAAAAAAAAAAGCGATCTTTCAGCCAACGAGCTGGGTAGTAACATTAGAATGACTATCGTTAATTTATTGAAAGATGCCCTGTCTCATCTGCTGCCACTCATCTCCGCTAGATCACGTTACTGCTGAAGGGATTATGACGATCCGTTTTCTGCAATTATACACAACCAACCCGTCAATAACGTGTACAATGTAGCGAGTTGGCCATGCGGTTAGTGATCCGTAGCTGTTAGCTTGCATTCGGGAGATGGTGGGTTCAAATTCCACCGTCCGCAGCCCTGAAGATAATTTTTCGTGGTTTCCCATTTCCACCAGGCAAATGCTGGGGCTGTACCTTAATTAACCCGATCTAGAAAGCCAAGAATAACAGCCGAGATGTTTCGTTACTCTGACACATGACACCTCACAATCTGCAGGTCTTCGGGCTGAGTAGTGGTCGCTTGGTTGTCCATGGCCCTTGGAGGCTATTGCACCATGGGGGTTTGGTTTGGTTTGTACCTGAATTAAGGTTACGGCCTCTACGTTCCCAATCCTAGCGTTTATGCCATCCCTGCATCGCCGAAAACCTTCGATGTGTTAGTGCGACGTTATAACACACACACAAAAATAAAAATAAAAATAAAAATAAAAAAACACATTCACAGCTCTGGCCCTTCAGGCAAGCAACTCAATGTTGAAAACATCAAAACATCCTAGGGATATGAGCTACGAATTTTAGGCAAATTAAATAAATAATAATGTATGAGAATATACTATTGTTGTATGCTTAAAAATTACAATCTTCTACTTAATAATCGTTGGTCGAGTAGATTAGCAATTTGCCTTTTTCTACCACTACGAGCGCTAATGTGAGGCAATGCATTGTTTCACTTAAGCACCACTACGAGTGCTAATGTGATTCAATACAGAGTTTCACTTAAGCCCTTATAACTATATTCGGTGTGGATATTTCTCAAAAAATCAAAAAAGTCTGAACCAAGGAACACAGTACAGGAAGAATGATGTAAATAAGTTAAGTTGGCTAGGATTTAAATAAAAAATAAATGGAGTAAAGAAACAAGCGATTTTAGGCTGTTTTTCTGGAACTGTATTTAGGCCAGAAGTGATTTTCAAAATTTGTGTTTTTAGAGTGATAGAGCTATCTCACAATTTGAAACCTCTCCGGGCCCTTTAGCCCTTCAACTTTCGGCACAATTGAGGAAAATATTTAATTTTATGTTTTTCTTGGCCCCTACTTTGTCTCTGCTAAGAAATCTTTTTTAAATTAACAAACACATTTCCCTTTGCGAAAATCAAATGATCATAAATATGTCTCGCGATCTTGGCCATCCATCAATGGCTGCGAATTTCAGATGGCAACCAACCATAAGACATAGCCTGCACGATTGCTAGGTAACATTGTCTGACCATCGATCCATCCATACCTTACATTACTGCCTGGTCCGGCTCCATTGCTAAATGGTTAGCGTGCTGGCCATTGGTCACAGGGGCACTGGGTTCTATTCCTGGCAGGGTCGGGAAGTTTAACCATCATTGGTTAATTCCGCTAGCATGGGGGCTGGGTGTATGTGTCGTCTTCATCATCATTTCATCCTCATCACGACGGACAGGTCGCCTACGGGCGTCAAATCAAAAGACCTGCACCTGGCGAGCCGAACTTGTCCTCGGACACTCCCGGCACTAAAAGCCATACGCCATTTCATCACTGCCTGCACGGTTGCTATGGTTACACTTCCGTCACACATTTTATCGCGTTACGTTACACAAATTTTCGGATTATCCCCAGCCATACAACATACGTATGTGAGAAGAAAATAAAAACTTGTACAATAGCGCATATTAAGGTAGAATAAGATACTCCAGGTCCCAAAATTACAGGCGAGTAAACGTTACAAAAAGACGAAGGCAACTTTAAGCAATGTTAGTTTCTTTCTTCGGATTTATAGCTCACATTTTCTCTATACCTATAGCAATATTACAAATAAGGAATATTTGTGAGTTTGCTTATATATGGAGGGCAATCTCTGGAATCATTTAACCGATTTCAGTAATTCTTTCAGCATTAGAAAGCTTAATTCTTCCAGATTATTACAGTATAGTACTTCAAAAGCAGAGCAAGTCGGACAAATTGTGTATCTGGGATCATTAAAAGTGAATACGCTGTTGAACTATTGGTGTCAATTAAAAATGGAGTCCACCAAGTGTACTTAGAATTCAACTTCCAATAATAATAATAATAATAATAATAATAATAATAATAATAATAATAATAATAATAATAATAATAATAATAATAATAATAATAATAATAATAATAATAAGTAACAATGAAATTTACCAGAACGTAGAAAACATATCAGAAACAATAAGAAAAAGGAGATTGCTATTTCTTGGACACATTTACAGAATGGATGACAATAGACTAACTAAACGAATCTTCAAGTACCTTTGGGAAAAGAAATCAACTACCACCTGGATTCAAGAAGTCAAGAAAGATCTGGAAAGGAACAACATACGAGAAGAAGAATTATTAGAAAGAAAGATTTTTAGGAAGAAAGTCTTACAAATGGAAGGATTCCAAGAGAGGAAGGAAAGGAAAACAGGCACAAAGTGGACTGAAGACAGGAAAAAGAAACACAGTGAAACAATGAAAGAATACTGGAAGAAAAGGAAAGAACAACTAAGGAGGAACAATTGAAATTGTAACGTGGTCCTTAGAAGGCCGGAACGCAATAATAATAATAATAATAATAATAATAATAATAATAATAATAATAATAATAATAATAATAATAATAATAATAATAATAATAATAATAATTTACCGGAGGTACACCCGCCCCGCGCATTTAAAATAAGAGCCTTTTAGAAGGCAATCTATAACAGAAACTCTAAAACTAATTTCGGAAATAGTTTGAATATTTATCAACAGATCTCGCTACTATCAACATGTGCGTCCTCTGGGGTGACGATAAACTATTCATTTTCAAAGTAATTTGGTGAGTTAATGTTTCTTAAACTGAATTGTTTACAGTTTGTTTTTGGTGTTCTAAAGTTATCAACACTTCTATCTCTTCCCGCCAACTTAATATTTCAGCCAATAAGAAATTTTGTACATTTATTTAAGTAACCAATCAGAGTTTTTGATGTTTATTTGATTGTCCAATGACAATTGGGGGGTGTCAGGGTTTCGGCCCAGATAAATTTGGAACCTTCCCCTCCGCTATAAAAGTTGGGACCGTTCGGGGCATAATTGTCCTTGTGATCGCTCCAGCCAAGAGGTTTAGAGCGTGTTCGTAGCAGAGGCAGGGGAAAGGGCTGCCTCGTCCATCGTCGCGAGGTCCACCAGCTCAAGGTAATGGCAGACTCCTTTTAACCATGTAATAGTCCTTGGAAGCTAGTTCGAGGGGAAGGTTTCAAATTCCTTCGTAATGTAACTTATTTTTCTCAATGTAAATTCTCAAACTAGTCTAAAGAACTTAATCGAACTTAGGGAATAAAGAGTGAGGTACCCTCTTGTATTCCCTTTCAACTTGATATTGAGGTGACTATGATTTTGTAACCTTTAAAATCTACCTCTTAGTTTTGTAAGTTCAAACTTTTTCCTCCATCTAGTCACCTCCGTAGTATAGGCTTAGCCACTGTAACTTCGGACCATAAGCCCAAATAGGGTTTTAATGATGTTCTGGTGAATTCCAAAGGAGTGCAAGATTTCGCCTCCTAACATTTCGATTTTTGGTCAGTAACTTTCACCTTCTGTTTCTAAATAAGGCCACGGAGAATGGTTACTTGTTACTTCTGTTAAAGTCAACTTCTATTTCTTCATTTTGTGTCTTGGTAAATCAGACTGCTGAGCGATTAAAACAGTGTCTACTGTTTGGTTTTGTTAAATGTAGGTAGGTGCCGTAATAGGCCTGGAACTTGTAATTTTGGAGGATAGTCTCCTAGGAGGTAATTGTGTAGAGCAAAGACGCTCGTCCTAGTGGTGTAAAATTTGGAGCTTAGTCTCCTTGAGTATGTACTGAAGGGAGCAATGGTGCTTTTGTTAAATTGATAACTAGGAAGCTTCAAGCTCATGTTGTTAAATTGTTGTTGATTTTTCTAATATTGTCACGCAAACTCACGAGCTAGACCTTGTACCTGATTAATTATTACTTGCTTAGCAAAGAGTAATGTTTAAAATTTGAAAAGTAATAACGGATCAAAGGAAGAAATATAATCACAATTTTTTTTTTTTTTTTGCTAGGGGCTTTACGTCGCACCGACACAGATAGGTCTTATGGCGACGATGGGATAGGAAAGGCCTAGGAGTTGGAAGGAAGCGGCCGTGGCCTTAATTAAGGTACAGCCCCAGCATTTGCCTGGTGTGAAAATGGGAAACCACGGAAAACCATCTTCAGGGCTGCCGATAGTGGGATTCGAACCTACTATCTCCCGGATGCAAGCTCACAGCCGCGCGCCTCTACGAGCACGGCCAACTCGCCCGGTGGCAATTTTTTTTTTTTAAGTTTTAAATTTATCTTCCATCTTTTCTATATCCACCCATTAATACCCGCACCTTCTTTCACCTCTGCGTTCCATACAATCCCCGGAACAACGACAACAACAACGACAATAATAATAATAATAATAATAATAATAATAATAATAATAATAATAATAATAATAATAATAATAATAATAATAATAATAATAATAATAATAATAATAATAATAATGATCATACGCATTTTCATCCTACGTCTAATTTTCCGGAGAAAATATGCTTTTCTGAGAGTAAACTGTTAATCTTATCAAAACAAGAACATACAGGCAGAATCTAGAAAAAAAATCGTGTAAGAATAAGCACATGTATTTTCTTCGCCATTCTAATGGTTTTGCCAGAAAATTGCACTTTATAGTTTTAAAGAAGGATTTTAAGCATGCAACCCAGGCCCAGTACAGCTGGGTATTTATTTATTTATTTATTTATTTATTTATTTATTTATTTATTTATTTATTTATTTATTTATTTATTTATTTATTTATTTATTTATTTATTTATTTATTAGTGCTGGGAATGTCCGAGGACATGTTCGGCTCACCTGGTGCAGCCCTTGTAAGGCAGACCCTCCACCGAGGGTGGGCGGCATCTGCAGTGTATGAAAACTGCGTGTTCATGTAGTGGAGAAGAGTGTGGTGTGTGAGTTGCAGGAAAGTTGGGGGCAGTACATTCACCCAAACCCGGAGGCAGGAAAATTAACTACTGTATTTGTGGTTAAAATCTCCGACCCGGCTGGGAATCGAACCCTAAATTGAAGAGGACTACGCTGACCATTCAGCCAAATGAGCCGGCATAGCTGGGCAAACGTCAGTGTTATCCATTAGTGACGCACGTCCAACAATCGTTATGCAGTACTTTTTTCACTCAGTGAGAAAGAAGGCAAGGGCAATGAAAGAAAATGTGGACCAAACCAAAGAGATGTATGTCTGGGACCTGATCTGTTAGCAGTACATGTTCTGGGAAAAAGAAATGTTTCTTGGCTACGACCTTGTGCAAGCTAATGTATACAGAGGCTGAGAGGAGAGAAGAAATTTAACAGAGGAATGGTATATTATTATTATTATTATTATTATTATTATTATTATTATTATTATTATTATTATTATTATTATTATTATTATTATCTCCATCAACAGTGCACAAATTTAATAATCTGACTTTAATGCGGGGAGAGCCGTGGGATCTATTTGTTTTCAATAAAATTCTAAAGTCTTCCTTACGTGATCTGAAGCCGACAACGGTAGTAGCCAGGTATTCATTTGTTCGAGCAGGCCAGGATGTTTATAATGGCCTACGCTTAAATTTCATTGTTAAACTTCATTGACCTCAGCATAATATCTCCAATGAAATGTTTAAATTTATGACATGGGTTACACAGTCGTATAGTTGACTAACCCGTGCCCCGGCTAGGGATTTTTAACGGTGTAATTAAATTTTATAGTCTACGCTGCAAAGCCCACGTGCACAGATATGAACATTTATAGCACGGCATAAGTAAAAGTTGACTAACAGATACCTATTTGCAGTTGCTCAAGCATTGCATTTGCCTTTTGTGAAATACAAGTCAATATAATATTTTAAGCAATGAGCGGGCTTTGCGTTGAGAAAGTTGAGAGCTTGTCGGCGGGAGAGGAGAGGGATAAACTTTCTTTTTTAACTGTTTATCGTCGTACTAACACAGGTAGATTTTCGGCGGTGCTGGAATGAGAAAGGGTTAGTTAGGTCTGGGAAAATAATGGCCATGGCCCAAATTAACCCTCAAACGGTGTCGTGGGGGTCTTTCTTGATACCAGTGAAACCGTACACCACGACTACTTCCTTTGTTTGTCTGTCATTCTTTTGTAGGACACTATCCGTACTTTTCTGGCAGTTCAAGGCAACGCATACGCAAAGTTGACACATTGTAGTAGAGTCGCCTGTTCTCTCTGTGCATAGTCGCAAATTGAATGGGTGAAATGAAATGTCGTATGGCTTTTAGTGCCGGGAAATCCCAGGACGGGCTCGGCTCGCCAAGTGCAGATCTTTCTATTTGACTCCCGTAGGCGACCTGCGCTTCGTGATGAGGATGAAATGATGATGAAGACAACACATACACCCAGCCCCCGTGCCAATGGAATTAACCAATTAAGGTTAAAATCCCCGACCCGGCCGGGAATCGAGCCCGGGACCCTCTGAACCGAAGGCCAGTACGCTGACCTTTCAGCCAACGAGTCGGACATTGAATGGGTGAAAACCATATACGGTATTAACTAAGTCGAAACTGAAGGGGCATGGTTTAAAGAAAAGGATACGTGCACTTTAGCCACAGAATACGGCCGTATGGCCATATGTACTTTCAGTAAATACCGTCAGCTGCAATTATTTCGTGATAGGTGATACAACTTCTTCTTTGCCATTTTCCAACTAACGGGGATCGGCACTTTGTATAGATTTAGCCCAGCTTTACGACCGGATGCCCTTTTCCTGACACCAACTCTATATTGAATGATGTATTCACTATTGAGTAAGCAATACCATAATGGTACAAGTGGCTACGCGGTTGGGGTTACATACGGTATATTTTAGATATACCTTGTATAGACCCTACTGTAATCGCGCGCTCCTCGCGTTTCGAGTTACAGTAAGCTGATGTCTCATTATATGTGTAGGTTTAACAAACAAGTTTGGTGAAGTTTCGGAGAAGTATGTGTTCGCATTGCATAACAAGGTTTGCTACTTTTTCTGTGGGAGTGACATCAAAAGAATGTTGCTGTCCATGAACTCGCACAACGCGAAAGTCTGTACAAAGAATATAGAATTTTAATTCATCTCCCTAAAACATCAAATAACTGTGTGACTAACTGGGCTCTCTGTTGGTAGAATTGAGTTTTTAAAATCTCTATAATTTAGTGTAGGTGTCTAATACGTGAGTTTTCAAACTGCAACGTGTTTAAAAATGAAGAAATTAGGTATTACACATGTGGCTGAATTTACTGGCCAAATACCAGTTTAATTCAGTTTTGTAAACTCTATAATCAAATCAGCGTTCACCTCATTTATAACTACTGTATTTAACGTGAAAGATTATGCTGTGGAAACAGAGACGTATGGCGAAGGTGAGAAAACGAATAACTCGAAACATCTTCTAGTGAATTTCGTTTCTAAATCAAGATACAGAATAAGCAAACTAGTGCAATGCATGTTATTATTATTATTGACCTACAATGGGTAGAGTGATAATAATTTCGACATTGTTCGTTAGAAATTTACATTTAATGAACAAGATGTACATTTACTGAGCCCTTTTTCCTAAGGCAATGGGTTCAATATGTATCCTTTCTAGAATAGAAACAACATCCGATGTACACTTAAAATTTAACTTCAAGAAGGTGTGATAGATTACTACAGGGAGAGAAAATTCACTTAGGATAGCTGTCGTAATGCTAGGGTAAACACGAAAGTTCAGCCTTCTGATTTAAGGGCAATAAGAAAATACATTTAATTAATTTCCATTGGAATCTTTTTAAAATGTTGCAATATTTATTCATTTTCGGGCAGCTATCTCCCGATGGATTCTATTTATTCTTCTTAATCTGCTTACCCTCCAGGGTTGGGTTTTCCCTCGGACTCAGCGAGGGATCCCACCTCTACCGCCTCAGGGGCAGTGTCCTGGAGCTTCAGACTTTAGGTCGGGGATGCAACTGGGGAGGAGGACCAGTACCTCGCCCAGGCGGTCTCACCTGCTATGCTGAACAGAGGCCTTGTGGGGGGATGGGAAGATTGGAAGGGATAGACAAGGAAGGGGGAAGGAAGCGGCCGTGGCCTTAAGTTAGGTACCATTCCGGCATTTGCCTGGAGGAGAAGTGGGAAACCACGGAAAATCACTTCCAGGATGGCTGAGGTAGGAATCGAACCACCTCTAGTCAGTTGACCTCCCAAGGCTGAGTGGACCCCCTTCCAGCCCTCGTACCACTTTTCAAATTTCGTGGCAGAGTCGGGAATCGAACCCGGTTCTCCGGGGGTGGCAGCTAATTACACTAACCACTACACCACAGAGGCGGCGTTTCTATTTATTCAAATTACTTTTAAGTTATACAGATGATTTTGTACTATTTGTAGAGCATTAGTAGGGAGTTGAAACCTTTTGAAAATATTCACAGATCAATTTTTGATTGTTTCGCGCGCACCAAACAACATAGGCTCTACCAATAACTTCCCAGTTATTAATTTTATACTTGGGTACTGCAACCTGCGGCAACAGTGTTTTTCTCTTCACTTTGCCCCATGTATGGGCAACAAATTTAATGCAACCTATTGGTGGCCTCGTAGTCCTAATTCTTACCAAGGTCCAGGTTGGACTGATAAAAATATAGGTATCACCATCGCGCTGTACTTCCTCATACTTCACCTCAAGTTGTAGTACTAATTTAATATGATGTTGCCCGTGCAATATTTCCACTTACATGTTGCTAATTAACTATGCGAAATCGGGGATGGATATACCAATCAAACGCGGTGGTTGCATGTCCATATTAAGTCGATATCTCAGGGTAAAAACATCTATATATATTCAACAATACTATTTACCTTCGCAAGTTCCGTTGAAGAGGGTGTATAGTTCAATGTGTTACTCATTTACTCCGAAATCCTACCGTAGAATTAATATGAGCCTTTAAATATCATGACTCCGAAATATCAGCCTAAATGTATCCTTACAACTAATCTTCCTATCTCTACCTTTGAAAATAAACGCTAGAATAAACTTAAAACTAATTTATTAGCATGCCAATATTATAATTAACAAAATAATGATCATCTTTGGTAATAAAGGAAAGTAACTAAAAAAAAATCACATATTATTTTTCTTGACAACTAAAATTGACGAATTGACATAATTCAAATTGGGCAGGTATCTTTAATTCATCTGGGCAATTATTATTTTGTTGCGTGACCACACTTCATCATTTTATTTCAATATGGGGACAACTAGGATTTACTCTTTATTAAAGGAGGGAGTGGTCTTTCTTTCCTTTAGGTCTATTTGCACTACTCTTTGGAATTGGTTTGGGAATTTGCGTATTGACTTGTTTATGGCATGAGATAAGTAACTCTTTCCAATGATGGCTTCAAAATGCCATTTTAAGTATCTAAAAGAAATTAATCCTAACCATAAATATAAATTCCAACATCCTTATATATATTAAAAATGTGTGCCAAAAATAAAATTAAATATCTTCATTTACGAATGCCATCGCCATGTTCTTCAACCGTCATGACCTGTCAGAATCGTACCGACCGATTAATTATTATGTGTATTTTCAATTAAAATTACTCCTTCTACTGCCTACTAATTTTACCATTTTCAGGTTAATGCGTGCTCCACTGCTATATATTCATTATGTGAGACGAATATATTACTAGGCGACTATATCTCTTTTCTATATGCACTTCAAATACATGTAAATTACGATCCATCTATCTCCATATTCCATATAAGTTCGACCAATAGACCATTTAATCTCACTGCTACACTTAATATATTCACGTATCTAGGCCTTAATTTCACTGCTTGCCTCATTTTCAATCGCAACATAACTGTAGCTAAGCATAAATTCGCACCTATTTCCTTCAATCATTTACTTACACAATACCTATTCAACATCTCAAATCTCCAACAACATATCATTTATGCTTTTAATTACTGCGATTCCTCCGCATACAACAATATCTCTACTCAGATTCCACGTAATGTCTACCACGTCGCATTAAAACATTCCTTTTACCTAAATATCTACTCAAAACACCGCAAGCTGCTACTGTTTATTTCAACTCATCGTAAATGTAGACGATATCGACCTCGTTATTCAATCTGGTCATTGGGTAGCCTAGGTTTATTATTATTATACTGCACTTCACTATCTTAGCCTTGCCTAGTTTAATATATGACGTTCTCGTAAGCAATAGGTTCAAAAATATCAATTCTCTTCCCGATACTGCTCACATTAACCTCATATCAAACTTATGAGCACGGCAGTATATTACTACACATAAATAATACGTATCTGTGGTTATTTTCTCCGGCATATGCCTTAGAATTCACACAATGGCACAAACAGGTCATATCTTTGGCATTTCAGCATTCCTACAATTATACTACACCAAATGAAATACTTTATAGTTAAATTTCTTAGAACGTTACTTATCTCTGGCCATGTTATGTCCGACTCTGCTTTCTTCTTCCTTGTCACGGCATCTCGGAACGCCTAGCCTTGCACTGGATCACGTCATGCTGGATCTCTAGGTCTTCAGGCTTGAGCTTACGATAATCTGGTCAGCCTCCCTCCATCGCTTTAGGCTAGCTCCATTTCGTGTCCAATTTCCATGCAACGAAAAGACAATATTAAATTGATAGAATACATCTTAATTTTCAGTATATAAAGCTTTTCCAAGTACTTTCTCTAACTGTATATATATTTCTTTTCCTCTAAAGATACTGCTCAGATTCAATTTTATTTTCATAAACTGGCTCTTCCTTGGTTTTTTTTTTATGTTGTCTGAATAATGTTCTTTAAATCTTATCAATGGGCAATACGTATAATTTGATGAAAATTTGGCCGTTTATTAAGTCAGTGTAGGCCTTATTTACGAATGCCGTATCCCAACACCTCTTCTTCCGTACAGTATTTGAAATCTATTATGCGTGTTTCCCTGCCGTTTTTATGTATTTTCCAGTAGTTTGTTTCTGGATTCTTCCTTCGTATGGCTCCTATTATGGTTATATTGATTATGTCAGCTAATCTTCTGGTCAAGTAATCGCAATTCACAGTCCGTTTACGACGAAAACTCTTCTTGCCAAAGTAGATAATAATAGACCGTTTTTCAATTTTTTTTTTACGTATAATGGTTCATTTCTCATAGAGTTTCCTTTCCATCTCGCCAGGCACTGCCTCCTAATTGCGGTCAACTTGTCACAAAAAGTTATTCCGTGCATTCTTAACGCTTGAAGCTGATCTGCGCCATTTTTCTTCCGATGCACGGTTACTAGACTAGACGGTAGGGGTCATCAGTTGGGTGCGCAATAGCAAGCCACGCCTCCTGACGTCACAAGGCACCCTTGTTCGCTAAGCGAAGCAGAGTCAAATACTTTAATATGATAATACCGGACAGCTTGCTGTTTTCAGCGAGAAAGCCGATAGTGCTGCTACCTACATGGCTTGGTGTGATCAACTCTTCAAAAACATATTGCCATCTGCATGATTCTTGGCGCACTGCCGTGTTGTTTATAATGTGTCAGTGTTTGTCACTAAATAATCTTACATTGCAGTTATATCCCAAGAAAAGTGTTATGCGCTGAACAAATTACCCAGCAAGATAATGGGCGTGGGAAATAAGGACCGCAAGTATTACAAAAAGTAATGACCTTCCATCTGTGTTGAGGTTACATTCTATGCCCCTTATATTAAGAAATTCAATCAAATACCCTACTGAAATGTTAGTAGGACGTAAAACCAATAATATTAACAAATATGCAACTCTAGTATACTCAAGCTTGAGGGTCCATATTGTTAAACAGTGCCATAAATTTCACAATCGAAAACTTGCGGGTCTGTAGCGTAATGGTTATCGTGGTAGTCTTGAAATTGAAAATTTAAAGCCATGAGTTTCGAATCCAGTCACCTTTTCTTTTACTGTAAGAAAATAATAATAATTTTCTTTACGTCCCACTAAGTGCTTTTACGGTTTTCGGACACGCCGAGGTGCCGGAATATAATCCCGCAGGAATTCCTTTACATGCCAGTAAATCTACCCACACGAGGCTGACGTATTTGAGCACCTTCAAATACCACCGGACTGAGCCAGGATCGAACCTGCCAAATTGGATCAGAAGGCCATCGCATCAACCGTCTGAGCCACTCAGCCCGGCGTAAGAAAATTATTTCAGTGCATTATTGGCATAGGCTTGAGCACCAGTCCAATTAACTTAAAACGTGTGTATGCTAATTCTTCATGCATTAATTTGTGAAAGACACTTTAGGAAATTCTGGACCCTTCATCCTTGTCAGGAACATCGTAGTTCACTCACGTAACCCCAATATGTGTTATATATTACCGGTATGTATTTTTGTCTTCAGAGGTAAAACAGAAAATTCAAAGAACGGCAAAAGCGAGATGGCAGCGTGAGGTTGAGTTGCTCTGTAGAGTTCGGAAAGATCGGCCGTACCGAAGAAGAAGAAGAAAGAAAGAAAGAAAGAAAGAAAGAAAGAAAGAAAGAAAGAAAGAAAAAAAGAAGTCAACATAATGGACCAAACTACTGTTTCTTAATTACAGCTTCTTCTCTTTCCCAAAATCTTAATAAATCATGGATGTTGTTAGGTTATCTATCCCCGTTGGCTCTTTGGCTGATTGGTTAGCTCTTCGTGCCCCCCCCCCCCCATTTATGATACCTTCATTCTTTTGAGTGTTGGACTTCTTCCATTTCCCTTCTAAAACCAAACCCCTTGGCACTACAGCCCTTGAAGGGCCTTGGCCTACCAAGCAACCGTTGCTCAGCCCGAAGGCCTGCAGATTACGAGGTGTCGTGTGGTCAGCACGACGAATCCTCTCGGCCGTTATTCTTGGCTTTCTAGACCGGGGCCGCTAGCTCACCGTCAGATAGCTCCTCAGTTCACGTAGGCTGAGTGGACTTCGAACCAGCCCTCAGGTAAAGGCAAAAATCCCTGACCTGGCCGGGAATCGAACTCGGGGCCTCCGTGTAAGGGGCAGGCACACCACCTCTACACCACAGGGCCGGCCCATTTCCCTTCTGATTAGTGTTAATAGAGGATGACTGTCCAGTTGTACTTCCTTTTAAAATAATCACCACCACGGAATGGTCAGCGTACTGACCTTCGGTTCAGAGGGCCTGGTACGATTCCCGGCTAAGTCGGAGATTTTAATCGCGTCTGTTAATTCCTGTAGATCGAGGGCTATGGGTTTGTGTTCGTATTCATGCGCATCTTCAAGTATATACAACACATGCAAAAAACAACCACAAAAACACTAGTGAGTACGGTATATATCCCTCCACATATGATTGCTGTTATGAAAGGCATCCGGCCGGAAAACTAGGCTAAGTCCATACAAAATCCTGCGCTAGGTAATTGAGAAAAGGTTAGAAAGAAGAGGAGAGTGTAATTATTAAGTATTTCCCCAGAGGCTGGGTGGATCCTCAAACAGATTCTGCTTTATAATTTTTAAGACATAGCGAAAGGCACGGCTAACACAATGCTCGTTTGAAGGTTTATGAAGGAGAAATTTCATATTTTAAAATTTCATTCTTAATTATTGTGATTATTCAATTATTTTAACAAAAATATTTCCAATGAGTGTAGTGCATTCCTCTCAGCTGTAGCACAGACAAGTATGTAGTTCACACCAACACGCTAGATGTCACCACCATCGCTGTTCGCACTCCACTCAATGCTGTTGAGATACAGCTGTCCGGTATTGGTGTATTAAAGTATTTGGCAGAGTGCTATTAGTCTAGTGATGGTGTTTGCCTTGTCAACAGAGTAAGAATTTAATTTTTATGTGCTGTGCTGTGCTGTGCTGTGCCATGGTGTGTGCTGTCGCCGGTTGCTCTAACCACGATAGACACCAGAAGGATTTATACATTAAATTTCATCGTTTTCCAAAGAACAGTGACATTAAATTAAAGTGGATTAGTGCCTGTAAACGGGCTGATTCCTTTACTATTGAGAATGCTCGTGTATGCTCTGTACACTTCGACAATTCGGACTACAGAAGGGACTTGAAGGGTGATTTGTTAAACCTTCCAATTAAACGTAATTTAAGGACTGACGCAGTACCACATTTAAATTTGCCACTGAGTAGTAATAATTTAGCGAGTCAGTCCTGTAAAGATCGTGAAATAAGGGCACAAAAGCGAAATCATCGTAAGGAGATACGGCAAATTTTACAATAGCAGGCGCCAATTGAAGCAAAAAATATTAATAATGCAATCTTGAGGAAGGAATTAGATGACAGAAGTAAACATCAGTGTTTCTGTAATGAGAAAATTGCTGAACTGACTGCAGAATTGGAGTTAATTAGACTAGAAAATTGTGACTTAAAACAGCAAAATAAGGATTTTCAGGACCGTCTTAGTGCAGCTAATACCGAGATAATAAAATGAAAAAATAATGTTCAAGTTTTTGAGGGTAGCTTTAGTAAAAGGCAGATGCTCAAGTTGGTCATCTGAGGACATTGCTAAGGCGGTAACCTTACGGTCTATATCATATAAAGCATTGTGTTTTGTTAGAGACGTGATTAATTACCCTCTTCCTAGCGAAGTTACAATCAAACGACGGCTAAGACAGTTTTCTATTTCTCCTGGATTCATGGAGTTGAGCATTAATATCTTAAAAACACAATCAAGTCTTTTTACAAATTTTGAAAGAGGTGCTGTTCTCAGCTTTGATGAAATGAAGGTTAACAATGACTTGTGCTTTGATCAAAATGAAGAAATGATTAGAGGACCTCATGATAATGTCCAAGTCATTGTAATAAGAAGTTCAGTTCAAAAGTGGATGCAACCTATCTACTACAACTTTGATACAGCGATGTCAAGAGAACTGTTAATAGAAGTAATTCATGTCGTAGAAAGCACCGGATTTAAAGTTAGGGCAGTTGTATGTGACATGGGACCTTCAAATAGGAAATGTATGACAGATCTGAATATTTCGTGGCAAAAACCGTCGCTGAAAAACCCATCAAGTAAAGAACGTAACATATGGTTTTTTTGTGATGTGCCTCATGTACTTAAATTACTGCGGAATCACCTTCTTGATGAAGGATATAAACTGAAAAGTGGGAAATGTTTCACAAAAGAAGCATTTACAAAATTAATTGAAATGCAAAGTGAGGGCGAAGACCTACAATATGCTCACAAGCTTTCAATGAAGCATATGCTTGTGACTGGAACGGAGAAGCGAAATATACGGTAAGCCGCTGAACTGTTATCACTGACTGTGGGGAAAGAAATATGCCATAACTTCCCAGAGCTCAGCTATGTAGGAGAGATTGTAATCACGATTAATAATGGATTTGACGTCCTAAACTCCCGTGTCGACGTGTGTGGCACAAACAGCTTTAAAAGTGCCTATGGGAATTGTATAGAGCAACAAAATCATGCTCTTGACAAATTATTCGAATTACTGCAACTTTCACCATGAGAATAATTGGCAAAAACAAACTCCTTCCTTTTCAAGAAGGTTTTCTAATGTCTATAAGTAGCCTTCGTGGTCTATATAAGAAGGCTATACTTACTTACGTAATGGCGGCCAAATGTAACCAGGACATAATTGAGAGCTACTTTTACCAGATCCGAGGACTTGGTCGCTTTTATGATCATCCTCTCCCTACCATTGTATCGCAGCGAATTAAATCATTGATTTTAAGCCGGAATGCAGGTGAAGTGATAAACAGCAAAAACTGTCCAGATGAAAAAAAAAGTGTCCAATCTCTGAGCGCAGACGTTTTGTCTGGGCAAAATGAGGTGCCTCAATACTTCATACTTGATAATGACGAACATTGCCAAGCAGTGTCCAACCAAAATCGAGAAGCTTGCGACAAAAATTGTAATGTTGAGGATGAGGATGATGATTTCACTTCAGCTGTCAATGGATTTCTGGAACATTTTCAAGATGAAAATAATGTAAACGTGTCTGTCGAAGTAGTTAGAGAGAAGAACGAGCTACTAGAAATGATTGCTGGCTATGTAGCTTAGAGGGTGAAGAAAAAGTACCCCCAGAAAGATAATATGTACGGGATCCAAACCGTGAACATTTAGCCTTCACCTCGGAATTGGCTAGAAACCATTTCGAGAGGGTACTGAATGAAACCCACGGATGAGTGCATTAATTCTATTATTAAAATGGAAAATGAATTTAGTGCCTTCCATGGAAACTACATTATGAAATGTCCAGGAGTTTTTAGATTGTTAAATGAAAAAATTAAGAAAAATATCCTGAAGATTTTGTTGTTTCATGTTTTCTTAGAACCAGAACCTTCATAAGGATGAAAAACATAAACAAACTTAGGCACATGAATTCTTACAAGAGGTGTAAACGAACTCCTAATGAAAAGAGGAAAAGTGTGAAAAAAGTTAAGAAAGTTGTTGGATAGACTGATTTTAAATAATGTAAAACAACGAAATAACATCTAGATGTAAATATTTTGTGTGGTACCTATATAATGTAAATATGTATGCAGTTTTAGCACCATCATAAAAATTGGGTGTACCTTTTAGGTGCTTTTAAATATTGAAATTTTGATCCCATTTTCTGACTGTGAGGGTTTTCTCCGTACCACAGGTCTATATGGCCTAAGCCTGTGGAAGCCTCTTTCCCTCAGAAAAAGAGTGACCCCTGATATGGTGGAAGAGGTTGACGTTTCTTCAGGGGCTTTTTACCAATTCAATCGGCCAATACACATTTATAAATAGCTACTTATACATAAATATAATATTAGGTGTTTACAACACTACTTAACACCAACAATCCGCCAAAACAACGGTAAACAACATCCCGTGCGATTGGTCATGTTTTTTAATTTTAGTAACAAGTTTTAGAAATGAATCTATTTATAAAATCGTTCTAAAATCACTGGATGGATAGAAAATACGAAAACCGAACCGTAAATACTTTATTTACGAAGCGAAAGATAATTTAATACTGAGAAAGCTACTGGAATAGTTCGTTAAGCACAGGGTCATTATATTACTTGTAATCTTCTGAAAAATACTCAAATAAATTACAACATAATTATCTACACATATCAACCGGCAATTACATTTGACAAAATTGAAAAATATTAAACAAATGGTTAAATAAAAACAAGTAAATCATTAACAGAAACGCACAAATACAATAGGTCGCGTTTACTGCTAGCCGGCCAGAGGAGACCCGATGACGTCATCAGCCAAAGCCGGCCTGCGCGTGACCCCTACCGTCTAGTCTAGTTACCGTGTTCCGATGTATATTCATGTAAACTGACGTCAATCGTAACGTAATGGTACAGTACCAAGTAACGGAAGAAAGGATCATGGTATATATTCTGTATCAACCTCTCTGGACGAATGTTATGATCATATTTATAATACCAACTATATTTTTTTTCAATCCACATGCATAGTCCATCACACCATTTTACTTACCATGGAGGTACTGAAATGAAATAGCGTATGGTTTTTAGTGTCGGGCGTGTCCGAGGACAAGTTCGGCTCACCAGATGCAAGTCTTTTGATTTGACATCCGTAGGCGACCTGCACGTCGTGATGGGAATTAAATGATGGTGAAGACGACACATACACGCAGCCCCCGTGACAGCGTAATTAACCATTTGTGGTTAAAATTCCAGAACCTGCCTGGAATCGAACCTGGGACCCCTGGGACCAAAGGCCCTAGGAGTCAAAGTTGAATGAATCGATCGAGCGCCGCGATCATCTCGTTATTTTCAAGTGTTTTCCTATATCGGTATTTTTCATGTTCATTCTTTGAATATGCTGGGACAGTATCTTATTTTAATTCTAAGGCTCCTAACCCAGGACTAAAAGGTAAAACTACACCATCGTCGCCGTAAGACCTATCTGTATCGGTGCGACGTAAATGAAAGAAAAAAAGGCACAACACTTAACAAATACAGCCATCACAAATTACTCACGTTTCATACTCAAACACACAATACTTTTAATCAAATTGCATCGAGTTCCTAAATGGCATAACAACATATTGCAGGAAAGTATCATATCAATTTAATGAAATGAAATGAATGGGGAAGTTTCTACAGAAGACATTCGCGTCGCGTTTTAAATACAAAATAACAGTATAAACCTTCATTCTTATTAACGGGGGTGAGAAATGATATTACGTCCCAGCCATCTCTCTAATCCTGATGTTAAGTGCCGGGCTGAGTGGCTCAGACGGCTGAGGCGCTGGCCTCCTGTAGAGCCTCACTGGAATGACTTTTCCGAAACCTTCTGTCGAATCAGTTAGTAATTTCGCAAACCTGTCTAATATAATCAAAAATGCTTTCGCAGAGTTACAAACGACACATGTCAAGTTGACTGCCCTATAAATTATACGTTTTATGTTTATAACCATTTCCCTTGTACACTGGCGTTATTATTGCAACTCTCCATTCATTAGGTATTGATTCTTCATGCAAACAGTAATCAAATAAGTATTTTAGATATGGCATTATATTCCAACTTTTGTCTTTAGAATATCCCTAGAAATCCCAGCTACTTTTCTAGCTTTCAAATTTTGCATCTTTTTCTAAATGTCTTTATTATCGTAGATAAATTTTAGTAATCCGCCAGTATTATTCGCCTCCTCTACCTGAGTATTATCCTTATATCCACCTACCTTTACATTCTGCTGACTGAATACTTCTGCCTTCTCTAAGTCTCACATGTACAGTACACTCACCTTGTTCATTAATGATTATACTGGAATGGAATTCCTGGAAACTGTTTTTGCCTCAAATTATCTATACATATCCATCAATTTCTCCTTAACATTGATAGGGTTGCCATTACGTCATCCATAGCTGACTTTTTGTTGTTGTTAAATTTTGTTAATTTTCTTAAGTGTCTTATTCCGTTCTCTCGCGAACATTCCTAACTCTAGTGTTTTCCCACCCGCACCTCCTTCTTAATTTCTTTATTTACTTGTTATAATATAATGGGATCATACCATTTCTCACAACCTTTGAAGGTACCGTACATACCTGTGTTGACACTCCTCAACAATAGGTTTAAACTCATCCAATATGTTTTCATTTTTATTTACCATTGTTCACCGACCATAATTGTTTTTTAAAAATTTCCCCATACCTTTCTTATCAACTATATGGTATTGCCTAATAGCCGAAGTCTTACAATCTTTCTATCACAATTATTTTAACTACGACAAAAACTGCTTCACGATCACGTATACCATATACCAATTCTGTTTCTCTGTAGAGCTCGTCTGGTTTTATCAGCATCACGTCTAGAAAAATGTTCATCACTTTTTCTGCAAGACTAGCAGGTCGTAAATACTCAAGTTTGTGGAGGACTGCTGATAAACTTGTAAATCTGATTCTCAGCTGGCTAAGTAAAATATCCAAGTTTTCGTAAAAAACATAAATATTGAAATATAGCTCTGGATTATCTAGTCTTTCATCTTGATATAATTAATCAAAACTATCTTTTCATATTGCGCTTCTTCGAAATTTAACGCTCCGATCTGAACCTCTTCAATCACTTTATCAAATTAGTTCCTTAATGAAGAGTGTGAGCTTATTCTTCCATCCAGAAATGTTGATGCATAGTGAAGATCTCCATCAGGTGACTGCAGAGCCTTAGATACAACGTTAGTGGTTGTCAGGGTTTTGATTTGAATAACTGTATGAAGGATAAATCCAAATGTTTCCAACTGTTTCTTTAAGAAAATGGCCTCATTTTGTTCGTTTGAATTATTAGACGTAAAGCAGTCCGCGTCTGTGGTGTATTGTTAGTGTGATTAGCTACCACGTTCGATTCCCGGCTCTGTCATGACATTTGAAATGTGGTACGAGGGCTGAAACGGGGTCCACTCAGCCTCGGGAGCTCAGCTGAGTAGAGGTGGGTTCGATTCCCATTTCAGTGACCCTCGATGTGGTTATCCGTGGTTTCCCGCTTCTTCTCCAGACAAATGTTGGGATGGTACCTAACTTAAGGCCACGACCGCATCCTTCCCTCTTCCTTGTCTAGCCTTTCCATCTTCCCTCCCCCCATCTGCTATGCTAAACAGGGGCAGGTGAAGGCACCTGCTTGAGGTACTTTTCCTTCTCCCCAGTCGTATCCTCCACGACCCAAAGTCTCACGCTACAAGACACTGCCCTTGAGGCGATAGAGGTGGGATCCCTCGCTGAGTCCGAGGGAAGTCCAACTCTGCAGATAAACTGATTAAGAGAGAAAAAAAAGAGACGTGAAGCAGATCACACTTAAGGCTTTCATTATGTCCTTATAGTGATAACGAAGTGCTGATAGCACATCGTGAACTGATAGCCACGTTGTTGGACAGATTATCTTTAGTTCTAAAGCTTCTTCATTATCTTCAAGAAGTTCCCACCTCTTAACACTCGAGTTGAAAAATACACAGTCTCCCGAGGCAGTTTAAGTGCGTGCTACGCAGTGAAAATGAATAGTTTTCTCCACTTTCAATTCTTTCTTGGACCCCTGAGGAAACACCGCTCATCATGTTCGCTCCATCGTTTTATTGAAATTTCTTTGTCTTCTATAGTGGGGTGCCTGGCCGAGGTGGTAAAGACGTGCTCGGTTCACCTGGAAGGACGTGTGTTCGATTCCTCTTCAGGAAGTCGAAGAATTTAAGAAACGAGATTTCCACTTCCGGAGGTGCAAATGGCCCTGAGGTTCACTCAGCCTACGTCAAAAATGAGTACTAGGCTAATTTCTTGGGGGCAAAGGAGGCTGGGCGTAGAGCTAATATCTCTACCCTGCCAAGTGCCGAGGTTACGGATAGTGGAAGCCTTTATTTTCGACCCCTCCAAGGGTCTTCATGGCCTGTACGGAGACGACTTTCCTTGCGTGTTCTTTTTCTTCTATGAAACTGAGCACTTCATTCACTATTCCTTGTGCACTTCAGTCCGAAACTTTCAGAAGCCTAGAAAACTGTCTTCTACTGCGAATTGCTATGGAATACAATATGCCAGACTTTTCAATTACATATCGGAAAATTAAACTTAATTGGTCATGTTTCGACACTTCTTGAGTTATGTCCAAATATAAGAGAATACAAAGAAGGTTCTTTGATATCTGAAATTACTTCTTTTCCAATCGGTGATGATAAGTATTTCGGGGCTTAAATAAATAGCTTTCCTTGTTTCTTCTTTGTTTATTAAGCGGGATAAATTTTCATCGTACCTACTTAAAAGTTGGCAAGGCAATTTTCACTATGACTCTCGCACAACTTCTCCCGATGACCTCTAAATGCCATGTTACATGTAGCAGTAAGCCTTACATCATAATCCTATCCGTGGTTTCCCACTTCTCCTCCAGGCAAATGATGGGATGGTACCTAACTTAAGACCACGGCCGCTTCCTTCCTTCCTTCCTTCCTTCCTTCCAAAAACTTCATTCTTCAATTCAGAGCCCAAAAATTCTCCGAAGGTGGTCTCATTCTTCCACATCAGGTAAGTAACACGCTTGCAAGTGGTATCGAGACGATTCATGCAGACCTTTTGGTCAGTCCTTGCCAAACTCTTATTCCTTTGATCCATGCTGGACAGAAGTGATGATCATCTCTGTTGCAAAAAGCCAGCATAGTTCACAGTAGGCACAATTCATTTCTTCTTAATAACACAATCATTTGAATGGAACATTTCTCCCACGTCGTTTTTTAATTCTAATAAACGCGAGAGAAATTCCTGTTTTTGTCATCGCGAACCATTGTCTACAGGGACCGGAGGGACCGAGTTTCAAACTGGTTTTCTCCAGACTATCATACCTACTTTCTTTCTTTCTTTCTTTCTTTCTTTCTTTCTTTCTTTCTTTCTTTCTTCTTTCTCAATCCGTTTATCCTCCGGGGTTGGTTTTTCCCGAGGACTCAGCGAGGGATCCCACCTCTACAGTCTCTCATACCTAATGCCCATACTAAAATGTTCTCGAACCGTGCGATTTTTTCAAAGTAAAATAAAGATTGTTCAAAGAAAATTCCAGCAACTTTGAAAGCAGGTGCCAAACTGTCTTCATTTTCCTTAAATGTTTAACCTTGGTCACCACGCACTGACGTACCTTTTGATGAACTGCATTCAAGGGACTTTTACATTATCTTCGTCTTCAACCGGCCGGTCCCGTGGTGTAGGGGTAGCGTGTCTGCCTCTCGCCCGGAGGCCCCGGGTTCGATTGCCGGCCAGGTCAGGGATTTTTCTCTCGACCTGAGGGCTGGTTCGAGTCCACTCAGCCTGCGTGATTAGAATTGACGGTGAGATGGCGGCCCCGGTCTCGAAAGCTCAGAATAACGACCGAGAGGATGCGTCGTGCTGACCACACGACCCCTCGTAATCTGTAGGCCTTCGGGCTGAGCAGCGGTCGCTGGGCAGGCCAAGGCCCTTTCAAGGGCGTTAAGTGCCGTGGTCTTCTTTTTTTTTTGGGGGGGGGGTGTTCGTCTTCAACCGCATCTACAGTAATTTCATACCGCTACCTCTTTCCCTATCGACACATTCTTTTACTGAAAAATGTGCGTCTGTCTTCGGTAACTCCTTTACAAAATCCCTTATTTTTCCTTTTGCTTCTTTGTAGTGCACTACTAGAATACTTCCTTTTCTTAGTGGCTGACATTTATGATATCACTATTTCGTCACATTGGATGTAAGCCTACTCACAAATCGGCAACTTTGGAAAATCTATAGGTCTGTACGATGGACATAATGTTTTACAATACATACGTTGTTAAAGAATCTACAATATTTAGACTCGGAAAACAAATTAAATTATTTACTCACTTGTACTTCATTTGCATATGCGATTTAGAAATACGAGAAAACGCCATCTGAAGAACTGGTACGGAAGACTGAACCGACAATTACACTCTCATATTACAAACTGAACAAGCCTATGTAGATTGCAAAGACGAGAGAGTTACGCGAGGAACAGAAATGTACCGTACTCCAGAACCCGAACTGTTCAGGAAATGTGATGCGATTTGGAATAGCAGCGACAAGCGCTTGACCGTTCGAATTGGTACAAAGGCCAGTACTGCTCAGTGGCAGAGCGGAATTATAACGTGTTCACAGTACTAGAGCTCTTTCTAAGAAGCAGAAGTCATGCATAGCCCCATTATTATGTCAATGAAAAAGTCCGGCGAGTGTGACACTCGTTAGTGGAAAACAGCGTAGCGCGAGTTACAGTCTTATATAGGCCTTTAACTGCTGGACTGGAGACTGCGAATCCGCCTCTTATTAAACAACTCATTTAAAAGTAGAATGATTTCAAATTAATTCAGTCATCATTATCTGAGGCCTACGTATCCATTTCAGTTAATGCACTGAATCAAGCAGGGGACCTGATGGCCGGAGGCCCCTACACCACTACCACTGGATGGCTCTGACAGAGTATGAGGATACAGATACCAAACGAAGACTCCGCCAAAAGCAAATAATTTCGCCAATATAATAAATATATTGAATAAACATATACTGCCAAGTCCTAGCTACTTATCGGATGTTCAACCAGATGCATACTGCAATATACTGTATAGCTGTAGCAGCTTTCAGGACAAATGGAAGGAAAATAAGATCTCTTAACACAAATATTAAACCATTGACCAGAAAACTATAAAGGCAGGCCCACCGGAGAAACTCATAGCCGATCTCCGACAAGGTGTCAACAGATTGAAGTCCCAGGCTCTGTAAGCATGTGAACAAACTTGTAAGGAATACTAGGAAGCACTCACACCGAGATCCAGAAAACATGGTCATCATATATACCATCATGCAAAAACTCACTTTTCCGTGGTTTCCCATTTCACACCAGGCAAATGCTGGGGCTGTACCTTAATTAAGGCCACGGCCGCTTCATTCCAACTCCTAGGCCTTTCCTATCCCATCGTCGCCATAAGACCTATCTGTGTCGGTGCGACGTAAAGCCCCTAACAAAAAAAACCTCACTGACTTTGCAAGACGTCTGAAGAGTTACATAATGACAATAGAGAAGAAAAAAAACGAAACATGTTGTTCAATAGAAACCAAAGGCAATTTTATAACCTGATTCAGACTATGAGAACAACGGTATAACAACTGAAGAAAATATGGCATCTTATTGGTCATCAGTATGGTTAACACCTTCCGAGCACAATGAAATTGCACACTAGATTCTACAGGTAAAAAAATTCATCTGACAACTTTGAGTCTATGCCACAAGGAGATGTCATGACAGAAGAAGTAAACAGAGCAGTTAATAAGCTGTGTAAATGGAAGACACAAGGCATTATAGGATCCATAATTATTCCTACAGTATAAGAAATTCACGTATGAGCACCGGCTCCTTACCCAGCATATAGGTAAAGTAATCCAAGATCCAAATACAATACCACACTTTCTAATGAAAGCTGTTACATACCTGAAAAGATGCAGACGCAGCCAACCCAGCTAAATATCGTCCTATCACATGTCCTACCAACTACGTACAACAAAATTATCACGTCCATCGTTGCAGACTGGTTCCAAGAACACTGCGAGAAAAAAAAAAAAAACAATGTTATTGACGAAGAACAAAAGGACGGCAAGAAATACAACCAGGGAACAACAATATAGCGTAAGGAAATCAAACAAAATCTCACCACAGTTTACCTTTAACAGGTACATGGGATCCTGCATTTTAAGCTCACACGTAATAACATAAACGCTATAAATACTTTTGCTACACCAATTCTAACACATTCTTTTGGCATTATCCAGTGGACCAAAACATATTCAGCATCTACAGAGGAAAACAAACGCATTGCTAACTGAAAACCACTTTCATCACCCAAGATCCTCCGGAGAAAGACTTCCTTTGCCCCATTCTGTAGGGGTGTCGAATACTTACAGACAAATTACACAGCTCACGGATTGTTTCACTGAGATCTCACTTCTATAGAAAAGAGGAAAGTGCACCATTGCACAGTGCGCTAGTAGTCACAGACAAGAATTTAACATCGTTCCAGAAACAACCTCACCTCAGGTTCCCACTACAGAGCAGACAATATTACAATAGAAACAAAAGTCTCTGCACGGGCGGTACCCGAATGAGTTAGATCAGACGTTCGTCAATAAGCATCGCGCACCCGGCTGACACACTCGGAAGTGTCCCCGGAGAAATAAGCCTTTATATTTGCCATTCAGGACCGAATTATTGTAAATAGGAACTACAGAAATTACATGCTGCTGGACTAATCGGTAGAATCTGGTCTGTCGCCTATGCTCCACAGCCAGCGAGACATTAGAACAAATTACTTCTGGATGCTGATTATTGGCAAATGGGTACTGCAGATATAGGTACGATCAAATAGTAAAAATAACACACCAGAAATTGGCTCATCAGTACTAACTCACTGACTACTCAACACCTTATTGGAAGTACACACCACCGTCAGTCCGTGAAAAAATAAATGAGCACTACAGACTTTTTTTTTTGCTACGGGCTTTACGTCGCACCGACACAGATAGGTCTTATGGCGACGATCTACAGACTTTATTGAGATAGAAGTATCATCACGGACCAGACAATACGATGTAATAGACCAGATGTCGTACTACTTGATAAGACCAAGGAATCCTGCTATATCATAGAGACTGCATGCCCTAGTTCCCACAACCTGCAAGAAACACACAGAGAAAATATCCAAGTACACTGACCTGTCGGTGGAAATTAAAGCAATGTGGAGAGCCAAGAAGGTTATCACAGTACCAATAATAGCGTGCAATGGTCTTATCCCATAGAGATTGTATAACAGTCTCAAACTTCTCAATCTGCGCCCATTTATCTACGTAGAACTACAAAAGGCAGTCATTTCAGTCTCCTGCCACATCGTCCGAAAGATCTAGGCGATGGAACACTGTACGACTCCACAACATGAATGATCAGTAAGTTCAATTGTTTGCAAATAGCTTGTATATACATAGAACCCCTTTCTTGTATCTGGTACCGAAGAGGTACTCGATACCATTTCTAATAATAATAATAATAATAATAATAATAATAATAATAATAATAATAATAATAATAATAATAATAATAATAATAATAATAATCCACCGTACTGACGCTATTAGTCGCCTCAAAATCGCTGCTTCCAAACTAAAGATTTTTGTTTTTGCCGGGCAGTTATTCTCGATTCATATTGCAATCTAAGGCTCCCCATGCTGAGTAGAAACTGTCTAGAAGCCAGTATTAATGTGCACTTCGTGACATTTTGTCTAAATGCTATAATTAATTTGGTTATGTGAATGACTTTGGTGTCCCGAAACTTGAAATGATGTAGGCCCCTACTTTCTACTTAGTTGTTTGCAAAGAAAGCGTGGAAAATACTACATTCAGAGCAGCCAATATCAGTGCCGGGATTCGACCTGTGAGTTCCAGAATAGTGGCATTCTCAATTCTATTGTGGGTGGTGACTTTATGGGTTTAAGGAAAATAAGTAGAGAAATATCCTAAAGATATTCTTGATATTAAAGGTGAATTTGTAATGTTCCTTCCTGGAATGTCTTGCCTAGTGGTAGTTCTCATATTCATATGGCAGCTGAGAACGAGGTCGTACGAGGTATCAGCCCGTTGTCTGGTTCCTTTGATCCTCCGAGGCAAATGAACAATAGCCAGACATATGCAACGTTCCCCTTCTTGGAATTCCACAGAGGTTTAGGGCCAATAAGAAGCGGCATCGCGCGGTGTCGCTACATCTTAAAGCTTCCTTTATGTTGTTGTTACTGGTTATCATAAACATAAAGGGAATTTAAAACCTTTCCTCTTAATACACTTTTCATTTCTCTCTCTCTCTCTTTTCCCTTCTCAGGATTATTTATATTTTATTTATAATTTTACCTTTGATCTAATTATTATTTATTTTTATAACAGGGTATCCAATCAAACTGGACTCACAGCCATCCTTTTTAACTGAATCGACTCTTGCAGAAATATACTCAAGCCTATTTCTGGCATATATATCTCTTTTTTTTTAAAAAAAAAAAATTGTGTATGTAAGATCAAGCTGAAACGTCGCGTGCTGAAAGGAAATGCGTAATACTATTGATAACATAGACTTCGTGACAGTTTGTCTAAATGCTATAATTATTTGGTTATGCGAATGGTCGTATGTAGGGGCCTGCTTGAAATGATGTAGGCCCCTACTTTCTACTCAGTTGTTTGCAAAGAAAGCTTGGAAAATACTACATTCAGAGCAGTCAATATCAGTGCCGGGATTCGACCTGTGAGTTCTTGAATAGAGGAATAGAGGAGTACTGTGTCAAAAAGGAAGATTTCTAAACATACTGTCATCATTAACATTTGGTATCTATATATTTAAAACACTAGGCTGTTTTTTGTAACCGTGATTTTGAGAGAACGGTTGAACTGATTGACATCGTAAACCATTTTGACGAAAGCTCTTGGCCTGTAGATTTGCAATGTGTCTTTAAAGGCAAAAAACATTTCTTGATGTATGTTATTAAATCATTAAAGAAATTGTAGCATTCTGATTCGCTAAAGCGCTCGCCAGTACGTCAAGGCCGCCTGAACCGCAAGAGCACTGAGCAGGAGGCACGATAGAAAAGGTGAAAGAGGGTAGGCACACATGCGCAGTCTGACGTCTTTCTTGAACAGTGCACATTTTTTCTAAAATATATCGTAGGTAACGACATTCCATTCTTTCTGGTGGGAAAGTTATTGTTCTTCGGGAAGATTTCATAGAGGTTTTGCCTGTTGTGCCACATGCTTATCGCCAAACAATTACTTATTTATAATTGTATTAAATACTCTCCTCTTTGACCCTTCTTCAAAACATGTCACCTACATAAAAAATATGCGGAAAAACCACGAAAAGATGGAATAGGCTGATTTTTCCTTTTTTTTGGCAAAAAATCGGCAATGGCGACTATCCTTCTGTAGATGGTAATGGCTCACAGATTATTGAACTAGGTACCTGTCAGAACTTTAGCACATGATGATATCGTGTTTGAAATTATAGCAAAACGTTCACTTCTGCGAATACCATTCACTACCGTCAGCAGATTAATACTGAAAATTAAAGCTAGCGACTTCAATTTCCTACATAATTCTTGAATTCCTTGGAATTAATGGTTTGCCTCCACATATTCATATTCTGAAAATTTGAGCCATAGTTATGCTCCTTAGAAATCGGAACGTTTCCCAACAGCTCCTAAACGGAACTAAATTAGGGCCTAATTCTAAGAAAGTATGTACGAAAATTGTTTAGATTTGGAAATAGTAAGTGGAGATAAAGATGGACAGAGAGGTCTGGTTCCTCGAATTGACTTAACAACGTCAGATCAAACACTCCCTGTTTCTCTCAAGAGGCATCAATTTCCAATTCGCTTAGAATTTTGTATCACGATCAATAAACATCAAGGGACGTGAAGGTCTCTCTATTTACCTCAGTCAGTTTTCAGCCATGACCAGTTAAATGTTACAATGTCAAGAGGGCAGTGGGGTGGGCCCTCAGGAGCACATTAGAACGTGAACACCCAGTTCTAACGCATATTCACGCATTTATGGATACCGGTAATTCAAAATTGTTTCCTTTCTTCGACCTGATTTCGTCAATTGATCGAAACCATTCGACTTATATCGAACTTCGTTACACTGGCAGCTGTTCGTTTCGACTGACAAAGCCAGGGAGCACAGTGGAGATTTTGCTACGACCCTTAAGACTATACGCATGCGCATGGATATGACGTCATGGTTTATGCACAGATATCGCCATAAGCGAGGAGCATGGTAAGGAAGGTGCCTTTCTGTCTACAACCACCCTCAAACCAGAGATAGTACTACAGTTGACCACAGGGGTCCGCCATCTCCCCTGTTACTGTTGGTCACAGCTCCCAGAAGTTACTATTGCATTACATCGCCGGAAGATTTCACTAGTAGTTAGTTCGTTATCACGGGATCAGAAAGTCAGAGCCTCAGCCAAAGCCTGAGCGACTCAGCCCGGCGGTCGTAATTTAAGATTTATTGTACACTTACAGATTAGTCTAGGAAAAATACATCCTCAGTTATAAGGGTTCTACCATATTATGAGTAGAGAAGCAACCGTACAAAGAACTTTTAGCGAAATGATTTAAGTAAGTGATTTTGTACTTGCATTCTACTTTCGTATATTTGAGACGTGAACAAAAATTTTGTTGTGAAGCGCCTGAAAATTTGGTCACGAGCCGCCACTGCAAGAGGGTGATATTTTAAAGGTGCAATAGTGCCGAAAGGTAATTGTACAAGGAATGCACCAAGCAAGTGACAGCGTGGTTTACCTCACGTAGTTATCAGCTTGCATTCGGGACCCCTGAAGATTGCTTTCCGTGGTTTCACATTTTCACAGCAGGCAAATGCTGGGGCTGTACCTTAATTAAGGCCACGGTCGCTTCCTTCCCACTTCTAGCCATTTCCTATCCCATCGTCGTCATAAGACCTATCTATGTCGGCGCGACGTGAAGAAAATTGTAAGAAAATGAAGTACAAGAAATGCTGTATAAGAAAATCCTTCAATAAATATTTACCCCATTGACCGTTTGATTGACGGGTTTCAGCTTCTTCTTCTTCTTATTATTATTATTAGTAGTATTGTTAAGTACGCTGCATTGTTACCAGCTGCAAGTAAAAATTCAATAAACTTTTATAATAATAATAATAATGTTATTTGCTTTACGTCTCATTAACTACTTTCACGGTTTTCGGAGACGCCGAGGTGCCGGAATTTGGTCCCGTAGGAGTTCTTTTACGTGCCAGTAAATCTACTGACACGAGGCTGACGTATTTGAGCATCTTCAAATACCACCGAACTGAGCCAGGATCGAGCCTGCCAAATTGGGGTCAGAAGGTCAGTGCCTCAACCGTATGAGCCGCTCAGCCCGGTAATAAACTTTTATCTCACTAGCTTTTGAAAGAATCAGGGTTGTCGGATGTTCCGTATTGTAAGGGACAACGCTATGTTAAAGGAAATATCCCACGTCTCTTGTAAACCTTTTACGGGACGCAAGTTCCTCGTATTTTCAATTACTGAATAACATTTATACTTTATATTTCAAATTCTATAAGAAAAAGGATCACAAAATTTACTTGAGCGGCTGCCTAGCCGAGGCGGTAAAGATGTGCTCGGTTCACCCGGAAGGACATGGGTTCGATTCGTTATTAGGAAGAGAAAAAGTATAAGAAACGAGATTTCCACTTCTGGATCGGCACATGGACCTGAGTTTCACTCAGTCTGCACCAAAAATGAGTATAGGGAGGAACAAAGAGGCGGAGCAAAACGCTAACAACTCTACTCATTGTTTAAACATTACTGATAGTGGAAACCTTTCCTTCACCTTCCACTCTTCCAATGACCTTCAAGGCCTGTACGGAAATGACTTTTGGCCTTGCTTTAAGCATGCGATAAAAATAATTATAATTATAATTATTGTGTTGTATAGCATTGTTGCGACTTTGCGAGCCGATATATGACTGGTCTACGCGTAACCATGATTATTTCAGTTAGTGTTACAGTTACAACAATGAAAATAGGCGATTATTTGAAATATTTGAAGATTTTTACATATTTGCTATGTCCGCATTTGCAGAAAATTCATCATACAATATTTTTAATTACCGTAATTGTTATGATGTAAAATCTAGATAAATGTATCTGTTTAGATTTGATTAAACTTGATTAGTGCTGTAGAATTCAATTTGATTATTCATATCTTGAAAACCAAGAAAAGCTTGTGTCCTTATTTAAATGTAACAAATCTGATTTTGAATGTCCAGGACACTGATTGAAAATCCAAAAGAATGAACAATTTTAGTTTGTGTATTTAATTTTCTCATATTATTTTTGTAATTTGTATTCTTTTTAAATAATAAAGGCCAACTGTACTCTAGTGTCACTTATTTTGAAGTGATAAATATGGCAACCTTGGAAACAACACAAAACCTTGTTCACCTTACAGAATTCGGCTGAAAACCATTATAATGGCAATTCCCTAACCCAGTCTTCATATGAGAAAAGACGTTTGGTGACTTCCCCGTCGCGTTTCTAGGGTAACGTTAAGAGCTATGCAATATAATATTATCTTGCTCACAAGGTGTACACTACCTAACCTAGAATTCTGTATACAATGTAGAATTCCATAGCGAAGCACGGGTACATCAGCTAGTCATCCTATAAAATTATAAATGGTTATCTAAACATGTTTCGCAAATATCCGACACCGAACTCAAGCAGTGAAATCGAAATATCGTTATAAAATACAGATTCATCCGTGGGTAGGGGTGGTAGAATACATCCACGGTATCCCCTGTCTGCTGTACGAGGTGACTAAAAGGGAAACAACCAGAAGCTCACATTGTGGGATCGTAGGTTGGTGAGCACGGGGCCCCTACCTGATTCTGACATTGTTTCTACTTACTTGTGTCATGCTTCTCAATTTTATCTTTTTTATCCGACCTTTGCTATTTGTTTTACGTCGCACCGACACAGATATGCCTTATGGCGACGATGGGATAGGAAAGGGCCAGGAAGTGGAAGGAAACGGTCGTGACCTTAATTAAGGTACAGCCCCTGGTGTGAAAATGGGAAACCACGGAAAACCATCTTCAGAGCTGCCGACAGTGGGGCTCGAACCCACTATCTCCCGATTACTGGATACTGGCCGCACTTAAGCAACTGCAGCTATCGAGCTCGGTTTTTATCCGACCTTTCTCGGCGAAATTTTCTTCTTCTCTTCTTACCCCGACTGTATCAGGGTTGTGGGGCCAAGGGAGTCTTTCATTTTCACACCCGTCACAATTACAGTCACTACTGATCTGCATTTAGGGTAGTCGCCCAGGTGACAGATTCCCTATCTGTTGTTATCATAGCCTTTTCTTAAAAAATGATTGTAAAGAAATTGGAAAATTATTGAACATCTCCCTTGGTAAGTTATTCCAATCCCTAACTCCCCTTCCTATAAACGAATATTTGCCCCAATTTGTCCTCTTGAATTCCAAATTTATCTTCATATTGTGAGCATTCCTACTTTTAAAGACGCCATTCAAACTTATTCATCTACTAGGTGTCATTCCACGCCATCTCTCCACTGACAGCTCGGAACATACCACTTAGTCGAGCAGCTCGTCTTCCTTCTCCCAAGTCTTCCCTTCCCATTTTTTAGCCGGACCTCTTCATTTTCATTTCTGATGAGTCTTGCGAGAGGATGGTTTTCAAGTTATATTTCTTCTTAAAGCAATAATTACCACCACCACCACCACCACCACCACCACCACAGCCCTGTGGGACACACTCAGATAAATTTTTATTATTTTATAGGATAATATTAAAGTACGACGCCCTTATTGTTTGGACATCTACCGACTCGTCGCACGAACTGAATGTCAACGGTTTTCGTTACGTGCAAATAGTTTCTGTGTAAAGTTGTCCAATTCAGTATAATACGGGCTCAACAGCCATACACAGTAGATAATTTATTTATCCCTTTCTTACACAACTTGTTCCTAATCTAATACACCGTTCTACTGATTTATATACTTAAATAATAATAATAATAATAATAATAATAATAATAATAATAATAATAATAATAATAATAATAATAATACTTGTATCAGGGCTACACCTTCCTCGGCTATTTAAACGTCGCGCCTTCTCTACGGCCATTTATGATAGTGACTAAGAACTTTTAAGACTTTCTGAGACTTTCTTCTCCGACGGTTAGATGGCTGTGCCATCTATTTCTAGCGATCCCTATTGGGATAAGCCCAAATTAATTTCAGAATATATCTCATGTGTAGTAGTTGGTAAACATTTTTTTCTGATTATTGTTTTATGATGTGCCGATGTTGTCAACACTTCATCTGGTTTCCCCTCTAATGTAATCGGCCTATCACATGCTTGTCACTAAGTTCTCTGACCAATCAAATCCGCGGTAGTGTGTGGAAATTTAGCCTATCAGTGTTCTGGATTTTAATTTTCATCTGGAACCTTCCCCTGCGGAGCTATTTAAGGAGAGCACCTTAGGGCCGTGTTGTCTGATTTGCTCCGGTTATTGAGGGTGCGACTTGACAGAGGTTAGAAAGGGTCAGTGGGCAGGGCGCAGCCGGCTTGAAGAAGTTCCAGCGCTAAAAGGTAATGGCAGAATTTACCTAAACATGTGATTGTGCCGGCGTGTGTGCTCGAGGGGAACATTTCAGCAGTTTTCTTAAAATCTAAAATGTAATATTTTCTTTTATGGGCTGAAATATGCGACCTTCTACGCAGTCTTCGGACTCCATTTATATTCCCTACTGGGAAAATGTTTAATGTAAGGGATCAAGAGTGGTGACCCTCGGCACTCTCCCCTTCTACTTTGGAGCTGAGTGACTGAAGTTTTCAACCTCTAAACTTTGGAAATCTCTCGTTTAGTCACCTTTTTCGGCATGGGATTAGCCTCTGTGTCATTGAAACATGTAGAAAATGCTATTGCAAAATTAAATAACCATAAAGCAGCAGGAGAAGACGGAATAACAAGTGAACTGATTAAAGATTGTAGGAAAGAAATGCTACAAGAGATACATGAACTGATTATTAAGATTTAGGAGGAAGAACGGACACCTGGTGAGTAGAATACAGGAATAATTTTCCCAATATATAAGAATGGAAATAAATACGAATGCACTAATTACTGAATATCATCTATAAATTATTTTCAAATATCCTATTACAATATCTGACCCCATATGCTGAAGAGAGATTGGATGAAGTACAGTGTGGCTTCAGGCGAAGGCACAGTAGATCAAATATTCGTGGTACGTCAAACGATGGAAAAATGCTATGAGCATAATATAGATCTACATATGTTGTTTGTAGATTTTAGACAAGCATTTGACAGTTTATACAAGGATAAGCTATATGAATATATGAAGAAAATAGGAATACCACAGAAATTGATTAGGATGTTCAGAATCACTTTAGGAGAAGTAGGGGCAAAGGCGATGGTGGGTGGAAGAATTGGTAATGAGTTTTCTCTTAATACAGGATTCAGACAAGGTGATGCACTCTCAGCTACTTTGTTTAATCTGGCAATTAACCAAATCCTTGAAAAAATAATGGACACCGGAAATATTGTATATAAATCGAAACAAATTTTTGCATATGCAGATGATGTAGTGTTAATGGCCAGGAATGATAGATATGTAAAGAAATGTTTCTTGAAATGGAGGAAACAGGAAAACGGATGGGATTAGAGGTGAATGACAGAAAATCCAAGTAAATGCATTTGACTGTTATAGAGGGCAGAAGAAGTCAAGATAATCTGACAATAAATGGGCATAATTTTGAGAATGTACGAAGTTTTGAGTATTTGGGAACCATGTTAACAAACAATTATAGAATAAGTGAGGAGATACATCGTAGAATAATAGCTGGAAACAGGGCCCATTATGCAAATCTTACATTATTTAAATCTCGGCTATTGTCTAAACCTACAAAATTCAAAATATATAAGACCCTTATTAGATCTGTAGTGACATATGGCTCAGAAGCCTGGAACCTTTTAGTTGATGATGCAAATAAATTCAGAATATTTGAAAGAAAGATTATTAGACGAATATATGGCCCACTTCAAGACCAGAATGGTTGGAGGATAAGGACGAATGCTGAAATACAGAACATATTAGACCAGGAGGATATAGTTAGATTTATTAAAGCACAGAGACTGCGATGGCTTGGCCATCTGGAAAGAATGGAGGAAGATCGAATGCCAAGAAAAGTAGTTAAATCCCGAATAGATAAAAGACGGCGACAAGGAAGGCCCCGTAATAGATGGAGCGATGAAGTTGAAGCCGACCTGAGGGCAATGACCATCCACCCATGGAGACCAGCCGCTCAGGATCGAAGTAGATGGCGAACTATCGTAGAAGAGGCCAAGGCTCACAAAGGGCTGTAGCGCCGGGTAAGTAAGTAAGTGAGTAGAATATTGAAATATTACTGACTTTAATCAGGTACCAACATATCGCCTGCAGTAAGAAGGCGAAGAAAATAAAGAGGTAAAAAGGAAAGAAGGAAGGAATTCGGAGTCACTAATAGCAGATGATTAATTTATAATTTCATGCTGTTAAGATTTTCATCCACAAAACGTTCAATGCTATAGGGTCAGAACTAGAAATGTTATTTTACACAGGAATTGGCGATCACTTCCGAAACTGTTCTGATTTGCAATTACATTGCTTTAACGGGTGTTACCTTGTTGGGAGAGCACCACATTGTTTTCTTGTCTCCAGAATAGCGGCAGAATCGACTGAATAGTGCCCTAGTCGTACTTGTCCCTCTAAAATTACTAGAGGACAGCGGGATGGAGAACTGAGCGCTGAAGACTACTGTCACATCAATGTATAGTTAACAATTTACGTTGAATATGCTCTCTGCCTATTAAAATAGCCATAGCCGCACTTGAAATATTGGAATTGACTTAGGCTGGAAGAACAATAGACTGTTGCCATTGTTACTTTCACGGCCCGTACTTATAGATATAAAGGCTTTTGGGCTTATGCCGTGTCAAGAAAATAAGGTGAAATTCTTTCACAGGCTACAGTAATACGAGCACAGAAGAAGCAACAAGGCAGCAGAAATTCGAAAGGGAGTGAAGACGAGACTGTTCATTGTCATAATTCCCTTTCACCGTATTTATGAAGAAGTCATAAAGAACTGTGAAACATTCACAAAATGAGCTAGAATAAGAGGACACCAGATCCAACATATTCGATTTTCGTACGATATAGTGGTGAAGGAAACAAAGCAAATAGAGCAAAATTCATGCCTGCTGGCTAGACAGTGGATCCACTCACACTTTATCTTCAATGTTTAATCACATACCGTACGATAAGAGCAGCACAGAGATCAAGAGGTGAACAGCGGTAGGTTTGTTATATAGCATCATAATCTTTTAGCTCGCAGGCACGCAGGTTTTCAAGTCAGGAAAAGTGATGTGAATCTCATAAGAGAAGTGTGCGGGACGTGAGTTAAACAGCTTAAAGAAGCTTCGATCATAGAAAGCAGGCATATACAGTCGTTGACCTCTAAAATAGTCAGTTTCGGCTAACGTCCGTGTCTTGAAGAGTCATTAGACGTAATAAGTCATGTAGCAACACATTAATGGCATAATGTGTAAGGAATTTTGCATGTTTTCAGTTTAGAGGTGTAAATAAGTTATAGCATGGTTATAATAGTAAAAATTTGTTCAATGAACACATTGTTGAAAGCCAGCGTTTCACAAGTATCACAGTTATCACCGGTGCTGTCAAAACAGTACAAAAAGAATGTGAAATGGCGTATGGCTTTTAGTGCCGGGAGTGTCCGAGGACATGTTCGGCTCGCCAGTTGCAGGTCGTTTGATTTGACTCCCGTAGGCGACCTGCGCGTCGTGATGAGGATGAAATGGTGAAGACGACACATACACTCAGCCCCCGTGCCAGCGAAATTAACCAATGATGGTTAAAATTCCCGACCCTGTCGGGAATCGAACCCGGGATCCCTGTGGCCAAAGGTCAGCACGCTAACTATTTAGCCATGGAGCCGGACAAAACAGTACAATATAGCAGGCGTGAATGAAACAGGTTTTTTAATTTATAAGCTCACCGGACAAAAAATTAGTCACACCTGGAGAAATAATTACAAGCAGCATTTAACATTTAATATCGTGTAACTCCGCCTCCGGACTTGATAACCGCCTGGATTCGGTTTGTGCAGGTACGTCGCATCCAGGTAAAGCCACTCGCTGTGGATTTGATCACGCAATTCCCCCAAATTGCGGAGATGCTGATGTCGGCGTTTTACCCGCTTTTCCAATACTTCCCACAGATTTTAAATTGGGTTCAAGTCAGGTGATTTTGCAGGCCAGTCGAGATGTTATAGGGTAGGGAGTGTTCATAAAACCAGTCACATATGCGTCCAGTCCGATGAAATTTGCTCTTGTCTTCTTGAGAATTCGGGGTATCAACAGCATGCTCAGATGTTTCTGATCACTGTTTAAATAAACATGCTGATTCATGTTAGTGGTCACCTCAGTAAACGGGCCCAATCCATGATACGAAAAACACTCCCAAAACATCACAGACCCACCTCCGGCTTGAACCTGACCTTGCACACATCCAGGATGAAATGATTCATTTGGCCTTCGGTGCACTCGACTACGTGCGTCATTGGAATACAGACCACATACGTTCCGCCAGTCAGCTGCTGTCTACGTTCGATGATCCCTAACACACTGAAGACGCGCAGCTTTAAGTGCCATTGTGAACAATGGCCTATTGCGAGATGACTGACTCCAAATATTAATTGCATGCAGTTCTCGTCTCAAAGTTTTCTCGCTAACAGGTTGGAACGGACCTTCATTCACTGACTGCAGCAATTCCTGTCGGGTTTCGAAGAGATTTTGATTCACAGGCTGTGAAACGCGTCTCCGGTCTCTCTGAGTCAGGATCTTTTCCCTACCACAATTCTGACATCGTGTTTTGGGCCACGTGTAGTACACCACTCCTTGTAGACACGTTGAATAGTCCGCTGCGAAACACCAACAAACCCAGCAACTTCATGCACCGTATGGCGATGGCACGGCCAAACACGATGGCCCCTTTTTGCCACTCTCTCACATCCTTACATCTACCCATGTTGACATACACTGTCCGCATGAAATATCAATGTCTCACTGATCACTACGTGGAGGAAAAGCGAGTGCGGTTGAGCACAGGACTCGTTCGCTGCGCCATCTGTACAGGCTTAACGATCTACCTGTACGTGCGCACTGTGGTGACTAATTCTTTTGGTCTGGTGAGTTTATATCCCACACTTATAAACTGCATTCTTCATTAACTTCTAGAAGCGATGAGTGGAAAACTGGTGGTGCAAGTGTTTGCATTGAAATGAAGTATTCCTATGCTATATACTGTAATCTGGTGCTAGGATGAGAGATATGCATATAATATGCTTGACAACATTCTTTGATGAACGGAAGAAATACAAATCAAGCATTTGAAGAAAACCAGTACACTTACCAAGCACTTTTTCCAATGAAAAGTCGATGTTATCTGGAATAAGATGTGTTAAACAACCATCTCTATTAGTACCCCGCTCCAAGAGTAAAGATTCATGAGAATATTATCTGACTCTGATAAACGGCATTTTGAAGGAAGTCGTGAAGGTGTTTTTTCGTCACATTTGCCTTGATGACTTCAGGTGGACCTCGAAAGTTGTTAGGATACTTTCCGCTTGACTCTGCAACGAATATATATAAGGAAAATGAAGCTTACTGCTGGCAAAAAATATGGGCATAATCAGATACGAATGAGTGCTATCTGCAACCTAAGTTATAGCAGCGATGTTTGTCTCCTTTTGCATGAAGTGTATGTAAACTATGAGCTTCTTTGTCAAAACTACTTTGGTCAGTGTTAAATAGCGGGCGATGTTGAAGTTCCTTTGAAATAAGATTTATAACATTTTCACTGAAAGAATCAGCATTATTGTGAAGGTCGACGTGTGTAGTAGCTGAATAGTTACGTCCCACATATTATTGTTAAGTGTCAGGCCTGTCGTAGCCCTCTTCGGCGCTTCCTGTAAGCAACTAGTGAATCAATTGGGAGCTCCCAGACTGAGGGCGTGGCCGTGTATTGTTCTCTGCTTCTGGTTTCCCCGCGCGCGCTTTCTGAGAGGTGCAACGAGAATGTTCCGTCTATAAACACATCGCGAATATTCCGGTACTCATCACTCGAACTATAGAAAGGAGGCTGGCCGCGAGCAGTCATTCAGAGTTGGAACCAGTGCGTTGGAGTTCGTTGGCTGGCTGACAGTGTTGGCTGTCTCCAGTGACCCGCCGGAGTCTGCACCAAGAGATGTTATTGTGTCAGACTGTTGAGCGTCGTATTGGAGTACTGTCTGTGGACCGACGTGGAATGAGTGACTGAAGCTTAACGATAGTAGTGCCGGTTGTCGTCTGTGCCCCTCCAGAGTCGGAGTACCGTCAAGTACGGAACGGATTGCTGTGTGTACTGCCTTGGTACTGCGCGTGTGTACTTCTGTGGACTGAAAATCGTCGTAGAGTCAGCGTGTGGATCAGCTGCCGTGAGTGTAATTAGAACAGTGTTAGTCGCCGTTGCTGTGAGGTGTATTGTCCTCTGGTTAGCACTGTTGAGCTGTTGCTGTTTAGTTGTCAGTGTTGAGTAGCTCACTGAATTTGACTGTGTGAATTACTGGACTGTCTATGGAGACGAACCGAGGAATAGCCATAGTATGTTGTGTGGCCAGTAGCCCCGTGTTCAAACCTAGCTGTCTGCGCGCAGCTGCTGTGTGGGGGGGTGACTGGACTTGGAGAAGAAATGAAAGTAAGACGAGCATGTCAATAAGGGTTATAACCGTCTCAGGTAATACCAACGAACCAGACTCCATGCTATGTGAAGAAGACAAATATTTGTAAATATGCAGCAATTAGTGGTTGAGCAGACAGAATGTTATATGTATGTGTGTGTGATTTTATTGGGTCATCCTGAAATAAATTAGAGTTTTAAACATATAGCGTTTTATTCGTAACAATATTATTCCGCTGTCTGAACGCCATCACCCAAGATTGCGATGCTCTGAATGGAATATCTAGATTAACACATGTTTATGCTCCAAAGCAATTGCAAGTAATGCAGAGTCCTGAATAAAAGCATTAGCACCAACGAGAACCTTCAACTCAGCCAGAGTTCATATGTTGATTTATTTCCTTGCTCTTATTCTGCATTTCTGAAACAATCTTGTATACGCAGCGAGTATCGCGTTAGGCTATTCGTTTGATGACTTTACAGAAGTTTAAGCCGATTGATAACGTAAGATCATTCTCCTCAAGATTATTTTTCTACACTTGCAATATCATATGTCCAATTAAGCCATGATTTTTCAGTTAGGCAATATTGAGCCATCAGATGTTTTCCTCTTTGGAGATGGGTCATATTCTGACTGTGAGCCGAATGCTTCTTGACGATACGGAAAAATCTGTTCATCACAATCGTCATCAGAATCCCCTAATGTATCAGGTTCATCTCCATCATGAACATAGACGTCGTTATAACCAACTGTTCTGATCTCTACGATGACGTATTCTTCCTTGTCAAGCATTTCCTTGATTTGGTTAAACATTTATCTGTCTCTTTCGTTTGGACCTCTGTGAAATCGTAATATACAAAACTTTCTTGAGTGCCGTAAGGTGTTCCAGTAGAGCATGCATTTGTTGAAGATGTTTATCATTTACTCACCTTATTGACTAGGAACATATAAAATTCTAACCCTCGTGAACTTATAGACTTACCGCGTGACATCATTTATTATTGTATTATCTTTAGTAGAATGTGAAACAACTGTAAAGCTGTGATGTTGCATAACTTTCATCAGCATCATATACCATATGCATGTATATCTAGGCGTTATTATTTCATACCGACCATTAGTATGACTAATTTATTTCAAATAGCCGTGTATTGTATTGACTTACAACAGCCTCGTTTAAAAGTATTGTGTTGTTCAGTAGCCTGGTATGTTGCAGAGGGCAAGGACAGGAAGTGTCGAGTAAGAGTGACCCTTCTGTTAATTGTCTACTGCAACGCAGATGCACAAATGTTAGTATATTTGAAGAAGCACAGGCCTCCAGCATAGAAGCCATGATTATAAGGTGGCCGCAGATCCGATTGACAGACTACGTAGTCCGTATGCCCAACAATCGCATTCGAAAACAAGTGTTTTACTCTGGTTGGATGTCAGAGAAAGCGATTTAAGGATATGATCAAGACTAACATAAGGATGTGCCACAACGATGTTGATCACTAGGAGACCTCAGCCCTCGACAGTTCGTCCTGGTGGTCATTACTCCATCATGGTACACTGCATTTTGACAAAAACCGCCGACGAACAGCAAGTGCCAAGAGGGAACATAAAAAGGAAGAGCAGATAAGGGGAAATGGAAGAACTCTAGCTGCCCCTTCTGAGAAAGCCTCTCACCACTTCGGCAAATTACGTGCCTTCTTCATCGGACTCATAATTGAAGAAACAGTTCGTTTAGAAGACCAGCCTACTTGATTTCGAATATTTTCTATTACCATCAGTGATAGAAATAACGAGTGAAAGCTGGTTGGAATGTGCAAATATCCTGGTTTTTGGGAAAATAGATTGTATTAGAACTTCATACAACTGTGTTTGGACTTGTACGCTGTCTCCTCAAAATTTATGACTTCCATAGGGATGGTAGTTAACTCATGCTTTATAAAGAGCTGCCGTGAGTACACTCGTGCCCTTCATCATCATGCACTTCCAAGACAACCTGAAAATCTTTACTTTACTGGAGTTCAGTCCTGTATGTTATTTAATCATTTGCGCTCGTACGTCGGTTATGTTACGATATCACGATCTACCGCTGTGCCCGTCTGTCGTAATCCTTCCGTTTCAAGCCTAGAAGTTTCTAGAAAAATAAATAAGAGTGTAGTTGAGTAATCGGCCAAATTTATTCGACTGCTGAGGCTTAAATTTACTTATGAAAAAGGCTAAATAAGACTTTCACAAGCCAAGAAAGCGCTCAGGTGGTCATGTTTCTCCTTCATCAAAATCGCCATTGCTCGGTTTCCACGATTAGCTCGCACAATCACAATCACAAACAAAATCTTCCTGGCGTTCAAGACGTGTTCCCCAATTTGTGTACGGTCACAGTGTCATTCATTTTCCTAAACTTTTATCGATAAATGCTCTATACAACGGTGGATACCTCTTCAAAATCCATCCTGTGGTTCTCGAGATTAGCTCACACAAACACAGACAAAATCTAACCGGACCATTTTTAACTTGGTACAGTTAGGAAGTTTATCTTCCTGGAAGTCAAGATGCATTCTAGCATGGGATTAGGTGTCTCAGGACTTCGAATTAAGGACTACCCCATTTTGTAGTGCGTGTTTAAAGACGGAATATTGAAAAACACAGATAGGATGGTTACTGCTGACATTTCAATTCGAGGCTTAGATCTACAAAAGGAACAATGGCCTTGTAAGTATCATGCTTTCCCTCTGAGTTACTGGGCAAATCGGAGAATCTATATTTTCCACGTCTGTTGAAATACTACTACTACTACTACTACTACTACTACTACTACTACTACTACTACTACTACTACTACTACTACTACTACCACTACTACTACTACTAATAATAATAATAATAATAATAATAATAATAATAATAATAATCTATATACACTGACTGACAGAGCAAATGCAACACCAAGAAGGAGTGGTCAGAACTTTATGCCAATTGCAGGGTAGACTGACGTCACTGAGGTATGCTCAAGATGTGAAATGCGCCGCTGTGCTGCGCACGTAGCGAACGATAAATGGGACACGACGTTGGCGAATGGCCCACTTCGTACCGTGATTTCTCAGCCGACAGTCATTGTAGAACGTGTTGTCGTGTGCCACAGGACACGTGTATAGCTAAGAATGCCAGGCCGCCGTCAACGGAGGCATTTCCAGCAGACAGACGACTTTACGAGGGGTATGGTGATCGGGCTGAGAAGGGCAGGTTGGTCGCTTCGTCAAATCGCAGCCGATACCCATAGGGATGTGTCCACGGTGCAGCGCCTGTGGCGAAGATGGTTGGCGCAGGGACATGTGGCACGTGCGAGGGGTCCAGGCGCAGCCCGAGTGACGTCAGCACGCGAGGATCGGCGCATCCGCCGCCAAGCGGTGGCAGCCCCGCACGCCACGTCAACCGCCATTCTTCAGCATGTGCAAGACACCCTGGCTGTTCCAATATCGACCAGAACAATTTCCCGTCGATTGGTTGAAGGAGGCCTGCACTCCCGGCGTCCGCTCAGAAGACTACCATTGACTCCACAGCATAGACGTGCACGCCTGGCATGGTGCCGGGCTAGAGCGACTTGGATGAGGGAATGGCGGAACGTCGTGTTCTCCGATGAGTCACGCTTCTGTTCTGTCAGTGATAGTCACCGCAGACGAGTGTGGCGTCGGCGTGGAGGAAGGTCAAATCCGGCAGTAACTGTGGAGCGCCCTACCGCTAGACAACGCGGCATCATGGTTTGGGGCGCTATTGCGTATGATTCCACGTCACCACTAGTGCGTATTCAAGGCACGTTAAATGCCCACAGCTACGTGCAGCATGTGCTGCGGCCGGTGGCACTCCCGTACCTTCAGGGGCTGCCCAATGCTCTGTTTCAGCAGGATAATGCCCGCCCACACACTGCTCGCATCTCCCAACATGCTCTACGAGGTGTACAGATGCTTCCGTGGCCAGCGTACTCTCCGGATCTCTCACCAATCGAACACGTGTGGGATCTCATTGGACGCCGTTTGCAAACTCTGCCCCAGCCTCGTACGGACGACCAACTGTGGCAAATGGTTGACAGAGAATGGAGAACCATCCCTCAGGACACCATCCGCACTCTTATTGACTCTGTACCTCGACGTGTTTCTGCGTGCATCCCCGCTCGCGGTGGTCCTACATCCTACTGAGTCGATGCCGTGCGCATTGTGTAACCTGCATATCGGTTTAAAATAAACATCAATTATTCGTCCGTGCCGTCTCTGTTTTTTCCCCAACTTTCATCCCTTTCGAACCACTCCTTCTTGGTGTTGCATTTGCTCTGTCAGTCAGTATATTTAAAATAAGAGTTTTGTCTGTACATTGCTCAAAATTTGAAAAAAAAAATGTATTTCTGTATCGTTCATGTCCACAGTAACAAAGAAATCCACTTTTTTCTTTTCCGTGATGTCTGTCTGTCTGTCTGTCTGTCTGTCTGTCTGTCTGTCTGTCTGTCTGTCTGTCTGTCTGTACACGCATCACTTGAAAACGGCTGAAGAGAATTTAATGAAAACCGGTATGTAAAGTCGGGGGATGAGCCACTACAATCTAGACAATAAATCATTTTATTCGCGCTGAGCGAAATGGTGGTTTAGTGGAAGGCTTAAAATTCAGTTCTCAAATATTTATATTTTAAGTGGTCCTGTCGATAAATGCTACATAACTAAAGTTACATAGAATTAAATTTACGATTATTTATGTCTTATACAATTCTACCGTACCGGCTATGATAACACTGATATTCATGAATTTCGATTTTTGTTGCTATGTCCACATCAACGCCGAGCCACGAGAAAATGGGTGAACAGAATTTAATGAAAATCGGTATATAGTGTCGGGGAAGAAAAAACTATAGTCTAAGCTATAAACAATTTTAGTGAACCTGGGTGAAATGGTAGTTTAGGGGTAGGCGCCTAAAATTTAATTTTTAAATACCTTCGTTATTGTTCCTATAGAAAAGTACTACATAACAAAAGTTATAGAGAACATAATTTCCGATCATTTATGTTTTATTCAGTTTTACCGTACCGACTGTGGTAAGTAGTATTTCAGAGTCGGAAGAAAACTAAATGCGAAGGCCTACAATATCGAAAGCGCATAACACTGATCAACAATAACATTACATTGACCATTGTTTGTTGTGTTCTTTGCCTCTTATCGTGCCCTCAACTCCGATCGATGGGATTACTGTTACGTACCGAGTATAACAGCCTGACTGAATATTGGCGGGAAAGAGCTGGAGAGTTAGAAAACTTTTTTATTTAGCATGCCATTCCTCTGGTTCATTCATTGTCTGATACTGCTGGTACGTAACACACTGGTTCATCAGTATTCCAGCTATTCGCTCCCTACTCTGACGCGCTGTTTTGAATGAGCAGTGTGCAGATTTGGTACAGGCTCGCTTAGTAATAGTAGTATGACCTGGTCTAGAATTACAATTTAAGCCTATTCCAAATTTTAGCACTACAATTTACTAAATAATTCAAAATTCAACCCTGAAAAGAGACGTTACTTAAGAAAAGCGTCTTCCTCTTCACTTTTATTAAATTCTACATTCATTTTGTTCCAAATTAGCAGTGAAGAGGGGTTTTCTCCTCTGGCTTGGAGGAAAAATTTGCCTCCAAGTCAGATCGATTTTTCCGCCACCAGTGTAGTGAAATGAGATTTTCCGACTCATCGGGTACTCCTAGGAAAGAGATTAGTAAAAGTGCATAGATTTGTCCTCCTGGGACTCTCCACTATTCGATACCCCTCCCCCGACGGATCAAGGCTTGGACTGTTAGATCGGCAGCGTAATACTCTTCGTTAAAAGCGAGAAAATGCGTGGTTTTTCATTTGATCGAGTATTTCATATAGCTTTTAATCGCGTCATTCCTACTGACGTCATTGTAATGACCTATGTTCATTTCATTTGGGAAAACCACTAAGGCAATCTTTCTGAGAATGTAAAAAAGAAGGTGGAGAGTGAGTGTCTGCCATTATAATGAAAACTCCCCAACCTGATTGTGACTGATAGTAGGCAAGCAGACCTACCATCACAATGAAAATTTCCTAACCCAGTCTTCATATGAGAAAAGACGTTTGGTGACTTCCCCGTCGCGTTTCTACGGTAACGTTGCTATGCAATATAATACAATCTTGCTCACAAGGTGTACACTACTTAACATAGAATTCCGTAGTGAAGCACGGGTACATCAGCTAGTAATAATAATAATAATAATAATAATAATAATAATAATAATAATAATAATAATAATAATAATAATAATAATAAGAAGAAGAAGAAGAAGAAGAAGAAGAAGAAGAAGATAGCAAAATCATCAGCTAAATCAGTTCAATTTTACGCAAAATTTTCAGTCCAGTCTGCACAGAGGGAGTATGGATGTAAAGGAAATCTCATGAAATGTATTGCCATACTGGAAAAATCTCAGACACTATCAGGAAAAGGAGGTTGAAATTCTATGGCCACATTCTCAGAATGAACAATGATAGACTGATCAAAATAATTCTAAATCTTGCCCTCACACTGAAAGTCAAGAACAATTGGTTAAATGAAATCGAATCAGATTTTCAGGAAATCAACATCAACCAGGAAACTGTGAAGAACCGATTTGCTTTCAGAACACTGACTAATAATCGATGTTTCGCGGAGCCAAAACCCGGAACTAATAAAACCTGGACAGAAGAACGTACTGTACGAAGAATTTCAGCAAGAGGATTAAGAGAAGGAAGCAAAATCATCAGCTAAATAAGTTCAAGCGTGCTCCTCAGTTGGGCATAATGCTGTGAAAATAATAATAATAATAATAATAATAATAATAATAATAATAATAATAATAATAATAATAATAATAATAATAATAATAATAATAATAATAATTTCTGCCTCTGTTGTGTGTAGTGGTTAGTTTGATTAGCTGCCACCCCCGGATGCCTGGGTTCGATCCCCGCCTCTGCCCCAAAATTTGAAAAGTGGCACGAAGGCTGGAACAGGGTCCACTCAGCCTCTGGATGTCGACTGAGTAGACAGGGGTTTATTTTCTCCTCAGCCATCCTCGAAGTGATGTTCCGTGGTTTCCTACTTCTCCAGAAAAAAATGCTGGCAGGGTTCCTAACTTAAGGCCACGGCCCCTTCCTCCCCTCTTCATTCTCTATCCTTTCCAATCTTTCCATTCCCCACAAGGCCCCTATTCAGAATGACAGGTCAGGCCAGCTGGGCGAGATACTGGTCCTCCTCCCCAGTTTTATCCTCGACCGAAAGTTGACGCTCCAGAACACTGCCGTTGAGGCGGTAGAAGTGGGATCTCTTGCTGAATCTGAAGGAAAAGCCAACCCTAGATGGTAAACGGATTAAGAAAGAAAGGAAAGGAATACTATTATAATTGACTATCAAACTGGCTTTGATTCAGTACCGCACACTTGGCTCATACATGTTCTGGAACTATATAAAGTTGACCCCTCAATCATTCACTTCCTGAAGACGGTAAGGGCAGACTGGAACACCTCACTACGTTTCTCTAAGAAACTGCAGTGTTGCAACAGGACCCATACCAACACGATAAGGGATCTTCCAAGGGGACTCACTGAGTCCATTATGGTTCTGCATGGCATTAAATCCACTATCCTACCTATTGAACACAATTGGGTATGGATTTAGCATTAAGAATAAGCAAGAAGAGCTAATCAAAATCAGCCACCTACTCTATATACATTAAGCTGTATGCCTCTACCAAACCCCATCTCCAACATCTCTTCTCAATTACCAAGACGTTTTCTTCAGATATAGGCATGCGGTTTGGATTGGAGTAATGCAGAACCCAAACTGTCATCTGAGGATACTACTCAGCACGAGGGACGCCTGGTTTAAGCGATGAATCTATACAACAGCTGGAGGAAGAAGAAATGTACAAATATCTCGGTTTTCATCAGAGCACTCGTATGAAACATGCCGACATCAAGAGAAATGTCCGCAGCAATACATAACACGCCTCAACAAAATACTATCATCAAAACTGACAGCTAAACATCGTACCAAAGCAGTCAATACGTACGCGGTACCACTGCTCAGATACTCCTTTGGCGTCCTAAAAGGGACCCAAACAGAACTTCTGCAGTTACAAACGAAAACAGCAGTTTCACTCACCCGATACCATGTGCACCATCCTAAATCTGCAACCGAACGTCTTACACTCCCGAGATCAGGAGGTGGTAGGGGCTTCTTATCCATTGTCAATTTACACAGCAATCTGATATCAAGTCTAAGAGAATATTTCCACTCGAGAGCTGATACATCTTGTCTTCATCAAGCTGTTTGAAGAGCTGATATAAACTATACACTTCTCAATCTGTCGTCGCCGGAAATTCCTGTTTCTACCCCACCTACAAAGGAAATAAATATGGCCACGTGGAAGCAAAAACCTATTCACGGGAAATAACCCCACGAACTGAATCAGCCTCATATCGACAAACCTGCGTCGCACGGTTGGCTGACCTATTCTGGTCTTTTCCCAGAAACAGAAAGATTTGTTCTGGCCATCCAAGATCAAGTAATTTCTACACAGAACTACCGTAGGTTAATCATGAATGATCCAACAGTTGTCTCAGACAACTGCCGCCGCTGTTCCAGAACTATAGAGAACATACAGCACGTCATCTCTGGCTGACCACATTTGGCCAACACCGATTATAAGCACCGAGATGTTCAGGCAGCTAAAATCCTTCTCCTGAAACTTTCTGTAAAATGCGGATTTCTTCAGTCATCAACTGCATATTGGAAATATATATCTCCACCCGTTCTCGAAAATTCTTCATACAAACTACTATGGGACCGAGAAGTAATGACCGATGTCACGCTCGGCAACAATAGGGCAATAGGCCCGATATTATTCTAATCGATAAATCAAAAAGATCCGCTTCCCTTATAGAAATTGCTTGTCCAAACACCTCCAATCTGCAAACAACAATAGCCACAAAGATATCAAAATATACAGAACTGGCAATAGAAATACACTGACTGACAGTGACAATGCAACACCAAGGAGGAGTGGTTCGAAAGGGATGAAAGTTGGGGAAAAAACAGAGACGGCACGGATGAATAATTGATGTTTATTTCAAACCGATATTCAGGTTACACAATGCGCACGGCATCGACTCAGTAGGATGTAGGACCACCGCGAGCGGCGATGCACGCAGAAACACGTCGAGGTACAGAGTCAATAAGAGTGCGGATGGTGTCCTGAGGGATGGTTCTCCATTCTCTGTCAACCATTTGCCACAGTTGGTCGTCCGTACGAGGCTGGGGCAGAGTTTGCAAACGGCGTCCAATGAGATCCCACACGTGTTCGATTGGTGAGAGATCCGGAGAGTACGCTGGCCACGGAAGCATCTGTACACCTCGTAGAGCCTGTTGGGAGATGCGAGCAGTGTGTGGGCGGGCATTATCCTGCTGAAACAGAGCATTGGGCAGCCCCTGAAGGTACGGGAGTGCCACCGGCCGCAGCACATGCTGCACGTAGCGGTGGGCATTTAACGTGCCTTGAATACGCACTAGAGGTGACGTGGAATCATACGCAATAGCGCCCCAAACCATGATGCCGCGTTGTCTAGCGGTAGGGCGCTCCACAGTTACTGCCGGATTTGACCTTTCTCCACGCCGACGCCACACTCGTCTGCGGTGACTATCACTGACAGAACAGAAGCGTGACTCATCGGAGAACACGACGTTCCGCCATTCCCTCATCCAAGTCGCTCTAGCCCGGCACCATGCCAGGCGTGCACGTCTATGCTGTGGAGTCAATGGTAGTCTTCTGAGCGGACGCCGGGAGTGCAGGCCTCCTTCAACCAATCGACGGGAAATTGTTCTGGTCGATATTGGAACAGCCAGGGTGTCTTGCACATGCTGAAGAATGGCGGTTGACGTGGCGTGCGGGGCTGCCACCGCTTGGCGGCGGATGCGCCGATCCTCGCGTGCTGACGTCACTCGGGCTGCGCCTGGACCCCTCGCACGTGCCACATGTCCCTGCGCCAACCATCTTCGCCACAGGCGCTGCACCGTGGACACATCCCTATGGGTATCGGCTGCGATTTGACGAAGCGACCAACCTGCCCTTCTCAGCCCGATCACCATACCCCTTGTAAAGTCGTCTGTCTGCTGGAAATGCCTCCGTTGACGGCGGCCTGGCATTCTTAGCTATACACGTGTCCTGTGGCACACGACAACACGTTCTACAATGACTGTCGGCTGAGAAATCACGGTACGAAGTGGGCCATTCGCCAACGTCGTGTCCCATTCATCGTTCGCTACGTGCGCAGCACAGCGGCGCATTTCACATCATGAGCATACCTCAGTGACGTCAGTCTACCCTGCAATTGGCATAAAGTTCTGACCACTCCTTCTTGGTGTTGCATTTGCTCTGTCAGTCAGTGTACAACGCCTGTGGAAACTAGAATCACTCAACATAGTTCTAATAGTAATATCATGTACCGGCGTTATTCCAAAAAGCTTGCACAGCTCTCTGGCCCCATTAAACCTGCATCATCACACATACGTAGAACTACAGAAAGCCACCCTCCTGAGCACTTGCCACATTGTGAGAAAGTTTCTAGGATCGACTTTTCCTCTGACTTACACCAAACAGCATAAAGTTCCAGGCCGCAGTTCCAGTAATACTGAAGAATAGATTCCCAAAACGGGGAGATAAGACATTGTTTAGCGGCATCATCTGTGCATGTTTATTGTATAAATATATATGTTGTAAATATTTGTAGATTTATGTACCTATAGTTTCATAATCAAGAGTGTGACTCCTTGCTTAGGCTGAGTCAGCCCATTATGTTACCGGCACAAACCGAGCCTTCCTAAATTGATAATAATAATAATAATAATAATAATAATAATAATAATAATAATAATAATAATAATAATAATAATAATAATGGATATGTGACGGGTAACTTAAGGGATCTTGAGACACCTTGGCAAGCTACCAACTGATATCGGAAGGTAGAGGTCACTCACACATACAGTAGTTTCTAGGAAGGATTAAATTTGTGTTAGGTATATTGGACCCCGTTGTGCAGTGAGAGGCTTAAGCTCAGAAATGTGACTGAGTCATAAAGTATTCTCAGGTGTTGGACGTTGAGGTATTGCAATGCTTTTTGAAAAACTATGTGGCTATTGCTATGTTTTGCCGGGCTAAGTACCTCATGTTGATGGATTCAATCCCGGATCAGGAAGGTTGTATTTGACGGAGCTCAAATATGTTAGTCTCGTGTCAGTACATACTGTCACGTAAAAGAAATCACGCGGGACAAAAATCCAACACCTTGACGTCTCCGAAAACCGTAAAAGTATTTAGTGGGATGTAAAACAAATAACATTACTGTTATGTATTATTGTTATATTTTTATAAAATTACGACAATGAAAGAGAAATGAAATATCCATCGACGTTCAAAATACTCAGTTTTCTTATTCACTATTTGGCAATTTCATTCTCGACAAGAGGAGCTTTATACTTAAGTAACAGATGGCCACAAGTTATTTAACAAAGATGAGGCTACTCTAATTTCAGTTAAATCGATTGATACATTACGGAATTCCTGTAGTTCCGCACAATAAACAAACAGTTAACGTTCTAAACAACAGCCCTTCCGACAGTCAATGCGCTAATTCGGATAGGAATAAAACTGTACTCTGCGGGTAAAATACAAATATCAACTCAGTGTTATTCAAGTAAAGAGTCGGACCACCAAGCTAGCTGACTGTGCGATACGGGTGGTGTAGCTGTAAGCTTGTATTCAGGAGATTGTGGATTGTCGTCAGCCTTGAAGGTGGTTTCCAGTTCTTATCAGGTACATACCGATATTGTACGTTATCTCAGAGTACGTCGCGAAGTCGTTCTGAGGAATTAAATCCTCCCTATGGATAACCTTTCATTACCCAAGAAAGTAATTACAGTTCATTTTCATGAGTAAACTCGTGTCCTCATCCCGAGGTGGTGCAGCTCTTTTCAAGCACACCCGCTGCATGTACCATTTGAACCACATACCAGCCCTCCTGCCATTCTTAAATTTCTGGCAGTACCGGGAATCTAACCCGAGCCCCCGAGGACGGCAACTAATAACACTAACCGTTACGCTACGGAGGCGGACTTTTCATGAGTGCAAAAGAATCTCTCTTAACCTGCTTCTTGAAAGTGATTGTCCCTATGTAGAACCGACTTTAGCGAACAACTGAAGTATTTATTTGTTTATAACGCCGTTCATACATCCATGTCCTATATTCTCACATAGACGTGGGCTCAAAACTTAAGGGTGCGTGATTTAAGGTAGTGACTTACTGGTAGCTGTTGGCTTTCCTTCCGGACGACAGAGGTCGCTGCAAAATGTAAGGAAAATTCTGAGTTAATGTGTATTGTAAAACACATTTTGGAGTTTTCTAAAGCCAAACATCTAACTTTTGTAAAATGTAAATGAATATTGGAAAACCGACATTTTAGTGGAATATATTAGGATTTCACATAAGAAATGAACGTTTGCTACTTTTTCCCGGTCAGTGTATTACGTGTACCTTGAGTTCTCAGCCCAAAGATTCCCAACAGCTACACAACCAGCTGTCATAGAAAGTCCGGATGAAAGAGAAGGCATGCTAAAGAAATAAAGAGTGAGTAGTTCAATTGTCGCGCTCTTCCCGAGTTGGAAAATACCCAAAATGACTCTACAAACGACATCTTTGCAACATTTATCACAGGGACCGATTGCATAAGGAATTGTTTTAGTATCGCTTTCATATTGCCAAAGCCTAAGATCACAATGGAAATAATAAATACAGAAGACATACTACGCTGTAAACACTTTCTTCTGCTACGCAAATCTGCCAGAACCGTGGAGCCAGCTCTGAATGAGGCTTGCCAGCTGATCACAGGGTGCCTAAAACGAACTCCTGTGGCTATTAAACCTCTCATTACGCGAGGCAGTCTCTGTATGGCCATCAACTGTCTCAGTTCTTTCTGTGTTTCTTAATCTGTTTACCCTCCAGGGTTGGTTTCCCTCGGGCTCAGCGAGGTATCCCACCTCTACCGCCTCAAGGGCAGTGTCTTGGAGCGTAAGACTTTGGGTCGGGGGATACAACTGGGAAGGAGAACTAGTAACTCGCCCAGGCAACCTCCCCTCCTATGCTGAACAGGGGCCTTGTGGAGGAGAAGCGGCCTTGGCCTTGAGTTAGATACCATCGCGGCATTTTCCTGGAAGAGAAGTGGGAAACCACGGAAAACCACTTCGACGATGGCTGAGGTGGGAATCGAGCCTACCTCTACTCAGCTGACCTCCCGAGGCTGAATGGACCCCGTTCCAGCCCTTGTACCACTTTTCAAATTTCGTGGCAGAGCCTGGAATCGAACCTGGGCCTCCGGGAGTGGCAGCTAATCACGCTAATCACGCTAACCACTACACCACAGAGGCGGAACAGTCTCAGTACGAACTGCTATCTATATAGAAACTCTCTTCAAACGTTAAAGCCTTAGAAAAATCTCCAAACAAAGCTAGGCTTTCCGTAAGGAAATCTAAGCAAAAAGACTGGATGGAGCCGAGCGAACAGCTTCCGGTTCGCTGGGGTGATCACTCAATCACACTAAGTCGCCACTTACGCAATGGGGTTTCACTGAGAATAGCGGGTGTGGCTGTGGCGAAGAGCAGACAGTGAATCATTTGTACGTGTCAGTAACCTCTTTATCCGTACTCGTATTCCAAGCAGGATTTGATGCTTGCCAGTAAGATCGCTCTAGAAATGGCTCGCTTTTGGACAACGAATATCTGATTGGCACTTTTGATCAAAAGGATATTTTCTCGCCATTTGCGGGTATACCTTTAAGCAAATATGAATTATGTCACATACATTTTTGTGTATATTATTGTCATGCAAGCTTTACATGAGCAAGGAGTGGAAGCAGCTTACATCCAAGTGCTCAACAATATCTATGAGACTTCTTCAGCTTTCGTTAATATCGGTAAATCAACCCCAGAATTCCCCATCAACAGAGGTGTCAAACAAGGTGATCCCATCTCCCCGAAACTATTCTCAGCGGTCCTAGAGATGGCTATGTCTAAGCTGAGCTGGGAAGAAAAGGGAATTAGAATTAATGGGAAAAGGCTAAATAACTTGAGATTTGCAGATGATATTGCTTTACTGGCAAACGACTTCGAAGAGCTCCAGACCTTAATTACAGATCTTGCATTAGAATGTCAGTTGATTGGCCTAAGCATAAACCTTTCCAAAACAAAAGTTATGTCCAACGAATGGGTTCAAGCTGGAAATGTGAATATTAAGAACATGCCATTAGAAGAGGTCAGTGATTACATCTACCTTGGCCAGATTATAAATATGACAGGTGATATAAGACCAGAAATCTATAGGCGCATCAAGCTCGGATGGCAAGCATTTGGAAGGAATTCTTCAGTATTAAGATCAAAAATGCCAGCAAATCTGAAGAAAACAGTATTTGACCAATGCATCCTTCCTGTGCTGACTTATGGCTGTGAGACTTGGACTCTGAATGAATTCACAAAAGGGAAACTTCGGACCGCGCAGAGAGCCATGGAAAGGTCAATGCTAGGCTATACAAAGAAAGATAGGAAAAGAGCTGATGACATCCGGTCTGTTACAAAGGTTAAAGACATCTTAGAGAGAGTACGCTCCTTAAAATGGCAGTGGGCTGGCCATGTTGCACGAAGAAATGATGATAGATGGACAAAACTAGTGCTGGAGTGGAGTCCGAGAGAACATCGAAGGCCTAGAAGAAGACCACCGGACAGATGGGACAAAGATATCAAGAAGATCGCTGGTACCACTTGGATGAGATCTGCCCAAGACCGTTCTACTTGGAGAAGACTGTTGAAGGCCTACCTATACCCACGACTTAAAGAGGCCACATCATTTTAATGATTGAAATGGCTGATTGTATTGATTGTATATAGGGATAGACTCATGAGACGAGTAAATAAATACATAAAATAAACCGGAGATACTGGTGAACGGTATTTCTAATGAATGGTCCACATCTCGAATTCGTTTAAAAAACAACACTTTCAAGAGGCTGGTCGGTTCTTGCCAGATACATTGAGTGGCCAAAAGTTACGGGAAAGGGTGTCCCATTAGAAAATGTGCCGTGTATGATCCCCGAGCGTTGCGGCTAGCTGTGGCGTAGCTGAGTAGTCTGTCACAGGCACCAGTGTCGTGAAGATGACAACACATCGCGAGTTAACCGACTTTGAACGTGGGATGATCATCGGCAGAAGGTGCATGGGTCTTAGCATTGTGGAGATTACACACGAGTTCGCGTTTCCAAGGTCAACAGTGTCGAGGGTGGATCTTCAATATCGCAGAGAGAATGTTACCACCCACGCAAACCGGCGCTCGGGAGGACCACAGGTGTTTAACGAACGGACATCACGTCGCCTCCGCAGGCGCTCGACGGGCTACTGTGAGTTAGATCACCGCCTAGTAGAATGATGGGAGTCAGGAGACCATTTCTTCCAGGACTGTAAGGAAGCAACTGGACTGCATAGGCTTTATCAGCCGAGGACCAACTCGTGCCCCTTTGCTGACACCTCGATACAAAGCTCAACGAATGCATTGGCCCGCGAACATTGGCAATGGACCGTGGAACAGTGGAAGCGTGTGGTATGGTCCGATGAAGCCCGGTTCCAGTTGTATGGAGCTGATGGGCACGTGAGAGTGTGGCGTATGCCCCATAAAGCTATGGATCCTGCGTGTCAACACGATTGTGTCCAGGCGGGAAGTGGCTCAGTTCTGGTCTGGGTGGCGTTCTCATGGTCACACTTAAGCCCCAATGTCCGGCTGCAGGGAGCGCTGAGGTGCAGGTTATGTGGACATCTTTTCAGACCATCTGCATCCCTTTCTAGCCCTAGGGTACCCTGATGGAGATGCCATGTCTCAGCAGGACAATGTGCCGTGTCACCCCTCTGTGGTGGCACTCAGGTCGTTGGAGGAGCACTCCAGTGAAGTTACGACCATGGATTGGCCCTCCAGATCCCCCGATCTTAATCCATTCGAGCATTTATGGGATGCTGTCAATGCTGGTGTACGCTCCATGGACCCCGCACCAACTAGGGCAAGACCAATTGTGGGTAGAAGGGCAAGATGCGTGGGTCCAGAATTCCTCCAGAACGATGCCAACACCTTGTAGAGTCGATGCCTCGTCGTATTGCTGCCGGTTTGAGGGCTCGCGGAGGAGCAACTCGTTATTAACATCACATTCAGTGTCTTCCATGACTTCTGGCCACTCAGTGTATAGAGAATGTATTGTAGGGATATTTCATTTTTCCTGCTCCCCGAGGCCAATATTTACTTTGGCTTTACTTTAAACACTTCGCTTATTTAATTTTCTGTTTTGCAGAAGACAGAGAACTTCCCTTTGATTCTACATCGCACTGCTTTTGAATTAGGTTTCTTCTGAACGAACAGTTTTGTTTTCTTACGGTGTGACATTAGCGTTCTAGCACTTTGGCAACTGCTAATTATTACATTAACAAAGAAGTGAAAAGAACTCCTGTTAAAAAAGAAACAATGGGGAATTCTATTCTACCGGACTTAAAATGCAGGTACAGCTGATGGCCGAAGGTACGGTATAAGTGATGAATATCATAAAGCTACAATGTATTACGTAATATATTGTAAGCTGTAAGCTACTTGTGTTCTGCCTTCTAAAATACGCTGTTTTAATACAACTATTTGCTTATCAACCCAGGATTAAACAATTAGAATTTTGGAAATACAATGCTTTACTTGCTCAAGATACCAAATACGAATTTGTTTACTGAAATTAAAAATGTACAATAACATGACTTGTCTAGACTATCGCATAACGTCATAAATTGAGGAAAGCAAAATGTGAAATGAAGAGTTAGCAATAAATATATCATTTATCTCCTAGTTCAATTAAGTCTGTGAGAATTCTTCAGGTGGACACACCTTTCCTGTCTCTGTATTTCCACCAACTATAGGTCTCTGATCATATTAACATAATTTTACTTATTATACTTGTCAATGAATGTTCTATATACAGCGCGCTGGTCAATTGTAAAGATACTGTTCTCACCTCACAGTTAACACATATATAATTATATCTCCTTTCAAGAGTTAATGACAAATAGTGTGATAAAAGAGAAACAAACCCAAAAAATTAATTAGGAATTAGGAAAGGTTTTAAAATTAAGAAATGTATATAGTCTGCCTCTGTGGTGTAGTTGTTAGTGTGCTTAGCTGCCACCGCCCGAGGCCTGGGTTCGATTCCCGGCTCTGCCACGAAATTTGAAAAGTGGTACGAGGGACCATTCAGCCTCGGGAGTTCAACTGAGTACAGATGGGTTCGATTCCCACCTCAGCCATCCTCGAAGTGGTTTTCTGTGGTTTCTCACTTTTCCTCCAGCCAAATGCTGGGATGGTACCTAACGTAAGGCCACGCCGCTTCCTTCCCTCTTCCTTGCTTGTCCTTTCCAATCTTCCCATCCTTCCACAAGGCCTCTGTTCAGCATAGTAGTTGAGGCCGCTTGGACGAGGTACTGGTCATCCTTCCTAGTTGTATCCCCCGACCCAAAGTCTTACGCTCAGGACACTAACCTTGAGGCGGTAGAGGTGGGATCCCTCGCTGAGTCTGAGGGAAAAACCGACCCTGGAGGTTAAACAGATTAAGAAAGAAAGAAAGAAAGAGAGAAGGAAAGAAAGAAAATAAAAATGTATATAAAACCTCACATTGCATTGGGTACTGATGTGTAAACAATATACAGTATATTCATTAGCGTGTATTTGTACCTTAGCTGATGCATATTCTTCTCTATTCAAGAAATGATGCATTGTGCGTACTTCAAAATGATACTCTGATATTCTCAAAATGATAGGCTATATCACGGAAGTAAAAAGAACGAAAGAAAGGAAGAAAAATCATGAGGGATCTCTTTTAATTGTTGAAGCAAAAACAAAATTGAAAAAATCTAATGAGGCTAGGTTCCATTCTTGCTAAAACTTGGTTGAAAAAGAAGTAATTGCAACTCACCGTAAAGAGTGATGCCGAATTGAACATGGTTAAAATAGTTGCATGCTATATATATATATATATATATATAATACTGTATTATAATAATATTTTATTATTAGTTTAGGATACTATTATGTTATAGCATCCAATTCATGGCCCAATGTCCATTATTACTACAGAAGAAATGTCCATTGCCATCGGCAAAATTAAGCCTGGTGCAGATGAATTCCGGCCGAAGTATGTAATCTTATTGAAGAATATGCTGTAGTATGGCTTACCGACTTAGGAGGACGCAGTGTTCGAGCTCTGGCAGACCAGTTATCACAATTTCATTTAGGAAAGGAAAAGGAAACATACATGAATACTCAAATTATTGGCTAATCCGCCTCTTGTGCCATACTATGAAAACTACTGAACGTGTTTCGGTGCGAGATCACGAAATATCATCACTAGGGCTCGGATGTTTAAGACCTAAAAATAGCCCAAATAAGCAAGCAAATATGACCTCAAAAGTGACGAAATATGACTTAAAAATTACAAAATATGACCCGAAAGTGATTAATCTGAATATGTCCATTTTAAAATACATTTTAAATTGAAACGACAATCCCTTTGATTCATATTTATCAACTAAATTCTTGAGTCTTACCAAGGATCATATAAGAGAAATAGATCCGTCACTCCTGTATAATGAAGTTGGCTGAGAAAACAGGTCATGGAAGCTACAGTGGCCACTTTCTCTCTGCCAACATAAGGAAATAAATCCCACGTTAGCACCTCGTAGTAAACACGATGATGATAGTTGTTACTTTGTTAAAATTTTAATTGTGATAGAGATAATGATTGTATTTCGGTAGGAAAGTTGTATATAAAGCTTCTCTCGTGTCTTTTACTTGAAAAGTAAATTGCAATTACCGTATTTGTATGTTGGCAATACTGTTATAACGCTAGCTTGTATCGTTGTTTCACCGTTCTCATTTTAATGTAATTTACATCTATTAAGTGGTAAATGCAACATTGATTACTGAAAATGTTAATGCAATTCATATAAAACCCCAAAACGCCCATACTTGCCTAAATCACGATCTAACATAACCTCATTCTTTCGTTCGTTCGTTGAACCCTTCCCACGACTTTTATGTATGGGAATGGAAAACACGAGAAGGAAAGGAAGAAGTAAAACATAGCATCATGCACACAGTTTATATTTTGAATTTATTTATTCCAAACAGCAGGTAAGAAGCACAATCACACAGACGTTTACTCGCAACAGCTAGGTAGTTCAATGTGAAGTACGTTCATGATCATAATACTATTTCTTCACACTAAGAACGCGTATAATTATAATTTCACACCATACTCTCAAAAAACTGGATCAAAAATCTCGTTCAATGCGAAAGAATCTCAACAAATTTTCGTCTAACAAGCACTATTACATACCGTAGACCAAGGTCCCTTCGCGCGCAATGATAACGGTGTTGTGTTTTGAATTTGTTGTACCACGCAACTGAATGTGTAATGCCAACCTCTGCCTTCTAAATTAGCCCTCTAAAAGAGAATTTTAGTTTTCACTAGTTGGCGGAGATCGATTGGCCAATCTCGGAACTGCTTCGGACGCTCCCTATGAAGTGTCACCCCCCTGAGTCTTACTTTCATATTAATTTTCTGAATGTACCTGTTTAACGGTTATTCACAGTCAATTGTCCTTGATTCACTTATCAAACATTTGTGAATACATACTTATGAAGTACTAATTTTGCTAAGATTATCAGATCACACAATATTTTAAAATTTAAAACATGTGGTGGTTTGAGAGATAATAAAACTAGAAATCAATCTATTTAAAAAAAATATTTTGGAACGTTTAAGCCTAGATTCCATTAATATTACTTAAATGCGTTAGAGTTTAAATTGAGCCCCACGAAACGAATTAAGTAGACGTCTTTCAATACATTATGGTAGGGCAGCAGGGAAAATAGTGCAAACTCACATATCTTTTTCGTTCTTCTCCGCGGGTGGAACTGAAGTGTATGACAAGATTCATCTTCAAAGCATCAGGCGGAAAGACCTTCGATTATCATTTAACACATTCTTGTATGAAGAGGCTCCTTTGTACGTCAGAAGACGTTATTGGTGCATATTTAAATAATGTTACACCACTGCTGTCGAGTATGGAGTCATCTTAAACTGTACTGGTACCTTCTCCTCTAACAACATCATTTATCTTGTACGCACAGCAAAAATGCTTTATTTCGATTAAGCACATTTTGAAGTTTCCGTTTTACACTGTCGCCAGATATTCCATGTAATTGTTGTACTGAAAGTTCAACACTTCTAACAATTTCAATATTTGCATGAATTTCTAGGCTAGTAGCTTCTAAACGAGTAATTGCGCTCGATATAATTCCAAAGTTCGATTTAATATATGCCAGACTTTCTGACAACTGTTGGAAAACAATTCCTGCACAATCTTGATAGAAGAGGCAGAGTATTCCACTTGTATTAACTGTAGATGTGATACTGAGAAGCAGTTTTATGAACATTAGTTCGCATTCAGTAAGTTGTTGATGATTTTGCAGAGCTACAGCTGTCGTCAAACCGCCGAAATATTACCTAAATATGACGTTTCTACGAAAATAGCTCAAAATATGACCTTATGACAAAAATAACCAAAATATGCATTTATATGACCAATAAAAATCACTTAATTGTGCACCAAAATCCAATCAGGCAAGAACATAGAGACAAAGAAAAAAATATGACTTTTCCTAAACATCCGAGCCCTAATCATCACTGTCTCACCCAACTAATGTAGTTTTGTTAAAAACAGCGGAACAACAGACGCTATCCATGCACTTCCCTCTGTTGATGGAAAACCACAATGAGAAAAGGAAGACAGTTCACTTGGTTTTTTCTGAATTTAGAAAATGTCCGCCTCCGTAGTGTAACGGTTAGTGTTATTAGCTGCCGGTCGATTCCTGGTACTGGAGGGCTGGTATTTGGTCGAAATGGTACATTCAGCTCATCTCCATTGGAGGTGTGCCTGAAAACAGCTGCGCCTCATCAGTATCAGGATACGAGTTTTTTGTCCGGTTCCTTGGCTGACTGGTCAGCGCAGTACTCTTCGGGTCCGAGGGCCCCAGGCTCGTTTCCCGGCCGGGTCGGAGATTTCAACCTTATACCGGGGTATGGTTAATTCCCTTGGCACGGGGACTGGGTCTTTGTGCTGTCCCCAACATCCCTGCAACTCACACACCACACATAACACTATCCTCCACCTCAATAAGACGCAGTTACCTACGCATGGCAGATGCCGCCCACACTCATCGGAGGGTCTGCCTTACAAGGGCTGCACCAGGCTAGAAATAGCCACACGAAATTATTATTTGGAAAAGGTTTTTGATAGGGTATCATGAGATCTCATTTGGCTGGAAATGATTCTACACTATATACCTGAAGCCTAATATCAACTGTACCGAAAGTCTACAAGTTCAGTACGGTCTGCAGGAGAAATGTCCGGTGCCTTCCAATTCAATGTGCGTGCCCATCAGGGATCAGCGTTGTCTCCATTGTTCTTCATATTCTGCACGAACGCCATCACAACATTCAGACGTGGCATTTGTAGACGTTATTATACACTAACGACGTCCTGTTAGCTAACGAAACACGTAACGAACTCGAACAGCAAGTAAGTGAGTGGGAGATGCGACTCGAAGAATTTGGAATGACATTAAATCTGAAAGACGCGGAGTACCTGGAATGCGGTGACCAGATAGATGGCACGTTCATTGTGTGCGGGGTACAACTCAACAAAGTGACCCAATTCAAATACCCGGGGTCATACATCACCCCGGATTACAGTACCATTCCCGATTTCAAGACAAATGACAGTGCCGCATGGATGCAATGGCGCCAAGTTACTTGAGTCCTGTGCGATGAGAAAATTCCATTGCATCTAAAATCTAACGTCTAGCGCACAGTGGTCAGACCGGTACTTTATGAACATGAATAGTTGGACTACGACATCGAAGCATGAGCAGGCCCTTCATGCAATGTAAATGAAAATGCTGCGATGGTCCAATGACTTGACTCGTCTACACCATATCGAGAAGGATGATGTCTGGAAGAAATTCTAGGTTACCCCAATCACAGAGGAAATGTCTAAATCACGCCTGTGTTGGTATGGGCATATACTCGGTAGCAGTGAAACCTCAGCAGCAAAGAGTGCCCTTCAACTGAACGTAGTGAGTCGCCGACCTCGAGGGTGACCTGAAGCACGCTGGCTGGACCAGGTGAAAGATGACATGCGGCTCACAAAACTAAGCCTCCGTGACGCTATGAATCGACAGAAGTGGGAGAGACATTGCAGAAGACAGAAAGCAATGGGAAAATGCAAAGATGAGGATGTTTGGTATTAATATAATGTTATGATAAAAACTAAGAATGGCACACTGTAAGTGAAAAAGAAAGCCTATAACTGGGCTGAGTGACTCGGATGGTTGAGGCACTGGCCTTCTGACCCAACTTGTCAGGTTCGATCCTAGCGCAGTCCGATGGTATTTGAAAGTGCTCAAATACGTCAGCCTTCTGTCGGTAGATTTACTGGCACATAAAAGAACTCCTAAGGGACAAAATTCCGGCATCTCTGCGTCTCCGAAAACCGTCAAAAGTAGTCAGTGGGCCACAAACACAATAATATTATTATTAAACTCTCTAGTCTGGAATAAATAAATAAATAAATAAATAAATAAATAAATAAATAAATAAATAAATCAAAATAGTAAAACTAATGAACGTTCAACATCGGGCAACAGCGTATTTCCATTCACTTCGTTGCACTGTGTCCAGCCAGGTACCAGGCAGGATCGTGTGTGCCTGGAAGGCTGAATATAGTTTACGTGTGTAGAATCAAGCTATAGACATGCCACGAAGACGGTTACGTGTCCGTGCTGTCTGAAAGGGGCCGTGTCAAGAGATTCGCGAGTTGGAATGGACATATCAATGGATTGCTGTACACGAACGTCACACTGCTTCCGTAGTGTGGCGATTTTGTCAACGATGGTCAGTTGGACAGGCTCACATCCGTAGACCAGGTTCGGGATGGACGCGTAGTATAGACGTGCGTCAAGATCGGCATATTATTACATCACTGGCAAACCGTAATGCATTCGCAACACAGATTCGAAAGTGGCACCAGAGTGTGCATACTGTCTACTTGTTGCAGTAATACAAACTCATGTTCTTTTGAGCCGGCTGTCTCTTCTGCGGTTTCGACGAGGATCGTCTGGAGGAGAATCGAAAGACGCTCTGTGATGTTTAGTGACGACAGCAGGTTCTAACTCCATGCAAATGACGGCCGTTTACGTGTGTAACGCCGACCTGGTGAACATCATCTTCCAGAGTGTATTCGCCTCCAGAAATACGGGCCCAACCCCCTGATAAGTGCAAGAGGCTAGGAACATTATATCTCAGGATGATATTCGTCACTTGTACGATTGTCTAAATGCAAAAATACAAGTCTGTAGGTTGAATTGTGAATACAATTATATGCACTGTAGAATGTACCATATTACATGCCCTTAATTTACGTATCTAGCCATGAGTAATAATAATTCATATATTTAATCATAAAAGGGCGAATTACACAGAGATTAGACGAATTAAATATTATAATGGGTAAATATATTTTGGACATAGTTAAGATACATTATGTTAAAGTATTGTGAGGGATTGGTGTATCGCCAAAGATTTGTGTAAAGGTGTCCGGCTCCAAGGCTAACTGGTTAGCGTGGTGGCCTTTGGCCACAGGGGTCCCGGGTTCGATTCCTGGCAGGGTCGGAAATTTGAACCATCATTCGTTAATTTCGCTGGCACGGAGGCTAGGTGTATGTGTCGTCTTCGTCATCATCATTTCATCCTCATCACGTCGCGCAGGATGCCTACGGGAGTCAAATCAAAAGACCTGCACCTGGCGAGCCGAACATGTCCTCGGACACTCCCGGCGCTAAAAGCCATACGCCATTTCATTTGTGTAAAGGTATATTTTGGTACGGAGAAGTTAACTAGCGCTGGACTTATTCAAGTGTAAGCTTTAGCTATGCCATCTTTCGTGTGAAATCCCTGAGTCGAGGCTACTCCAGGGGACGCTGGGAAGGACCGAGAATTTGAAAGGAAGTGAATAGGTCAGTCGAAAGTGGACTGAGGGAGATTATCGTCACTGCATCAGTCGGAGGTGATGGGATAGTCCACACGATCTAATATCGTCAACGGGTCAATGTACGGAAGTTTCGTCGATAACTTCAAATGAGTAAGTCGGAAGTGAGGGTTCAGTCCACGCGTCTGTATTTATTTCTTTGGAGAACTCGTAACTCTGTACGAATTGATGTCAAGTCAATAGCATGCAAGTAGTGCAGCTGTACTTAGTGACTGGTTAATTACAATATTAAGTTAAAGGAAGATATATAATTGTTCCACCTTCCAATACTATTAAAATAAGAAATGTAAGTTTAAATTCCTATTTAATTAAAATTGGTACCGGTTTCGACCAGTATTCATGGTTATCATCAGCCAATTACAATTAAGTGTAAAACAATGCACAGAAAAATAAAATGCGAAGTTTAAATAATTCTGTTTGGTTTCTGCTAGTGAAGCACTAAAATATTTTAGGAGCACTGTGTGTTGAAATATAGCAACAACAAAAAAACACAAAAAAAGATGCACAGGAAAAAATGTTTCAATGCACAGTGCTCCTAAAAGATTTTAGTGCTTCACTAGCAGAAACCAAACAGAATTATTTAAACTTCACATTTTATTTTTCTATGCATTGTTTTACACTTATTTGTAATTGGCTTATTATTATTATTATTATTATTATTATTATTATTATTATTATTATTATTATTATTATTATTATTATTATTATTATTATTTCTTGCGAACCGGCCAAACTTAGGACCACGCCAATACCACTTCACTTCCTTCTAATCATCCCTTCTTCCTTCCTCTTTCTCCACAGTGCCTTCATTCTTTCAGAATGTTGCGCTCTTCTCTCTTCAGTCTATCTTCTCCCTCTGCGCTCTTTCTTTTCTTCAACCAGAACTTTTATGTTGGAAAGTCTTTTCCTGAATTGATCTCTATCACGACATTCTTCATCTGCAATTCCTAACCTCTTGAGTCCTTCCTTCATCTGCTTGGCATATCCCGCCTTGCTCTTCAAGTAGTATGTTTTATTAAAAATTTGTTTATTTAACCTTGCTGGATCCATTCTGACCACGTGTCCATAGAATCGCAGCCGTCTTTTCCTTATTGTTGTTTCCAGGTCTTCTGTTCTTTTGTATATCTCCTTATTTGATCGTAATCTGTAGTTTCCCTCTACCACCCTTGCGCCGTAAATCCTCCTCAATATTCTCCTTTCAGTCTTTAGTAGTTTTTCCAGGTTCGTTAGTTTTGCTGTTTCCACCCCATACAGAATCACTGGTTTTACCACAGCATTATAATGTCTTAGTTTCGCATTGATGGAAAGATTATTTTTGTTGTAAATGGCTTTGGTGGCAATGTTTAGCCTTTCCAACTTAAGTCTTCTATTTTCCATAGCCCCTTTATCCATCCCGTTGCTGCTGATAATTTCTCCCAGGTATTTAAACTGCTTTGTGACCTTCACTTCGCCATATTTCGTCTTCATTGTTCTCTTCACATAATTCCTGTCCGTGCTCATCATCTCTGTTTTCGTGAAGGAGATTTTTAAACCTGTTTTCTCGGCTATCTCCTGTAGTTCATTTACCTGTGTTATCGCTTCCTGTTCTGTCTCAGCGAAGAGTGCCAAATCATCAGCAAAGGCCAAACACTTGGGTTTGACATGTTTATTTTTACTACCTATTATAGCATCTGAGTCATTATGTTTCCACAGTGTTTTCATGACCTTATCTAGAACCACGTTGAAGAGTGTTGGGGATAAGCTGTCACCCTGTCTCAGACCTGTTTATATCTGGAAGGGTTTGCTGATCTCTCCTCGAAATTTCACTTTGGATATGGTGTTTGTTAGTGTTAACCTAAGTTGAGTGTTTTTTGATCGATGCCATATTCTCTCAAAATTTCCATCAATGTGTCTCTATCTATTGAATCGTATGCTTTTTGAAAGTCAACGAAAGAGATGAAGATGTTCTTTGGCCACGCATTGTAATATTTGATTCTCATTTTTAGACTCAAGATATGGTCCTGACAAGAACGCCCTCTCCTGAAGCCACCCTGATACTCTCCAAACTTGTGGTCAATCTGCGGTGTCAGTCTGTTCAATAGGAGTTTAGAAAAAATCTTATACGTGACAGATAAAAGTGATATTCCTCGGTAGTTGTTGACGTCTGTTTTCGGTTCCTTTTTATGTAGCGGGTGTATTAATGCCACTAGCCAGTCTTCTGGTATTTTCTCATCTCTCCAAATATTCCGGAACAGTTCTGTCATTTCAGTGATAAAGGCGTCATTGGCTATCTTCCACAGTTCTGCTATTACTCCATCTTCACCAGATGCTTTGTTGTTCTTTAGGGAGTTTATTACTTCCCTTACTTCTTCCTCATCTGGTGGTTCAGAATCTGGGTTTTCCCGTGGTGTTTCACAGTTAAGGAGGTCTTCAAAGTACTTTGCAAGGATCTCACAGTTATCTTTATTGTTGAGGGCAAGAGTTCCGTCCGTTTTCTTGAAATGCAGGCTCGGTGCTATATAGCCTTTGATTCTATTTTTAAAGGCCTTATGGAATAATCTGGTATTGTTTTTCTTGAAGTTTTCATCCATTTGTGTGACTTCTGCCCTAAGGTGCTCTCTTCTGACTCTTCTCAGTGTTTGGTGGGTTTGTTTCCTTATTTCTCATGATTTTTCCAAATTTGTCAGTCTTATTCTCATTCCATGATTTCCATGCCTCAAATCTTTCTTTGATTGCATTTTCACATTCTGCATTGCATTCCACCATGCATGCTTGCTTCGATGTTTCGTAGATGATAATTCAAGTGCTGGCTCCTGCAGATTTTTTGTCACTTCATTCCAATTTTTTGGCACCTGTAGCTTTTTCCTGTATTTTTCCCTCTTTTCTTGGATGAGCAATTCACGGTCAATTTTTGGCACTCTATTGCCACAGATATGTGTTTTTCGTCCGGGTATGAAATTCATCTTAATCTGTGATAAATAATGGTCTGATGTTACATTAACCGCTTTTCTAACTTTGACGTTATGAATTTCCTTGTAATTGTTTTTTGATATGGCTACATGGTCCAGTTGAAATTCGCCTAGCAAGGGGTTTGGTGATACCCATGTTTTCTTTTTGTTGGGGCGTGCTTTGAAATGGGTAGACATGAGTTTGAAGTTGTTCATATTGCATAAATTGATCAGTCTTTCTCCGTTTTTATTCGTCCCGTTGTGTGCCGGATATTGTCCAACTATTTCAATGTACTTCCTTTCCCGCCCCACTTGTGCATTGAAGTTCCCCACGAGAATTATTATTATTATTATTATTATTATTATTATTATTATTATTATTATTATTATTATTAAGCGTATGGAATTTACATAATGGACAAGTATATACAATATTATACAAAAGAAAAAAGACAAACCTGCAAAGAATACATGGTACTAAGTGGGGAACAATTACACATGGATATCTAAATTATTTATCCACTGCACTAGGGATACTGAGACATCAACAAAGTCTTTCCGGTCTCCACCATAAGCACGCAGAGGGCATTCGTCCATTATATGATGCATGATGATGACCATGAACACTGGTCGAAACCGGTACCAATTTTAATTAAATAGGAATATAACTTACATTTCTTATTTGAATAGTATTGAAAGGTGGAACCAAATATACCTTCAATAACTCACTTCAATAATGAACAATGTGAAATTCTTATCTCTTAATGGTTAATCACATACAAACTCAGTGTGGATCAATGGACTCGCTGTGAGCTAACACATGGTGCTCTTTGTGCGATAGTCGAGTTCATCGTCGGAGAATTTTCCTCTTGTGCGCGCTAGCATATGACCGTGATAACGACGTGGGAGTAAAGGCAACTGAACTTGGTGGGAGGTATTTCACTCAGCGGCACATCTGGAACTCATAGTGGATCAGATACTAGGCAGGCCATCCATGAGCCGTACTAACTATGTCTACAAAACAGTAACTAGAAGGAAGGAAGGAAGGAAGGAAGGAAGGAAGGAAGGAAGGAAGGAAGGAAGGAAGGAAGGAAGGAAGGGGGAAACTGCAAGGGATGCAGTCTGACATCTTGGTTATCCGGTTCGACTCCCGTTGGTGGAAGAAATTTTCATTATCAGACTTGGCGGCAGGGTAGTAGAAGTCGTGATATACAATTTCTAATCACTAGATTGCCTTCGAATCGGCTGGATATGATTCCAAACCTCCTCAAAGTGTTAATCTTTCCATCGCCATTGATCTGCATTTAGGACAGTCACTCAGGTGGCAGATTCCTCATACGTTGTATACCTAGTGTTGTCCTAAATAATTTCAAAGAAGTTAGAAATTTATCGTGCTCTGAATCAACATTCCCTTTGGTAAATTATTCGAATCCCTAATTCCTATAAACGAATATTTTTCCCGGTTTGCCCTCTTGAATTCCAACTTTATCTAAACACCACTCATCCTTATTAGTCTAATAATGCCATTCCACGCCATTTCTCCACTGACAGCTCGGAACATTTAGCTTAGTCCAGCAGCTTTATCAGCTTGGTTTTTCCATTGTTAAGCTGTTTAGAATATGGTCTTCCAGCGTCTAACTGAGCATTTACCAAGTAGTCAAACATTTGTGCATGTAGTCTTCCATTGCCTCGTATTGTTTCGTACGGTGTGAAATTCCTTATCTTGTTATGCACAGGAGGGATTTTTATATCAAAGACCAAGAAATTGTGGTCACTAAGGTCGCCAAAGATATTGTAAAAACTTAATTTACTGTCATTATTAACAGTTATGGGGAAAGTACAACAAAAGTGTAATTGGAGTAACTGAACTCAGTTACAGTTACCTGAGAAGTATTTTACTCAATTGCAAATTACTTCATCAACAAGTAATCAGTAGTAAAATTACCGTTACAATGAAAATTACTTCACAGAACGCCAGTCTTAAGAAAAATAACTGACTATCTCTTTTGCGTGGGGCTGAAATGATACCAAAGTTCGCAAACGAAAGGCTATTGTCGTACCTCATTTTGTGTTTTAGCACAGATATATTAAGTGGCTACCATAACCAAGTGAGAGTAATCACCTTGGACTTTCAAAATTATTTTTTCCCCATTTTATATTTTCCTAATTTTTAGCATATGCAATCATTTGCCAATTCTTCTTATTCTTATTCTTAATCTGGTTATCCTCCAGGGTCGGCTTTTCCCTCGGACTTGGCGAGGGATCTCACCTCTACCGCCTCAAGGGCAGTGTCCTGGAGCTTCAGACTCTGGGTCGGGGGATACAACTGGGGAGGATGACCAGTACATCGCCCAGGCGCCCTCACCTGCTATGCTGAACAGGGGCCTTGCAGGGGTATGGGAAGATTGGAAGGGATAGACAAGGGAGAGGGAAGGAAGCGGCCGTGGCCTTGAATTAGGTACCATCCCGGCATTTGCCTGGAGGAGAAGTGGGAAACATGGAAAACCACTTCCAGGATGGCTGAGGCGGGAATCGAACCCGTCTCTACTCAGTTGACCTCCCGAGGCTGAGTGGACCCCGTTCCAACCCTCGTACCACTTTTCAAATTTCGTAGTAGAGCCTGGAACCGAACCCGGGCCTCCGGGGGTGGCAGCTAATCACACTAACCACTACACCACAGAGGCGGATCATTTGCCAATTACCTTACAAAACAATTTCTTAAAATTCTCATCGCTATGCCTCGATCTCTTGAGAGAAAGTCTATCCAAAGCAGATGTGCTCAGCTGGGCGCCCGTTGAGGCTAGCCCAGTGCGGTCTGGCTGGCCTAATGTAAATGCGGGCAGCTTACGTAGCATCCATACGTCACAGTGAAGCGAGAGAGCGAACACACTTGGCACGGAAGTGAAGCAGTGTCGTTCGATTGTGACTACGAAGCTCTCCTCCACTACTCAGCGAAATGTTGATTCGGCTAGAGAATTTATCAAGTTAAAAAGTTAGAAAATGCCGCTATAATCGTAAGAAACCCGATCCTTTCAACATATTCCAGTTTGATTTATACTGCGCTCGATATAAACAGCCAATTTTATTTTCATATATTTATACATTCAAAGAAAATTGAAACGTTATAATTTTTGTGTTACAATTTACAGAGATACAGTTACTCTCATAAATGTTCGGTCACCGTAATTTTTGACACACTTTTATTGGATAATTATTCTTACACTATAATGATAATGCATAATACAACGAAACATGTAGGAAAACATAATACAACGAAACATGTAGGAAAACATAATACAACGTTATAGACACATTGTGATGTAAGTCAAACTCTTCTGGCAGTCATTAGTACGCCATCTGTCGTACATTTAAATAAGAGCAATAATTCCAATGCCGCCTCAAAAATATTCGGTCACTGTACAAAAAAAGCAACATAAACTCGCATAATTTACAACCCTCTTACACATTCAGTACTTTGTAGGTCCACCTTGATGTTTTATGACCTCTTACAGTCGATTCGGCATACTGGTGATAACTTTTTTTTTTATATAATCAGGGCTTAATGCCGCCCATTCTTATAGCAGTCTCTTCTTCAAGTCTGTGAGGGAACTTGTCGGCCGGAATTTCAGAGCTGCCTTCATTTGACTCCACACATTCTCGATGGGGTTCAGGACGGGTGATTGTGGTGGAATCTCCAAAACCTTCGGGCAGTTGTACAGCATCCACTCCCTGACAAGTTACCACTTGATCTTGGGGTCGTTATCTTGATAGAATTCGCAAGTATGCTGTATACCAAGTTGTTCCACAGATTGTCGCAAATTGTTTTTGAGGATAGCCAAATTGCCCTCTTTTGTCAAAATATGTTCAGTGAAACTCAGTGCACCAACCCCGTTCGATGCAACACATCCCCACACCATTTCACTTCCTCCACCATGTTTTACCGTTGCTTGTAAATTGCTTGTTTTCAGTTCCTCGTGACGTTTCCGCCACACCAATTGCTTTCCATCGGACCCAAACATGTTGAACTTTGACTCATCAACAAATAACACATCCTCTCACCAAGCACTACCTGCTTACGTAGGTTTCGCGAACACTAACTGCTTCTTTTCGTATACCGTGCTAATGAATGGGTTCCTCCTAGCTCTTCTCCCAAGTAACTCATTCCTTCGCAGTGCTCTTCGCACGGTTTCAGTACTCACTTTCTTTCTACACTCCTCTAAAATAGCTGCTACCATTTTCTGAGCACTAATTTTTGGATTTCGTTTCCCATTCCGAAGCACAAACCGCTCCTGTCGTTCTGTCAGCCTTCTTGGTCTGCCTGTGTGAGGAACTGAATGAATTCTGTCTTCGTTTTGAAATCGTCTGATTATGTCTCCAACTATTATTCTGCTATGTTAAGCATCTGAGATATCTTTCTATGGGATTTACCTCGAGTATGATGGAATATCACGAGCTGGCGTTCTTCAAACGTGGTATTGTGTTGTCTTTTGCGCCCTATTTGATACTTGTCCGCAACACTGTAGCGAATGACTTCGGCACGACGTGTCTTGCGGGACCGCATTTCTGAACTGAAAGTTTTGCAACGCTATCTGCCCTGTCTCTGTCAATGAACACAATGGCAATCCTGGCCTTTCCGGATGATCGAATATACACTTAAGAAAATGGAAATTGCAACACCATGAAGGCATTGGTCGTTTGTGTTAATTTTCAAGATATGGAACGATCAAAGTTTCAGACCCATTGGATTGTTGCTACAGGTCTCCCCACGTGATTGGTTGCGGATGAATCAACTCCAGTATACGGACTCTGGTGTAGCGTAGTTGACTTGCAGTCTGTGCAGTAAAGTACTCCCCGTCAAACATGCCTCGACGACAGAGAAGAGCACGCTATCAACAACTGTCACCGTTTGAGAGGACTCGGATAATTGGGCTGTGTGAGGCTGGATTATCGCTAAGGTCTGTCGCTGCACGTGTTGGCCGACAGGCATCTACGGTACAAGGTGTATGGCAGCAGTGGTCAAATGAAGGTACCCACACTCGTAGACCTGGCACAGGCCCAGCGCGACAGACAACTGTGAGAGAGGATAGTCGCATCATTCGGATGGCCCGGATGGAACCCCATGCAACAGAAGCACAAATTCGAGCAGCTGTGGCACCCCACGTTACACAACAAACAGTTGGTAATCGCCTTCGTACAGCTGGATTACGAGCCCGTGTCCCTGCAGAAGGTGTTCCATTGACCCCACAACAGCGACGTGTAAGGCTGGCCTGGTGTCGAGAAAGATCGACGTGGGTTGACGAATAGCATAGGGTCGTCTTTAATGATGAATCACGCTTCTGTCTTGTCCGCAGTGATCGCCGGAATCGTGTGCGCCGACGTACCGGGAGAGGGGCCGCCCAGATATTATTGTCGAGAGGCACACAGGGCCAACACCAAGCATTATGGCCTGGGGAGCTATTGGCTTTCATGGGAAATCACAATTAGTGCTTGTTGAGGGCACTATGACTGCTCGACAGTACGTTGGTAGGATACTCAACCCAGTGGCTGTCCCTATGATGGCGAACCTTGCTAATGGGATGTTTCAGCAGGACAATGCACGGTTTCACACTGCACGCATCTCCATAGAAGCTCTCCACGACATCAAAACCTTAGAATGGCCCCCCAGATCCCCAGACCTCAGTCCTATTGAGCATGTGTGGGACATGATGGGTCGACAACTGTCCAACCGTCGTCAGCCACCCACAACTCTGGAACAACTGACCCGTGCAGTGCAGCAAGCATGGGCCACAATTCCTCAGGAAGCGATCCAGGGCCTTATTGACTCCATACCTCGACGAATTCATCAATGTATTGCAGCTCGTGGTGGAAACATCCTGTACTGATTGTTGTCCAAACTTGCGGTCAGAAGGACCTGAAAGTGTAATCATCGAAGCACAACCGAACACTCGTCCTGCATGTTCAATTGCAGCAATGTAGCACCACTCCTCCTGGGTGTTGCAATTTCAATTTTCTTCAGTGTATTTGAGGCGTGTCATTTCACCCATGTAAGCAATATCGTTTCTATTACAGCATAATGTAAATCAATGCTCCCTGATTCCTCTTCGGGATAAGCAACCACAAAGTAGTTCCATTACTTAGACATACTTGGTTTCACATCCTGCTCATGGTTGCGTTATTGTCATCACTTTTATCAGTGGCCGAATATTTATGGGAGTAACTGTACATGTTTTAAGGGTACAAGCTACTATGTACAATTCCTTGGATGGGAATGACAGTATTTCCATTAAAAATAAAGTTTCTGTCATTCATTCAGCAAAACGTAATATATTTACATAATTCAATAAGTGTACTGCTTGATTTTGCACAATGTTTTAGTGTTATGTGACTTTCCCTGTTCACCGAATTTCTAAAAATAGTATTTAAAACTTATCACATCAGACGTCCAATGATAATAGCATCTAAATAGCGAGAGAGTTTCATCACGAGTAAGGATATAGATATTCACAGTACTAACCAAGATTAAAGTCAAACAATAACAATGCAAATGCATCTGCCAAATTAATAGATATACAGTATGTCTTCAACAAAATAACATAACTGATGTTATTCCCGGTAAGCATGGTTAGATTGTTTGTGAGTTAATCAGATAATTTAAACCCAAGCAGCCATAAACCACAGCTTATCCACCTTAACTCCGTATTATACTTAATATGTTTCTCAAGCACCTCTTAAAATATAATATTGACAATTGTAATTCATTATGTACGGTTGGCATAACTCTTTATTGTATCTGGTCAAAATACATGAACTGCAATGAACAATGAACATAAATAACTTATTTCTAGTCCTCGGACACTCCCGCCACTAAAAGCCATACGCCATTTCATTTCACTTATTTCTTACAACGTAAATTGAAAATGACGTGGAAATCTGCCCTTTATCTTTAATTATTTTTTTCCTCCATTTCAAACTGTCCATCTCCATGGCTAAATCGTTAGCGTACTAGCCTTTGGTCACAGGGGTCCCGGGTTCGATTCCCGACAGGGTCAGGAATTTTAACCATCATTGGTTAATTTCGCTGGCACGGAGGCTAGGTGTATGTGTAGTCTTCATCATCATTTCATCCCCATCATGACGCGCAGGTCACCTACGGGTGTCAAATCATAAGACCTGCACCTGGCGAACCGAACTTGTCTTCGGACACTCCCGGCACGAAAAGCCATACGGCATTTCATTTCATTTTACATTTCAAACTCGGGTATCGCCGCAGAGATCGAGGATGAATGGGAGAACTTCGCCCAACCTTCACGGCCTGTGATGTAACGACAGCGTCACTGTGGCTGAATAGCATACACTAATCGGCTTCTAGACCGGCCGTTTACAGTGCTGTGTGCCCGCGAAACGAAATGCCCAGCATGACCATCTCGATCTAAAGCATTTTGTAGTTGCGCCTCGATATGCCGCTATGCGACAACATTGAGGGGAGAAATACTGACCCGCAGCACATGTATCACTTCGAACGAAAATTTGCTGATATAGTTCATGCAATACTGAACCTGCGATGACAGAACCTTTCTGGTCAGAGTTTTTTTTTTTTACAACTTGCTTTCCGTCGCACCGAAACAGATAGGTCTTATGGCGACGATGGGACAGCAAACGGCTAGGAGTTGGAAGGAAGCGGCCGTGGATTTAATTAAGGTACAGCCGCAGCATTTGCCTGGTGTGAAAATGGGAAACCACGGAAAACCATCTTCAGAGCTGCCGACAGTGGGATTCGAACCCACTATCTCCCGGATGTAAGCTCACAGCTGCGCGGTCCTAATCGCACGGCCAACTCGCCCGGTGGTCAGAGTTCTAAGATGAAAAGTTATCATATACCGGGTAGCGGTTTTTCTAGAGGTACAACGACGATTTGCTGAAAAAAAATGCTCTACAAGTTACGTGAAGACATGTGTTTAATTTTAAGAACATACCCAGCATTGATAGCTATTTTAGGGCAAGTTTGATATCATGCAAAGTACTTGAGTGGTAAGAAAGTATTTCATTCAGTACAGGTGAAGCTACTGATTCTGATATAGTAGAAATGAAAAATATATCGTCATCATCACTTAATTTGTTTTTACCGAGCGAGTTGGATGTGCTGTTAGGGGTGCGTAGCTATGAGCTTGCATTCGGGAGATCGTGGGTTTGAACCCCACTGTTGGGAGCCCTAAAGATAGTTTTCAGCGGTTTCCCATTTTCATACGGGGCAAATGCTAGAGCTGTGCCGCTTCCTTCCCACTCCTAGGCCTTTCCATCGTCGCCATAAGACTTATCTGTGTCGGTGCCACAAAAAGCAGATAGTAAATGTATTTTTTCCCGTTTCTGATTCCATGTACATCGATTACTGGGATGTAAAGATTATAATTTAATTTCAAGAAATACATTTCGCGAAAAAAGTACATTTTAATGTAATGATTACAAGTAAAACTTACTTTTAAAAAAAAGAGGTATCCGTTACAAGTAATCCGATTATTTTTACCCAAGTACTCCCCAGCTTTGATTATTAATATACTATATATACTAGTGTCCAAAAGTAAGCATAGGTTACGAGTAAGCAGGGCAACAGGAAATAGACCGCAAATCGCACGACATATGCACCTACCAACCTTACGTGTTCGCTCTGTATAGGACAGGACTGTTCCCTGCTTTGACTAGCGGCGTAACCGCAAGGTAGACACAGCCAGTGCCTGCTCCCCTTATTCCCTCAGTCGTGTTTGCCCAGTTATAGTGTGCGGAGTGTAGCCTCGTGGTGAACGTGACAACATAATGGCACAACGACGCCATTTGGACCCCGTTTGGCAGGGTAGAATACTCGGCCGCCTGGAAGCAGGCCAGACACAGACCGAAGTCGCCGTACCCTTGCATGTGCCACAAAGTGTCATTTCCAGGCTTTGGAGACGATTTCGAGACACAGGACATGTCAGTCGTAGACCAGTACCAGGTCTACCAAGGGTAACCACGCCACAGCAGGACCGATATCTGGCCTTAACCGCCCGACGAAAACCGCCTGCAAGACAATTGTCGGCGGAGATTGCAGCCGTCTCAGGGGTTGTCGTTTCCCTGCAAACTGTGTACCGGAGGCTCAGAACAGCAGGGCTGTTTGCCCGAAGTCCAGCGGTGTGCGTCCCGCTCACTCCAGCAGAGAGACGGGCCTGTTTACTGTGGAGCCGTCAACTTCGAAACTGGACCATGAATGAATGGAGGCATGTGCTCTTCACAGATGAATCCCACTTCAGTTTGCAGAACGATTCCCGTCGCACATTAATCTGGAGAGAACCGGGTAGCCGATACAACAACAGGAACATCGTGGAACGGGACCAGTATGGTGGTGGTGGCGTCATGCTGTGGGGGGGGGGGCATCATGTAGAATGTTGAATGGCCGTACGGATCTGCATTTCTTCTGCATGAACTCTGTTTACGCTCGGAGATACAGGGATGAGGTACTGAGACCACATGTTCGACTCTTCAGAGGTGCGGTTGGTCCAGACTTCCGCTTAATGGACGATATTGCCCGACCGCACCGCGCTGCTCTGTTGGATGAATTTCTGGCTGGGGAAGACATTCATCGCATGGACTGGCCAGCGAGGTCTGCGGATCTGAATCCTATAGAACATGCCTGGGATGCATTGGGGAGGCGAATTGCATCCCGTCAGCCTCCACCCAGGACCCCCAAAGACCTTCGCATTGCCCTTTCGGAGGAATGGGATCGAATGCCACAAGAGCTCTTGGACCATCTGATAGAGAGCATCCCACGACGCTGCGAAGCATGTGTGGCTGTTAGGGGTAAGCATACACCCTATTAATAGCATATTTTTTTGTGGAAGACATTTCCAAGTTTTCTTTATTGTTGTCAAAGCTGTACCTTAGCTATCAGAAACTTTCTGGCACTGTTTTTTTGGACAAGTTGTATGACATGTGGTGTGTGAGTCAGCTTCCGTTTGTTCAGCAATCCGTCTGACATTCCTATCAGGCGGTATGGCCTCTTTTAGTGATAATGCTTAACTTTTGGACACTAGTGAACATGATCTTTGAGTGAGCTACTACTATTATGTTCGGCTCCATGGCTAAATAGTTAACGTGCCGATCTTTGGTCCAGAGGGTCCCTGGTTCGATTGCCGGTTGGGTCGGAGATTTTAACCTTAAATGGTTAATTCCCTTGGTTCGGGGACTGGGTGTTTTTTGCTGTCCCCAACATCCCTGCAACTCACACACCACACATAACACTACCCTCCACCACAATAACACGCAGTTACTTACACATGGCAGATGCCGCCCACCCTCATCGGAGGGTCTGCCTTACAAGGGCTGCACCCGGCTAGAAATAGCCACACGAAATTAAATTAAAAAACGACTACTATTTATTATAGTTGGATAAATCGAATTGCATGTACACCGATTCAAGCAGTTACATAAATTACTAGGATTATTAAAGAAGTGGTGGGTTCGTTTGGAGTGAGGGTATATGACGCTGTTGATTGTGATTCTTTCGTCGGATGGAGACCTTAAGCTTTGAACAAACCCTTGCTGTAATTCGATAGGAATCGACACCGGGTTCGGGTTTCAGCTTCTTCCTGTCTCATTAGCATCATCAACGCACACCCAGACGCGCAGGTCGCCCATGGGTTTCAAATAGAAAGATCTGCACCAGGCGAGCCGAACATGTCGTCGGACACTCCCGGCATTAAAAGCCATAAGCTAAATAAATAAATAAATAAATAAATAAATAAATAAATAAATAAATAAATAAATAAATAAATAAATAAATAAATAAATAAATAAATAAATAAATAAATAAATAAATAAATAAATAAATAAATAAATAAATAAATAAATAAATAAATAAATAAATAAATAAATAAATAAATAAATAAATAAATAAATAAATAAATAAATAAATAAATAAATAAATAAATAAATAAATAAATAAATAAATAAATAAATAAATAAATAAATAAATAAATAAGCCATTTGTCTGAGTAATGTAGGTTGTGTTCGTGATATACGAACGCTTAGAACAGAACTAAAATGCCACAACTTTCTCTCTTTTATTTTTATTTTTTTAGAGCGAGTACATGAGAGTCTCAGGACGAACACTATGCCCTTTTATCTGTTTCCCAGAAATACCTGATGAGTCGGAAAATCTCCATTGTACTGCACTGGTGGGGGATAAAGCGATCTGTCATGAAGGCGGTATTTACCCCCACGCCAGATAAGAAACCCGCTCGTCGCTAATGATTTCGAAAATCAAATAGCGTTGCTATTTAGAGAAAGAAGGGGTGGGGGGGGGGGGCAGCTGTGCTGCGTAACAAACGGGCCTTTCCAGGATTACATTTTGATGTTAATTAATGACAGTATGTCTTAACATTTGGAATAGGCTGAAAAATGGGGAGGTAATCCGTGAAGACAGGTCGTTAAACTAGCCACCTGCCGCGGTGTTTGAAACGAGTGTTCAGCTTTCAGCTTCTTGGTCTGTACGACCTGGAGTAGGATGCCTGGGTCGGTAGACGGACTGAGGAGGATTCTGGACTTGGTCATCTTCGTTATTTTGTTTAGCGGAACAGTAGCGGCGATTAGAGGGTGCGAGCAAGGGCAGTCGCCCGACCTTCCCCCACTTTCTGGAGAAAATATCACATTATTATTTCATTCTGGCCGGCTGAAACTAGAAATAATAGGAATTATTTATAAAAAGTAATTTGTACAAGCCCTGTTGTCTTATCAGCTAATTCTTTCCTTTATTTTCTTTAATTATTAACAAAATTGTTAGCGGAAATGCACACGAAATATCCTTCGTCCCGTCTGACCGATTTGTGGCACCAGCAAGTAGAGAACACTTTGCATGTGCTGTGAGAAAGGGTATAGCAGGTTTTTTTTTTTTTTTTGCCAAGGTCACGGACACAGGTATGATTCACCCGCTTGCCGCGCGCATACGTCAGTCTGGCAGTCCCTTTAGTGTCTGTTAGTTTGTAATCACACCGTACTTAATTGTAATACAAGTGTGATATTGTACCTTTGGTGAAAGTTTTATTCTGTAGTATTGAATCAAAATCTCAAAAATCTAGTATTACCACACTTCAGTTGGTAAACTGTCAACCTTCACCTCTCCATCGAAATTCGCTCGGATAGCACTAAAAACTTACACTTTTGTAGGCCTTCTTTTTCAGTTTTGATGTATATCCACCCCTCACTACCACTACCACCTCCGGCCGCTATATCCCACAAACCCAGGTACTCTTTGCTGCCTGTATAGTTTTCCCCCCGCACGTTTAATTCCCAATCGCCGCAACTTAAGCGGTATACGAAGTTGGTTTTGTATCTTTTCATTAGATTTCAGTAAAGGAGCTCTAGTCATCGTAAGTAAGGTTTGGTTATGGAATATTTGTAATTTGGAAAGAGGAGATTTTGTGAGAAATTACACTGACTATTTATTACATGGCTCCAGTGACCAAACCAGTTTAAGAACTTCAACCAATCAGCAGCTATCGATCGTCACAGCATTATCATTTTCGTGTTATCGCACCTAAGTGCACCTGTTTTTATATACTGTAGGCCTATATTCATCAGAACAGCACAATGAAACATCTTCAATAGTATATTTGGGAAGTAATTCTGTAAAATTAACCGAAGAAATCAATCACTACTGATCTGCAATTTGGGCAGTCGCCCAGGTGGCAGATTCCTTATCTGTTGTTTCCTAGCTTATATTAAATGATTTCAAAGAAATTGGAAATTTATTGAACATCTCCCTTGATAAGTCATTCCAATCCCTAACGTCTCTTCCTACGAATGAATATTTGCCCCAATTTGTCATCTTGAATTCCAACTTTACCTTCATATTGTGGTCTTTCCTGTGTTTAAAGACACCACTCAAACTTATTCGTCTGCTAGTGTCATTCAACGCCATCTCTTCACTGACAGTCCGGAACATACCACTTAGTCCAGCAGCTCGTCTCCTTTCTCCCAAGTCTTCCCAGTCCAAACTTTGCAACGTTTTTGTAACGCTAATAATTTGTCGGAAATCACCCAGAACAAATCGAGCTGCTTTTCTTTGGATGTGTTCCAGTTCTTGAATCAAGTAATCGTAGTGAGGGTCCCATACACTAAAACCATACTCTATTTGGGGTCTTACCAGAGACATATACGCCCTCTCCTTTACATCATTACTAAAACCTCTGAACACCCTCATAACTATGTGCAGAGATCTGTACATTTTATTTACAATCCCATTTATGCGATTAGCCCAATCTTTCCTTACATTAACACCTAGGTTCTTACAGTGATCCCCATAAGGAACTTTCAAACCATCAAAGCAGTAAATAAAAATAAGAGGAATTTTCCCATTTTGAAACTTATAACCTGACTTTTAACCCCGTTTATCATCATACCTTTGCTTGCTGTCCATCTCACAACATTATCGACGTCATTTTTCAGCTGCTCACAATCTTGTGACTAATCTATTACTCTATACAGAATAACACCATCCGCAAAAAGCCTTATCTCTTATTCCATTTCTTTACTCATATCATTTATATACAGTATATTGGAAATTCATTTGGTATAGCCCCTTCAAGCGAACAATAATCAAATAAGTACTTCAGATATGGTACTATATCCCAACCCATTTTCTTTAGTATATCCCCAAAGCTTACCCAAAACTTTGTATGACTGCCAATTATGCTTGCCATCATGTTATCCTTAGCTGACTTATTTGATAGATTTAATTGATAGATTCAATTTCCTAGTAAGTTCCTTCAATTTCTCCTTAATTCTACAGCCATTTCTAACTCTATCTTTCCAACCTGCACCTCCTTCTTAGTCGCTTTATTTCTCTGTTATAATAAAGTTGGTCTTTACCTTTCCTTACCACATTTAAAAGTACAAACCTGTTTTCACATTCCTCAAAAATTGCTTTAAACCCGTCCCAGGGTCTTTTTAAATTTTTATTTAAAGTTTTCCACCGATCATATTTACTTTGTAAAATCTTTCTTATACCTGCTTTATCAGCTATATGATACTGCCTAATAGTCCTACTTTTAAGACCTTCCTTTCTATCACATTTATTTTTAACTACGACAAGAAACAGCTTCGTGATCTCTAATACCATCTATTACTTCGGTTTCTATATACAGCTCATCCTGTTTTACCAGCACCATGTCCAGAATATTCTTCCCTCTAGTTGGTTCCATCACTTTCTGAATCAGCTGTCCTTACCATATTAACTTATTTGCCATTTTTGTCATGCTTCCTGTCGTTCGCATTACCTTCCCAATTGGCATTTTGTAAATTGAGATCTCCCGCTACAATAACGTTCCTTTCCATATCGTTTCCCACATAATTCTGAATTACCGTCAGCGCTACCCTTTCCCGGTCTGTACACTCCAAGACATCAAATTCCCCATTACCTTTAGAAATGAGCCTTATACACCTAGAATTTCATGTTTGTCATCTTTAACTTTTTCGTAGTTTACAAATTCTTCTTTCACCAGAATGAATGCTCCCCCTCCTACCACTCCAATCCTATCTCTACGATACACACTCCAGTTCCGTGAGAAAATTTCTGAATCCATTATATCATTTCTCAGCCATGATTCAACTCCTATTACAATATCTGGTAAGTATATATCTATTAAATAACTTAATTCTATTCTACACTAACATTTATATGTCATCCCTGCTTGACTTGCTGTACCCTTATCACCGCTCACTAGACCACCCCGTTTCCCTGAATGTACCTCCATATAACACCTGTAAACAAATTTCCTAACTTATAAGTACCACTGCGGTTTAAGTGAAGGCCATCTGAGCGCAGATCCCTATCTCCTGCCCACTCATTAGGATCTGGAAATTTCACTCCCAGTTTCCCACATACCCAATCCATAGTCTCATTTAAATCCCCAATCACCTTCCAGTCAGTATCCCTCTTAAACGTTATTCCACTGATAACAAACACCGCTTCCTTAAACTCCACCCGTGCTGCATTTACCAGATCCCACACATCCCTAACTACTGTATGTTGGTACTTATACCAACTTACCTTACGTTGTTGGTATCAACGTGAAACACTACCACCTTTTCCTTTCCCTCCTTCTTCTCTTCTGCTATCCTCAACATCTGCCTCAACCTAATTCCTGGTTATCACTCTACCCTGGTTCCCTTTCCTCCACACACTTTCCCCACATGTCTAACAATGGAATCCCCTATGAACAGAGCCTCAACCCTACCCACCTCATTTGATCCCCTCCCCTCCTGGTCAGCCCCATCTTTCCTGACAGCTGCAGAAGCTACTTTCTCTTACCTTTTCTTCCTGCCATGGTTCTGTACCACCTCTCTTTTCCTATCCGTTCCTACCTTTGCCCTTCTTCCTACTTCCACACTTCTCAGCAATACTGCACTATTGGTTATCTTTCCTCTGTTGTTCTACCTGTAGTGACTCGTACCGATTTCTTACAGACTTGCAACGATTACATTCTTAGTAATTTTAATTTGTAATGGTTACTTTTTACAAAAAGTAATCTTTACTTGTAATTTACTTCTTGAAATAACATTGCAATCGTTACTTTCTACTAATTGATATAAAAAATCCATAGCCTGTTTCCAGTCATTCGACCAGGTAAGGAATGAAATGAATGAAGCCCCCATCTAGCAAGGAGGATAGTAATTCTGCGGGTTGCCTAAGCCTGTCGTACTCCTTTGGGGCAGTGAATAATGAATGACTGGCAAATGAAATGAAATTATATTGCAGAGTGTTGCTGGAATGAAAGATGACAGGGAAAACCGGAGTACGCGGAAAATAACCTGTCCCGCCTCCGCTTTGTCCACACAAATCTCACATGGAATGACCGGGATTTGATGCCGGCGCGTTGTCGCATGGGCCAGAGAGGCTCATACTAATTGATTTTTTAAATTTCAATTTGCTTTACGTCACTCCGACTCAGATATGTTTAATAGCCACGATGGGATAGGATTAAGGCAAGGTTGGGGAAAGAAGTGAACATGGCCTTATTTGGTATACATCACACGGAAGAAGAAACTGGGGGGAAAATGACGATGAAGATAACTTTTCAGTTATTCTACAGTACAGTAGAATCAGTATCTTCACCAGAGCTGGATGAGATACTTCTCCAGTACGTACTTCCAAACATATCATACTTATCCCAACGATGTTCTTAAAATTAAACACACTTATTCCTTTAAGTACCCCTATAGGGCGTATTTTCAGTACATGAAAAGCTGTACGGTCCGCAAACGAGGTCGAGCCTTAGTAATGAGATCTTTTAAGAACCAATTATTTTATTTGCAAAATAAAGACAAATTCTTTGAACGCTAAACTAATATAGAAATGATAGGAAAATACAAGGTATCGTGCCTATGCTACAAGAAAAGTCGGTGATTTCCTTTAAGGTGGTAAAAAATGGCGTATGGCTTTTAGTGCCGGGAGTGTCCGAGGACATGTTCGGCTCGCCAGGTGCAGGTCTTTCGATTTGACTCCCGTAGGCTACCTGCGCGTCGTGATGAGGATGAAATGATGAAGAAGACGACACATACACCCAGCCCCCGTGCCAGCGAAATTAACCAATTAAGGTTAAAATTCCCAACTCTGCCGGGAATCGAACCCGGGACCCCTCTGACCAAAGGCCAGCACGCTAACCATTTAGCCATGGAGCCGGACTTTAAGGTGGTGATGATGGTGGATATAACACTAATCAGAGGGAAAAATGGAAGGGATCCGACACTTCGAAAAAGGAAATTATCGGCTGAAGGGCGTGAAAATGAAAGACTCCCTAGGCCGCAGAAAGCTAATAGCGTCGGGGTCGGAAAAGAACAAAAGTTGACCAAGGGAGGTCGGATCGGATAGATGAAAGTGAGGAGCCTGGCACAAGTATTCAGCTAAGGGCCCCGTGGTCACCAATCCACGATCCCCCCCGAGTCTCATTTAATCGCCTCTTGCGGCAGACAGGGGATACCGTGGGTGTTTTTCTACCGCCCACACCCACAGGGGGATGATTTCCTTAAGAATAGCGTTCTGTAAAATAGTTGATGTTTACAATTTGCTTTACGTCACACCGACACAGATAGGTCTTATGGCGGCGATGGGAGAGAAAAGGTCTAGGAGTGGAAAGGAAGCGGCCGTGGCATTGATTAAGGTAAATTCCCAGCATTTGCCAGGTGTGAAAATGAAAGTAATTGTAATTTTACTGATTAGTAGTTGAAAATGGAGCCTCCGTGGCATCGGCTTCTCACCGCTGGATACCGTGATTCAAATCCCGGTCAATCCATGTGGGATTTGTGCCGGACAAAGCGGAGGCGGGACAGGTTTTTCTCCGGGTACTCCGGTTTTCCTTGTCATCTTTCATTCCAGCAACACTCTCCATTCGCATTTCATAGCATCTATCAGTCATTAATAAATCACTTTGGGAGTGGCGACCCCATCGTAATAATAGCCTATATCCGCTTCATTCATTACATCCCTGACCCGGTCAATGACTGGAAAACAGGCTTTAGGTTTTCATTTCATTTTCACTAGTTGAAAATAATTTGTGATTGAGTACAATATTTATCAGATAACTGTAATTCAGCACGGTTATTTTTTTTCTTGCGGGGGCTACCTGGTCGAGGCGGTAAAGGCGTGCTCGTTTCGCCTGGAAGGACGTGGGTTCGAATCCCCGTCAGGAAGTCGTAAAATTTAAGAAATGAGGTTTCCGCTTCCGGAGGTTCACGTGGCCCTGAGGTTCACTCAGCCTTCATAAAAAATGAATAGTAGTTTAATTCCTGGGGGCAAAGGCGGCCGGGAGTAAGGCTAACCACTCTACCCAAAGTACCGAGGTTACGGATAGTGGAAGCCCTTACCTTCCACTCCTCCAAGGACCTTCATGGCCTGTACGGAGATGACTTTGCTTTGCTTTTTTTTTTTCCTTGCTCTCTTCCACCACTGACTAAATTGTAGGTAAGTGTGTTATTCTGATGGAACCGACATCTGACATATTTTGTTGTAGATTAGTGGGAATAAGCACACAAGTTAAACATGTACTGAGCCATATTTACACAAGTCAAGGAATATATAACAATACATACCAAATGAGTCATATAATTCATAGAGTCATATTTTTAGACTTAAAATATCTCACTTCTCTACACTCTCCCCACCCTCATCAACCTCCAGGGATGGTGATGCTTATTGTTTTAAGATAAAATACAACTGGGCAACCATCCTCTATTAACACTAATCAGAGGGAAAATTGGAAGGGATTGGACACTTCGAAAAATGCAGGTATCGGCAAAAGAAAGGCAAGAGCCATGAAGGGCATGAAAATGACAAAAGTGGAAGCAATACCAAACTCGGCTATGGGACCCGTGGTCGCCAACCCATGCTCGCAAGATGAAAGTCTTGGTTCCCAAACTCCACGGGGATGACCAGCTGAGTCGGGCGTGCTATCGTGGATCCAGTGGGAGTGTGAAGTACCATCGTCCGGACAACTCTCTTTCACTACGGAGTTCCTGAATGTAGGTCCTTATCCACGTGTGTCTTGGTCTGATGTCTTCCTGAAAAAGGGCTAGATCACCAACCGTTAGTCTCGGCACTTTTTCTCGCGTATGACGAAGCTCATAGAAATGTCCTACTTCCAGCAGTCACTCCTTTGCCCAGCGTCTCTAGAAGTCACTCAGAATAGTGGTGAGTCGCTGTCCAGTTAGAAAGGGGGCCGGTATTAGTGCGTTCTCTCCGTCTACTGAGCATGTAGGGGCTTTGAATTAACGGCGGCTGCTATGTTTATCAACGTCGTGTTTTAAGTTTCTCACTAATTAGTGTTTTTTTTTCAGCACCTTCCGTAGACTCCGTTTGGTTATGTCTACCATCCTCTCCTACCATTCTCACAACGAGGACGCCCTTGAAGCAATGCATTTCCAGTTAATGTTCCGATGAGCCAAATGCTGATAGGTAGGAGGGACCTTGAGCGATGTTCAGATTGATGCCAGTTCTCTGTTGGCAGAGCGAAATGTCTGGGCGTTGTCACTGTAGATCGTGTGGGGAATCCCTCGCCTACGAACAAATCTATGAAGTGCCAGAAGGAATATGTCAGTAGCCATGTCTGAGCACAATTCAAAACGTAGCGCGTGGGTTGCAGTGCAGGTAAAGAGTGTTACGCAACATTTTTGTTCATGGTCGCCCTCCCAACTTCACATACATAAAAAACAACACGTCAGTTCTTGTGGCTTCAAAAGGTTTCATTAGCGTCACACGTAATTGAGGAGGAGGAGGAGGAGGAGGAGGAGGAGGAGGAGGAGGAGGAGGAGGAGGAGGAGGAGCTTCGACTGCTTGGCTGAAGTGGTTTTTGCGCCATTTTGCAGGGAAGGCACGTACGTATCACAACACTTTCTTGACTGCCTGCCATGCGCGAAGCACCCAAAGTTCGCTACAGAGTTCTGACTGCACAATTCGCTCGCTCAGGTGGTGGATTCTAATGCGTGTTTGTCTGATGAGCAGCTGAACAAAATGATGGAACCATCCAAAAGTAACGGCGTCGTAATCCTGAAGAAATCTCAGCAAATTGTGGACGTCTGCCTAGATCAGGGCCTCTCAAACGCCCAGAATCTCACGCGTGCAAATAGCGGCGCAGAGTTCTTGTGCACAGTGCATCGGTCCCGCTCGGAATAACGCTTCCTCTCTGGGCTACTCGGCTAAGCTCGGCTCAACTCGGCTCAACTCAGCTCGGATTTGGAGCGTTGCGGAGCAAGGGAGGAAGAGGGAGACAGCGGGAGCGAGCGAGACAGGCGTGGGGAAAGAGAGAGACAGCGCTATTGCTCCAAATCGAGGAGTGGGGGTCTGCACACTGGTCAACCAAGCGAAGTCGTCTTTTGCACCGCGCACAGTGCATGCACCAGGCGCATGCACCCTGAGAGGCCCTGGCCTAGATGAATAACTTTATCCTCCAGAAATGGGTTGAAGTGGGCTACTTTGAACTCCTTAGATAGCATGATGCCTTTTTTGGAGTCTGCAGATACACAGGAAAATACTCCCTCTATGCCATTTGGATCCAGTAGGTGCAGAAATTGGCAAGCACGAGTGCAGATATTCTGTCACTTCTTCGAATATTGTGCACGAAACGTAGTATCGACGCTATAATGCAAAGTAATTTCCAGCAAGAGCTGTACTTTGAAGCCTCCAACAGAGGTGGAATTTCCGGTTTTCTTTCCTTCCGGTAGTGGCACGACAGAGGATAGTTGGTTGGGCCAGTGACCTTGTTCCTTTAGCAGCCATGAAGGTCTCTGCCACCAAGCATCAAGTGACTTCAAGTCTTCTCCCGGAACTCCTCTTGATAATTGGCCTGCCCCCTGGACAATGCTTCCAATAGGAAAAGTGGTACACAATTAAATCTCAGTTACTCGAGGAAGACCAGCAAAGACGGGCATGTTTTTGCTAATGAATATGAGTGAAGGAATTTCGAGGACGCATGTGTTGAAAGTTATCTCAGGGCAGGAATAGCTTCCGCCGATCTGTCTTTCAGAAATTCTTAATTGGAGGAATCCAGCTTATATAAGCACTGTTCTAGGTTGCTTTGCTAACTTCATTGAAGAATAAGACTTAATACATTAGTTTTCACTTCACTGAAGAATGTTTAAATACACTGACTGACAGAGCAAATGCAACACCAAGAAGGAGTGGTCAGAACTTTATGCCAATTGCAGGGTAGACTGACGTCACTGAGGTATGCTCATGATGTGAAATGCGCCGCTGTGCTGCGCACGTAGCGAACGATAAATGGGACACGGCGTTGGCGAATGGCCCACTTCGTACCGTGATTTCTCAGCCGACAGTCATTGTAGAACGTGTTGTCGTGTGCCACAGGACACGTGTATAGCTAAGAATGCCAGGCCGCCGTCAACGGAGGCATTTCCAGCAGACAGACGACTTTACGAGGGGTATGGTGATCGGGCTGAGAAGGGCAGGTTGGTCGCTTCGTCAAATCGCAGCCGATACCCATAGGGATGTGTCCACGGTGCAGCGCCTGTGGCGAAGATGGTTGGCGCAGGGACATGTGGCACGTGCGAGGGTTCCAGGCGCAGCCCGAGTGACGTCAGCACGCGAGGATCGGCGCATCCGCCGCCAAGCGGTGGCAGCCCCGCACGCCACGTCAACCGCCATTCTTCAGCATGTGCAAGACACCCTGGCTGTTCCAATATCGACCAGAACAATTTCCCGTCGATTGGTTGAAGGAGGCCTGCACTCCCGGCGTCCGCTCAGAAGACTACCATTGACTCCACAGCATAGACGTGCACGCCCGGCATGGTGCCGGGCTAGAGCGACTTGGATGAGGGAATGGCGGAACGTCGTGTTCTCCGATGAGTCACGCTTCTGTTCTGTCAGTGATAGTCACCGCAGACGAGTGTGACGTCGGTGTGGAGAAAGGTCAAATCCGGCAGTAACTGTGGAGCGCCCTACCGCTAGACAACGCGGCATCATGGTTTGGGGCGCTATTGCGTATGATTCCACGTCACCTCTAGTGCGTATTCAAGGCACGTTAAATGCCCACCGCTACGTGCAGCATGTGCTGCTGCCGGTGGCACTCCCGTACCTTCAGGGGCTGCCCAATGCTCTGTTTCAGCAGGATAATGCCCGCCCACACACTGCTCGCATCTCCCAACAGGCTCTACGAGGTGTACAGATGCTTCCGTGGCCAGCGTACTCTCCGGATCTCTCACCAATCGAACACGTGTGGGATCTCATTGGACGCCGTTTGCAAACTCTGCCCCAGCCTCGTACGGACGACCAACTGTGGCAAATGGTTGACAGAGAATGGAGAACCATCCCTCAGGACACCATCCGCACTCTTATTGACTCTGTACCTCGACGTGTTTCTGCGTGCATCGCCGCTCGCGGTGGTCCTACATCCTACTGAGTCGATGCCGTGCGCATTGTGTAACCTGCATATCGGTTTGAAATAAACATCAATTATTCGTCCGTGCCGTCTCTGTTTTTTCCCCAACTTTCATCCCTTTCGAACCACTCCTTCTTGGTGTTGCATTTGCTCTGTCAGTCAGTGTAGTTTCAATTGATATTGCTTTTTAACGACCATTTTAATGCCATATACAGACTTTTAGCTTTTAGGTTGTCTGTGTGTGTTAAGCTAAACAAGGTACGATATATACCTGTCCTAAGAGTGTATATGTCATGCACATAATTTACAAACCTTAACATGAAGTAAATGTGGTAATGAAAATTCATTATTCCAAATATATTACGCAATACGGAAAAGGACATGCTTAAGTTTGTAAATATGCAAAGAGTAGTTGGTAAGGAGTTTTGGTTGACTCGAGGCAAGTGATACTTAACATTCTAATTATGTGTGTATGTTTCAGAGGCAATAACACCGGAACCTACGAGCCATTCTTTATGATATTTGTTTCAAGTTGGTAAAAGGTATTATTGAAAGCCCTTAAAAATCAGCTAATAGGCTACCTGTAGTGTTTCAAAGTTCAGTAACATGAGAAAGATACATGATAAATACCCTGAAGATGAACGCACAGGTACAGGTAGAGCTATAGCATTTTATTAGGAGCTGCTATCCCCTTCATCCACATCTATCGTCGTGGCCATAAGGCCACAATAATTAGCATCACTTCCTTCTTTTCAAATATTTTGTTTTGCATTTATTCATTCCAAAATCGTTGCAAGTATATTTGCAGAGTGAATTTGATCAATAGATAAAACAGCGAGGCAAAAACGGAGTTTGGCCCAACCTCGACGATCTCTGTTGTGCTTCGTCCATATATTAATCGTATTACAGGCCTTTTCCCAATTACTTGAGGTCAGAAATTAAGTGGGCTTGCCGAAGTTTTACGGCTGGATGCATTTCCTGACGCTAACCCTATGTGGAGGGATGTATTCAATATTGCTGTTTCTGTGGCTGTTGATGGTGTGATGTATTTATATGAAGAAACGTGGATTAAGACGAACAAAAATACACAGTACTCTAGCCAGAGGAGGTAACTATACGCAGTCAAAATCCTTGGCCCAGCCGGAAATCGAATCCGGGGCCCTCTGAACTGAATGCCTTTACGCTGAAAATCAGCCAAAAAGTCGCATCTTTGTCCATATATTAATGCTAGGTTAAAAGAAAAATATTTACATGCGGAATAATTTGTTTTGATTTACGAAATCTGTGGGGCGTTTCTTACAATTTGTATGTTATGAAGGAGTCAGTGCCCAGTATCCCTGGCAAACTCCTTCCTCCACCCTCCACTCTCATAGCTATAAAACTTCTAAATTCAGTATGCTCTTCACGAGGATAGCAATGACGGACAGAAATAAAAGGAAACTGATATGATATGATATGGGTTCAGATTTATGGAAAATAGATTTATTGACTAGCGAAACATTGCATCACAATTTTTACTGAGCAGTCAATAACTCACACGAAATATTAGAATATGATCTAATCATAGACGGCTATTGTACAGGCGGGGATTACTCGACTACCGTATTTTTCTACAGACCGTCTTCATAGTCTAGGGATACCTGCTGATAAGAACTACTAGAGATATGAAATCTAGCGTGATGACTGGAACGGGGTACTCGTTGGCTGAACGGTCAGCGTACTGGCCTTCGGTTCAGAGGGTCCCGGGTTCGATTCCCGGCTGGGTCGGGGATTTTAACCTTAATTGGTTAATTCCAATGGCACGGGGGCTGGGTGTGTGTGCTGTCTTCATCATTTCATCCTCATCACGACGCGCAGGTCACCTACGGGTGTCAAATAGAAAGACCTGCACCTGGCGAGCCGAACCCGTCTGGGATATCCCGGCACTAAAATCCATACGACTGGAACGGGGTGCATGCAGCTTCTTAAGAGCAATTGAATATCTTGTAGGCGGATTGAAATCCCACTCTATGAGGTGATTTTTAGTCAAGTGCTGGGAAAATATCTAAGCCTTGGCCGTCTCCTTGCAAATCCTAACTCACCCCTTTGTGGAATAACCACGCAAGCAACTCTCGCACACAGAGTATAAATTATTTGTTATTCTTTAGACCGCATGTCCGACTCGTTGGCTGAATGGTCAGCGTACTGGCCTTCGGTTCAGAGGGTCTCGGGTTCGATTCTCGGCCGGGTAAGGGATTTTAACCTTCATTGGTTAATTCCAGTGGCCCGGGGGATGGGTGTGTTTGTGCTGTCCCCAACATCTCCGCAACTCACACACCACACATAACACTATCCTCCAACACAATAACACGCAGTTACCTAAAATGCCGCCCGCACTCATCGGAGGGTCTGCCTTACAAGGGCTGCACTCGGCTAGAAATAGCCACACGAAATTATAATTATTATTAGACCCCATCTGTTAAATGACTCAAGTCAGCCTTCTTCTCACGGCAGATCTGTTTTCTGTTATGAACCAAGTCGTCATCCTTCTCAAAGAGTAAGTAAATAAGTTGAATGTATTTATTGTATTAAATTATGTGCTGATCATTAGCCAAGAGCACTATGTGTGATAATATATAATAATTTCGTGCGGCTATTTCTAGCCAAGTGCAGGCCTTGTAAGGCAGGCCCTCCGATGAGGGTAGGCGGCATCTGTTATGTGCAGGTAACTGGGGATAGTGTTATGAGTGGTGTGAGAGTTGCAAGGATGTTGGGGACAGCACAAACACCCAGCCCGCGAGCCATTGGAATTAACCAATGAAGGTTAAAATCGCCTACCCGGCCGGGAATCGAACCCGGGACCCTCTGAACCAAAGGCCAGTACGCTGACCATTTAGCCAACGAGTCGGACACTATGTGTGATAACATAACCATAAACACGAATCGATTTAATTGCTTAGCTTATGACCATAGCAGTCCACCATTCAAAGGAGGGGAACTTCCTACCAGATAGATATGTAATAATAAACAGGCCACTTGGTCAGTCCAGAGGCCACACACACAAAATTGTGAGAGTATATAAATATCAATGTAATCTGTATATGACCGTTCAGTGTACGAGCCGATTTACTGTAGCTTGTATGCTGAGAGGACTTCACTTCGTTTTCTAATAAATCATCTGTACCTTTCATCTTTAATAAGTCTTATTATTCAGAAGTTATCAGTGTATCATAAGAGCTGCGAATACGTTTGGTATCACGTAGTTGGAACTTTGAATAATACTATCATCATTCTTCGACTTATGATTTGACATCTATTGGACTCGAGTTACGACTCAAGTAGTATAATTGGACAGTTCGGGCGCCACCACCCCCACCGGCTCCCAGAGGCCACCTCCACCACCACCACAGCCAGAGGCCTCCCAGATGCCTCCTCCACCACCACCACCACAGCCAGAGGCCTCCCAGAGGCCTCCTCCACCACCCGCGGGAAATTTGAATTTGTAAACAAAGCCACGTGCTTTTTGACAGCTGTCATCGACAACAACGCATCGCTAACCTCAGTACTGCCATCTTGACGGGCCTAAACCTCAGTAGTGCCAACTTAACCTAACTAGCGCGAGATAAACAAAGCCACGTGTTTTTGACAGCCACGTGCTTTTTGACAGACAACAACGCATCGCTAACCTCAGTACTGCCATCTTGGCGGGCCTAAACCTCAGTAGTACCAACTTAACCTCACTAGCGCGTGGTAAACAAAGCCACGTGCTTTTTGACAGCCACGTGCTTTTTTGACAGCTGTCATCCGCCATCTTTAAACTACAGAGCACTGTGCTGCCCTCTTTATCGTAGTAGATGTAAAATTCGTCACCTGTCATCGGAAGTGCTGCCATCTTGGCGGGCCTAAACCTTAGTGCTACCAACTTAACCTTACTAGCGTGAGATAAACAAATCCACGTGCAGCTGACATCCGCCATCTTTAATCTATAGAGCACAGTGCTGCCCTCTTTAGCACTTACCTTTGAAATGTGGTACGTCACAGCTGTCATCCGCCATCTTGCATCCGAAACCTCAGTGCTGCACTCCTTAGCTAGATACCTTTGAAATGTAGTGGTGGTGATTTGAAAAATTCTTTATGCTCTTGTTTGGAAACAAAGCCACGTGCTTTTTTGACAGCTGCTGTCATCCGCCATCTTTAATTCAGAGAGCACCGTGCTGCCCTTTTTAGCTACTTACCTTTGAAATGTGGTACGTCACAGCTGTCATCCGCCATCTTGCATCGCAAACCTCAGTGCTGCACTCTTTAGCTAGATACCTTTGAAATGTAGTGGCGGCAAATTCTTTATGCTCTTGTTTGGAAACATGGCCACGTGCTTTTTTGACAGCTGTCATCCGCCATCTTTAATCCATAGAGCACCGTGCTGCCCTCTTTAGCTACTTACCTTTGAAATGTGGTACGTCACAGCTGTCATCCGCCATCTTGCACCGCAAACCTCACTGCTGCACTCTTTAGTTAGATACCTTTGAAATGTAGTGGCGGCAAATTCCACGTGCTCTTGTTTGGAAACAAAGCCACGTGCAGCTGTCAACCGCCATCTTTAATCCAGAGAGCACCGTGCTGCCCTCTTTAGCTACTTACCTTTGAAATGTGGTACGTCACAGCTGTCATCCGCCATCTTGCATCGCAAACCTCAGTGCTGCACTGTTTAGCTAGATACCTTTGAAATGTAGTGGCGGCAATTTGAAAAATTCTTTATGCTCCTGTTTGGAAACAAACCTATGCGCTTTTTTGTCAGCTATCATCCGCCATTTATAATCTAGAGAGCACCGTGCTGCCCTCTATGTGGTGGTGGTAAATTCTACACGCTCTTGTTTGGAAACAAACCCATGTGCTTTTCTGACAGCTGTCAACCGCCAGAGAGCACCGTGCTGCCCTCTTTATGCCGGTGGCAAATTCTACGTGCTTTTTGACAGCTGTCATCCGCCATCTTTAATCAAGAGAGCACCGTGCTACCATCTTTAGCTAGATACCTTTAAAATGTGGTGGCGGCAAATTCCACGTGCTCTTGTTTAGTAAACAAAGCCACGTGCTTTTTTGACAGCTATCATCCGCCATCTTTAATCAATAGAGCACTGTGCTGCTATCATGCGGGTAATTTCGTCAGCCGTCATCCACCATCTTTAATCTACAGAGCACCGTGCTGCTCTCTGTAGTAGCGGGCAATTTGAAAAGTTCTGTTACTTGTCATCCGTCATCTTTAATCAACAAAGCATCGTACTGCTATCTTTAGCTACATACATTTAACATGTGGTGGCGGATAATTTGAAAATAAAAAACCTTCCGTTAGCTATCATCCGCCATCTTTATTCAACAGAGCATCGTGCTGCTATCTCTAGCTACATACATTTAACATGTGGTGACGGCAATTTGAAATTCTATCTAGATGCCATCTTTAATCAATAGAGCACCGTGCTGCTATCCCTTTGAATTGTGGTGACGGATAATTTGAAATTCCGTTAGCTATCATCATTAAACATTAGTGCATTCGCTAACCTAACCTCTCATCTACTATCTTGAAGGAGATTATACGACACCTCCTCTACCTCCTGCTCTTCCTCTTCCTCCTCCTCCCCTACCACCTCCGCCTCCTCCTCCTCCTACTCCTCTGTCAAGGCATAACTTTATCGAACACGCATCGCGAAGGCAAGAGTGTGCAGCGATATGCATGTTTAGACTTGCGGATTACGAAAGAAACATAACAAGACTTGAATCGAACACTGCACTCGATGTCGTTAACTTCAACATGTGATTAAAACATTGTCTGGTGTGTTCAGAACACTACATAAGTAGAATCGAACGCTGTACAACATGTTAGGGGATACCTTTGTTCTAAGAAGATCAGATTGAAACATAACAAGACTAGAATTGAACACTGCACTCGATGTCGTTAACCTTAACATGTGATCAGAACATTGATTGATGTGTTCAGATCACTAAACAAGTAGAACCGAACACTGTACAACATGTTAGGGGATACCTTTGTTCTAAGAAAATTAGATTGCAAAATAACAAGACTAGAATCGAACACTACACTCGATGTCGTTAACCTTAACATGTGATCAGAACATTGATCGATGTGTTCAGATCACTAAACAAGTAGAGCCGAACACTGTACAACATGTCAGGGGGTACCTTTGTTCTAAGAAAATTTGATTGAAACATAACAAGACTAGAACCGAACACTGTACTCGATACAACATGTTAGGGGATACCTTTGTTCTAAGAAGATCAGATTGAAACATAACAAGACTAGAATTGAACACTGCACTCGATACAACATGTGATCAGAACATTGATTGATGTGTTCAGATCACTAAACAAGTAGAACCGAACACTGTACAACATGTTAGGGGATACCTTTGTTCTAAGAAAATTAGATTGAAACATAACAAGACTAGAATCGAACACTGCACTCGATGTCGTTAACCTTAACATGTGATCCGATACAACATGTTAGGGGATACCTTTGTTCTAAGAAAATTAGATTGAAACATAGCAAGACTAGAATCGAACACTGTAAGAACATTGTTTGATGTATTCAGAGCAAAAGTACAACTTCAATTATTTACCTAGTGTAAAAATCAAAAACACACACTGTGCACATATCGCATAGCTATCTCGCCTATCACTTGCCTAGTATGAAAATCAAAAACACACTGTGCACATATCGCATAGCTAACTCGGCAACACTTCAAATGATATCCTTAGCACGAAAATAAAAAAATCTATACCGCGTAGCTAACTCGTTCATCGCACTGCTAAGACGCTTAGTAATTGCAAATACACTGATATATGTCATACGAAAATCAAGAAAGCACACTGCGTAGCCAACTCGCTCGGGTCACTCGCTTAGTAATTGCAACACGACTAGAACACTGATACACGTTACTCTTTTTTCTCGAAACACACACACACACACACACGGATAAGAATGTTCCGAGATACCACATACTTACATGTTGTTTTTTTTAAATAGGGGGATGAAAGATCATAAATTATATGTACACATGTTGTCTCCTCCAAGTTGTAAGACGAAATAGACGCAGTACTGCGAGTTTCCGCTCTAGCTGGCGAACGGAAGTAGCATGATATCTCAGCAAAAAAAAAAAAAAAAAAATACGCGTGAGCTTGCATACACGCAAGTCAGACACAATGATGGATACCGCGATTCAAATCCTGGCAACTTATGCCGTCAGGAAGGGCATCCGGCTAGATCATGTTATGACGATCACGCAGGTCCTTCGCCTAGCATTTGCTATTTTTTTACGGCTTCCGACAGTAGGAGTTCGAACCTGCTATCTCCCGAAGTAGCGGGAATGATTGGGGGTACAAGAGTGTTGAGGATGATTCATTTGTCGGATGGAGGCGTTAAGCTGTGTGCAGGATTCTTCGGTAGGAGTAGGCTATGTGCCGGCACTGGGATATCTAGTTATAAAACCCGCTACAACAAATTTATCGCGTATACTGCGATTTAAAGTCCTAGTCAGGAAGGGTAACCGGTCGTAAAACTATGGTGTATGATCTAAGAGGCGGGGTGTGCAAAAAAGCAAGCATTAAGTAAGGGCTGTTGATGGGGACGTTAAACCTTATGCAGACTCCTTCGAAAATGATTGTGAGTACAAGAGTGTTGAGGGTGATTCATTTGTCGGATGGAGGCGTTAAGCTGTGTGCTGGTTTCTTCGGTAGGAGTAGGCTATGTGCCGGCACCGGGTTTTACCCTCTCCCTACTATTGTATATTACATTCTTAGGTAGTTTCGAGGGCGTGCAAAAAGCCAGCATTAAGTAAGGGCTGTTGATGGAGGGGTGTTAAACCTTGTACAGGCCCCTTCAACAGGAGTAGCCTACATGCCGGTGCCGTGCAGGCTCTTTCGATAGGAGTGGGCTATATGCTGGCACTGTGTTTTAACCTCTCCGTACAATCATGATATTTTATGTTAGGAGCTTACACGGGCTGAATGCTACTCAGCTAAGAAGACATTCCGTGAGTTACAAGTAGCTTATCACCACGCAGTGTCTTCGTTCAAGGTTACTACTGCCGGAAGATGCGTGTACAATTTCAGCCAACACATGCATTCCGCACCTCGCTCTGAATGACTGCGCCGATACAACTTCAAAGACTGTGGAACAAAAAAAATGTAACCTATAGCCTACAGTTTGGTTTGGTGTGCATGCCTCTCACCCGGTAGTCTCGGGTTCGATTCTCTTGGGATTAAAATATGTTTTACAGATTTTAAATCGCAAGAATTTGTTTTAAGACTAGTTGCCCTTCCTGACGCAAAACTGGTAGTATCTAGCCTCTTACATCATACACTATTGTTTTCGACCGGATGCCCTTCCTGACGTCAAAGAACTCGGATTAAGAATTTGTTTTACGACTACTTGCCCTTTCTAACACGAGAATCGGGAATTTACAGCTAGATGCTCTTCTTAGATTTTAAATCGCTGTATCATGAACTATTGTTTTCCAGCCGGATGCCCTTCCTGACGCAAAACTAAGATTTTAAATCGCAAGAATTTGTTTTAAGACTAGTTGCCCTTCCTGACGCAAAACTGGCAGTCTCTAGCCTCTTACATCATACACTATTGTTTTCGACCGGTTGCCCTTCCTGACGTCACAGAACTAGCATTAAGAATCTGTTTTACAACTAGTTACCATTTCTAACACGAGAATCGGCGGTTTACACCTAGATGCTCTTCTTAGTGCAAGAACTATGATTTTAAATCGCTGTATCATGAACTATTGTTTTACAGACGGATGCCCTTCCCGACGCAAAACTATTTTAAATCGCAAGAATTTGTTTTAAGACTAGTTGCCCTTCCTGACGCCTCTTACATCATACACTATTGTTTTCGACCGGTTGCCCTTCCTGACGTCAAAGAACGCGGATTAAGAATCTGTTTTACAATTAGATGCTCTTTTTAACACGAGAATCGGGGTTTTACAGCTAGATGCACTTCTTAGATTTAAAATCGCTGTATCACGAACTATTGTTTTACAGCCGGATGCCCTTCCTGACGCAAAACTAAGATTTTAAATCGCAAGAATTGGTTTTAAGACTAGTTGCCCTTCCTGACGCAAAACTGGCAGTATCTAGCTTCTTACATCATACACTATTGTTTTCGACCGGTTGCCCTTCCTGACGTCAAAAAACTAGGATTAAGAATCTGTTTTACAACTAGTTACCCTTTCTAACACGAGAATCGGGGATTTACAGCTAGATGCTCTTCTTAGATTTTAAATCGCTGTATCACGAACTTTTGTTTTATAGCCGGATGCCCTTCCTGACGCAAAACTAAGATTTTAAATCGCAAGAATTTGTTTTAAGACTAGTTGCCCTTCCTGACGCAAAACTGGCAGTATCTAGCCTCTTACATCATACACTATTGTTTTCGACCGGTTGCCCTTCCTGACGTCAAAGAACTAGGATTAAGAATCTGTTTTGTTTTAAGACTAGTTACCCTTCCTGACGCAAAACTGGCAGTATCTAGCCTCTTACATCATACACTATTGTTTTCGACCGGTTACCGTTCCTGACGTCAAAGAACTCGGATTAAGAATCTGTTTTACAACTAGATGCTCTTTTTAACACGAGAATCGGGGTTTTACAGCTAGATGCACTTCTTAGATTTTAAATCGCTGTATCACGAACTATTGTTTTACAGCCGGATGCCCTTCCTGACGCAAAACTAAGATTTTAAATCGCAAGAATTTGTTTTAAGACTAGTTGCCCTTCCTGACGCAAAACTGGCAGTATCTAGCCTCTTATATCATACACTATTGTTTTCGACCGGTTGCCCTTCCTGACGTCAAAGAACTCGGATTAAGAATCTGTTTTACAACTACTTTCCCTTTCTAACCCGAGAATCGGGGATTTACAGCTAGATGCTCTTCTTAGATTTTAAATCACTGTATCATGAACAATTGTTTTACAGCCGGATGCCCTTCCTGACGCAAAACTAAGATTTTAAATCACAAGAATTTGTTTAAGACTAGTTGCCCTTCCTGACGCAAACCTGGCAGTATCTAGCCTCTTACATCATACACTATTGTTTTCAGACGGTTGCCCTTCCTGACGTCAAAGAACTCGGATTAAGAATCTGTTTTAAAACTAGATGCTCTTTTTAACACGAGAATCAGGGATCTACAGCTAGATGCTCGCCGGATGCCCTTCCTGACGGCATAAGTTGCCAGGATTTGAATCGCGGTATCCATCATTGTGTCTGACTTGCGTGTATGCAAGCTCACGCGTATTTTTTTTTTTTTTTGCTGAGATATCATGCTACTTCCGTTCGCCAGCTAGAGCGGAAACTCGCAGTACTGCGTCTATTTCGTCTTACAACTTGGAGGAGACAACATGTGTACATATAATTTATGATCTTTCATCCCCCTATTTAAAAAAAACAACATGTAAGTATGTGGTATCTCGGAACATTCTTATCCGTGTGTGTGTGTGTGTGTGTGTGTGTTTCGAGAAAAAAAGAGTAACGTGTATCAGTGTTCTAGTCGTGTTGCAATTACTAAGCGAGTGACCCGAGCGAGTTGGCTACGCAGTGTGCTTTCTTGATTTTCGTATGACATATATCAGTGTATTTGCAATTACTAAGCGTCTTAGCAGTGCGATGAACGAGTTAGCTACGCGGTATAGATTTTTTTATTTTCGTGCTAAGGATATCATTTGAAGTGTTGCCGAGTTAGCTATGCGATATGTGCACAGTGTGTTTTTGATTTTCATACTAGGCAAGTGATAGGCGAGATAGCTATGCGATATGTGCACAGTGTGTGTTTTTGATTTTTACACTAGGTAAATAATTGAAGTTGTACTTTTGCTCTGAATACATCAAACAATGTTCTTACAGTGTTCGATTCTAGTCTTGCTATGTTTCAATCTAATTTTCTTAGAACAAAGGTATCCCCTAACATGTTGTATCGGATCACATGTTAAGGTTAACGACATCGAGTGCAGTGTTCGATTCTAGTCTTGTTATGTTTCAATCTAATTTTCTTAGAACAAAGGTATCCCCTAACATGTTGTACAGTGTTCGGTTCTACTTGTTTAGTGATCTGAACACATCAATCAATGTTCTGATCACATGTTGTATCGAGTGCAGTGTTCAATTCTAGTCTTGTTATGTTTCAATCTGATCTTCTTAGAACAAAGGTATCCCCTAACATGTTGTATCGAGTACAGTGTTCGGTTCTAGTCTTGTTATGTTTCAATCAAATTTTCTTAGAACAAAGGTACCCCCTGACATGTTGTACAGTGTTCGGCTCTACTTGTTTAGTGATCTGAACACATCGATCAATGTTCTGATCACATGTTAAGGTTAACGACATCGAGTGTAGTGTTCGATTCTAGTCTTGTTATTTTGCAATCTAATTTTCTTAGAACAAAGGTATCCCCTAACATGTTGTACAGTGTTCGGTTCTACTTGTTTAGTGATCTGAACACATCAATCAATGTTCTGATCACATGTTAAGGTTAACGACATCGAGTGCAGTGTTCAATTCTAGTCTTGTTATGTTTCAATCTGATCTTCTTAGAACAAAGGTATCCCCTAACATGTTGTACAGCGTTCGATTCTACTTATGTAGTGTTCTGAACACACCAGACAATGTTTTAATCACATGTTGAAGTTAACGACATCGAGTGCAGTGTTCGATTCAAGTCTTGTTATGTTTCTTTCGTAATCCGCAAGTCTAAACATGCATATCGCTGCACACTCTTGCCTTCGCGATGCGTGTTCGATAAAGTTATGCCTTGACAGAGGAGTAGGAGGAGGAGGAGGCGGAGGTGGTAGGGGAGGAGGAGGAAGAGGAAGAGCAGGAGGTAGAGGAGGTGTCGTATAATCTCCTTCAAGATAGTAGATGAGAGGTTAGGTTAGCGAATGCACTAATGTTTAATGATGATAGCTAACGGAATTTCAAATTATCCGTCACCACAATTCAAAGGGATAGCAGCACGGTGCTCTATTGATTAAAGATGGCATCTAGATAGAATTTCAAATTGCCGTCACCACATGTTAAATGTATGTAGCTAGAGATAGCAGCACGATGCTCTGTTGAATAAAGATGGCGGATGATAGCTAACGGAAGGTTTTTTATTTTCAAATTATCCGCCACCACATGTTAAATGTATGTAGCTAAAGATAGCAGTACGATGCTTTGTTGATTAAAGATGACGGATGACAAGTAACAGAACTTTTCAAATTGCCCGCTACTACAGAGAGCAGCACGGTGCTCTGTAGATTAAAGATGGTGGATGACGGCTGACGAAATTACCCGCATGATAGCAGCACAGTGCTCTATTGATTAAAGATGGCGGATGATAGCTGTCAAAAAAGCACGTGGCTTTGTTTACTAAACAAGAGCACGTGGAATTTGCCGCCACCACATTTTAAAGGTATCTAGCTAAAGATGGTAGCACGGTGCTCTCTTGATTAAAGATGGCGGATGACAGCTGTCAAAAAGCACGTAGAATTTGCCACCGGCATAAAGAGGGCAGCACGGTGCTCTCTGGCGGTTGACAGCTGTCAGAAAAGCACATGGGTTTGTTTCCAAACAAGAGCGTGTAGAATTTACCACCACCACATAGAGGGCAGCACGGTGCTCTCTAGATTATAGATGGCGGATGATAGCTGACAAAAAAGCGCATAGGTTTGTTTCCAAACAGGAGCATAAAGAATTTTTCAAATTGCCGCCACTACATTTCAAAGGTATCTAGCTAAACAGTGCAGCACTGAGGTTTGCGATGCAAGATGGCGGATGACAGCTGTGACGTACCACATTTCAAAGGTAAGTAGCTAAAGAGGGCAGCACGGTGCTCTCTGGATTAAAGATGGCGGTTGACAGCTGCACGTGGCTTTGTTTCCAAACAAGAGCACGTGGAATTTGCCGCCACTACATTTCAAAGGTATCTAGCTAAAGAGTGCAGCAGTGAGGTTTGCGATGCAAGATGGCGGATGACAGCTGTGACGTACCACATTTCAAAGGTAAGTAGCTAAAGAGGGCAGCACGGCGCTCTATGGATTAAAGATGGCGGATGACAGCTGTCAAAAAAGCACGTGGCCATGTTTCCAAACAAGAGCATAAAGAATTTGCCGCCACTACATTTCAAAGGTATCTAGCTAAAGAGTGCAGGACTGAGGTTTGCGATGCAAGATGGCGGATGACAGCTGTGACGTACCACATTTCAAAGGTAAGTATCTAAAGAGGGCAGCACGGTGCTCTCTGGATTAAAGATGGCGGATGACAGCTGTCAAAAAAGCACGTGGCTTTGTTTCCAAACAAGAGCATAAAGAATTTTTCAAATCACCACCACTACATTTCAAAGCTATCTAGCTAAAGAGTGCAGCACTGAGGTTTCGGATGCAAGATGGCGGATGACAGCTGTGACGTACCACATTTCAAAGGTAAGTAGCTAAAGAGGGCAGCACTGTGCTCTATAGATTAAAGATGGCGGATGTCAGCTGCACGTGGATTTGTTTATCTCACGCTAGTGAGGTTAAGTTGGTAGCACTAAGGTTTAGGCCCGCCAAGATGGCAGCACTGCCGATGACAGGTGATGAATTTTACATCTACTACGATAAAGAGGGCAGCACAGTGCTCTGTAGTTTAAAGATGGCGGATGACAGCTGTCAAAAAAGCACGTGGCTGTCAAAAAGCACGTGGCTTTGTTTACCACGCGCTAGTGAGGTTAAGTTGGTACTACTGAGGTTTAGGCCCGTCAAGATGGCAGTACTGAGGTTAGCGATGCGTTGTTGTCTGTCAAAAAGCACGTGGCTGTCAAAAAACACGTGGCTTTGTTTATCTCGCGCTAGTTAGGTTAAGTTGGCACTACTGAGGTTTAGGCCCGTCAAGATGGCAGTACTGAGGTTAGCGATGCGTTGTTGTCGATGACAGCTGTCAAAAAGCACGTGGCTTTGTTTACAAATTCAAATTTCCCGCGGGTGGTGGAGGAGGCCTCTGGGAGGCCTCTGGCTGTGGTGGTGGTGGAGGAGGCATCTGGGAGGCCTCTGGCTGTGGTGGTGGTGGAGGTGGCCTCTGGGAGCCGGTGGGGGTGGTGGCGCCCGAACTGTCCAATTATACTACTGACTCAGTTCCGAACCCAAGAGACCTTCATTCGAGACATAATTCAAAATTGATTATCATCGCACCTTCGGCTACGTGACACCTTCCTAATTTCTGTCCCTGAAAACTCTCTCTCCACAATCGATCTAGAGGGCGTGCATCCAATCCCCCACCTAATTGTAACCAAGATGAGGCGAGGTCCTACGCTGGGTCTGAAGTATCAGTCGAAACCGGAGGATATATGACAAATAAAAACAAAGAAAAGAACTGCTATATCGAAGAAGTACAGTGATAATATTATTGATTTTTCGTCCCACTAACTACTTGTATGCTTTTTGGAGACACTTAGGTGCCGGAATTTTGTCCCGCATGAGTTTTCATTGCCGTAATTCTACCGACACGAGGCTGGCGTTTCTGAGCACCTTCGGATACTACCGGCGATCGAACCTGTCAACCTGGATTTAGAAGACCAGTGCTTCTATCTTTTAAGCCACTAAGTCCGGCGTATCGAAGAATTATTAGAACATTTTAAAACGTTTTCATGAGATAACCAGGTTAAAAATACTTGTTTCATAACAATGAAATAACACAATCATGTATATGATTTTTTAAATGTATTTTATTATCCGACTTCACTCCTTCCTTTTTAGATTAACTTTCCTCTTGTCCTAATTATCAACTACTAAAGGATTAAACTCAGACGTTTTTGCTTTAGTAATACATCTTTTCTTTCCAGCTTCGTCGGTAGATGCAGAGTGGGTCTCGGCCCATAACTGGCTACGGCTGGTCCGTGGCTCAAAAACTCTGCACTCTGACCGGCCAACCGAGTAGAGGAGGGGTGGCCACGGGTCTGCCGTGGCTCTACGCCTCTGCATTCAGGAGACAGGACAGGGCTGGACCTCACGGCTGGCCCCAACCGTCGGCTGTCCTGAGAATGGTTTTCCGTGGTTTTCCATTGTCCTGCACTGAGGCGAATGCCGGGACAGTTCCTAGTATAGGCCACGGCCGCCAACCCCCTCACCTTCTCCAAGCATCTCCTTCACCGAAACAAATCTCCCGGCCTGATAGACGGCGTCACCGTCTAAAAAACTTCCTTCCCCTTCAGGGGAGGAATGAAAACATAGTAGTAGTAGTAATAGTAGTTCCAGCTTATCCTAGTTATTTTTGGGGTTGCTGGAACCATCCAGGCTCATTGGTTTTGGCCAGGGATTTAAGGCCGTAAGCCCATCATGACGCCACGTGATTTTTGAGATGAAAATCTCAACCCAGGATTTACCGGGATTCGAACCTCAGCCTTCCGGATGGGAAGCCAGCAGCTGAGCCACTTAGCTTATCACGCCTCTTCCTGCTATTGCGATATTAATAATTATAACATAATTGTTTGCGTGTTTGTTATAATTATTACTACTATTACTATTTTATAATAACAAATTATTGTGTAAACAGCGTTCAGAATGCACGAGTAGGTGAAGGAAACATGTAGTCCTAATATATAAATAAGATTATGTTTCACACTCTGAACTACAGTCGTGGTGTTGGTAGTAGTGATTATTGTTTTAAAAGGAAGTACAACTAGGTAACCATCCTCTATAAACATTAATCAGAGGGAAAAATGAAAGGGGTCCAACATTTCTTGGTGCACCAAAGAAAGGAGCAACATCGATGTGGGAAGTTAGAAAGTTTGGATCATGTACAGGAAGACGAGTTGCTTGGTTGCTTCTTTAGCTGATATGTCAGCTTGTGCATTGCCTTTTATTCCCTTATGTTGTGATAGTACATATATCACACCCCCGAATTATATGTAGAAGTTATAGATGTTATTGTCAGTATTCGATTTATTATTATTATTATTATTTCATTTGTATATTTTGCCATTTATATTGGTAAGCTGGAAGATATCCACATATGTAGGTATGAGTAATTTGTTTTGCACGAGTGGGAAAACATTGCTTTAATAACTCTGGTAATTTGAATGAGTCATCTGGCTACCCCAGTGTGTGTTGTGATGTACTTGTGTCAGGAAATTCCATTAGTCATGTATATATCCCAGCCTGATGAGATGAGCTTGTTGTTGTACCAGGGAAGTTTGGTGATTCATGTAAAACTCCCGAGAGTTTGTTATTTTCTTGGGAGGAAGAAGTAGTTCAGGGCTTGGTCTTGACTAGAGATCACTCATGATTGGCGGGCAAGCACCAATCCAGACGTATCATCTGAGAGGAGGGGGATGTTGATGTCTATAAAGGTTGATCAGACGGCGGCAACCTGGAACATTGTAAGGGTGATAGTAGAGGTGATTGTAAAGGAACGAGAAGGAAGATAACTACAACTACAACTACAACTACAACTGACGCACTGTACTGGAAGGAAGTGGTGCTGATACACGGTACTGGAGTGACACGGCAGCAATGGACTGGACTTCAAACGTTCGTGGAGCGTAGTCTTGTTATGTTCGTGGAAAGCGGCTGATTGTGGAGAGTGCTTGCGCATTAAGTATTGTAGCAATTGTGGCGGCCTAGCATTATATGTTGGTGAAAGCTATCTCAGACTTTCCATAAATTTATGTTGAGGATCGACAGACGTGTGTATATATCTTTACAACAAGTGTTAAAATATGTGAAAACAGTAGTACAAGGTACAGTATCTGTGTGATGTGATAACTGCCGATTATGAGAATCGGTAAGTCGAATTAATATAGAGACAGTGAAGGGTATTTATCTTCATACATGTACATTGTTCATCGGACTATCTACAAATGGTAGCTTAGTTCTCGCTTTCGTTTTCCTACTGTTTTCATTATTATTGTTGTTGTTGTTGTAAATATGGAGTCTTCCAGCAATATTTTATGTGTGTATTATATGTATACTGTTGTATGTTGATGTGCTCATGCACGGAATTTGTTAAGAATACAGTTAGCTATTTTAGAATCAGTGTTATTGATGAACCTAGGTGCAGTTCCTACCTAATTAGTCGTTTTCAGGAGGTTAGGTAAGGCCTGCAGCAGATATACCAGTACGCAGCATTATGTACACGCCCTGGGATATAAAGTTTATCATGCTCTTATCTAAATTCGAGGGATCCATTCTGGTGAACTCTGGCGCCCATACTACGGACATTTCGGTTAATTATGCTTATTAATTTTATTAAGTTTTTGAGTAATTTTATTTATATATTTTTATTCATGATTTTATTTATTATTATCATCAAAGAAGTTACAATGTGAGGGAATCCATATTATGGTAACTTGCTGTCCTTTATTTTTCACAGTATTGTAAGTCGGCAGTATGTCTTGGGATAGTGTATTTGAGGATGATGCATTTTGAATGAGTTTTATACTGATCGTGGTTGTGAACGTGGCAGCAAGCGTTATACGGCCGTTGATAACACTCTGTGCGGGTCGCTTTTGACGCAGTACGTCATAAAAAAGAGACTATTTTACATTAAAAAATACAGCTCTGCTTCGAGCAAAGTAATAAAGTGGTGTTCTCTCCCACTCTGGGACTGGATTACTTCATTTGGTTATGTCTGCATGTTAGGTCATCAGCTCAGAGGCTGGTTGGATCCTCAGATAGCACCACCAAAGTCTATGCAGTTAGAGGAAAACCACAACAACCAATGGCGTACTAGGTAAGATGAGTAGTGATGTAGTTTGCCATTGCTTTCCTCACTGGGTCAGACATTGCTTTTGCTGCACGACTGAACCTTATGAGCAACACCTTTCATAACGCTCAGATGCACTGGATGTGCTCCGAATGTCATTACTCGGCACCATCCATACCCCAGCAGCTTCCACATTGTCACAACCCTTGATCATTTGGTACCAAATACGAGCCTGCTCGTTCGTGCTGTTATAGGATCCTGTGAGATCCTTCTTTGGGGATTAGTAAAAATACCTAGTACTATATTCTCAAGGAAATCACAAATATTGTTGGGAGATGAGAAGAATGCATATGCTCGGTGAGGCACAGGGCGAAGGGGTTTTCACCAGCAGAGCCAGTGACGCAATGGTTACCATAGCAACTCCACTACTACCCAGGCGACTTTGTATTATCCTCTACTGGCAGCTCTTTGCTCTTGTCATTTGTAATCCAGCAAACTGCAAAGTGTGAGTCAATATTTTCGTGTGTCAGATAAGAGCCGATCTGTCTGGGCAGAACAGAAAGTTCGTGCTTGCAGGCTACATTCTTCATTCTTGCATTCTTCTCAACTCTACACAGTAACTTCGGCCGTGATTAGTAATTGGGGAGATGGTCACGTGATTTATCATTTTATTTCACAATTTGCTTTACGTTACTCCGACACAGATAGGTCTTATGGGCGACGATGGCATAGGAAAGGATTAAGAGTGGGAAGTAAGCGGCCGTGGCATTTATTAAGGTACAGCCCCAGCCAGCATTTGCCTGGTGTGAAGACGGGAAAACACGGACCACCATCTTCAGGGCTGCCGACCGTGGGGCCGAAACCACTATCTCCCGAATGCAAGCTCATAGCTGCGTGACCCTAACCGCACGGCCATGTTGTTCGGTTTCAGAGAAATCTCCATCTAGTGTTGACCCAACGTCTATGTTGACAAGTGGATGATGATAATATAAGAACACACCTGCTGTGGATGTGGTTGGTAGACTACAGTCTGGTGTTGGTGATTATTGTTTTAACAGGAAGTACAACTAGGTAACCATACTCCATAAACATTAATCAGAGGGAAAAATGAAAGAGGTCCGACATTTCGAAAAATGGACGTATCGGCCAAAGAAAGACAAGGGCCACGAACTCCTCGTAACCAAATACCGCCGGAAGCGGCCAAGGGATGTCGGATGGGATAGATGCGAATGAGGAGTCTGGCACAAATAAGTGGAAGCAATGCCAGGACTCAGCTAAGGGCCCCGCGATCGCCAACCCATGTTCTCCAAGTTCAGAGCCCCTTGGGCCCCTCTTAGTTGTCTCTTACTACAAGCAAGGGATAGGCCTACCGTGGAATTATTATACCGCCCCCACCCACGGGGGGTTTCAAGAACACACCCACGATAAATCTTGCCCGTCGTAACAGACGACTGAAAGGCTAACACCAGGGGCTTACATATTTGGAACGTGGGTTGGTAACCTCAGCACTACTAGCTAAGACTGGCATTGCTTCCACTTGTTTGTGCCAATCTAACCACGTTCATTTTCCCTTGGTCAACTCTTGTTCTCTTCCAACCCTGACATAATTCATTTTCCGATCCCTAGAGAGTCTTTTGCCGGCCCCGTGGTGTAGGGGGTAGCGTGTCTGCCTCATGCCCGGAGGCTGCGAGTTCGATTAGCAGCCAGATATTTTAACCTGAATGTGAGGCCTGGTTCAAGGTCCACTCAGACTACGTGATTACAATTGAGGAGCTATCTGACTGTGAGATAGTGGCCCCGGTCTAGAAAGCCAAGAATAATGGCCAAGAGGATTCGTCATACCTACCAGACGACACCTCGTATTCTGCAGGCCTTCGGGCAGAGCAGTGGTCGCTTGATAGCCAAAGGCCCTTTCTTTTGCAGATACCTTTTCACTCGTTGGAGCGTCGAGCTTCTCTTTCTTCCTCTGATTTGCTGTTAAAAAAGGATGGTTGACCAGTTGTGCTTCCTCTTGAAACAATAATCACCACCACTACCACCACCATCATCACACAAGAAAAGAAATTGACCTCTGCGTTTTATGACTGAAAACATGGAAGGGAGGGAAGGTTAATGCTAATATCGTTTGAATTGCAGCCACGTGGAAAGAGAATTCCGTAAGACTCGGATACATATTTATGAGCGAGAAAATTCCTCATTCCCGTTGCTGATTCGTGCTCTGCGCTTAGTATTAAATCCTCAATAAACAAGTAAGTTTTTATCATCTTGCTTGCTGAAGGTCATCAGCTGAAGCTAAGTGTGTGTTTGTGTCGTCCAGTGATGCATTGCCTCTCTCGCGCATCCCACCACAGCTATTTCCAGAGCCACCGTATGTGGTGCCAAACACTGACTGGAATATTAAGATTAACATTCTAGGAATTGTGATAAACTTGGGTAATTAGGATAACGGTCCTTCTTCTTCTATATTTTCTGTCACGCCCCGGATTACGAATAATGGTAGTTTTTTTGTGTAGGCCTACATACCGAGTGAAGCAATTCAAAATGGCAACAAATCTTGATGTTTCGCGATGATCTTTGTTTCACTTTCTCACGTACCATAAATCATAAACGTGAAATACGATTATTATTATTATTATTATTATTATTATTATTATTATTATTATTATTATTATTATTAGACACTGGCTTCTCGCCAAGGCGACCCCATTTCGAATTTCAGGTAAAGCATGCCGAGATCTCTAAAATGAAATCTCACATAGCTGTGATTTGGATTCCATGCAGAAACTAGAGGTCCCGTGGCCACGGTCTCGGTATCCAGAGTCACTAAAAACTACAAGAGAAGTTACCTATTCTTCTTCTTCGTTTACAATTTGCTTTACGTCGCACCGATACAGATACAGATATGATCAACAGATAGCGACGATGGGATAGAAAGAGCTTGGAGTGGGAACGAAGCGGCCGAGACGTTAATTAATGTACAGCCCCAGCATGTGTCTGGTGTGAAAATGGGAAACCACGGAAATCCATCTTTAGGGCTGCCGGCAGTGGGATTCGAACCCACTATCTCTCGAACGCAAGTTCACAGCTGCCCACCCCTAACCGCACTGCCAACTCTCTCATTATTATTATTATTATTATTATTATTATTATTATTATTATTATTATTATTATTATTAAGGGAACATTATAACAAACCAATGTTAAGGCAAACGCTACAATCCCCCTCACCTCCCATGGCACTACAGCCCTTGAAGGGCCTTGGCCTACCAAGCGACCGCTGCTCAGCCCGAAGGCCTGCAGACTGCGTGGTGTCGTGTAGTCAGCACGACGAATCCTCTCGGCCGTTAGTCTTGGTTTTCGAGACAGGGGCCGCTATCTCACCGTTAGATAGCTCCTCAATTATTGTAATCACGTAAGCTGAGTGCCAGGTAAAAGTCCTTGACCTGGCCGGGAATCAAACCCGGGGCCTCCGGGTAAGAGGCATGCACGCTACCCCTACACCGCGGGGCCGGCAAAAGCTACAATACAGATTGCAAATACACAATGAGCTATTTGCTTTACGTCGCACCGACACAGATATGTCTTATAGCGACGATGTGATAGGAAAGGCCTAGGAATTGGAAGGAAGCGGCCGTGGCCTTAATTAAGGTACAGCCCCTTCATTTGCCCGGTTTGAAAATGGGAAACCACGGAAAACCATCTTCAGGGCTGCCGACAGAGGGGTTCGAACCCGCTATCTCCCGAATACTGGACACTGGCCGCACTTAGGCGACTGCAGCTATTGAGCTCGGTAAATACACAGTGAGATACGGAAGAATGTAAATATTACACAATCCTACAGCAAGTATCGACCTACTCTGTGGATGGTCCAGGATTCTACAATAGTTATCCTACAAAATGGATCCTTGTCTTGTCCGAGGATGACCTGTTAGGGGGCAAAAATACGTTCAACTGTACTCGCAAATAGAAACTATTTAACGAATCCGTTTTACTTTCTGTATGTAGTTAAAGTTATATATATTTGCTATTTGCTTTACGTCGCACCGACACAGATAGGTATGATGGCGACGATGGGATAGGAAAGGCATAGGAATGGGAAGGAAGCGGCCGTGGACTTCACTAAAGTACAGCCCCAGCATTTGCCTGGTGTGTAAATAGGAAATTACGGAAAACCATCTTCAGGGCTGCCGACAGTGGGGTTCGAACCCACTATCTCCCGGATGCAAGCTCACAGCTGCGGGCCCCTAACCGCACGGCCAACTCGCCCGGTAAAGTTATATATTCATGCCACCTTTAATCACTACGGTATCGATTTTAAGAGTATATACTATAATGTTACCCTGGGAAGGAATTATGTAATAATTTCTTTTTTTTTTTTTTTTGCTAGTGGCTTTACGTCGCACCGACACAGAGAGGTCTTATGGCGACGATGAGATAGGCCTAGGAGTTGGAAGGAAGTGGCCGTCCCCTTAATTAAGGTACAGCCCCAGCATTTGCCTGGTGTGAAAATGTGAAACCTTGGAAAACCATCTTTAGGGTTGCCGGCAGTGGGATTCAAACCCACTATCTCCCGGATGCAAGCTCACAGCCGCGCGCCCCTAACCGCACGCCCAATTTGTCCGATAATTATTTAAGTGCCTGTAAATTTGTGAATATGGGTGTCTCAAATATAAACATTGTTTAATAGCTAACTGACGGCGTCAGTATTCGATATCAAAACCCTGAACACAGAGAATCAGCATTAACTGCACTACTCAGTTTTCTCAATTTAAAGACCGAGCATGTTGATTACGGGGGTACGGTTATAAGCTTGTATTCAAGAGACGGCGAGTAGGAGCCTCACCATCGGCAACCTTATAATGTTTCCGGGCCTGCATCTTAAATAACAACATGCCTATTGCCTTGCCACTCCTAGACCTTTCCCATCCCAACGTAGCTGAAAACGTGTACGTGTCACTGTGACGTTAAATCATGCTGAAATGTTTCTTAAATTCTGATGCACAGAAGCACACTTAGAGAATCTTCTCAATGTATAATTCTGTCGAAAAGGTGTAGACATGAATAAAAATAATCGCGCCGGCGTCAGATTTGAACCTCTGATGCCCTGCTCTGAAAATCCAGTGTAACAACAGTTACGATAGGAAATAATAACAAGGCGTTTGCATTTTACACACTTCACGAACGATCGAACTAATGACAATATAAAGACGTGGGACATCTACCTATTTTTTACGGATACCTTTTCAGCAAGATATCCAGAAGCTTGAAACTTGCAAAACCGAGCTCGATAGCTGCAGTCGCTTAAGTGCGGCCAGTAACCAGTATTCGGGAGATAGTAGGTTCGAAGCCCACTGTCGAGAGCCCTGAAGATGATTTTCCGTGGTTTTCCATTTTCACACCAGGCAAATGCTGGGGCTGTACCTTAATTAAGGCCACGGCCGCTGCCTTCCCACTCCCATCGTCGCCATGCGAGGAAGTGCATAACACGCTGAACTTCCGTCCCCCTAACCCAGTTCTTGATTAGAATCGGACCAAGTGTATTATTGGACGAAGATGTTCGCCCAAAAGGCAAAAACGCAAGCTTCCAGTTTTACATGACTGTTGACATTATGGTCAAAGCTTCGAGTCCTCCAATTTTTCGTGGAACCCGAACCACAGAGATATGATTTCACGATTTTTCATTTTGAATATTCCACATGTTTGCACGGGATTCTAACGAAGGCCACCTTGATGGGAAGCCAGTGACTTACTCAGCTACCACGCCCCTCCGAACCACAGAGGCATGTCCTAACATTCAATAAATCCCAAGTGCAATGGCCGAGATTCGAACTGAATTGTGCTGCCTTATTGAAAAGACAGTGATATACTGATATATTGATGTTCTTACGAGAGTGGGTGGGGGCAGTAGAATAACACCCACGGTATCCCCTGCCTGTCGTAAGAGGCGACTAAAAAGGGCCCCAGGGGCTCTGAACTTGTGAGCGTAGGTTGGCGACCACGGGTTCCCTAGCTGAGTCCTTCATTGCTTCTACTTACTTGTGCCAGGCTCCTCACTTTCATCTATCCTATCCGACCTCCCATGGTCAAGTCTTATTCTTTTCCGACTCTGACGGTATTAGAGCACTCGAGGCCTAGGGAGTCTTTCATTTTCACACCCTTAGCGGCCCTTCTCTTTCTTTGGCCGATACCTTCATTTTTAGTAGTGTCGGATTCCTTCCATATTTTCTCTCCGATTAGTGTTATATAGAGGATGGTTGCCGAGTTGTACTTCCTCCTAAAACAATAATCACCACCACCACCACACTTATGATAGTAAATTGTTTCCTTACGGCCAACTTCAGTAGTAAAAGCGGGTAGTCACCCCCTATGGGCGAGGCCGGTAGAATACATTCGTAGTTTCCCCTGCCTGTCATAAGAAGTGACTAAAACGGGCAACTCCTAGGGGCTCTCAACTTGGGGGAGTGAGTTGACGACCACTGGGCCTATAGTCGAGTCTGGAATTGCTTTCACTTATAATTGTACCAGCCCCCGACTTCCCCGGATCAACTTTTGTTCTTTTCCGATCCCGACGGTATTAGTATTGCGAGGCCTACGGAGTCTTCCAATTTCACACCCTTCGTGGCCCTTCACTTTATTTTGCCGATACTTTCTTTCTTTCTTTCTTTCTTTCTTTCTTTCTTTCTTTCTTTCTTTCTTTGAAGTGTCAGACCTTTTCCTCTTTTCCTCTGGCTAGTGTAGGACTTCTCTAACGCCTAAAATCTCACACGTGCAAGCCGAGGGGTAGAGGTTCCGTGCACAGTGAATCGATCCGACTCAGCTCTGTTCGGACCAGCGTTTTGTCTCGGGGCGACTCGGCTAATCTCGGCTAAGCTCGGCTCAACTGTGCATGTGTGGCGGAGCGCTGCAGAGCAAGTGAGGAAGGGGGAGACAGGCGGAGCGAGCGAGCGAGACAGGCAATGGGAAAGAGAGAGACGTTATAGCTCAAAATCGAGGAGTGGAGCTCTGCACTCGTCTTTTGCACCTTGCGCCGCACAACGCACCGGTGCATGCACTCTGAAAGGTGGTGGTGGTGGTGGTGGTGGTGGTGGTAATTACTGTTTTAAGAGGAAGCACAACTAGGCAATCATCCTCTCTATAACACTAATTAGAGAGAAAAAATGGAAGGGATCCGACACTTCGGAAAATGAAGATATCGGCCAGAGAAAGACAAGGGCCACGAAGGGCGTGAAAATGAAAAACCTCCCTAGGCCTCGGGAACCTAATACCATCGGGGTCGGAAAAGAACAAGTGTTGACCAAGACAGGTCGGATAGGATAAATGAAAGTGAGGAGCCAGGTACAAGTAAGTGGAAGCAATGCCAGGACTCAGCTAAGGGCCCCGTGGTCGACAACCCACGCTCCCAAGTTTAGAGCCCCTGGGGCCCCTTTTAGTCGCCTTTTACGACAGGCATGGGATACCGTGGGTGTTATTCTACCGCCCCCACCACCCACAGGGGGATGCACTCTCAGAGGCTCTGAGCTAGTGTTTAGAGAGGATGGTTGCCCAATTTTACTTCCTCCTAAAACAAAAATTGTCACCATCACCACCACCACCACGGCCAGTTGGTTTAGTCGCCGTTCTGTTCTCAAAATACCGGACTCGGTAGTTGCTGGAGTCGATGTCACTTAAATGTGTCTAAATACCACAAATCCGCGTCTTTGGTTTCCAACACGTTAAAGAACTCCTGCAGGTCACCATTCTGGCTCCCGTGCGTTTTAAAAATCTCAAACAAATGAAAAGACGTTAAATAAATACTTTTTCTAACGAGTTTCTTATTTTCTAAAGAAAAACTCTTGAGCGTCTCAAATCTGAACAGACATTCAGTGTTTAACGTTTTAGCCGTATCATTGGCAAAGATTCTTTCCCGACTGCAACAAAGCGTGGCTCCTAAGAAGGAAAATGTAGCGTATTTCCTTATAGCCCACGTAAGTTTCTACCATACAGGTACTTATGTAATAATAGGCAGCACACTTTTATGTAGTATTTATACGGTAATCTAAGTTTAATTAAACAATGACTGAGTACCATTTTTGTGCTGGGTCGGCCTGTCTTTTGCAGTAGGATTTGAAGTTACCTTATAGTCACAGATTCTAAAGTTTATGTTTAAAACTTTTAGTTTAATCATGTAAACGTTTGCAAATATTTACTCACCGCAGGGTTTAAAGTTTTTATTTCATTGTCAATATTGTTATAACTACAAATTGAGAAAGAATACATTTAATAGCTCGTGTTACAATTATCTTATTTATTTTACATTAGTTGCATAATTGTAGCGGTGAAAGACGACTCAAACTCGTGGAAGATATTTCAAGAGGCTCAATCACCTTTTGCACATTAGTTTTTGTTTTTTTTGCTAGGGGCTTTACGTCGCACCGACACAGATAGGTCTTATGGCGACGATGGGATAGGAAAAGCCTAGGAGTTGGAAGGAAGCGGCCGTGGCCTTAATTAAGGTACAGCCCCAGCATTTGCCTGGTGTGAAAATGGAAAACCACGGAAAACCATCTTCAGGGCTGCCGATAGTGGGATTCGAACCTACTATCTCCCGGATGCAAGCTCACAGCCGCGCGCCTCTACGAGCACGGCCAACTCGCCCGGTAGTTTTTGTTTTAAGGAAGTTCAAATTTAAATGGAATTTTACGTCTCATTTTGTAGTTTTGCATCAGATACTCTTAAAAAACATTCTTAACTATTTATTTGAAAATGTATGCAACATATATTGTATGATTTCCTTTAAAAATATATTGACCTTTATTGACTATCTACTTTAAATATCAGGTTTCCGTCGTCAAGTTTTTAGATGTAGCTTTTACACCAGTTTTGACAAAATTGAATAACTTACGTTGATTTATCGAACTTTGAAGGAAAATCCACTCAAATACATTTCTTCAAAATTCCATTTATTATCCTCATTCCATAATTGTAACACCAACTCTGGCACTTCCCTTGCTATTCCCATAACCAGTCTTCAATGTACATCCTTCGTTGTGGCTGGGTCACAACTTTGGAATTTACTTCCAGCTGCTGTCAGGAACCCTAAGTCAATATCAAAATTTAAAACTGCATGCAGAGATTGCTTGTTGAATACCGCTGATTGTTTCATGTGATTGGTGACGTATGATAGGTTGTGTGATTGTGGTAGGTAGACTAGTAACATTGGCATTTTATTGTACAGATAAAGAACACTGTTGTTCTTATAATTAATATTAAGTTACTATTATACTTTATTGTTTTAGAGTAAATGTACTGTACATATTATTTAACTTTTAACTCGTCTACATAGATCAGTGTTTACGATCATACTTGTATTTCCGCTACTTGTATTGGGTTTTGTTTATGCATTGCTTAAAATTATCTAGATCAAAAACCCAACAACATTGTAATTCACCAGTGTTAAACTCAATGAAAATATTTAATAAATATAGCAATAAATACAGACTATAGATACATTTGCAACTACATACACGTCCATAGTAAAACAATGTAAACAAATAACTGAATTGTTTTCTGTTCTAACTTAAAATCCCACTTTGCTGACTCCTATTGCTAAGCTCATAACTTTAGTTATCTTTACAGTTTATAGTTATACCATCTACCACATCATCATTATCTTCGATAACATCACTACCATCGTGTATAATTACAGTACTAATGCAAATTTAAAGCCGTTCGTATCAGTTTATTTGTAATATTTTAAATACTTGTTACTTGTAACTTACTTACTTGTAACTGAATATTTGTAATATTATATTACTGAAGAAAAGTGGATTTTGATTTCATTTATGACTTTATTTTACAAGGACTTTCATAAGAGATATTATAATTTTAATTTAACATTTGTTTTTATCTAATGTAATAGTATATGTGTTTCACATCATTAGGTTTGTACCTGTCTGAAGCACAATAAATAAATAAATAAATAAATAAATAAATAAATAAATAAATAAATAAATAAATAAATATAAAATAAAATAAGAGTTTTGTCTGTACATTGCTCAGAATTTAAAAATAATGGTATTTCTGTATCGGGCATGTCCATAGTAACAAGAAAATGCACTTTTTACTTTTCCGTACCTATCTGTCTGTCTGTCTGTCTGTCTGTCTGTCTGTCTGTCTGTCTGTCTGTCTGTCTGTCTGTCTGTCTGTCTGTCTGTCTGTCTGTCTGTCTGTCTGTCTGTCTGTCTGTACACGCATCACGAGAAAACGGTAGAAGAGAATTTAATGAAAATCGGTATGTGAAGTCGGGGGATGAGCCTCTACCATCTAGGCTATAAGTCATTTTGCTCACGCTGAGTGAAATGGTAGTTTAGGGGAAGGCCTAAAATTGAATTCTCAACTATTTATGTTATTAGTGGTCTAATGAAAATCGGTATGTGAAGTCAGGGGATGAACCTCTACAATCTAGGCTATAAATCATTTTACTCACGCTGAGTGAATGGTAGTTTAGGGGAAGGCCTAAAATTGAATTCTCAACTATTTATGTTATTAGTGGTCGTATTTTAACGAAAATGGGTATGCAAAGTTGGGAAATAAGTTGCTACAATCTAAGCTATCAATAATTGTATTCACGCTGAAAAAAATGGTAGTTTAGGGGAAGGCCTAAAATTTAATTCTCAAATATTGTTGTTATTAGTAGTCCTATCTTGATGAAAATCGTTATGCAAAGTCAGGAAATAAGTCGCTATAGTCAAGGCTGTAAATTATTTTATTCACGCTGAGTGAAATGGTAGTTTAGGGGAAGGCCTAAAATGTAATTCTGAAATATTTCTTATTAGAGGTGTAATCGATGAATGCTACATAACTAAGGTTATATAGTATCAAATTTCCTATTATTAATGTCTTATACATTGTTACCGTACTGGCTATGATCACAAAGATATTCATGAATTTGAATTTTTGTTACTAAGTCCATGTCAGCGCCGAGTAACGAGAAAATGGGTAAACAGCATTTAATGAAAATCGGTATGTAAAGTCGGAGAATAAGAAACTACAATATGGTTTACAAATCACAGAGTCGAAAGAAAACTAAATGTGAAGGCCTACAATATAGAAAGCTCATAACATTGATCAACAATAACATTACATTGACCATTGTTTGTCGTGATGTGCTTTGTATCTTCTGTTGCCCCTTATCTCCGGTAGATAGGATTACTGCTGCGTACAGAGTATTTTTATTTGATTTACGTTACACCGACATAGATAGGTTTTATGGCGATGATGGGATAGGAAAGGGCTAGAAGTGTCTTAGGCCTTAATTAAGGTACAGGCCCAGCATTTGACTGGTGTGAAAGTGGGAAACCACGGAATACCATCTTCAGCGCTGCCGACAATGGGGTTCGAATCCACTATCTCTCGGATGCAAGCTCACAGCTGCGCACCGCTAATCACACGGCCAACTCGCCCAGTCGTACAGAGTGTAACAGCCTGTCTGAATATTGATGGGAAGTAGCTGGGAAGTTAGATAACTTTCTTCTTTAGCATGTCATTCCCCTGGTTTATAAATTTTCTGATACTACTGGTACGTAACACCCCAGCTCTGGAACTTTGGACTATTAGATTGGCACCGCAACCTAACCGCAGCACTGTTCGTTAAAAGTGATAAAACGTGCGGCATTCCATTTGATCGAGTATTTTATATGATAGCATTCATACTACATTCATACTTACGTTTTTGTAATGACCTATGTTGATTTCAGGTTAGGAAAACCACAAAGTCAGTCTTTCTGAGAGTCCCGTAGTTTTTAATATTTAACCCGTGTGTTACAAAGTCCACCAGTACTCTACATTTTTATTAAAACTGGCACACTCATGATCATATTTAGCTTATCATTATCATTTATAGTTTGGCTTGTACAAACCCCATGACACTACAGCCCTTGAGGGGCCTTGGACTACCAAGCGACCGCTGCTCAGCCCGAAGGCTTGCAGATTGCGAGGTGTCGTGTGGTCAGTACGACGAATCCCCTCGGCCGTTATTCTTGGCTTTCTAGACCGGGGCCGCTATCTCACCGTCAGATAGCTCCTCAATTCTAACCACGTTGGCTGAGTGCACCTCGAAACCAGCCCTAAGGTCCAGGTAAAAATCCCTGACCTGGCCGGGAATCGAACGCGGGGCCTCCGGCTAAGAGGTGGGCACACTACCCCTGCACCACGGGACCGGCAGTTTGGCTTATAGGATTAATAATTTTGTACAAGTCCAAAATGGAAGGCAGTGACTGATGATGTTCGCGAGTAGGCTAATTATCTTGCTCAAGTTTTGCTATATAATAGAGGTTCGTAATCGTTACATTAGTGTAAGAGTGATCAGAAGTAAATATTTAGATCACCTACTACATTCTTGTAAGTAAGATACCTGACATTATATCCGTGGTCTTTGTGAGCAGTGAAGAACTATACAGATAACCTAAAACCCTTTGTTGACACAATCAAAATGGCCACCTCTGTTTATAGAGGTCGGCATGTATTCCAATTCAATGAATGAAAAAAATCAATAATACTTTTCCTGAACAGACACCAAGTAAGCCAACAAATACTGTAATAACAACACCGTAAATAACCCTCCACATCCTAACAGTGCATCAGGTAACCAAAAGACAACCGTCACAAGTAGGCCTAGTAACGAACGTAATTCAAGCTTAAGCTATTCTGCTGCAATACAGTCGTACCCCTCCAAAGAACAAGCTATTGTAATGTAATCTCATGATGGGATCAGTATCAAGGATTATGTGCTAGCTATAGGTAAACTTACAACCCCTAGCAACATTCGGTTTGTTTCAAGTATATCGAACGGAAGGATATGCATCTTTCTCTCTAGTTAGAAAAATGTTGAAGATCTGATATTGACAAATCCTAAGATCTTAATAAACAATATATCACTGGAAATACGACCCCTTCTAACAAAAAAACAAGCATATTATATTATCCAACGTCTGTCCTGTGATCCCAAACTATGTTATTGAAGAGGAATTGTTAAAACTCGGTGTGAAAATCATGTCTAGGATTACCCCAGTCAGAGCAGGTTTGTCAATTCCAGGATTCTCCCACATTTTAAGCTTTCGAATCCCTTCATCTCGAATACGATGGTACAAACTACTGGATTTACCTATCATCCGACTCACCCACTTGTTTTCTTTGCCATACCGAAGGACATCTGGCCAAAGATTGTCCTAACAATGTATCACTTCCAAAAGATGAATCCTATTCGAATCATTTTCCTCAGCTCCAAAAGTCAGAGGTCGAAAACCCCAAAACAGACATCGGTACTTCTAGCTCTCTCCCAAAAGATAGGCCTATTCAAGAAGCCACTTCACTGACCAACCCTGACTTAGCACTTAGCCAAGTCTGTAATGATCCTCCCTCCTCCAGAATTCAAATTGAGAGAGAAATTGCAGCACCTATGGAAACACACGTCACCCCTACAACAGTGAATTTTCTTGGATGTAAAAGGCCAATTTCACTAGCTAGTAGTGAAAGAACTAATCCAAATCCTCCTGATAGCAACAAATCCATACTGGCCTCTCCTGAACAAATCGAAAACCGTAAGACAAATCACACTTCCAAGAAACCGAAGACAGACACGCAGAAATCAATTAGTGATATGCTCCTGCCAGTAAAACAAGTTCTGAAAGCCGACCCATCAATATTCCCCCTCAGCTACCTACAGCTCCAATCCTTCCTTGAAAATACAGTTGGTGCCAAGGACATATCAGCAATTGCTTCAAACTACATAAAAAACAAAAGCACTCGAATAGTAAAAAAACTACTGAAATCCGCCAGTCAAAGTGAAGACCCAACGCATATCAATATAACGCTAGACTATTCCAGTGACGACAATTCCTTCCCAGTATAACAATGGAGATAAACCTCGTTCTACTTTTGATCATTATTATGACAAAATTACTCCAGTGGAATCTTAACAGTTATCGATCACAGTTAGAATATCTACAACTCCTAATAAATAAACACCAACCATCTGTTATCTGTCTCCAAGAAACAAACTTTCAGAACGACTTTGCTGCCAATCTAAGACTCTACAGTGTCTATCACAGAAATAGAACTAACGTGATTCATGCGAGTGGAGGAGTAGCTACTTATATCAAAAACAATATCTATGCCAAATAAATTACAGTTAACACTAATTTGGAAGCTGTAGCAATTTCAGTCCATCTACCACCTTCTATATGTATCTGCAATGTTTATATTCCAAACAGTTTTTTGTTTCAAGGTGACGATCTACGAAACCTTATCCACAAACTACCTAAACCATTCATCCTAGTAGGTGACTTCAACAGCCACAACACGTTATGGGGTAGCCATAGTTCTGATGCAAGAGGAAAAGAGATAGAAAAGATACTTGATGAATTTGATTTAATTCTAATGAACTCTACTGCTCCAACTCGCTTTGACTTAGCCCATGGCACCTGTAGTAGTATAGACCTAACCATCTGCACACCGGACGTAGCAACCCTTTTCAACTGGTCTGTTTATTCAACACTCCAAGGAAACAGTGACCACTTCCCGATACTAATCAATAATGAAAATTCTTCTGTCAACTCCTCATTTATTAACAACTCTAAATGGAACTTAAATAAGGCAGATTGGACGAAATTTAGGCTGACAGTCAATAATCACTTAAAAGACTTAACCCCTCCAAATGATTTCCCTTCTAAGCACATAAATACCATTGTTCAAGATTTCACAGAAGTTCTTGTTAAATCTGCGGACATGAGTATTCCAAAAGTAATCTCAAATTCCTTTAAGAAAACAGCACCTGGGTGGAACGACACTTGTAAGGAGGCTATTAAGAATAAGAATCACGCATTCTACCTCTACAAAAGAAAACCCACACCTGAAAATAAAACCCAATTTCAGAAATGTAGAGCAATCGCTCGAAAAGAAATTAAACTCAGCAAAAAGAATTCATGGCTATCATTTGTCTCCTCGCTAAGTTCCCAAACCCCACAAAAGGAAATTTGGAATAAACTTCAAAGAATAAATGGCAAATATAATCACTTCTACATTAGTTCCCTCAGAAACTCGGTTGATGGAACCTTCATAAACAAACCTAAAAGCATCGCTGATAAATTAGCTGACACATTTGCCGAGATCTCTAGTGACAAAAAAATATGATCCCGAATTTCTCCATACAAACAAATTCAGTGAATCCGTTGATCTAAGGAAAGCCATTTCTGACCCCAACTATAATCTAAACGACGCTTTTCAGCTACAGGAAATAATTATTGAACTTGACAAATGTGGCAAATCTAGTCCTGGCCCAGATACGGTCCCTTATGAATTTCTAAAACAGCTTCCACTAAATGCAATAAATTATCTTCTGGCCATTTTCAACCACATATGGAGCTCTAAGACTTTTCCTGATCAATGGCGAAATGCCATTGTAGTTCCAATACCAAAACCAGGGAGAGACAACTCAATTGCAGAAAATTATCGCCCTATTGCTTTAATTAATGCGATGTGTAAACTCATGGAGAAAATAGTCAACAAAAGATTACGCTGGTATCTCGAGCACATAAATTTCTTCAGTAATGTGCAAAACGGGTTCCGTAAAGCACATCCACAACAGATACTTTGATAAGTCTGGAATCTGAAATACAGGAAGCGTTCCTCAATAACCAACACCTAATAGCAGTCAGTTTAGATATTAATAAGGCATATGACATGGTATGGAAAGACTATGTAATCAAAGTACTAATGACACATAATATATCTGGAAATATCATATATTTTACTAGCAAGATACCCGTGCTTCGCTACGGTATTATACTGACATTTATAATTGAATGCTTATTGTTTTAGATATATAATCTGCCGAAATTCGCGATCTGACTCGTTTTTTGCGAGAATCCACCAAAATTCCCGATCTGACTCGTTTTCTATTAGATTACGGCACGTTTCCTCCCATTTTTCAATCTTCCTTTCCAGCAATCGATTCCGTACTTCCCGGTCCGTAAATCTTTGCCATCTCTTCCTATAATCATTTTTAATATGGATAAAATCCTTCAGAAGATACGGCGTGGTGTCATATTGGGTGCCTTGGCGGCAATGAACCCGCGGCTGGACTGCATTCTTAGTCATTGCTCATCCAGGAGCCGTTTCTAGCGCGGATCGCACGTTTGACGACGGTCCGGAACATTATTATTATTATTATTACTATTATTATTATTATTATTATTATTATTATTATTATTATTATTATTATTATTATGTGTTGCTGGAATGAATGATGACAGGGAAAACCGGAGTATCCGGAGAAAAACCTGTCTCGCCTCCGTTTTGTCCAGCACGAATGTCACATGGAGTGACCGGGATTTGAACCACGGAACCCAGCTGTGAGAGGCCGGCGCGCTGCCGCCTGAGCAACGGAGGATCCTTATAAGTACATTAAGGACAGTAAAATCAATTGGTCTCACCTCCTTTTACACCCCACCGCCGTTAAGTTTATTTACCGCCAACCCCCCCCCCCCGAAAAAATTAAAAGAAGGCGTGTTTCTTTAAGTTTAAAGGAGATTCCAAACACCAATGTTCACGTCTATTACCTCCAGTTTTGAGATATATGTATCCCCATAAAAATAATTCACTTTTTTCACTTCATTTCACACTGCTTCCCCCCCCCCCAATAAGTGAACTTTCCCGCAAAAAAAACTTGTTTGTTTAATAGTAAAGAATCTTCTAAATACCAATTATCGCGACTCTAACTTCTTCAGTTTTTGATTTTTGTGTCCACATGAAAGGAATTCAACTCCTTTACACTCCCGCCCCCAAAAATGGTTTCCCCTACAAAACGCGTTTTTCTTTGTTTTCAAAGGAGATCCAAATACGAATTTTCACGTCTGTAACAACTTTAGTTTTTATTAGATGTATGTATTCTCATACAATTAAGTCAATTTATTTTTCAATTCTTTCACCCCCCCCCCCCCACTTCATTGGATTTTCCGAGAATACGTGTTTCTTTACTTTTAAAGCAGATTGCAAATATCAAATTTCACGTCTATAACATCTTCATTTTTGAGATATCAGTAGCTTAATTAAAAGGATTCAACACCATTTTCAGTCACTTTTACCCGCCTCCACCCAAGTGGTATTTCCGAAAACTAAAAATACACGTTTCTTTATGTTTAATAGAGATAAAAAATCATTTTTCACTTCTGTAACATGTTAAGTTTTTTTAGATTTACCGTAAAAGTTCTCATTTAAAAATTTCACCCCTTTTGAGTTCCCCTTAAGTGGAGTTTCCAAAAACAAATCATCTATGTTTCTTTACATTTACAGGAGATTCCAAACACCCACTTTTTACGTCTGTAACATTTTACGTTTCCAAGATATTCTGTAGATATAGTCTTTCAAAAAATTCACCCCAATTTGTCACTCCTATTTAACCGCCATTAATTGGATTTTCCAAAAACTAAAAAAATGCGTGTTTCTTTATTTTTAAAGGAGATCCCTTATATAAATTTTCAGTTCTGTAATATCTTCCGTTTCTGAGATATATGTATCCTCATTAAAGGCATTCAACCCATTTTTCACCCTTTTACACCCCTCCTATTGGGATTTACAGGAAACAAAAAATACGCGTTTCTTTATTTTTAGAGGAGATTCTAACTACCAATTGTTACATCTGTAAATTTTAAAGTTTTAAGATGTAGACACACTCATTTTATAAAATTCACCGCCCTTTTCACCCCACAATATTTGGATTTTCCAAAAACGAAAAAATACGTGTTGCTTTACTTTTAAAGTAGATCCCAAATACCAATTTTCAGGTCTGTAATGTCTTCAGGTTCTGAAATATAAGTAGCCTCATTAATGGCATTCAACCCATTATTCACCCTTTTACAGCCCTCCTATTGGGATTTTCCGAAAACAAAAAAATACGTGTTTCTTTATTTTTAAAGGCGATTCTAAATACCATTTTTCACATCTGTAAACTTTTAAAATTTTCATATGTAGATACACTCATTTTAAAAATTCACACCCCTTTTCACCCCCGCCCCCATTATTTGGATTTTCCAAAAACGAAAAATACCTGTTTCTTTATTATTTTTAAGTAGATCCCAAATACCAATTTTCAGGTCTGTAATATCTTCAGGTTCTGAAATATAATTATCCTCATTAAAGGCATTTAACATATTTTCACCCTTTTCCACCCTTCCTATTGGGATTTTCCTAAAACAAAAATATACGTGTTTCTTTATTTTTAAAGGAGATTCTAAATACTAATTTTTACATCTATAAACTTTAAAAGTTTTGTGATATATATAGATACACTCATTTTAGAAATTCACCCCTTTCTCACCCCCCCCCCATTAATTAGATTTTCCAAAAACAAAACATACGTGGTTCTTTAGTTTTAAAGGAGATACAAAACACCAATTTTCAGGTCTGTAATATCTTCAGTTTCTGAGATATAAGTATCCTCATTAAATGCATTCAACCCCTTTTTCACCCCTTTCCTCCTTTCCTATTAGGATTTTCCGAAAACAAAAAAATAGGTGTTTCTTTATTTTTAATGAAGATTCTAAATACCAATTTTTACATCTGTAAACTTTCAACGCTTTGAGATATAGATACACTCATTTTAAAAATTCACCCCCCTTTTCACCCTTCATTAACTGGATTTATCAAAAACAAAAAAATACGTGTTTCTTTATTTTTAAAAGAGATCAAAAGTACCAATTTTCAGGTCTGTAAAACCTTTAGTTTCTGAGATATAAGTACCGGTATCCTGATTAAAGGCATTCAACCCTTTTCACCCTTTTTCGCCCCTCCTATTGGGATTTTCTTAAAACAAAAAAATATGTGTTTCCTTATTTTTAATGAAGAGTCTAAATACAGGGTTCAAATTTTCTAAAACTAAAACCAAATGTATTCTCTTCTCCAAAAATAAACATATCATCCCTAACCCTGAATTATACAGGGTTATTCATCTAACATGTTACACAGAAATAGCTTCTAAACCATTAAATATATCGGCATTCTGTTTTCATATTCGTAAATGGTACCCAGGGCCTTGTAAAATAACGTGCTACTTATTCTCATGGGGTGATTTATAATCGAGATATTGATACTAACTCCATATTTTTAAATAGAATGGCACAAATTCATACAGCTGGCCTAAAAGATCAACTGCGTGCAAGTTCAAATATGTAAGTATTTTCAAAATCGGACAATTACGTTTTGAGATATAAATAAGAACAGCATGCGCGGTTTTGCTGCCGCATCAGATGGCGTGAAGTCGGGCAAGGACATTTTGAGGCGCAAGCAGTTTGCTGGGAGTGAGTTCAGCCATAGAATGGATACCAGGCATGTACTGTAAACATAATGTGATGTACCGTAACATACCCTGGGTGTGCAACGTTATTGTATGACTGGCGAACACACAACGGGGAAGGGAGATTAAAGTTGTATTGTTTTGTTTTGACATGTAATAGGTTGCGCTCAGTTTAGCGTTTTCTTCTCACGGATGGGAATGAGAAGGATTTGGAAAGGAAGTCGGCTGTGGCCTATCACAAAGGTACCTATCCGGTATTTGCCTGGTGTTGAACATAGGACACCATGAAAATCACTTACAGGTTGGGCGAGGCAGGACTCGAACCTGCGCTCTCTCGAATGCATGCTACTACTGTGGCGCTGGAGCTCTGCGGAGATTAATGCGTGTAAAATAAAACATAAATAATAGTGCTGCTGCCATCTCACCACGATCAGCTCTGACCATTTGCGTTTCTAGAAGGAGGTCTTCCGGTGTTTTGTGTTATGTTTATTTCTCAACTCATAGAGTAGTATGAACTGTACACTAAAACCAGCGACAATTATAGCTTTCGTTATGTTCTTTTCAAGGCAAAGTACTTATTTTATTCCTTTTAAACACATCAACCCTTTCTGTCCTGTCATACACACTTTGCAAACCCATCACATGTGTACGAGTTGCTTACATGCCTGGTATCCGTTCTGTGGCTGAACTCACTCCCAGGAAACTGCTTGCACCTCAATATGTCCTTGCCCGACCTCACGCCGTCTGATGCGGCAGCAAAACCGCGCATGCTGTTTTTACTTATATCTCAAACAGTAATTGTCCGATTTTGAAAATACTTACATATTTGAACTTGTACGCAGATGAACTTTTAAATCAGCTGTATGAATTTTTGCCGTTCCATTTAAAAATATGGAGTTAGTATCAATATCTCGGTTCTTAATCACCCCATGAGACTAAGTAGCACGTTATTTTACAAGGATCGCCGGGCTGAGTGGCTCAGACGGTTAAGGCGCTGGCCTTCTAACCCCAACTTGGCAGGTTCGATCCTGGCTCAGTCCGGTGGTATTTGAAGGTGCTCAAATACGACAGCCCCGTGTCGGTAGATTTACTGGCACGTAAAAGAACTCCTGCGGGACTAAATCCCGGCACCTCGGCGTCTCCGAAGACCTTAAAAAGTAGTTAGTGGGACGTAAAACAAATAACATTATTATTATTATTATTATTATTATTATTATTATTATTTTACAAGGATCTGCGTACCATTTACGGATATGAAAACAGACTGCTGATATATTTAATGGTTTAGAAGTTATTTCCGTGTAACATGTTAGGTGAATAACCCTGTATATGGAAGACCATAAAATTGAATCAGTTAAAACTATTAAAATTCTAGGACTTTTATTTGATAACAAGCTCACCTGAACTCCATACCTTAAAAATCTTAAAGACGAGTGTCAAAGAAGAATGAATATCATGAAAATTCTCTCAGCAAAAACTGGGGAGCAGACTACCATGTCCTAATGTACACATAGCCACAATCAGAGCCAAACTGGATTATGGCAGTATAGTATATTGTTCTGCCAGACCATCTACTCTTAAGATCTTTGATACCATCCAATCTTCAGCTCTTCGAATTGCCCTAGGAGCCCATCGCTCCAGCCCCATAGCTAGTATAGAGATTGAAGCCAACGAACCACCACTTGAAATCAGACGTAAACAGCTGAGTTTGACATACGCACTCAAGATAGCCGGCTCAAGTAACCAATTCTTGAAAAGAAAAAAAAACACCTACTTTCAAAGAAACATAAAGGAAAACAAACTGGATCTCAACCCCAACCCTTTAACATCAGAATATACAATCTTCTCAAAGAACTAAACCTCAGCATTCCACCCATTTTATTTCCACACAACTCACTAGATACCCCTCCATGAAAAGCTCATTTGCCTCCAATCGACTGGGAATTGAACAACAATCTTAGAGCTCAAACTGACACAGCGAAATCCCAACAGTTATTTAATGAAATTTGTAATAGATGCTCATCATATAGTGCAATTTATACTGATGGATCAAAATTCAATGAGAGAAATGGTTGTGCAGTGAAATATAGAGACTATAGTAAGCTATACAGATTACCAGATCTTTTCACAGTTTTTACAAGTGAACTGTATGCTCTTAAACAGGCCATGATTCATATTTCTAAAGCAAGCTACAATAACTCATTCATAATTTTCTCTGATTCCAAAAGTGCATTAACTTCAATACAGAATCCATCAGCAACACACCTCCTTGTTAAAGAAATTACAATGCTGTACCACAAGATCAAGATTGCAGGAAAAAATGTTATTTTTATGTGGATACCATCTCACAGAGGAATACCAGGCAACGAATCAGCTGATCAAGCAGCAAAAGAGGCTACTAGTCTTCCAATCAATAACTGTCAAATTGCCACGCCACATTCTGATATCATCGCTTATATCAAAATCAAACTACACGAACAATGGAAAATGAACTGGCTTGAAACTTCCACTATCAACCTCCAAAAAATTAAAATGATATCTACGAGAACATATCCTCTCCAAAACCTCACCAGACATGAACAAGTCTTAATCTCCCGACTAAGGATAGGACACACGAAGATCACCCACAACTGTCTCCTAGAAAAGAAACAACCTCCCACCTGTAGTAAATGTAACTGCTCTCTCACTGTCAAGCATATCATCTCAGAATGTCAACTGTATGACCATTGGCGCCAACACCACAACATACCTAACGACATGGAACTGACACTGACTTCTCCAGCACTGAGTCATCAAGTCATCAACTTCCTCAAGGACACTGGCTTGCACTCCAAAATCTAATTATATTATACTTTTTTTTTCATTTACATTTTTATAATTACAATATTATTATTACTATTATTCTTTAATCATATGTAAGAGTCTCGATAAGATATTGGAGTTAAAGCGACTATAAAGAACCCTAATAAAAAAAGTCCAAAATCTATGCATGGAATCTAATTTTATAACGACTCACTGGAGCAACTGCAAGGCAGGCCAGTTAAGTACAGTGAAACCAATGAGGTCACGCTGAAACGAAAGTTGTGTAATAAAAGTAACTCCATTTCGTTTCGTGTACAAACCAACTGCTTAATAGCTCCCGTTGTACAGTCTAGTAAGGAACACCCTGTGCTGGACGACGTAATCGCTTGTGAACGTAAGCACAGCCCAGCACGCTCCTCCACGTTCGTTCAGCTTCAAGTTCGTTGCTCTAACGGCATTTCATTCAAGGACATCTCAAACACGTGTGAAACGGGAACTAAAATTGGGCATGGACCCAGTACAGCACGCAGTACCGTAGACTGCATCTGGCGGAACAACAGGCAGACATGCAGTACAGTTTCTTGTGCATTGCGCTGTAACTTGAATATGTTTCACAATCACAACTGTCGTATGCGTTGACTATACTGTGACCAAATAACGTAATTTCAAACAATGAAAATGTATAGAAGATCGATCTCAATGAGTATGTAATGAACATTATATTGACACATGAATCTAGCAATACCTCCGCTAAACAAAAGAATCACGTTCTCTCCGCAATTATTATTACATTTATTACGTAAAAAAACTACTGCATAGAACCCAACCCACGCTAACGGACGCAGAATATTTTAAACTATGGTTTTACTGTTTATACTTTTTAAGATTAAATAAAATTGTCGTTATATGTCATCTATATATATAAATTTCATTGTATGTATGTATTACATCTCCTCCTAAACCACTGGAGCGATTTACACAAAACTTGGTACACTTACGACTTTGTATCAGGAGACAAACCATGTGGGGGTAAGACACCCCAAGTACCCTTAGAGGCGGGGGGTGAGGGTGGTCACATATAAAAATATACGAAAATAGTATCGAATCCATCGTTTTCGGATTCGTTGAGATGAATAGTGATACTCCGGAATTTTTCCAAGTCCAAATTCAGCCCCCTTTTGGGTGGGGGGTGAGGGGGGAGTGATATATAGTAATAGGAAATAGTATCGAATCCACCCTTTTTGGGGTCGCTGAGATGAATAGTGGCACTCCGGATTTCTTTGACAAACCGCGTGGGGGTAAGAGACCCCATGTACCTTAGGGGAGGGGGGCGCAAGGGGTGTGACATATAAAATATTCGAAAATATTGTCGAATCCATACTTTTTATGGTCACTGAGATGAATAGTGACACTGCGGATTTTTTAAAGTCCAAGTTCAGCCCCCTTTGGGTGGGGTCGAGGGGGGAGTGATATTTCAAAATGACCGAAAATAGTGTCGAATCCATCATTTTCGGGGTGGCTGAGGTGAATAGTTACACTCCGGATTTGTTTTGACAAGCCGCGTGGGGTAGGATACCCCATGTACCCATAGGGGCGTGGGGGGCGAGGGGGGTGACATAAAATACTCAACAATAGTGTCGAATCCATACTTTTCGTGGTCGCTGAGATGAATACTGACACTCCGGAATATTTTTAAGTCCAAACCGCGCGGGGTAAGACACCCAATGTACCCTTAGGGGCGGGGGGGGGGCGATGGGGTCACATATAAAAATATACGAAAATAGTGTCGAATACATCGTTCTCGGATTCGCTGAGATGAATAGTGGTACTCCGGATTTTTTCAAGTCCAAATTCAGCCCCCTTCTGGGTGGGGGAGAGGGGGGAGTGATATATCAAAGTAATAGGAAATAGTGTCGATTCCATCCTTTTCAGGGTCGCTGAGATGAATAGTGACATTCCGGATTTCTTTTGATAAACCGCGTGGGGTAAGACACCCCATGTAACCATAGGGGCGGGGGGAGCGCAAGGGGGTTGACATATAAAATATTCGAAATTAGTGTCGAATTCATACTTTTTATGGTCGCTGAGATGAATGGTGACATTCCGGAATTTTTTAAGGTCCAAGTTCAGCCCCCTTTGGGGTGGGGGGCGAGGGGGGAGTGATATAAGAAAATTAACGAAAATAGTGTCGAATACATACTTTTCGGGGTCGCCAAGATTAATAGTGACACTGCTGATTTTTTAAAAGTCCAAGTTCAGCCCCCTTTGGGGTGGTGTCGAGGGAGAAGTGATATATCAAAATGACCGAAAATAGTGTCGAATCCATCCTTTCTGGCTGAGGTGAATAGTTACACTCCGGATTTGTTTTGACAAACCGCGTGGGGGTAAGACACCCCCTGTACCCATTGGGGATGGGGGCGAGGGTGTGATAAATAAAATATTCGAAAATAGTGTGAAATACATACTTCTCGTGGTCGTTGAGATGAATATGAATATTTTTAAAGTCCAAGTTCAACCCCCTTTGGGGTGGGGGCGGGGGGGTGTTATATAAAATTAATCGAAAATAGTGTCGAATATATAGTTTTCGGGGTCGCCAAGGTGAATATTGGCACTCCGGATTTTTAGCATCAGGAGAAAAACAGCGGGGTTTTAAGGCACCACAGGAACAGTTAGGAGTAGGGGCGAGGGGGGTGGATTATAAATTCATCAAAAATAATGTTGAATCCACACTTTTAGGGGTCGCTGAGATGAATAGTGACATTCCAGATTTTTTTAATGTCCAAGTAGCCCCTTTCGGGGTGGGGGGCGATGGGGGAGTGTTCGAAAACAGTGTCGAATCCATACTTTTCGGGGTCACTAAGATTTTTTTTTTTTTTTTTTGAAAGAATCAAATACTTCCCAGTCAATTCTAGCTTCCACAATAACAAGGTTTTACTCGAAAATTAAATGTGTTGTGTTTGAGTCATCAGTCCATAGACTGGTTTGATGCAGCTCTCCATGCCACCTTTTCCTGTGATAACCTTTTCATTTCTACGTAACTATTGCATCCTACATCTGCTCTGATCTGTTTGTCATATTCATACCTTGGTCTACCCCTACCGTTTTTACCACCTACACTTCCTTCTAAAACCAACTGAACAAGTCCTGAGTGTCTTAAGATGTGTCCTATCATTCTATCTCTTCTTCTCGTCAAATTTAGCCAAATCGATCTCCTCTCACCAATTCGATTATCTCTCCATTCGTGATTCGATCTATCCATCTCACCTTCAGCATTCTTCTGTAACACGACATTTCAAAAGCTTCTATTCTCTTTCTTTCTGAGCTAGTTATCGTCCATGTTTCACTTCCATACAATGCCACGCTCCACACGAAAGTCTTCAAAAACATCTTTCTAATTCCGATATCAATGTTTGAAGTGAGCAAATTTCTTTTCTTAAGAAAGCTCTTCCTTGCTTGTGCTAGTCTGCATTTTATGTCCTCCTTACTTCTGCCATCGTTAGTTATTTTACTACCCAAGTAACAATATTTATCTACTTCCTTTAAGACTTCGTTTCCTAATCTAATATTTCCTACATCACCTGCCTTCATTCGACTGCACTCCATTACTTTTGTTTTGGACTTATTTATTTTCATCTTGTAGTCCTTACCCAAGACTTCATCCATGCCATTCAGCAACTTCTCGAGATCTTCTGCAGTTTCAGATAAAATAACAATATCATCGGCAAATCTCAAGGTTTTGATTTCCTCCCCTTGGACTGTGATTCCCTTTCCAAATTTCTCTTTGATTTCCTTTACTGCCTGTTCTATGTAAACATTGAAAAGGAGAGGGGACAAACTGCAGCCTTGCCTCACTCCTTTCTGGATTGCTGCTTCTTTTTCAAAGCCCTCGATTCTTATCACTGCAGACTGATTTTTATACAGGTTGTAGATAATTCTTCGTTCTCGGTATCTGATCCCTATCATCTTCAGAATCATAAATAGCTTGTTCCAATCAACATTATCGAATGCCTTTTCTAGATCTACGAATGCCATATACGTGGGCTTGTCCTTCTTGATTCGATCCTCTAAGATCAAACGTAAAGTCAGGATTGCATCACGTGTTCCTACATTTCTTCTGAAGCCAAATTGATCTTCTCCCAACTCAGCTTCAACTTGTTTTTCCATTCTTCTGTAAATAATACGTGTTAAAATTTTACAGGCATGAGATACTAAACTAATGGTGCGGAAGTTTTCACACCTGTCAGCACCGGCTTTCTTGGGAATAAGTATAACAACATTCTGCCGAAAATCGGATGGGACTTCTCCTGTCTCATACATCCTGCACACTAAATGAAATAACCTTACCATGCTGGTTTCTCCTAAGGCAGTCAGTAATTCAGAGGGAATATCATCAATTCCAGGTGCCTTGTTCCTATTTAGGTCACTCACATCTCTGTCAAACTCTGACCTCAATATTGGGTCTCCCATTTCATCAGCATCAACAGGCTCTTCATGTTCCAGAACCAAATTATCTACATCGTTACCTTGATACAACTGTTGGATATGCTCCTGCCATCTTTCTGCTTTGTCTTCCTTCCCTAGAAGTGGCTTTCCATCTGAGCTCTTAATATTCATGCACCTAGATTTCCTTTCTCCAAAGGTTTCCTTGATTTTCCTGTATGCAGCATCTACCTTTCCCAGGACCATACAACCTTCGACATCCTTGCACTTCTCCTTCAGCCATTCTTCCTTAGCTATCTTGCACCTTCTATCCACTTGATTCTTTAATCACCTGTATTCTTTTCTGCCTTCTTCATTTCTAGCATTCTTGTATTTTCGTCGTTCATCAATCAGGTCTAGTATCTCCTGAGTTATCCACTGATTCTTAGTTGATCTTTCCCTCCTTCCTAACATTTCTTCAGCAGCCCTACTGACTTCATTTTTCATGACTCTCCACTCTTCCTCTATTGTGTTTCCTTCAGCCTTTTCATTTAGTCCTCGTGCAACATGTTCCTTGAAGCAATCCCTCACACTCTTTTCTTTCAACTTGTCTAGATCCCATCTTTTTGCATTCTTTCCTTTCTTCAATTTCTTCAACTTCAGATGGCATTTCATGACTAACAAGTTGTGGTCAGAGTCCACGTCTGCTCCTGGGAAAGTTTTGCAATCCAACACCTGGTTTCTGAATCTCTGCCTAATCATAATGAAGTCTATTTGATACCTTCCAGTGTCTCCAGGTCTCGTCCACGTATACAGCCGCCGTTTGTGGTGTTTGAACCAAGTATTGGCAAGGACTAAATTATGATCAGTGCAGAATTCAACCAGCCGACTTCTTCTTTCGTTCCTTTGTCCCAATCCAAATTCTCCTACTGTACTACCTTCTCCTCCTTGGCCTACCACTGCATTCCAGTTTCCCATCACAATTAGATTCTCGTCACCTTTTACATATTGCATTACATCTTCTGTCTCCTCATATATTCTTTCAATTTCTTCATCATCCGCTGAACTAGTAGGCATATAGACCTGCACTATTGTGGTGGGCATTGGTTTGGTGTCTATCTTGACGACAATAATTATTTCACTATGCTGGTCGTAGTAGCTTATCCGCAGCCCTATTTTCTTATTCATTATTAAACCAACTCCTGCATTTCCCCTGTTTGATTTCGTGTCGATAATTCGGTAGTCGCCTGACCAAAAATCCTGTTCTTCCTGCCAACGTACTTCACTTATACCAACTAAATCTAACTTTAGCCTATCCATCTCCCTTTTCAGATTCTCTAACCTACCACATCGATTCAAACTTCTAACATTCCACGCTCCGACTCGCAGAATGTCAGTATCCATCTTCCCGATGATCGCCCCCTCTCGTGTAGTCCCCACCCGGAGATCCGAATGGGGGACTAGTTTACCTCCGAAATATTTTACCCGGGAGGAAGCCATGATCAGTACATCATTCATACAGAGAGCTGCATGTCCTCGGGAGGTAGTTACGGCTGTAGTTTCCCGTTGCTTTCAGCCGTGTAGCAGTATCAACACAGCTAAGCCATGTTGAGTATTATTACAAGGCCGTATCAATCAATCATCTAGACTGCCGCCCTTGCAACTACCGAAAGGCTGCTACCCCCCTTTCGATGAACCATTCGTTAGTCTGGTCTCTCAACAGATACCCATCCGATATGGTTGCACCTGCGGCTCGGCTGTCTGCATCATTGGGACACGCAAGCCTCCCCACCGCAGCAAGCTCACATGGTTCGCAAAGGAGGGAAAATTAAATAATCTCTTGAAATCAGATACATCTAAATAACTCTAAAATTACATAATAGGTCGTAATAGCAACATCTCAAAAATAAATCAGTAAGCATCCACTTCACACTTAACTAACTGGTGATACAAATACTAAAGGTAAACATTCAAAAGCTACCCGGACAACGCTGGGTACTACAGCTAGTCTACAATATATCACAAAAACGTAACATGTTACAGACATAAAATTTGTTATTTGGAATCTCCTTTAAAATAAAAGAACACACATTTTTTTTTTCAGAAAATCCACTTAAGGGGTGAGGGTTGATAAGAAGTGAGGAAGGAGTTGCATTCTTTATATGAGGATACATGTATCTCAGAAACGGAAGATGTTACAGGCGTTAAAATTGGAATCTCTTCTATAAATAAATGAACGAACTTTTTCTGTAAAGTCCACTTAAGGAGTTGAAACATTTTTAAAAAGCGGGTGATATTTTAAAATGAGTATCTTCTTCTCTTCTCCCGGTTTTCCCACACCTGTGGGGTCGCGGGTGCGAACTGTGTCGCACATGTGGATTTGACGCTGTTTTACGACTGGATGCTCTCCCTGTGTGTAGGGATAATTACTATTGCGTATTCCTGTTGTGGTTGGTAATGTGGTGTGTTGAGTGAATATGAAGAGGAGAGTGTTGGGACAAACACAAATACCCTGTCCTCTAGCCAGAAGAATTAATCATACGCCATTAAAATATCCGACCCACTCTGGAATCGAAACCGGAGCTCTGTGAACCGAAGGCCTCAACGATGAACTCTCAGCCAAGGAGTGCGGCAGTTTTTAAAATGAGTATATCTACAGTATCTCTCATAAACTTAACATGTTACAGGCGTGAAAATTGGTACTGTATTTGTAATCTCCTTTAGACATAAATAAACCCCTATTTTTTACTGTTTCTCACATGTAGAGTTCCATGTCGCATGTTCCAGATTTAGCTCTGCCAGTAGCCTGGTCATCTTAGCCCCAAAAGGCAATGCCACAAACGTGGTTTACAGAGAGGTTCTGGCGTAAATGAAATGCAATTTATCGGCGAGTTTTTATAGTTTAGGGATTTTCACATAATGTATTTGTGCAGTACCAAGTAACAATTAATTTTTAACAACTTACGAAAACCTCGCGAGCGAAGCTGTGGGTAACAGCTAGTATTATATAAAATATCGTAGTTTCTCAGTAGCGTAATTCGGAAACAGTGAGAGAACACTTTGATGATACAAAGGGCACTAGGAAAGTTTTGCATTGTGAGTGAACGCGTTAGACTTTTCCAAAATATTTTCCACCACACTCAATACACTTCTCCATACGTCGAAACCAATCACTGAACCAACTCTGCCCCTTTTTTCGCTTACATTTCCACTCTCTTGATCCCATGCTGCCAGAAGTTCCTCGTCGGATGCAAAACGCCGCCCTTTCAGCTTCATCTTCATTTCTGGGAAGAGTGCGAAGTCACATGGGGCAAGATCAGGACTGTATGGAGGGTGATCAAGCTCATTCAACCCTGATCTGGCATTAAAATCCATTGTTACATTAGCACGATGTGCTGGACCATTGTCGTGATGCAAGAACCAAGTGTTGAGCCGTGACATTGGACGGAGCTGCTTGAGAGCCTGGATGACCTGAGGCAGACAAGGCTCACTCTACCACTTCGCAGTAACCATCCTTCATGTTTTTAGAACAACCCGAGTCAGGATGCCCCGTTTAGTGAAGAATACTTCAACCATCCTTTTCTTCAGTGACCTTGACTTTCGCACAGTCACAGGAGTACCCTCATCTTCAAACAGCCACATCTTGTTCTGGAATTTTGTTGGGACATTATAATAATAAAGCCAAGTTTCGTCACCTGTAACGATGCTATTGACGTTACGCGAAGTCCCATTTTCAAACTGTTTTAGCTTTCTTCGGCACAATTTCATTCGATGTGTCCTTTGTTCCTCTGAAATTGAATGGGGCACTCAAATGGAACAAACCTTTCTAAAATGGAGATGGTCTTGTAGAATTGAATAAATAGCTGGTGCAGGCATGTGGAGGGTCTCTTTTACCTGCCAATATGTCAACCGCCTCTCCTGCTGCAACATTTTCCTCACACCTTCAATGTTTTCCTCAGTCACTGATTCATACGGTCACCCAGTACGAGGATCGTCTTCAACCCCAAAATTTCCCCTCTGAACTCTTTGTACCAGCGAAAAATTGTTGTCCGATGTGGGCAGTCTTTCCCCAGCACAGGCGTCATTTCCTCCAGGCACTGGTCAACAATTAATCCACGCGCAAAATTGTAGCGGATAATTGCGCGATATTCACCTTTGGACCACACTGACATCTTAACTTGAATTCAATCCCACTGCTTGGTAACAACTGGTGTGAAGGTCGCGCCTTGCTGTCTTCGAGACCGGCTTTCACCCCTATTTTCATCCCTCACCATAACAGGGCTGTCCAGCCAACCGTTTTTGCGTATTGCAAAACTTTCCTAGTGCCCTTTGTAGTGGTAATTCTACCCCTAATTTTCAGTTACCTGTATGGAGTATTTAATCTGAAACAATAAAAAAACTCTACTGTGTATATCGAGAATATTTGTGCAGTATATACTTACCTGAAAATACGCAATGCAAAATAACGATACGGTATGTTTTTATCTATAATAGGTATACCTCTGTCTCCGGAACCATTTTGAATGCTTGCCCCATATTCCAAAGATGAATTGAATGAGCCAAAGTTTCCGTCAGTTTCAAAATAGATATTCCGTTAGTGGATTAAAGTCGAGAGATAAGATTGTCATTTCAAAAGATGATTATTTCCACTTAAAAGCAAAAAACCAAACCAAACCCAATGGCGCAACAGCCCTTGAAGGGCCTTGGCCTACCGAGTGACCGCTACACAGCCCGAAAGGCGACGTGTGGTAAGCACAACGAATCCTCTCGGCCGTCATTCTTGGTTCCCGAGACAGGGGTTGCTATCTCACCGTCAGATAGCTCCTCAATTATTGTAATCACGTAGGTTGAGTGGATCTCGAACCTGCCCTCAGATCCTGGTAAAAGTCCTTGGCCTGGTCGGGAATCGAACCCGGAGCCTCCGGGTAAGAGGCAGGCTCGCTACCCCTACACCACGGGGCCGGCTACTTAAAAGCAAACATTTTTAAAATGTTTTACTTTATAAATCAATCCCTGTTCTAGCATAGTACAAGCAGTGAGAGGGTCATTTAATTATAGAAATTTTAGGGCTGCAGTATGGAAGTAAAAGTTGGACTCGGGATAAATTAGAAAGGAATAGACTTAAAGCTGCTGAAATTTAGATATGGCGGAAAATGACCAGAACGAGCTGGACGGGAAGAAAAACCAACTTGGAAGTCTTAAGGGAAGTTAAAGAAGAGAGAATATTTTTAAACGAAATGGAAAACAGGAAATGAAAATTTATTGGACATGTCATCAGACACAGTACTTTCATCACTAACATTCTTGAAGGGAAAGTGCTGGGAAAGAAAGGGAGAGGAAGACCTAGGATGAAGTATTTGGACGACATCAAGAAGAGGTTAAGTTGTGACAATTACATGGAACTGAAACGAACAGCCAATGAAAGAAATGAGTGGTTGCATCGACAAGGCATTAGCTTTTAGAATATTGATGTTGAGTATTCCCCAGCCATGAAACTCAAGAATATATTTAAAACATGACTAAGAATTTTGACGTGAATAGTTGTTAGACAAATTAATTCGAGTGAATTGAAAGGATACTTACAGGATATCTTTCTCCAGTGACAGATCGTAAACAACACCAATGAGAGGCTAAGCTGTCTTCAACCACAACCTGCTGCTTACCGTAACTTTTACTCATCCGCAATTCTTTAAACTAATTTAAATATTCATTTTAAATATACGGAGATAATTAATATTTTCGACGATCTTAGGCGGATGTTTAATATTGGATATCTCACCGGTATTTCAATTTACTCGCAGTCAACGATTTGAAGAATGAACTCTACAGTTTTGACGATGTGACGACATGCGAAAGGAAACTTCGTTTATGGGAAATTCAGCTTCTACAGCGAGAATTCACACATTTTCCAGCATTATTCCAATGTAAAATTCAGAACAATGAGAAATACGGACACAGCCATACACTGTTCTTACATTTCATTTCTGCAACAGGTTTCCGGAGTTTAGACGCAACGAAAATTTATTTATTTTTAAAATGTCATTGATTTTATGTTCCCACTAACTACCTGGAGGTTTCAGAGACGCCCAGTTTCCGGAATTTTGTTCTGCAGAAGTTTATTATCGTGACCATAAAACTACCGACACGAGGCTGACGTATTTGAGCATCTTCAAATACCGGACTGAGCCGGGATCCCAACCGCCAATTTGAGCTCAAAAGATCAGCTCTCTACACAACCCGACCAACGAAAATTTACCGAGCAAGTGGCAGCGCGGTTTGGGTCACGCAGCTATCAGCTTGAATTCAGGACATAGTGGGTTCGAACCTCACCAGGTAAATGCTGGGGCTGTACCTTAATTAAGGCCACGGTCACTTCCTTTCCACTCCTAGCCCTTTTTTATCCCATCATCGCCATAAGACTTATCTGTGTCGGTGTAACGTAAAGCAGATTGTATAAAGAAAAAAGAAAATTCATTGAAGCTACGAGGGAAAGCATTTTCTACTCTAGTTTGAAGGTAGAGGATGCTCGCAGAAAACATGAAATGGAACTTGTGAAACTATAGAGTAATATTGTGATTTACTGAAGAAGTTGAAGACTGAAAGTTTCACTTCATGCACTATGTGTTGGGAAAGCAAATTTTCAGCAAATCATATCACTTATTTTATACTGAATCACAATTCTTCAATTAAAATGGTTATCAAAGTGAGTTATATTAATAGCAAAAAAAAAAAAAAAAAAAGGCTTATGGTTTTTAGTGCCGGGTGACCCACGACGGGTTCGGCTCGCCAGGTGCAGGTCATGATTAGACACCCGTAGGCGACCTGCGCGTCGTGATGAGGATTAAATGATGATGAAGACAACACACACACACCCAGCCTCCGTGCCAGGGAAATTAACCAATGATGGTGAAAATTCCCGACCCTGCCGGGAATCGAACCCGGGACCCCTGTGACCAAAGGCCAGCACGCTAACCATCTAGCCATGGAGCCGGACATACTAATGGCAGAGAGGCACTGACGATTCCATAAATCATGACTTCTGTTATACCCGCATTTTCAATGCTTTACCACATTTTTCTTTTTTTTCTTTTTTTTTATGACACGCACGTGTATGTAATATGAGGCGTTGCGGAGGCGAATGCAAACTCAACAGATGAATATTTTGAGGAAAGAAAAAAAAACCTTCCTATCTATTTCATTCGAGTGAACTCAACAAAGTTGGATTTAGAAACTTTACGTCGTTTTCATTATTTTAAAAATCAGAAAGCGTACAGTCCGCCTCTGTGGTGTAGTGGTTAGTGTGATTAGCTGCCACCCCCGGAGGCCCGGGTTCGATTTCCGGCTCTGCCACGAAATTTGAAAAGTGGTACGAGGGCTGGAACGTGGTCCACTCAGCCTCGGGAGGTCAACTGAAAAGAGGTGGGTTCGATTCCCACCTCAGCCATCTTGGAAGTAGTTTTCCGTGGTTTTCCATTTCTCCTCCAGGCAAATGACGGGATGGTACCTTAGTTAAGGCCACGGCCGTTTCCTTCCCTCTTCCTTGTCTATCCCTTCCAATATTCCCATCCCCCACCAAGGCCCCTGTTCAGCATAGCAGGTTAGGCCGATTGGGCGAGGTACTGGTCATCCTCCCCAGTCGTATCCCCGACCCAGAGTCTGAAGCTCCAGGAAACTGCCTTTGAGGCGGTAGAGATGGGATCCCTCGCTGAGTCCGAGGGAAAAGCTAACCCTGGAGGGTAATCAGATAAAGAAAGAAAGAAAGAATAGGAAGCTAGAAAGGTTTTCCCAACCAGAACTTCTATTTAAAAATCGAATTAAGTCACTAATTCGTAGTCAGTCAAGTCGCTGTTGTAAGTAAATAAATTCGTGTCCGCGTCCCGAGGCAGTGCAGTTCTTTTAAAGCACACCTCCAGTGGAGGTGAACTGCGTGCATCATTTTAACCCCATACCAGCCCTCCTTTAAAATTTCTGGCAGTATCGCGAATCGAATCCAGGCCTCCGAGGACGGCAACTAATAGCAATAACCGTTACGCTATGGAGAGGGATCGTTGTTGTCATATTCTTGTTATTGTTCCTGTGTTACCTGAGATTCCGGGGTGATTATGTCGATATGATGATGAGAATGATGATGATGTGCATATTTAAGGGGTATACGGTAATAGCTCACTAACAGTATGTCCCTGAGATTTGCAGGAGGTATGGCAATAGGACAGCCATACAATTATTACAGACTTTTTTCATTTCCCAGGCAAAACTCAGGGTAACTTTTTTAAGTTTAACGAGTGTTTTAATTCGTAATTACACTGACTGACAGAGCAAATGCAACACCAAGAAGGAGTGGTCAGAACTTAATGCCAATTGCAGGGTAGACTGACGTCACTGAGGTATGCTCATGATGTGAAATGCGCCGCTGTGCTGCGCACGTAGCGAACGATAAATGGGACACGGCGTTGGCGAATGGCCCACTTCGTACCGTGATTTCTCAGCCGACAGTCATTGTAGAACGTGTTGTCGTGTGACACAGGACACGTGTATAGCTAAGAATGCCAGGCCGCCGTCAACGGAGGTATTTCCAGCAGACAGACGACTTTACGAGGGGTATGGTGATCGGGCTGAGAAGGGCAGGTTGGTCGCTTCGTCAAATCGCAGCCGATACCCATAGGGATGTGTCCACGGTGCAGCGCCTGTGGCGAAGATGGTTGGCGCAGGGACATGTGGCACGTGCGAGGGGTCCAGGCGCAGCCCGAGTGACGTCAGCACGCGAGGATCGGCGCATCCGCCGCCAAGCGGTGGCAGCCCCGCACGCCACGTCAACCGCCATTCTTCAGCATGTGCAAGACACCCTGGCTGTTCCAATATCGACCAGAACAATTTCCCGTCGATTGGTTGAAGAAGGCCTGCACTCCCGGTGTCCGCTCAGAAGACTACCATTGACTCCACAGCATAGACGTGCACGCCTGGCATGGTGCCGGGCTAGAGCGACTTGGATGAGGGAATGGCGGAACGTCGTGTTCTCCGATGAGTCACTCTTCTGTTCTGTCAGTGATAGTCACCGCAGACGAGTGTGGCGTCGGCGTGGAGAAAGGTCAAATCCGGCAGTAACAGTGGAGCGCCCTACCGCTAGACAACGCGGCATCATGGTTTGGGGCGCTATTGCGTATGATTCCACGTCACCTCTAGTGCGTATTCAAGGCACGTTAAATGCCCACCGTTACGTGCAGCATGTGCTGCGGCCGGTGGCACTCCCGTACCTTCAGGGGTTGCCCAATGCTCTGTTTCAGCAGGATAATGCCTGCCCACACAATGATCGCATCTCCCAACAGGCTCTACGAGGTGTACAGATGCTTCCGTGGCCAGCGTACTCTGCGGATCTCTCACCAATCGAACACGTGTGGGATCTCATTGGACGCCGTTTGCAAACTCTGCCCCAGCCTCGTACGGACGACCAACTGTGGCAAATGGTTGACAGAGAATGGAGAACCATCCCTCAGGACACCATCCGCACTCTTATTGACTCTGTACCTCGACGTGTTTCTGCGTGCATCGCCGCTCGCGGTGGTCCTACATCCTACTGAGTCGATGCCGTGCGCATTGTGTAACCTGCATATCGGTTTGAAATAAACATCAATTATTCATCCGTGCTGTCTCTGTTTTTTCCCCAACTTTCATCCCTTTCGAACCACTCCTCCTTGGTGTTGCACTGTCACTGTCAGTCAGTGTATATTCGTTGTGTATATGGAACCCTTGTTTGTAATCGCATATGAATTGAATTACTTTTCCATTTTTAAATTTCACTCTAAACTACACTTGGAAGTGCACAGATGCTTGCGAAGGGGGAGACCTGTTTAGTTCACCATTGTACTCAAAATAGCCAAAAATATTTGATAGGTTTTCTTTAGTGCTTGTTGCCAAACGGAAAGAATGAGAATAAATAAATAAATAAATAAATAAATAAATAAATAAATAAATAAATAAATAAATAAATAGTGCGCATCTGTGGTGTAGTGGTTAGCGTGATTAGCTGCCACCCTCCGGGTTCGATTCCCGGTTCTGCCACGAAATTTGAAAAGTGGTACGAGGGCTAGAACGGGGTCCACTCAGCCTCGGGAGGTCAACTGAGTAGAGGTGGGTTCGATTCCCACCTCAGCCATCCTGGAAGTGGTTTTCCGTGGTTTTCCATTTTCCCACCAGGCAAATGCTGGGGCTGTAGCTTAATTAAGGCCACGACCGCTTCCTTACCACTCCTAGCCCTTTCCTGTCCCATCGTCGCCATAAGACCTATCTGTGTCGGTGCGACGTAAAGTAACTAGCAAAACAAGTTTTCCGTGGTTTCCCACTTCTCCTCCAGGCAAATGCCGGGATGGTACCTAATTCAAGGCCACGGCCGCTTCCTTCCCTCTTCCTTGTCTGTCCCATCCAATCTTCCCATCCCTCTACAAGGCATAGCAGGTGAGGCAGTCTGTGCGAGGTACTGGTCATTCTCCCCAGTTGTATCCCCGACCCAAAGTCTGAATCTCCAGGACACTGCCCTTGAGGCGGTAGAGGTGGGATCCCTCGCTGAGTCCGAGGGAAAAACCGACCCTGGAGGGTAAACAGATTACGAACGAACGAACGAACGAACGAACGAAATAAATAAATAAATAAATAAATAAATAAATAAATAAATAATTAAATAAATAAATAAATAAATAAATAAATAAATATATACAGTTGACGGTTCATAATACAAAATGAAATGAGAACATTTTCCTCCCCTGCTGAGTTCACCCTTCATCTTCGTAGCACCGGATATTTGCATATACTGTAGTCTGTGTACGTACGAAAGGAAGTAGTGCTCACTATGTTCATCTTTTACCGACGTCCTGTGTTTGTTAGGAAATGAATCATGTGTTATTCGGTTCAGTGAGAATCTCTCACGGATATTGCAGACCTTGAGATGTCCAGTCGAATATCCTTTTAGGAAGTCTTTTACTGCGGGGGTGTAGCATAGCACGCCTCACCGCGGCACATTCAACGATAACTGTAAATTATTTAGAAGAACATGTGCCTTTAATGTCCGACTCTTTAGCTGAATGGCCAGCGTCGAGGCCTTCGGTTCAGAGGGTTCCGGTTTATATTCTCGGCCGGGACGGGGATTGTAATCTTGTCTGATTAATTCTTTTAGCTCCGGGACTGGGTTTTTGGGTCCGTTCCAACACTCTCCTTCATCTCTCGTGGTAGAGCCGGGAATCGAACCCCTACACTAACACTAGACTAACCGCTACACCACAGAGGTGGACACTGGCAATCATTACTTTACAAATTAGAAAGCTAGAAAACAGGTTTTCCCAACCAAACCTTCTATTTAAACACTTTCCAACCACCACTGAAACACGCAATTGTTATTACATCCCTCCACATAGGGTTGGCGCCAGGAAAGGTATCCAGTCGTAAAACAGGGCTAAATCCATGTACGACACAGTCGCACCCACGACCCCACAGGTGTGGGAAAAACGGCAGAAGAAGAAGAAGAAGAAGAAGAAGAAGAAGAAGAAGAAGAACCTGTACCTTTAAGGAAGCGAAGAATTAGGCTCGTACATGTACTAAAGCCGCCTCTGTGGTGTAGTGGTTAGCGTGATTAACTGATTAGCTGCCATCCCCAAAATCCCGGGTTCGATTCTCCGCTGTGACACAAAATTTGAAAGTTGGTACGAGGACAGGAACGGAGTCCACTCTGCCGCGGCAGGTCAACTGAGTAGAGGGGGTTCGATTCCCTTCTCAGCCATCCTCGAAGGGGTTTTCCGTGGTTTCCCACTTCTCCTCCAAGCAAACGGCCGGGATGGTACCTAACTTAAAGCCACGACCGCTTCCTTCCCTCTTCCTTGTCGTAAATCTTCCCATCCTCCAGAAGGCCCTTGTTTAACGTAGCAGGTGAGGTCGCCTGGGCGAGGTACTGGTCCTCCTCCCCAGTTTAATCCCCGACCCAAAGTCTCATGCTCCAGAAAACTGCCCTTGAGGTGGTAGACTGAGGGAAAAACTAACCCTGGAGAGTAAATGGATCAAGAAAGAAAGAGCAAAGAAAAATCAAGAAAAATAATTGAAACGAATTTATAGTTGATAAAGAATTGAAAACGTACTTAAGTACAACATGGTAACAATATATTCGGTAGAAAACTACGTAGTAATTTTGTTGTTCTATCGATTCTGTTCTGTTTGAGTTCCGGCCATAGTTGCTCCTCATCATCATCATCATAATCATAATCTATTTACCCTCCAGGTTCGGTTTTTCCCTCGGACTTAGCGAGGGATCAAACCTCTACCGCCTCAAGGGCAGTGTCCTGGAGCTTCAGACTCTTGGTCGGGGGATACAACTGGGGAGTATGACCAGTACCTCGCCCAGACGGCCTCACCTGCTATGCTGAACAGGGGCCTTGTGGAGGGATGGGAAGATTGGAAGGGATAGGCAAGGAAGAGGGAAGGAAGCGGCCGTGGCCTTAAGTTAGGTACCATCCCGGCATTCGCCTGGAGGAGAAGTGGGAAACCACGGAAAACCACTTCCAGGATGGCTGAGGTGGGAATCGAACCCACCTCTACTCAGTTGACCTCCCGAGGCTGAGTGGACCCCGTTCCAGCCCTCGTACCACTTTTCAAATTTCGTGGCAGAGCCGGGAATCGAACCCGGGCCTCCGGGGGTGGCAGCTAATCACGCTAACCACTACACCACAGAGGCGGACTGCTCCTCATCTTTGAGTCAAATATTGATTCGGCGCTCTGGTTTTTATGAACCATCAAGTCTTCGAAATATCACCGAGACTTCTTTTCGTTAGGTCTGCTGACTCCCCTTTAGCCTGCCTTTCCAATAGTTAGGTTGCTGGTAGCACAAATAATGACCTAAATAAAGAAGAGCAATTTACATCAAAGTTCAACAGGAAAGTAAAATTTCACTAAAAATATTTCAACTGATCCCACGTTTCGAAATATGCGAACGCAGAGCTGTATTTTGAAGGAGCTACAAGAATCAGAATGGAGACATGAATTATAATATTACTGGTTTTATGTACCACTTTACGGTTTTCGTCGATACCGTGGTGCTGGAATTTTGTCTCGTAGAAGTTGTTTTACGGGCGGTAGAATACATCCACAGTACCCGCTGCTTGTTGTAAGCGGCAAATAAAAAATGGAACAGGTGCTCTCAGATGAGGAGCATGGGTTGGTGACCACGATTCAGCTAGCTGAACCGAGCTCGATAGCTGCAGTCGCTTAAGTACGGGCAGTATCCAGTATTCGGGAGATAGTAGGTTCGAACCCCACTGTCGCCAGCCCTAAAGATGGTTTTCTGTGGTTTCTCATTTTTACACCGTGAAAATGCTGGGGCTGTACCTTAATTAAGGCCACGGCCGCTTCCTTCCCACTCCTAGCCCTTTCCTGTCCCATCGTCGTCATAATACCTATCTGTGTCGGTGCAACGAAAAGCAACCTGCATCTAGCTGAGTCTGGCACTGCTTCGCTTATGCCAGTCTCCTCTCTTTTATACTTCCTATTTGACCTCACTTGGTCAACACTTATTCTTTTCCGACCCCGACGTTGTTAGGCTTGCGAGATCTAGGGAGTCATTCACTTTAATGCCCTTCGTGATAGGTACTTCCCTTTCTTTTTGATTAGTGCTAAGAGCGGAGAGAGGATGGCTGCCCAGTTGTACTTCCTCTTAAAATAACCACCACTGCGATAGTAGGCAATACATGACAGAAAATAACTGAGCTGGGATCGACCTGCCAGCTTGTGCTAAGAAAGCCAGCGCTCTACCATCTGTGTCACACGGCCCGGGCTGCTATTAAATAAAATTATTACATTCATGAGCAATAAGCAATACAGATCACAAGAATATTGAACAGTGGCGTTGATTCGAATAATTTTTACACCTCTGACTACTCGTGACAGTAACGAATACTGTACAGATTAAGGATTTCAAGACAGCAGAAACAATACCAGATGAGTTGAGAGAAAGAGGTTATGTAGGTGCTTGTTAGTTCATTTCCAGATTGAACACTGAGAGTTACCCTGTTTTATTTCAAACAAAAAACACCTTCCCTACTTGGACACAAAGGAGCCGCAGTTGAATAAATGTCAAGTGGCTTTTTATAGCATGGAATTATGAATGTAAAACGAATATACAATACCGTAGATGAACTGTACGGTTTACATCAGACGTGGTGAAAATGCGACTCGCGATTACATCTTGACTCGCTATACATTTCCCTTGCTTCCTAACCACCCTCACCCTCACACTGGCTGGCAGTTGACCTAGTTTCCATTTGTGTTCCAATTCAATACATTATCTAACCAGACCCCTCTAAAAATCTTTCAAGTTTGTAATGGGAATATTCGAACACACTGTATCAGGAGGAGTACAGTATTTCGATCTGCGGAATCTTTAATCAAAGTTATTCAGCAGGAAGCATAACACTAATCTCGATAAGACTTCTGGAATTCAATTTAATTCTGTTTAAGATGGGACTTAACCCATTTAAAATAAATTTCGATAGGAATTTACGAACGCCACGTCTATTGCGACAACTAATCAAGCAAGAGCCTTAAGCTTTTTAGATAAGCATTTCTTGTTGTAAAAATTCTTAGTAATGCCATACGCTCTTTCTATCTTGTGTAACCTTTCTTCTACAGCAGATTTTTCTAAACAATTTACTCGAATTCTTACTCTCACGTATTTGAATTTCTTTACTTTCACTATTCGACCAATATCTGTCGTCAACAATATTTTGGAACGGTTTCATATTTGGATTTTCTTTTTGGTAGAGATTTTCGAATCTATTTTGTTGGCTATTTCTTCCAAGGGATCGATTTGTGTTGTTGCATCTGTCAGGCTCTCTGAAAGTATTGAAAAATTGTCTGCAAATGCCAAGTAATTAATTTCAACTTCTTCTTCTTATTTTTCTACCGCTTTTTCCACACTTGTGAGGTCTCGGGTGCTAAATGTGTCGCACATGTGGTTTTGGCCCTGTTGTACAGCCGGATACCCTTTCTGCCGCCAACCCTATATGGAGGGATGTAATCACTATTGCATGTTTCTGTGGTGGTTGGTAGTGTAATATGTTGTATGAATATGAAGAGAAACTGTTGGGAAAAGCACAAATACCCAGTCCCCGAGCCAGAAGAATTAATCAGACGCGATTAAAATCCACGACCCGGCCGGGAATCGACCCCGGGACCCTCTGAACCGAAGGCCTCAACGTTGACCGTTCAGCCAGGGAGTCGGGCAGGTAATTAATTTCAACACCTTTGTATTTTCTACCCAAAGTTATTAGCGAAATTGTTTTAATTTTTCATCAGACTTAACTTTAATCAAAATATAATTAATCTGCCAAGTAGATGCAAACCCTGTGGATAGCACCATCAAACATCATATATAGGCTATTAAAGATTCAAACGTTTCTAAGAAAAGTGTATCCGTGAGGAACGTGTTAAATACCATGCGCCCATTGTTTTTCTTTTGAGCGACTGTACATGTAAACAAATCAGTTCTTTAATATGTATCGATGCTAATAATAATAACTGTACCGGGTGGTACACCTCTACGCCGCACATTCGAATTTTCCGCCTTAAAGTACGCCTCTACAGGAGAAACAGTGAACTTAAAACTGGATCTACTTAAACCTTTCCTCTAAAGATGTCACTGTGTGAATTTCGACGTGTTTTTGTTTGGACATTCTCTCATAGATGTCACTGCCTAAAAACTGTGATCATGCACCCTGGTGCGAAGTGAAGGAACTTTCTTGAAGAAATTTTGTACTCATACGTTTTTGTCCTTATTAAATTTCGTTCTTTCATTTGTGGGTTGGCAATATTAATCTTTCCTTCCGCCAGTTTTGAACTTAGCCAATCCAGAATTTCTGTAATTAATTTTTGACCAACCGTGTCTTTCTTCTTCTTCTTCGTCTTCTTCTTCTTCTTCGATTTTGATGTGTAACTTTAAGCTACCCAATAAAAGCCTGTGGGTGTGTCTTAATTTATTCATGAAAGGTCTCGAACCTTCCCCGAGGGTATAAAAACTGCTGATTTTCTTGTCTCTCGGCCAATTGATCAACATCTAATCTAGTGTATGGACGTGTAGCAGGAGGCGGGATGGGCCTCTTAGGCAGCTGCTCTTCTGTAAGGTAATGGCCGTTTAACATCTTTATTTCTTGCTAGCTCAGCAGTTTAACCCGCGGGAAAGGTCTTAAACTTTTACAATGTAAGCTACCTTTCTAAAAATGTAATTTGTGCCGGCTTATGTAAAAACTTCATATATCTTTAACTGTAAATCGGGATAGAGAGTGTTTTACCCTCTCGAGTTCCCCTTCATTTTGATTTGAGGTGACTACGTTTTGGTAACTGATTTTCTACTCTTCCTTAATGTGTTAAATTTATTCATTATAGGAGGCACCTCCATAGTCTGGGAATAGCCCCTATTTCGTCGGCCTAGTGCCTCTTAGGTTTTAAGAATGTATGTGTAGGTGTGCAAGTACACGCCTCCATTCATTTTTGCAGTTTGGGCCATTTACTTAACCTGTTCTTTTTCTACTAAGGCCCAGTAGGTTGGGTACAAGATACCCCCGTTTCATTTTGTGTAAGTTGTGCCTTGACGGCAATTAAGTGTAAAGTGTGGTAGTGCCTTTAATAGGATTGAAAAACTGAGAGCGGGTCAGCTCTTTTAAGTATTGGAAATGTGCCTCTAGGAGGCTTGACATGGCAAGGTGGGAGCAAGTGCTCCATATTATTAGGGGATTTCTGCACTTTGTAAAATGATGCTCCTCTGTAAGGTGGGATGTTCAAAAGTTGTAAATCTTGGATTTTTCTAAGCTGGGTACCATTGTTATCTTAACTAGTTAGAAGTTGTTAAGTTTTGTTGCTACTTGTTGTTTCTTTTAAAAGAGAGAAAAATATAACCTTGTTACAGTTTTAAATTAACTTTAATTTTGTAGTTAGACCCATTCACCCCGGCACCTTCTTTCACCTCTGCTGATCCACCAAACCACGGTAATAATAATAATAATAATAATAATAATAATAATAATAATAATAATAATAATAATAATAATAATAATAATAATAATACTAATACCGCCGTGTGGCCTCCAAAGAGGCCTGGCAGAGGTCTTTCTAGTTGTCGCCGTCTAGATGACCTCCATGTCTGTGAGGATGAGGCCCTACTGAGGATAAATTCTAATGCTGAAGACGGCAAAGAGACCCATTCCCCGACGCACTGGAATTAAACAATGAACGTTAAAATCCCCGACCCAACCGGGAATTGAATCCGCGACCCCCTGCGCCGAAGGCCAGTACGCTAACCATTTAGCAATGGGGCCGGACGGTATCGACGCTGAAAGCTATGGTCTATACATTACTATTTATAATATCGTGATGGGTATTATCACGAAGGGAAGCGCAAGGAACTAACGAAGGTACAACAATGGTTAGCTGTTTCTTCTTCTTCTTCCTCTTCTTCTTCATTATCTGTTTACCCTCCAGGGTCGGTTTTTCCTTCGGACTCAGCGAGGGATCCCACCTCTACCGTCTCAAGGGTAGTGTCCTGGAGCTTCACTCTCTGGATCGGGGGATACAACTAAGGAGGATGACCAGTACCTCGCCCAGGCGGCGTCATCTGCTATCCTGAACAGGGGCTTTGCGGGGGAATGGGAAGATTGAAAGGGATAGACAAGGAAGAGGGAAGGAAGCGGCCGTGGCCTTAAGTTAGGTACCATCACGGCATTTACCTGGAGGAGAAGTGGGAAACCACGGAAAACCACTTCCAGGATGGCTGAGGTGGGAATCGAACCCACCTCTATTCAGTTGACTTCCCGAGGCTGAGAGGACCCCGTTCCAGCCCTCGTACCACTTTTCAAATTTTGTGGCAGAGTCGGGAATCAAACCCGAGCCTCCGGGGATGGCAACTAATCACACTAACCACTACACCACAGAGGCGGATAAGCTGTTTCACAAATATTAAATAATAGCCTCGGAAATTCGCCCTAAATTTTAAAAGTAAAAGTTACTGCATTTTCCTAAAGAATCCCAAATCTGAAAATATTCACACGATAATCGAAACACTTTTTCGGTTAAGATGCAGGTGATCAAAATGTTAAGTTTTAAACTGAAAATCAACCAGACAAGTTTTTCTCTTAAAACAAAAATCACCTCAATCAGCACGCAATTGTCACGTAATGAAATGCAATATAATAATTTCGTGGGTGATTACTAACCTGGAGCAGCCCTTGTAAGTCAAAACCTACAACGAGGGTGAGTGACATCTGCTGCATGTAAGAAACTGCGTGTTGGTGTGGAGCGCGCTGACCTCTCACCTCTGGGTTCCGCGTTCAAATCCCGGTCACTTCATGTGAGATTTGTGCTGGACAATACGGAGGTGGGACAGTTTTTCCCCAGGAACTTCAGTTTTCCCTGTCATATTACATTCCATCAACACTCTCCATTATTACTTCATTTCATCTGTCAGTCATCAATCATTGTCCCAGAGGAGTGCGACAAGCTTCGGCAACCGGCAAAATTCCTATCCTCGCCGCTAGATGGGGGCTTTTTCATTCCATTCCTGGCGTGGTCCAATGACTGGAAACAGGCTGCGGATATTCATTTTCATGTTGCTTTACTTCGCACCGACAAAGGTAGATCTTATGGTAACGATAAGATAGGAAAAGGTTAGGAGTGGGAAGGAAGCAGCCGTTGGTGTAACCTAAAGTACAACCCCAGCATTTTCCTGGCGTGAAAACGGGAAACCACGGAAAACTATCTTGAGGGCTGCCGACAGCAGGGTTCGAACCCACTATCTTCCGAATGCAAGCTCACAGCTGCGCGCCCTTAATCGCACGGCCAACCTGCTCCGTCGTGGAGGATTCTATCGTGTGTGATGTGTGAGTCACAGGGATGTTGTGGACAGTACAAACACCCAGTACTCAAGCCAAGAGAATCTGTCATCCCGGACGGGATTCAAAACTGGGGTCCTAAGCAACGAGGACCAAGATACTGACCACTCAGCCATGGAGCCGAACTCCTACTGTAATAGAATACACTTCATAACGCTTCATTGCACGAACTGAGTTGTCACCCTTAGCAACGTTCCTGCATGTTGTCTTCGGAATGTTGTATTTGTTGATAAATACCAATCGTATCTGGTCTTGAAATTGTCATAAGCACTCATTTGTGTGTAACGGCATATTCTTTAATAGGACTTCAGAGGAATGTTGTTGCGGTGTTGTGTACGGCGGCTTCTTTGTGATCTAAATCTGGAGAGGCGACCTTCTGCACGGAAGAGAACGAGGTCGCGATTGATTTCTGTTGTATACATGCGGCTCAACTCGGGGTCAACTCTAGTCAGCGTACGGTACTTTTAAAACTGCCCATTTGAATCTTATTTAACCTTTACAATAGGCGTGTTCAGCGGTAAATTTAAGTATAGGCTTTGGGACATCCATCCTTGTCAAAAGAATGACGGAAGAACAAAGAAGGACATTATAAGTATTCTGAGTTTTGGAGAGTCATTACAGTTAGATTCCTAGTAACAGCTGTAATAGCAAAGAGGTACTGACAAAAGAATACACAGCAAGATCTCCACGTGTGTACTGTACTGACGAGGTTGTTAAAAAGTTGCAGGATAGTGTGTATCACATGACGTATGAGATAATGTATGTATAAAGCTTCCGGAGTAAGTGGGTGACATAGTTACTTGCCTTCTTTTGTAGAGGTCACAGGTTCGAGCTTAGTTCACACAGGTACTTATCGAAAGCTATTCAGCTAGAAAGGAGTCCTGGAAAAGGACCTGACCATCCTAACTTATGTAAACTCCTACTCAAGAAGCATCCCTGTGAGTTCTACGAATCTCATCAACCGAGAAATAATGCTATGTTGCTCTCGTTTCAGATATAAATCCTTAGACTGGTTTAGAAACAGCTTTTTGACCTACTATTTCCTGCACAAGCAAGGAAGAGCTTTCTTAAGAAAAGAAATTTGCTAACTTCAAACATTGATATACGAATAATTAGAAAGATGTTTCTGAAGACTTTCATCTGGAGCGTGGCATTGTATGGAAGTGAAACATGGACGATAACTAGCTCGGAAAGAAAGAGAATAGAAGCTTTTGAAATGTGGTGTTACAAAAGAATGCTAAAGGTGAGATGCATAGATCGAATCACGAATGGCGAGAGATTGAATCGAATCGGTGAGAGGAGATCGATTTGGCTAAATTGACGAGAAGAAGAGATAGAATGATAAGACACGTCTCAAGACATCCAGGACTTGTTCAGATGGTTTTCGAAGGAAGTGTAGGCGGTAGACCAAGGTATGAATATGACAAGCAGATTAGAGCAGATGTAGGATGCAATAGTTACGTCGAAATGAAAAGTTTAGCACGGGATAGGGTGGAGTGGCTGCATCAAACCAGTCTACAACAACAACATCCTGTAGTAATCTATTCTAGTATGTTTGACATATTTATGCCTTACCCTCCACGTCGTACAAAAATTTAAGAAACGAGATCTCTACTCCCGGAGCTGCACATGGCCCTGAGATTCACTCAGCCTACAGTACACCAAAAATACGTACTAGATTAATTCCTTGGGGCGAAGACGGCCAGGCGTAGAGCTAACCACTCTACTCCTCCAAGCGCCGAGGTTGCATATAGTGGACGAGTTTACCTTCCACCCCTCCAAGGGTTTTCATGGTCTGTACGAAGATGACTTTGCTTTATAGCTCTACCTCATACATAACGCATTTTCTCAAAAAAAAAAAAAACTAATCAAGAAAGCAGTAGAAACCCAGGTTTGTACTAAATCGACCTGACTCTTCAGATGCATTTTCATCAGTTCAGTTGAGTCCGATTGGCTCTTCTTTTGATGCCTTTTCATCAGTCCGATTATTTCAATCAATCAATCAATCAATCAAACGCCACTGATCTGCATTTGGGGCTGTCACCCATGGGTGGCAGATTTCCAGTTGTTTACCTAGCTTTTTCTTAAACGATATCAAAGAAGTTGGAAATTTATCATGCATCTCCCTTGGTAAATTTTACCAATCCCTCTCTTCCTATAAACGAGAATTTGCTCCAATTTGTCCTCTTGAATTCCAAGTTTATCTTCATATCTTCTTTGCTTTTAAAAAACACTCAAGCTTATTCATCTACTAACGTCATTCCATGCCACCTTTCCACTGACAGCTCGTTAGTGTTCCAATCCACTCATTTTACATTCAATATTCTTCTGTGAGAGCCTCCGTGGCTCAGACGGCAGCGCGTCGGCCTCTCACCGCTGGATACCATGGTTCAAATCCCGGTCATTCCATGTGAGATTTGTGCTGGACAAAGCGGAGGCGGGACAGGTTTTTCTCCGGGTACTCCGGGTTTCCCTGTCATCTTTCATTCCAGCAACACTCTCCATTCCCATTTCGTACCATCTATCAGTCATTAATATCCATCACTTTGGGAGTGGCGACCCCATCGTAATAATAGCCTATATATGATTCATTCATTACATCCCTGACCCGGTCAATGACTGGAAAACAGGTTGTAGGTTTTCATTTTCATTTTCATATTCTTCTGTGACAAGAGTCTCTATTGTTCTTCTTTGTTGGGACAGTTGTTGATCTTACTTCACATCCATAATACTATCAAATAAACATATTCTGAAACGATTTTCAGAAGCGCACGTTGTATCTTCGTTTGGACAAAAGATATCCTCGTATGTAGTCTTCATCGCTTTTCTTACACAGTTACCACTGAGTGAGTTGGCCGTGTGATTATGGTGGCGCAACTGTGAGCTTGCATTCGGGAGATAGTGGGTTTTGAATTCGACCGTCGGCAGCCCTGAAGATGGTTTTCCGCCATTACCAAGCAAATGCTGGGGCTGTACCTTAATTAATACCACGGCCGCTACCTTCCCAATCCCTTTCCCATCCTTCCATCGCCGAAAACCTTCGATGTGTTAGCGTGACGTTAAGGAAGTAGCACCGGGCGAGTTGGCCGTGCGCGTAGAGGCACGCGGCTGTGAGCTTGCATCCGGGAGATAGTAGGTTCGAATCCCACTATCGGCAGCCCTGAAGATGGTTTTCCGTGGTTTCCCATTTTCACACGAGGCAAATGCCGGGGCTGTACCTTAATTAAGGCCACGGCTGCTTCCTTCCAACTCCTAGGCCTTTCCTATCCCATCGTCGCCATAAGACCTATCTGTGTCGGTGCGACGTAAAGCCCTTAGCAAAAAAAAAAAAGGAAGTAGCAAAAAAATAAAGAAAACAAAAATGTACACTCAGCTCACGTCATTGTTTTCCTTCTAGCTTGCCTTCTACGACCAGATGACAGGAAAATGCTACTTTCCTGCGTCCTGAAATTGTTAAGACTTTGTATGATACATTTCAAAGCCGGACTGAGTGGATCAGATGGTTGAGGCGCTGGCCTTCTGACCCTAACTTGGCAGGTTCGATACTGGCCCAATCCGGTGGTATTTTCAGGTACTCAAATACGTCAGCCTCATGTCGGTATATTTACCGGCACGTAAAAGAACTCCTGCGGAACAATCACTTTACGAGCTTCTGCTTTAGGACTGGGTTTCTCTTGTGCTGTGTAATGTGCACTACTGTAGTTGAATAGTCCTTACACACGACTCGTCGACGATCAGCTAAACGCTGATGCGCGTTTAATATCTGGCACCATCCAATCCACTCTTATATACTGGCTCCCAGTTCTGACAGGTACAATGCCACCCTGTTTAAGAAGAACAAATGCCCCCATTTAGAGAGTACAAGAATATCCACACGAACTCTCAACTACGAGTTTTAGAAGATGTTCCCGCACTCGAACTGCAGAAGTTCAAGTCAAGTCACCCATCCTTACGTGATGGAGTCATAAGGGTTGCTACCACCTTTGACCCTCTGGACGAATGGAGAGATCGCTGGACAGCCACCAAAGACGTTTCTCTGCACAACATATTTTATGGTGAGTACCTTCCTAGCGGACATCATCTACCGCGTAAGATGTGGACCACACTGAGTGAGGACAAAACATGGAAGATGGAAGGACTCATTTTACAGGTAGAATTATACTTCAGCGCTAGGATGTGACTGTGCGGCCCTACGGCAAACAGTTCTCCACATTGCGAGTGAGTGCAAATTGCGATGCTATCCTGGTAGTTGCAGTGACTTTCTGGAACTAACATCTGAAGTTCAACAGTGCGTCAAGGATATAGACATTTAACTTTGATACGACGCCCCAAGATTCATGTTTCTTGTTTATGTACATATGTATGTAATTTTAAATATAGGCTATTTATAACTTATATCCACACATAATAGACTAATAATAATAATAATAATAATAATAATAATAATAATAATAATAATAATAAAGGCAGTATTCGGGAGATAGTAGGTTCGAACCCCACTGTCGGCAGCCCTGAAGATTGTTTTCCGTGGTTTCCCATTTTCACACCAGGCAAATGCTGGGGCTGTACCTTAATTAAGGCCACGGCCGCTTCCTTCCCACTCCTAGCGCTTCCCTGTCCCATCGTCGCCATAAGACCTATCTGTGTCGATGCGACGTAAAGCAACTAGCAAAATAATAAAGGCTCCCATCCACAGGAGGAGACTTCCGAGTATGTATGATAATGTGAACGACGTTTTCGCATGTAATACCTAGTAAGTCGTCTGATGACGACCAAGAGTAAGTTTCATCAACGGAACAACGGCCAATTGAATTAAAACCTTCGGCATGATTAGAACAGTTGTGGTCGATCGAGGTTTACTTCTATGGAAATGGAACAAAGTCTTCGCAAACCGCAAAGTTTCCCAACAGTTTGTCTCATTTCACACGCCGTAACCCCAAAAGGATATCATATCTTATATATTACTCCGAGCCGTGAAAGAACCAATCTAAAGAGGGTTTTTGCTGCCTTGCTGACTACTGGTTTAGAAGTACTTGTTAATCCATCACCTTCGGGATTGAGGACACGGTCGGAAAGCAAGAAAGTTTGAATTAACAGAGAAGCAATAGTATTTACTGTGAAATGAAATGACGTATGGCTTTTAGTGCCGGGAGTGTCCGAGGACATGTTCGGCTCGCCAGGTGCAGGTCTTTTGAGTTGACGCCGTAGGCGACCTGCGCATCGTGGTGAGGATGAAATGATGATGAAGACGACACGTACACCCAGCTCTCGTGCCAGCGAAATTAACCAATGATGGTTAAAATTCCCGACCCTGTCGGGAATCGAATCCGGGACCCTGTGACCAAAGGCCAGCACGCTAACCATTTAGCCATGGAGCCGGATAGTATTTACTGTAATACTGTAGTAATAAAAGTACAAAAAGTACATACATTACAATAATAATAAATAGGCATACATTAAACACTTTGAAAAAATGTCGGCGGTGCTCGTTTCTCTGGCAGACAGCATTCGAGATGTTGTTGCTATATACCTTAATTTCCTTATCCACGCAACGTCCATAAGCATGGAACCATGTACAGAAGAGTTTAATCGAAACCCTGCTTGGCGTCTGCATGGGTTACTCGACCGGGAGATTCGTAGTTCTTTTTTAGTATCGTCTGCACTCTGGATAACAGTTGCGATGCTGCAATGATCTGACAGTCGTCTAGTTGTTCTTCCGTTGTGCAGACAACATCAGTTTCAACTCCACTATCAACGTCGTTGGTTTGAAAATATCAGCTTTCAAGATTTACAAATATTGGACGATCGCCTGTGTATCTTCAACTGCCATTGTCGGGCAAAGTTTTCGCCAGTGTTGATGCTGTCGGTTCTTACCAAGTCTCAGCAACTGAGTAAATAGCATCCTTTATATAGAATATATAAAATACTGCATTGCCTCAAACAGATTGCTGCCTTATTCTGTCGTCTCTAAAATGGATGTGACATATTCCGGCGATATCTCTTCTTTAGCCATTCAGTTAACCCTTGATCCATATATTGGATGAAAGAAGTGACGTTGAGTGGAAGGAATACAGCTTTTATTTCCTTATTGTTCTAGTTTCTGTTAAAATGGATGCGATGGCGCGTTATCCAACACAAAAAGGGCGCTTATAAGGAGTTGTTTGCCTTCAAATCTTGTTCAACTGCAGGCACAAACTGCTCAAAGAACTACGATTTTAGAAGTCCACTGTCCATCCGAGGCCTAGTTTTGATTGCAATAATACGCTACCAGAGATGACAAATGAATAGGCTTATTCTAGAATGCCCTCGTTGTTTTCGATTTTTCAGTTATAAAGAGCGGTAATTTGTAACTACCGTTAGCATTTCTACAAGTAGCGAAAGTCACTCTCTGCTTCCTTGCTCATTGTGTTCCTTTCACAGTGTCGTTTCGTGCGGCAAGAGTTATTTTTGAAAACATCTTATATTCAGGCCCGATTCATCAATGTTATACACTTGAACGGGTGTTATGTCACTTTTTTTTTTCAAACTGTGAAACAAATGCGATTGAAGCTACATCATCAGGTGATAGCTTCTTGCCTGAAATCACCATGTTTCGAATCCCATGACTTTCTTTTTTCAGAGTTTCAACCAGCTTTCACTCAAGTAAACTTATCATTTTCTTCTTCTAACGTTTTATTCAAAATAAGCCCGTTTTCATTGAGAATCGGGCCGGTCAATGGAGTTCCTTTCCTTCTTTCATGCGAAAATCACACCCACAAACCTTGATTTAATACACTTATGTTAATATAAACCAGAACACCTTGAAGGACTAGAGATAGGAAGTTCATATTCACAGGACATGCGCATTAGTATGTTCTGAAGAAACAATTAGCATTTGAACCATATCGCCCTCACGTTCAAGGGCCAAACCGATATCTCGGCGCACCACCACCGACTGGTAAAATGTGCCTGAGGCTCTCGTTGCCGCTATACACCGAAGGTAATGGATCAGTGTAACTTGAGCAGACTTACAGGATGCCTCGCAGACGTATGCGAGAACCGCACAGTCAAATTAGTGAGTTTGAAAGAGGGCGCATTATTGGCATGAGAGAACGTGATACATCCAACCGGGAAATTGCTGCTCGTGTAGGGCGAAGTGTGTCAGCAGTGCAACGCGTGTGTATAGAATGGTTCACAGAAGGCCGTAGAACACGACGAGATGGGTCTGGTCGCACCACCCAGACCACCCCCCGAGAAGATTGACACCTCATCCGAATGGCATTGCAGTGCATGTCTGCGTCCTCCTCGTGTGGGACGAAGTGGTTATTACCGTTTATTACGGTCTGGGTTACCAGCGCGTCGTCCATTTCTCCGCCTACCTTTGGCTAATGTGCATAAACACTTTATTCGTTTACTGCAATGGTGCATGGAACGACGTTACTGGGGACAGGAATGGGAGCGGATAGTGATTTCGGACGAATCCAGGTTCTGTTTGCTTGAAAATGGTGGCCGCATTTTGGTTCGCCCCAGACAGGGTGAGAGGCGTCACATTAACTGCATTCGCACAAGACATACAGCGCCAACTCAAGGCGTTATGGTGTGAGGTGCTATTGGGTACAACCACAAATCACAGTTGGTGCATGTCCAGGGCACTGTGACCAGTTTGACCTACGTGAATGACATCCTGCAACGGAGCCATACCCTTTCTGCACGACACCCCAGATGCCATATTTCAGCAGGACAATGTGTGACCACATGTTGCTGCACGAACACATGCCTTCTTGTTGTCACAGGATGTCAGACTGTTTCCCTGGCCCGCCCAATCACCGGACTTGTCGCCAATCGAAAATATGTGGGATATGGTGAAACGACGGGTGTGGCGCTGTGACCCAGTGCCAACCACCAAAGATGAACTGTAGAACCAGGCGAATGCAGCATGGATGGCTATATCCCAAACCCCATTCGCGCCTTATACGCGTCGATGCCATCACCCATGGAGCAAGTTATCAGTGCCCATGGAGGACCCACTGTCTACTAGGCAACAGGACACATGCAGAACCTAGGTAACTGAAATGCTAATTGTTTCTGCAAAACATGCTAATGAACATGTCCTGTGAATTTGAACTTACTGTTTCTAGTCTTCCGAGGTGTTCTGTTTTTTTATGAATATGAGTGTGTTTCAGGTTTAGGCTGTTTCGACGTTTTGCTATTTATAAGTCGTTATCCCTTATAAACCATTATTGAATGACTTTATAGTTCTTTACCACTCCTCCTCCAGTCGTTAACTGTAGTAACGCCCACACCCAATACATTTGCATTTTTTTTTTCTTGCAGGGACTCACTTTTTTATAATCTTTCGAGCACTTTTAACTTCTCTTCTAAAGTTAGCGTAACGCTTTTGGTTACCATAGTGTGATAAGGACACAAACTGAAAGCACAGTTTTACTGGAAAACACAAACACTTTTCACCTTGTCAAGAAACACTGCTAATCACTTACTAAACAAAGCATGAGAATGTTCAAGGTTGTTCAAGTATAACCAGCTAACTGTCTCACCAATGTCTTGTACGAAACGTATTAAGTGCCGAAATGCGTTTGATATACTTTTTTATTTTTTACAATTTATTTAGGTCGCAACGACACAGATAGGTCTTATGGCGACGGTGGGATAGGAAAGGCCTAGGAGTGGGAATGAAGCGGCCGTGGCCTTAATTTAGAATATACTGTAGGCCTACATACATACAGTACAGGCGTCAATGTCCTATTATGCCGAGAGTCGAACCAACGGAGGTCGGATTACCGGTGTTCTATTGTATACAGTTACGGTTAAAAAGAAGTAAATGAATATCATTAATCCTAAATTATGGCAGAAAAAATGGCTGCGCGATTCGGGCTGCGTAAATGTTAGTGCATTTGGGAGATGATGAATTCGTACCCTTGAAAATGTTATCCGTGGTTTCCCATTTTCACACCAGGCGAATACTAGGGCTGTGACATAATTAAGACCATGGTTGCTTCTTTCTTAGTCCTAGATTTGCCCTATCCCATCATTGTCATAAGACCTCTCTGAGTCAGTCAATAGCAAAAACACAACAACATAATATTCCGGAATTTGAATATAGTAATCAAAGGAGTTCAACACTCAGTTCCATGTAGTACAAAACAATTTATCCTCCTATCCATGATATAGTTACTATTGTCGTAGGGCTTTTAGTGTCCGAGGACAAGTTCGGCTCGCCAGGTGCAGGTCTTTATATTTGACTCCCGTAGGCAACCTGCGCGTCGTGATGAGGATGAAATGATAATGAAGACGACACATACACCCAGCCCCCGTGCCAGCGAAATTAACCGATGATGGTTAAAATTCCCGACCCTACCGGGAATCGAATCCGGGACCCCTGTGACCAAAGACGAGCACGCTAACCATTTAGCCATGGAGCCGGACTGTCGGATTTGGTGAGAGAGTCTTTATTCTTGAGCCAAATATGACCGGTAAACTTCTGTTGACTTAAATTTTCTTTTGAATTTTGCTCAAATATAATCTCTTTTAAATAATATATTTCTATTTTAGTTTAAAATTATTAATGTTGTTACTGTGCTTTGCTGGACTAGCATGTCAGAAGTTTAGAATTTCTTTTCGGAAAGTTTCTTTCGGACATATGTATGTAGACTATATTTCTGAAAGCTCAACTGTATTCGTTTGAACGTTGAGGAACGGAAAGTAAGTCAATTGGACCTACTGGATTTCGTCAATCTCGTTATTAGCGTCATTACTGTTTATAAAGCGAAAAGTGTGAACATCAGCTATGATATTTTTCCAAGAGCCTGTGCCAAACAGAGCTTCATTACCGTTGTGGTTACGAGTGCTGTACAAAAATAGGTCACACGAACATTCGCGATGTGACTCCACTTGATTAACTGCATACTTACTGATTCACTTTATTAAGTAGTGATGTGATGACCCGAACGTTGAACTCCATTTCATTTCCTCGTTCTTATCAGTGCTCTACAAGCTCTTTACTTAGTACATCTAAGTAATATACAGTACATCTTCATTACAGACCGATAAGTAGGGGTGGTGACTTGGGACATGACATGCATTTTTTAATAAAGCCTTGTCTTTGTATTTTCATTTTTCACGCCCTGTGAGCATGTATTCGGTAAACAGTGGGTTCGAACCCTACTGTCGGCAGCCCTGAAGATAGTTTTCCGTTTCCCATTCTCACACCAGGCAAATACTGGGGCTGTACCTTAATTAAGGCCACGGCCTCTTCCTTCTCACTCCTATCCCTTTCCTATCCCATCGTCGTCATCAGATCTATCTGTGTCAGTGCGACGTAAAGCCAATTATAAAAAAAACGGAAAGGAAGATTCTTTCAAATAAAACTTGCTGGTTTTTTTTTTCATCTGGAAACTTAAACTAAAAATGTCTGCACCGGAAGGATTGATTTGAGTAACTTTTAAAATACATGCTTCTGTTCAAGCTTTAATGCCCATAAATTGTTTTATCCATGTTTCTGCAAACTAGTGTGCTAACACTTTGATAAGGGTCACACGCCGCCACTGATTGAACATCTTCATCATCGACCTCACAAAACTGAATTTAAATACAGTCGAACTTCGATAACTCTAAGTGCTTGTGGAGGCTGAAAACACTTCGAGTTATCGAATATTCGATGTACTGAATAACGTGCATAGACTACTACTTCGTCTCCACCAGTGCGATTATATTTTCTCCGCATCTACAAACCAGTGTTTGAAAAGCAGTTACAGGGAACATTCTCATTTTGGACACAAATTTGTATTAAAGAGAAGTCCGTAATTTTATTTTGCTGTTTTCTGTGTAACACTGTATTCTCTAGCTCTACAAATTTCTCTAGCAGTGGCGTGCGTGAACACATTCGTTACCCCAGCTACAAAAATGTATTTTTTAAATATAAGCAATCGTAGCCCCACTACACTCTCTGAAGTCAACATTACCATTTTATAAGGCTGCATTTTTCGTGGAAAGGTCAACCTGAGAAAGGTCTTTCAAGAAAATTTTCAACCACCACTCGCTCATATTTCCAAATTGATATTCACGGCGGTGACGACACCACTATAACATTTTTGTTTTTTGCTAGGGGCTTTACGTCGCATTATGGCGACGATGGGATAGGAAAGGTCTAGGAGTTGGAAGGAAGCGGCCGTGGCCTTAATTAAGGTACAGCCCCAGCATTTGCCTGGTGTGAAAATGGGAAACCACGGAAAACCATCTTTAGGGCTGCCGATAGTGGGATTCGAACCTACTATCTCCCGGATGCAAGCTCACAGCCGCGCGCATCTACGCGCACGGCCAACCCGCCCGGTCCACTTTAACTTAATCTATACCAGATTTTAAACAATGTACTTATAGTTTCATCCGGTGACGTTTCGTGATGGTACAGTCAGGATTTTCATACAAATACACTGGGACTATTTGTTTTTAACCTAAACTGAAACAGCAAAATTTTAATGGTATTTTACCGTCGCCGAAGTTTTATAGTTTCATCAGTTTCATCAAACAAGGGAAAATATTCGTCACGACGTATAATACACGTTATATTCATAAAGAATGCCACAGAACTCGCGAAACCTTCACCTATAATTTCAAGAGGAACACTACAAAAATTCTCTATATACCACCATCACAGATAACCAAATACAAAAGTTCATTTACTTCTCGCTTAGCTCTTTGTTCATACTGGGCAACCTACTGTAAATATTTTTCTGCGGCTATCGGAAAACATACTATACACGTGCCATCAATGAATTGCTCGAAAAAATAATTATACATGCCGAAATCCAAAAATAAAATATATTCTTCTATATTAAAATTGATTTCATAAACTGGCTCTTTTTTATTAGCAAGACGATGTGTAAGTGGCTATACCGTTAACATGTTGATATTGTTCTTGTACCGGGCGAGTTGGCCGTGCGGTTTCGAACGCGCAGCTGTGAGTCTGCATCCGGGAGATAGTGGGTTTGAACCCCACTGTCGGCAGGCCTAAAGATGGTTTTCCGTGGTTTCCCATTTTACACGAGGCAAATGCTGGGACTGTACCTTAATTATGGCCACGGCCGCTTCCTTCCCATCTCTGGGCCTTTCCTATCCCATCCTCGCCATAAGACCTACCTCTGTCGGTGCGACGTAAAACAAATAGGAAAAAAGTGTTCTTGTAGTCTGTAGTGTCAACTATTAAAACTAACATACCTTACCCAAGCTAGCTGTCCTGTCACCGTGAATTGCTGCAAGGCAGGGCCCGCAGTCCCGCCCCGCTTCCAGGACAGGGAAGCTCCAAGAGCATGCGTCAAAAATTTCGCTGGGGTAGCTCTCATTCGCGTCGGCAAGGAAACCCAGCTCGCTGGAGAAGATGAACTGTGGTAGTGCGAGCGGATTGTCGAGACAGCTGTACTTGGTTTGGCTTAGATGTTCGCAGTTTTTTAAACTTTATAAAAAGCGTTATAAGGAATAATAAGAAAATGTTAATCATCATCATCATCATCTCTTTACCCTCTAGGTTCGGCTTTTCCCTCGGACTCAGCGAGGGATCCCACCTCTACCGCCTCAAGGGCAGTGTCCTGGAGCTTCAGACTCGTGGTCGGGGATACAACTGGGGAGAACGACCAGTACCTCGACAAGGCGGCCTCACCTGCTATGCCGAACAGGGGCCTTGTGGAGGGATGGGAAGATTGGAAGGGATAGGCAAGGAACAGGGAAGGAAGCGGCCGTGGCCTTAAGTTAGGTACCATCCCGGCATTCGCCTGGAGGAGAAGTGGGAAACCACGGAAAACCACTTCCAGGATCCAGGGAATCGAACCCACCTCTACTCAGTTGACCTCCCGAGGCTGAGTGGACCCCGTTCCAGCCCTCGTACTACTTTTAAAATTTCGTGGCAAAGCCAAGAATCGAACCCGGACCTCCGGGGGTGGCAGCTAATCACACTAATCACTACACCACAGAGGCGGACAGAAAATCTTAATACAAAGATATTTACCTCAGCAGCGCTGGGGTAGACGGGGTTCAGTGCACGCCACTGTCTCTAGCATATTGACAGCACCAAGCACGTCCTCGCCTGCTGATGAACAAATGAAATGAAATGACGTATGGCTTTTAGGGGCGGAAGTGTCCGAGGACAAGTTCGGCTCGCCAGATGCAGGTCTTTTTTATTTGACGTCCTCAAGTGACCTGCGCGTCGTGATGAGGATGAAATGATGATGAAGACGACACTTGCATCCAGCCCCCGTGCCAGCGAAATTAACCAATTAAGGTTAAAATTCCCGAACCTGTCGGGAATCGAACTCGGGACCCCTGTGACCAAAGGCCAGCACGCTAACCATTTAGCCATGGAGCCGGACACCAACTGATGACTGTCCTCGAATAAAACTGTGTAATCTGGCCAGAGCTTGACAAAGACAGTAGGCCACGAAATCGCCACTTACAACCCCATACTGTCAACAGCTTGTTGAGTTTTGCGACGTGGCCTAAAGCAGAATTTTAAACTGCTGTGGTACACGGCTGCTCAAGGTTATGATGTGCAGTACCGTTAAAAGGCTATGGCATGCGGCTAGTTAAACTAGCAATACACACTGACTAAAATGTAGAGACTTTTTATACTTACATAAGGAGACGAGGGCTGGAACGGGGTCCACTCAGCCTCGGGAGGTCAACTGAGTAGAGGTGGGTTCGATTCCCACCTCAGCCATCCTGGAAGTGGTTTTCCGTGGTTTCCCACTTCTCCTCCAGGCGAATGCCGGGATGGTACCTAACTTAAGGCCACGGCCGCTTCCTTCCCTCTACCTTGCCTATCCCTTTCAATCTTCCCATCCCTCCACAAGGCCCCTGTTCAGCATAGCAGGTGAGGCCGCCTGGGCGAGGTACTGGTCATACTCCCCAGTTATATCCCCCGACCAAGAGTCTGAAGCTCCAGGACACTGCCCTTGAGGCAGTAGAGGTGGGATCCCTCGCCAAGTCCGAGGGAAAAACCGAACCTGGAGGGTAAACAGATGATGATGATGATGATGATGACATAAGGAGACAGCTTAAGTTCAGATTCCTGCCACAGGACTTTAATTTACAATCTGTTTTATGTCGCATCGACACAGATACGTCGCACCGATACAGGACTTTAATTTGTGGGAATAATGTGTACGCTTAGCGTAATGTTCCGCATAATTTCGAGTGTTATAACACATTTTTATATCTAGACTTCGAGTTATAGAAGTTTGATTGTATAGGTACCTAAGGGAGGACCAAAGCAACGGTAAGCTGTTACACTAAACAACAATTTGATAGTGGGTTCGAATCCCACTGTCGGCAGCCTTGAAGATGGTTTTCCGTGGTTTTCCATTTTCACACCAGGCAAATGCTGGGGCTGTACCTTAATTAAGGCCACGGTCGCTTCCTTCCAACTCCTAGGTCTTTCCTATCCTATCGTCGCCATAAAACCTATCTGTGTCAGTGTGACGTAAAACCATTAGCAAACAAACAAAAAAGATTTCCAGTGGTTTTTATCACACCAAACCAGCAGAACTTTCCATGATCGAATGAAATGGAGGCAGCGTGGCAACATAATAATAATAATAATAATAATAATAATAATAATAATAATAATAATAATAATAATAATAATAATAATAATAATAATAATAATAATAATAATTTGCGACAAGCCTGAAAATCTAATACAGGACCACCAGATAGCATCGAGTTCTTAATATCTTACACTAATTCGAGAGGATCGCGAATTTATACCACACAGAACTCTAAGGTTCGATCCCCTGAGATCATAGCAACTATCCTGTCTGAGTAGTCTTGGGATACCTACTTCCATCCTAGATCTCAATAACAATAACTAAAAGAAAGGTCTTGACTTGCCAAAGCGACTGCTGGCCATCTAAATGTCCTGAAGCTGAGAGTGTCACGTGGTCAGTGTGGTAATATACTTGGCCGCATTACTTGGCTTTCTTGATCGGATCCCCTTCCTCTCGTATCAGACAACTCCTCAATATTTCACGAGGCTTACTGAACCCCGTTTCAGAATTTTTTTTAAAAAAAAATTGCCGGGCTGAGTGGCTCAGACGGTTGAGGCGCTGGCCTTCTAACCCCAACTTGGCAGGTTCGATCCTGGCTCAGTCCGGTGGTATTTGAAGGTGCTCAAATACGACAGCCTCGTGCCGGTAGATTTACTGGGACGTAATATAACTCCTGCGGGACTAAATTCCGGCACCTCGGCGTCTCCGAACACCGTAAAAGTAGTTAGTGGGTCGTAAAGCAAATAACATTATTATTAGAATTTAAAATCCTTGGACTGGCCGGTAATCGAACTCGATAAGAGACAGGCATGCTACTCCTACACTACAGGACGGACATTAATAATAATTGTTACGGGGCTATCCGTGGCTGGATTCAAAACTGGCGGAAGAAAAGATAAATATTGCCAACCCAAAAATAAATGAACATCAATTAGTAAAAAAAACTTATGAACACAATACTTCTTCAAAAAATTTCTATCACTTCGCACCAGGGTACATGATCATAGTTTTCTAGCAGTGACATATATGAGAGAATGTCCACACGTCTTGATCAATGGAGAGCAAAGCAAGTTGAAATTCACATGGTACTGGCAACTTCACAATTACAAAATTACGGTAGTGACATCTTCTGAGGGAAAGTTTAAATAGGTCTAGTTTTAAGTTCAGTGTTTCTCCTGTAGAGGAGGTTTTATTGGCGCAGATTTAAATGTGCGGCGTAGAGGTGTACCTCCCGGTACAGACCTCCCCCACCCCCACCAAATGTCCTTCCAAGGGGTGACACAGAAGAAATTTGAAAAAAATTATAATTTAACTTAGAAGAGAAGAAATGTCTAAGTTTTTTTTTTTGAAGTAGTCAGGAAGCAACTAGTTAAACTTCAGCTTTGGAGTGTCTTTGTTGCAGTATACTTTGAAATACATGTTGCTAATTTTGACGGCAAGTCCTGCCGCCGATGCCGATATCCAGTTGAGGTCGCCCGGACCCCACAAGTACCCTCAGATACACCTCTCCCGCTACTATGAGAGGGGTAGTCGTGGTGAAGGACGCCGCAGATCAGAAGTATATCTCCAGTCCCCAGATGAACTGGCGATAGGGGCGCCGCACTTCAGCCTTTGCCGGGAAATGGACTTCGTCGCACCGTACCCAGATAGACATCACGGGAGTGGGGTGGGCCCGTACCCCACCTCATTGGTGGTACGGCAACGAACGGCTGCGGGTACACTGAAACAGTAAGATCTCGGCGACAGAAAAGAGTTGTTGGTGACTTGAGAATAGAGGGTACGATCTTTATTGGTGATGCTGAGGGGCAGGCGGCGTGGGAGGCTATTTTTATTCTTTTAATCATTTGTGTGGATTTGCAGGAGACGGGGACTTGGTAATGGCCACTCGGGAACTGACAGCAGGAAAACCAGAGGGAAAGATCGTACATACAAAGCATATACATAAAGTAAGGAAACCATAGTGCAGAAGGCCTTAATATAAAAAAAGTATAACCTTCAAAGCTTCTGCTAAATTGATTGGTAAGTTAACAATGAAGTTACACAGGTTTTATTTGCGAGATGTGGACTCTGAATATCCTCTCTGTGGCTGGATTGCTTACTAATAAGGTAATTGGAGTCAGGAAATCTAAAATGATGCACTGCCCATGAAATCTGGGGGCACGCTTTGAGACTTTCCTAACTCTCTTACTAATTTTACAAACATATAAAACTGCATTTAACTTGAAAATTATGAAAATTAACATTCATTAAATAAAATACACAATCGTCGAACCTTGTACTCACACTTACTTGTTACCTGCTTACTTACACATACGTTATTTGAAGGGCGCCAGCTGCCACTCAGTGCAGCAATAATACAATGAGACTCTTGACTATCTCTAGGGTGTGGGGTAATAAGCTTACTTTTGACAACACTGCATATAAGTTCTGGGAAAAGGAGATTGGCGTTCGGTTTCCCCATTAATTTTGAGGTTAAGATATTTTACTGTCATTGAAATAAAACTATGAATTCGTTTGATAGAACAAAATATATTCTTTAAATAATATATAAAAAATAGTGAGACTTGTTGCAATAAAACAGATGAGAATATGAAATTATGACATTGCAACTGAAAGAAACTAGGCATGAATTTGAATTCTTCTTGACCGGACATTTAACTATTTATACGAAATATTTCCCTCACTGATTCACTTGACTGTACCTTCAACACTTTTAGTGTAATTACGACGTATTCCTTTGATCTGGTGTTTATTGTAGATGTGTCACGCCTAACTTGGTGATACATCCTTGTGACTGCTTCTTCTCCATATCATCTGACTTCTTTGTAAGTCAATATGGTATCCCTCTCTGACTCCATGGTAAGCCCTTGCGTCCGTGTCTTCAACTAAGTGAGCGACCAGCTTTGTCCTCACTCTCTCAATGACCAATAATTAATGGCTCACTGAGTCTTCTCCATCTCTCGTTCACACTTGTTGACTGACCGACTGAGGCCTCTTCATCTAGTAGACTTCTTCACTGTTCAGCTTCCGTTTAACTAATGACTGATGCTACAATATGCAGCCACCCTTTATATACGTTGGTTGACACAGCTACGTAATCTCCAGAAATAACACTGTCATACTCCCACAACGCGGCAAATATTACATATAGTTGTGAAATCGCCGCCGGCTCGCTGGGTTTCTCAAAGAAAGTGAGCTCAGTGCTAACTAAATACGATGACGTAGCCATGACGTGGCGATGACTTGGCAGAATCGCCAGTAGTGCAAAATATAACAACGTCATATCCAACATCTGATATATAACAATTCTCACTGTACATGTATTGAGTGTTATTTTACACACATGTATATATGCATACATCTAAGTACAATCCTGCAAGCGACAAGCATTGTAAAATTGAATTGAATAAGAATTATAACAAAATAATAGTAATCTCACAGATAAAATAATAATAATACGGACATAATAATAATAATAATAATAATAATAATAATAATAATAATAATAATAATAATAATAATAATATCACAGATGGAATAATAATAATAATAAAATACAGATATTACCTTGTAACGGGATTTGAACCGTTACAGCTTGCCCGCGGGAACAAAGTTCTTTACCATAACTTGATCTCCTACATTTAAATTGGTGGGCCTCCGTCCATGATCATATCTTTCCTTAACCTTTTCATGAGAAACTTTAAGATTGGCCTTAGCCTTCTTCCATAGATCTCTAATATTATCGGAATCTATTGTCTCTGGTAGAATATCATTAAATGATCAAAGGTTAGAGAGCGGCGTGTTAGGCACAAAATTAAACATCAAAGAAGCAGGAGTAAACTTAAGGGACTCATGAACAGCCGAATTCAAAGCAAAGGCCAACCAATGCAGGGACATATCCCATCTGGAATGTTCTTCATGATGATAGGCAATTAGAGCCGATCTCGGATTACGATTGTCCCGCTCCGCCAGAGATGGTTGAGGATAATACGCCGAAGTAGTTACATGAGAGATGGACAGATCAAAACAGAATTTACGGAAGAGATTGGAAGTAAAGGCTTTAGCATTATCAGAAACTAAATATTGACACGGACCAAAAGAAGCAAAGATGGAATTTAAACAAGAAATGGTGGACTGAGCGGTAGCCAGCTTAGTCGAAATTAACCAGGAAAATCTTGTGAAACCATCTACACACACAAGAATGAATTTGTTGGCATTCCCCTTTGATTGGGGGAAGGGTCCTACGTAGTCGATATAGAGGCGTTCTATGGGTCGCGACGCTTGATGAGAAGATAATAGCCCTAGTTTAGTGGACTTGGTGGGTTTACTAAGCAAACAAGATTTACAAGCTTTTACCAATTCACGAATTTCACTGTCCATACCTTTCCAAGTAAACATCTCCCGGATCTTTTCTCGATTTTTGAAGATGCCTAAATGCCCCCCCCCTAATGGGATCTCATGGTAGTACTCGAAGATCATATGTACAATAACAGTCGGAACCACAACTTTCATCTTTTGATCATGCCTCGACGGGCAACATAAAACCCCATTCCTCAACCCATAAGGGACGACATGTTCTCCAGAAGAAAGAGTTTCCATAATAGGAGCCAGCATTCGATCTTCACGTTGATATTTTTCAATACCTCTAAACAACATGGGGGATCAGTTAGAATGGCATTTACACCAGGAGGTATGGGCTCGGGAAGCGGAGGACTATATTCCAATTCAGAGGTCTCCACATCATTAGAAAACATACGGCTTAGTCCGTCCACCACAACATTTTCAGATCCACTTATATGCCTAACATCAAACTGGAAGGCCGAAATCCTGATGGCCCATCGGGCTATACGACCAGTACGGCGCAGCCTAGCTAAGACCCAGCTTAAGGCTTGGTTATCTGTTTCCAAGTCGAACTTGACGTGTTTCAGATAGAGGCGGAACTTCTCTAGTGCAAATAAGACTGCCAAACCTTCAAATTCATAGATGGAATACTTGGCTTCTTGAGCCGATAGTGTCCTAGACGCATAGGCGATGGGTCGCCTTCCGAGTTCAGTCTCTTGAAGAAGCACTGCAGCCACCACCGGTTTGGACGATGAATTTCTTCGCGAAATCAGGCATAGCAAGAACAGGGGCTTTGCAAAGAGCTAATTTCAGGTCTTCGAAAGCGGCTTGTTGAGAAGGCCCCCACTCAAATTTGACGCCTTTCCTTCGAAGTAAGTTCAAGAGCGCCGCTCTATTAGCGAAGTTAGGAATAAATTTTCTGAAGAAATTCACCATGCCTATGAATCTGGCAATACCTTTTGATGTCTTTAGGAGGTTTGAAATCGCGGATGGCCTGTGTTCTAGAATGATAAATGGAAACACCATCGGGCGACATAATATGCCCTAGAAATGACATGGAAGGCTTAGCAAAGGCTACCTTAGATAACTTCACAGTTAACCCTGCCTTACGAAGACGATTGAGGACCTCTTTCAGATGATCCAGGTGTTCTTCAAAGGTCTCAGAAAATACGACGACATCGTCAAGATAATGGTACAAATATTCAAACTTGATGTCGGAGAAGACCCTATCTAGCAGTCTCGTTAGCACAGCTGCTCCCGTGTGGAGCCCGAAGGGCACGCGGTTGTACTCATACAAGTTCCAATACGTGGCAAAAGCTGTTAGATGTTTTGATTCCTCGGCTAGAGGGATTTGGTTATACGCTTGATTAAGGTCTAAGGTGGTGAAAAACTTAGCTTTCCGAAACCATGAAAAACAAGAGTGAAGGTCGGAAAGAGGCACAGATTGTAACACCACCTTCCGATTTAAAGCCCTATAGTCAATCACAGGCCCTAAGCCACCTTGGGGTTTCGGAACCAGAAAAGTGGGCGATGAATACGCCGACTTCGAAGGTCGAATAATACCATCCTTTAACATTTGGTCAATGATCTCCTTGAAAGTCTTCATTTTAGGTAGAAATAGCCTATAAGGTGGAAACCTAACGGGGATCGAATCCGTAACCTCAATCTTGTATTCGATAAGGTCAGTAACTCCAAGCGTACCAGAAAAGACATCAAGAAACGACTGACATAACTTAGGAATACTATCAGCCTGCTCCTCATGTAGATGCCTAAGGTCTAACAACATCTCATCCTTGGTAGGCGAAACAGATGAATATGACACAGAATTACATTTTAGCAAGGGAATTTTGCAATTACTGGCAAATTTGAAAGTGCACGACTTGCTCTGAATGTCGAGCACTAGGCCGGTAAAAGACATGAAATCCGCTCCTAATATAATAGGGAAAGACAAGTTCTTAGCCACAAACAATTTAACTTTCCAAGTAAATTTAAAAATCCGAATTTTGGCAAAGATGAAACCTAACATTTCTAAAGGAGAGGAATTGGCCGAAACACATTGAACGAAAGACGAACAATAATCAAGAAATTCACAGACAGACTTTAATTTTGAGTACCATTCAGCCGAAATAATAGAACAAACACTCCCAGAGTCTAACAGGGCGGTAACCGGTTCATTGTTCAACTCAATTTTGAGAAAAGGTACCCGTGCGGGAGACTCCGCTGCAATCTTAAGGCATTCTTTAGGAGCTTCAAATGATAAATTAGAAGAACCTTGATTCGTACCTGAGCTTTCGCTGGGTTTAACAGGGGTTGAGCCTGGAAAAGATGAGCCTGCCTACTCAGCCGATGACGCTGGTCATTGCCTATTATTCGAGTTGGTGGAAGTTGCACAAGAAGTTGAACAGGAGGGGGTGCTATTAGCATTAGGGCAATTCTTGGCGATATGCGATAACGAGCCACATTTAAAACAGCCTTGGGATGACCCTGCTCCGTTCTTTGTTTCACTGGATTTAATTAAAGGGAACGTATTACGCAGATGATCTGCCGACCCACAAGCATAACATTTACGGGTTGTGAAGGTTCGGCGAAGTGGAGGCTGAAAGTTATTCGAAGACGGAGTGGGCTCCTTAGTGGCATACCTAACTCCTTCGGCTGAGACAGCCATAGCCTCCAATTCAGCAAAGGTTTGAGGACGCGACGCAAAACACAGTTATGACCTATAGGGAGGGGAAATGCCTTCCACAATGGCCTGCACAATTTGATCTTCAGGGAAATGAAGAGCAAATACCCTTGTGTAGAACTTAATGTCCTGGATGAAGTCGGCAAGATTTTCATCCAGTCGCTGTACTCTGTAATAGTACCTTTGAATTAATGAAGACATTGCTCGAGCGGGAATGAAATTAACTAGCAGATGGGCGTGGAAGTCTTCCATAGATGATTGTTCAGCAAATGCTCTAACTATTTTATCCGAGAGGACACCAATGGAGTAAGGGTAAATAATTTGAAGAATATGACAAGGTGAAAGGGAAAACACTAGAGCATGATCCTGGAATTCAACTAAAAACCTTAAAAATACATCATTGGTAGAATTGATGGAAAACTTGGAAATTCCCCTAAGCAACATAGCCAAAGGATGAGGCAAACTACTAAACCCAGGTGACATGATGGGTAAATACCTAGGGGGTGAAGAAGCTTCAGAGACAGCATTGTTCAAAAAGAATGGTGGAATGGATGTACGACGCTCAGGTTCATTGCCTAGTGTGGCAGAAGTTTGTTGAGTAGCTACCGATTTCCTACTTTCTACATACTTGGACGAATCTTCCTCGCTTGCTATGTTTACCAAAGTTGCTTGGTTGGTTTTGGGGGTAGCTGCCCCAGTCAACAATTGAAGAACTTTATACTAATAGGTAATTCTAATGACTCTTTGAGCTTGGTGGTATCTGCCGCAACTGTGCCTCCAGATTGAACATTTCTAATAAATCAATTCCTCCTTGCGCAAGTAGCCGGGATGGAGGACTTCGCGAGGGCCGGACATGATGACAAAAATTTACAAATTTAGAAAATAGGAAAAGAAAATTCCAGCGACTGAGAAAATTGTTAGAGTACAAATCGAATCTTATGTTTAGCCGTCAAAAGGGGCTTAATTGAGACCCATTCAACCACGCTCTGCTACTGCTTGGTACTGTTGGGTCTGGTTTCAGCCAGGGTGGCTTGTAACACATGATAAGGAAAGGAACACAGTGTTTGTCAGCGAGGGTCGGTGAGATACGATACCAGTTCTCACGTAGCAAGGCTGGTGGCTGCTGTAGACGGTTTGGTGGGCGCGTGTTCCATGCCAGGGCTGTTGCAGCGACCAGTCTAATTATTTTTTAAATTATTTTTAGGTGGTAGTCAGGGGTTGAGCTTTGGGTAGTTAGTAGTGCGGTATCGTCCTGCATGTGTGGTGGCTATCCGCGTACGTGTGGGATGATACTGAGTAGATGTAGAGGTAGTTAATGTAGTTAAGTAGTTTTAAAAGAGATGTAGTTGCTATTATTGCTTGTTTTCCTTTGTTTCGCTCTGTCTGTCTTTATTGCCTGTACGCCGATGGTGTACACTAGGGTGGGCAATAAAGATATGTATGTATGTATGTACTGCTTGGTACGAGGCTACCCATGGCTGGATTCAAAACTGGCAGAAAGAAAAGATAAATATTGCCAACCCAAAAATAGATGAACATCAATTGGTAAAACAATTTATGAATACAAAACTTCTTCAAAAAATTTCTTTCACTTCGCACCAGGGTGCATGATCAGAGTTTTCTAGCAGTGACATCTATGAGAGAATGCCCAAACTTCTTGATGAACGGAAAACAAAACAAGTTGAAATTCACACAGTACTGGAAACTTCACAAAAACCAAAATTACGGTTTAAATAGGTCTAGTTTCAAGTTCAGTGTTTCTCCTGTAGGGAAGTTTTTTAGGCGCAAGATTTAAGTGTGCGGCGTAGAGGTGTACCTTCGGGTACAATAATAATAATAATAATAATAATAATAATAATAATAATAATAATAATAATAATAATAATAATAATAATAATAATAATAATAAGCCCAACTCCTTGGCTAAATGGTCAACGTCGAAACCTTTGGTTCAGAGGGTCTTGGGTTTGATTCCCGACCGTGTCAGGGACTTTAATCGAGTCCGGTTAATTCCACTGACTCGGGGACTAGGTGTTTGACCTAATACACTCCTTTTCACTTGCATACAGCACACCCCACTACAAACAACACAGAAACACACAATAGTGAATACATCCCTCAACATAAGGTTGGTGACAGGAACGACATCCAATCGTAAAACTGGACCAAATCCATATAGCTATGTGACACGTTCTCGAATGCTGTAATAATGTAATAGAAAGAACGATGACCGATGGTTGTAAGGCAAGAAAGATGAAAGAGAGAAGCCCGAGCTCGAGGGAAATTCAAGAGATATTCACTGGAGAGGAAAATCAAGCTAATGATTTTTCTGTCTTTTTTCATTTTTTATTCCTTTTTTTTCACATTAGTATGCGCCTACACAATTTTTCACCTGCTCTATCTGCCTGTGGCTGAGAAGAGCTTCACTTATTACGCTGACAGCCTTGCACCTGCTTCTCGATCTGACAGTGAACACCTGCTAACGGGATGCATCACAAGAACTTGGCACACACTACGATCCTGCGATGTGTGTTCTATCTCAGACAAAGGGAAGCTGAGCTTCAATTACCTCACAGTTTCAATCCGCCTTGTATATCTAGATTTAATGAAAAACCACTTGCTGACCTTCAGGAAGCTTTGGCAAAATATCTCCTAGAGAAACAGTTCTTTTAAAAGGTGGATGGTTGAGGCGTACAGACTATTTTTGTGGTTGCGGCGTGCAGTACTTCCCAAGAATACGACGGATCTGGGTGAGGCATACAGCGGTCTTAGAGTTCAAATAAGGAACAGATAACGGGGAAAATCAGAAGCAGTATTTCCCCAAGAATGCTATGGACCTTGGGAGAGGCTAGTCCTTACCTGTCTAAGGGCCAATTGAACGTCACAACAGATAAAAATGATCATCATCAAGTGTTCATATGGAAAAATGAAGTGTTAATGTATGGCTACTGGCATGGTTGATTGTGTCGTACCATACCGTAATACAAATTATTTGATGGTTTCCAGTGGATCCGGGAGATAGTGGGTTCGAATCCCACTGTCGGCAGCCCTGAAGATGGTTTTCCGTGGTTTCCCATTTTCACACCCTGTACCTTAATTAAGGCCACGGTCGCTTCCTTCCAATTCCTAAGCCTTTCCTATCCTATCGTCGCCATAAGACCTATCTGTGTCAGTGTGACGTAAAGCCATTAGCAAACAAAAAAAAAAAAGATCTCCAGTGGTTTTTATCACACCAAACCAGCAGAACTTTACCTGGTGTACACAGAGCCACGAAATAACTCCTTTTCTTTTCCTGCGTGTCCTGTATCGATATCCGCTTACCACCAAGGATGGTGTGCCCACCTGGTGGGGGTGGTAGAATACAACGACTAAAATGGCGACCAGGGGCTCTGAACATCGAGCGTGGATTGGCGACCACGCTTGCCCTAGCTGAGCATGGCATTACTTCCAGTTACATGCATCAGGCTCCTCGCTTTCATCTTTCCTATCTGACCTCCCTTGGTCAATTCTTGTTCTTTTGCGGCTCCGGCAGTGTTAGATTTGCGATATATAGGGAGTCTCATTTTCACGCCTTTCACGACCCTAGCTTTCCTTTTGCCGATACCTTCATTCTTGGTATGATCGCACCTCTTCTTTTTTCTCTCTCATTGGTGTTAATGTCCGGCTAAATGGTTAGCATGCTGGCCTTTGGTTACAGGGGTATCGGGTTCGATTCCCGGCTGGGTCGGAAATTTTAACCATCATTGGTCAATTTCGCTGGCACGGGGGCTGAGTGTAGGTGTTGTCTTCATCATAATTTCACAATCATCACCACCACCACCACCACCACCACCACCACCACCACAACGCGCAGGTCGCCTACGGGTGTCAAATCAGAAAGACCTGCACCGGGCGAGCCGAACATGTCCTCGTTACACTCCCGGCACTAAAAGCTATACGCCATTTCAATTTTTATTAGTACTAATAGAGGATAGTTGCCTAGTTGTACTTTTTTTTTTTTTAAGAATTTGCTTTAGATCACACCGACCCCTATAGGTCTTATGGCGACGATGGGACACGAAAAGTCTAGGAATGGGAAGGAAAAGGCCGTGGCCTTAAGTGAGGTACAGCCCCAGCATTTGCCTGGTGTGAAAATGGGAAATCACGGTAAACCATCTTCAAGGCTGCTGACAGTGGGGTTCGAACCCACTATCTCCCGGATGCAAGATCACAGCTGCGCGCCCCTAACCGCACGGCCAACTCGTCCGGTAGTTTACTTATCTTAAAAAGTAATCGCCACCACCATTGACCATGATCGTTAAGTCCCCCTGTTGTTCGGGGTGGTAGAAAAACACCACGGTAACCACTGCTTGTCGCAAGATGATGATGCTTTCATACTGGGAGTATGGTTAGTGACCACTGGTCGGTCCTCTAGCTGAGTCTGGCATTGCTTCAACTTATTGTGTCAGGCTCCTTGAATTCATATTTCCTATTTGACCTCCCGGTTGCCTAGCCGAGGCGGTAAAGGCGTGCTCGGTTCGCCCGGAAGGACGTGGGTTCGAATTCCCGTCAGGAAGTCGTAAAATTTAAAAAACGAGATTTCCACTTCCGGAGGTGCACATGGCCCTGAGGTTCACTCAGGCCACACCAAAAATGAGTACCAGGTTAATTCCTGGGGGCAAAGGCGGCCGGACGTAGAGCTAACCACTCTACCCCATCAAGTGCCGAGGTTGCGGATAGTGGAAGCTTTTACCTTCCACCACTCCAAGGGCCTTCATGGCCTGTACGGAGATGACTTTGCTTTGCTTTGCTATGCGACCTCCCTTGTTCATTTCCAACACCGACGGTATTAGCTTTGCAAGGACTTGGGAATCTTTTTTCATGCCATTCGTGGTACTTACTTTTTTTTTTTTTTTTTTTTTTTTTTGTCAATAGATACCTTCATTTTTCGAAGTGTCGGACCTCTTCGAATTTTCCCTCTGATTAGTGTTAAAAGATGTACTTCCTCTTAAAACAATAATCACACCCACCATGATGTTTAAGGCGTAACTTCTATATTGTGTGACACCGGGGTCAGCCAGTTCGAGTCCCGTTGGTGAAAAAGACTCACCATCAGGATGTTTTCTTTTCTATGTGCTTTACGTCGCACCGACACAGATAGGTTTACGGCTACGATGGGATAGGGAAGGCATTGTAATGGGAAGGAAGCGGCCGTGGCCTTCACTAAGGTACAGCCCCGGCATTTGCCTGGTGTTAAAATGGGAAATCACAGAAAACCAGGGCTGCCGACAGTGGGGTTCAAACCCACTATCTCCCAGATGCAAGCTCACAGCTGCGCGCCTCTAACCGCACGGCCAACTCGCCCGGTCATCAGGATGTTGGCCGGCAGGGTAGGAGAGGTAGTGCCACAAACCTGAATTCAATTCCAAATCTCTCCGCAGTGTTCTATAAGATCATATGACGCTGTTGATAGTAATTTGTCCGTCGGTTGGAGACGTTAAACCTCGAGAAGACCCTTGGTGTTATTTAGCACGAGTAGGCTATGTGCCAACACCGGGCTTCACTCTCTCCTTACCTCATTATCATCAACTCACACCCAGGTGCGTAGGTTTCCCATGGGCGTCAAAATAGAGAGACCTGCACCAGGTGAGCCGTACATGTCCTCGGTCACTCCCGGTTCCAAAATCCATATTCTAAACAAAATAAATAAATAAATAAATAATTTTTTTGCTAGGGGCTTTACGTCGCACCGACACAGATAGGTCTTATGGCGACGATGGGATAGGAAAGGCCTAGGAGTTGGAAGGAAGCGGCCGTGGCCTTAATTAAGGTACAGCCCCAGCATTTGCCTGGTGTGAAAATGGGAAACCACGGAAAACCATCTTCAGGGCTGCCGATAGTGGGATTCGAACCTACTATCTCCCGGATGCAAAAAAATAAATAAATAAAAACAACCGAGGATGGTTGTCTCATTCGTTTTCTTTCTATTGTTACAAATAAAACACCGTCTGTTTTATAAGTCTAATTTATTTCAGGATGACCCAATAAATACACAATTACCGAGCTCGATAGCTGCAGTCACTTAAGTGCGGCCAGTATCCAGTATTCGGGAGATAGTGGGTTCGAACCCCACTGTTGGCAGCTCTGTAGTTTCCCATTTCCACACCAGGCAAATTAATTAATGCCACGGCCGCTTCCTTCCCACTCCTAGCCCCTTCCTGCCCCATCGTCGTCGTAAGACCTATCTGTGTCGGTGCGACTTAAAAAAAAATTTGTAAATTTTAACTTGTTGCAACGTGTTGACAACCAGTTAGATAGTGGTCTGCTTGCAATATACAGCCTACATAATGTCTTTCAATGATAACAAAGAAATTTGGAAATAGGCCCTAATTTATTGAACTTGGGATGCTAAGGAAAATAATATTCAAATAAACACCTAAGGAATGAAGCAATACAGGCATTAATGGAAAAAATTTAAAATTGTTTGGTCTAATGTGAACAAGGAGTTCGTAAATATAAAAATTAAGAGACTAAGAGCATCGTTCAGAAGAGAACTCAGGAAAGTGTCAACGTCGAAGAGTACTGGTGCATCTCCCGATGACATTTATGAGCCGTCTCTATAGTACTACGACCTGCTTTTATTCACTGCCGTTTATGAAATTGTTCGAGATGGCATGTCATCTATGATCCATGTTTCCAGCAATAGTGAAGATGAGGGAAGTCATACACGGGTAAGTAACTGTCATTATTAATACTAATTATTTGTATCACATTCTAGTTTTCTAAGCACAAGGTACACAGTATCCAACTGTAACGTCCACTAGTCAGTTCAATAACTGATCATTGTTTCTTGAAAAGGTAGACTACACATCCAGTCTCTAATGCCTGTCTGTCACTGGCGTAGCCAAGAGGGAGGGGGCCCAGAGGGGCCGGGACTCCCCCAAAATGTTTCCTGAAACTAGGGCAAGGATCAGTCCTTGTTTTACGTACGGTACGAACAACTTAAAAACTTACGCCGAAATTTTAAATTACCGTGGCGACAAAGAATCTACTAGCATGGCTCAATAGGACCATATATAATTCTCCATATTTGTACTGCTTGAATGAAAGGAAAACACTTAGGATTGTGATGCGCGGGGATATTTCCCTGTAGAGGCCTCAGTATTGGGAATGTAACCTTGTGTTAACAAATGTCAAGACACGAGGAAAATGGTAATTAGCAAAGAATTACTCAGTATGGTGCCGGAACGTGACCACCGAGATAACAGGGGCCACGGCCAGAAACAGTTGCAAGCTTACAACATCGTGTCAGCTTTTGCACATCGGTTCCAGGAAACAACAAAGTCCTAGGGATCCTCGGGTTGTACCGTGGTTGAGAGATGTGCTGTGTTGAAGTTGCAGCATAAGGAAGACTGTGACAGGATTTTGAGCTGTACGTTAGTTCCCCATTTTGTGCAATATAAGTAACTTTTTTGAAGGGGGACCATTTTGTCACCGAGAACCCAAAACGATGTGCATCCTCGGTACATACATACAGTATCATTATAGACTGTTATGCCTTTCAGCGTTCAGTCTGCAAGCCTCTGTGAATTTACTAAACGTCGCCACAATCCTCGATTTGCAAATAGTGTTGTGGCCTCATTTAGTTCTATACCTCTTATCTTTAAATCGTTAGAAACCGATTCTAACCATCGTCGTCTTGGTCTACCTCTACTTCTCTTACCCTCCATAGCAGAGTCCATTATTGTAAGTTATGAACAAGTTTTTATTTATTCTAACAGTAGCAAGACAATCGCGGATGCGTGCCTAAGCTCGATTTTGTCAAATGCCCGGGGACTGATTGGAACCTCAAATGGCACCATCAAAAGTGCGGGTAAATATTGTGTAATTGGCGGGCGTGATAACTCAGTTCCAATGGTTCTATCTTCTCATCAGGACGGTCCAGGCTTGAATCGCAGTAGATGCATGAAACATTTTTAAAATGGGAAGTCACGTTCTATTGATACGGATCCTACTTAAAACACTAGAACCCGTCCCTTACCTTTCCTTATATTATTGAGCCATAACCGCGTCATTTATAGTGGTGTATTTTGAGTATCCAACCATTCTTCGGGCTTACCTCGTACCATATATGGTGAGTGGATGCAGTGGCGTACCAACAAAATAATTTCAGTAAGTCCATGCCAGCAGCGTGGATACAACTTTTCCTTGGAAGGGGCTGTGAAAAGTTTTTTATATGTTTTATTTCGAATTTGCTTTACGTCGCACCGTAGGTCTTATGGCGACGATGGAAAAGGAAAGGGCTAAGAGTGGGAAGGAAGCGGCCGTGGCCTTAATTAAGGTTCAGCCCCAGCATTTGCCTGGTTTGAAAATGGGAAACCACGCAAAACCATCTTTAGGCCGCCGACAGTAGGGTTTGAACCCACTATCTCCCGGATGCAAGCACACAGCTGTGCGCCCCTAACCGCACGGCCAACTCGTCCGGTGTATATGAATAGAAAGCCGGCCCTACTGAGCGCGGTGACGGATCTTCAGTAGATATTGATGGTTTTGATTGTTACCATGTACAATCATAGCTTCTGTACTCTTAACATAAACCGGCTGCATTATTAAAACTGTTCGTAAAATTGATAATATCGTTCTTCGTTTGTGAGGAAGTAGAATCTTAATTTAATTTGTCTTCTTAAAGAAAAGAACCATTTTAGTACTACACCCCGTGAAGGTGACTGCCTTCCAGGTCGTAGATATTTCGATTACGGGAGACTCAAGGCCAACTCTACTGCACCCACAAACAAGGCTGTATCTTCCCCATCCCATGTCTTTCTTAACTCTGTCAGTGCCGGAAATCGAATGCAGGATGCCTTAAGTAAAATTCTAAAATAAGGAGTAACCAGCCGGCCACGCGGTGTAGGGGTAGCGTGCCTGCCTCTTACCGGAGGCCCCGGGTTCGATTCCCGGCCAGGTCAGAGATTTTTACCTGAATCTGAGGGCTGGTTCGAGGTACACTCAGCCAACGTGTTTATAATTGAGGAGCTATCTGACGGTGAGATGGCGGCCCCGGTCTAGAATGCCAAGAATAACGGCCGAGAGGATTCGTTGTGCTGACCACACGACACCTTGTAATCTGCAGGCTTCCGGGCTGAACAGTGGTTGCTTGGTAGGCGATGGCCCTTTGGGTCTGTTACGCCATGGAGTTTGGTTTGGAAAAGTGAACAGAGAAGGAAGCGACACCCCTGCAAGGCTCTTTAGCTTCAAGCTAGTTCTTCAATCCGGCCTCGTGCATTTAGGACAGTTGGAAATCGTACGCCGTACCAAATGCTCCTCATAAAACCTTTGTAAAAATACTAACTGCATCTATTTACAACACTAATTACAAACTCCCCCTTTTTATGTGGCTCACTTGGTTGAGTCACTGTCGTTCTGAGTCCGAGTTCGCAGGTTCAAATCCCGGCTTGGGTCTGTGGCCCTTAAAACGGTGTTGAAATGGCAACAGCTTCATGTCGTTGGTTTCTGGGATGTTAATAAAAATTATACATCCGAATATTAGCGTCACAAAACTGTAACTTTATACTACTATATTCTGTATCCCAGGCTTGCGAGGGAAGTAATTAACAACTTGCTTTACGTCGGACCGACACAGATAGGTTTTATGGCGACGGTGGGATAGGAAAGACCGAGGAGTGGGAATGAAGTGGCCGTGGCCTTAATTAGGGTACAGTCCCAGCATTTGCTTGGTGTGAAAATGGGGAAACCATGGGAAACCATTTTCAGGGCTGCCGACAGTGGGGTTCGAATTCACTACCTCCCGAATGCAAGATCACAGCTGCGTGGCCCTAACTACGAGGGAAATTAATAGGACAAGGTAAACCCTACGTAGCCTATGTTGTGACGTGTATTTTTCTTTACCAACTAACAAAATAGCTATACACATACGCGTTACATTCTATATGTATTAATTAGTGTCTTCTGTACAGTGGCAAAGTTAGGGCTCCAGGTCCTCTCGTACACTTAACCACATACTAATCAGAACCTTAAATAATATACTGAGATAGTTAAAATAGTTAAAACTACATAAATTAATAGAACTGAAAGTACATTTAAATAAATTACTAACTAAATTGATATTAAAAACTCTTAAAATGACTAATTCTCAGGCACGAACATATTCATACTTCAACCATTCAGTCAGCTGTCCTCAGCAGGTAGTCTCGGCGGGTGACCTTAAATCGTGATTTAAAAATCTAGTTTCTCTGACCTGATCAGGTAGGGAATTCCATAATCTGGCGACAGTCACCACAAATGATCTATTAATTTTATTTGTGCGGTGCAGTGGAATAGAAAGAATGAATCTAGAACGTGTATTTAAGTTGTGAAATGATGGTAAAGTGATGAATCTAGAAGAAATATACAGTGGCTGACTTTCAGCTACCACTCTATACACCATCGTTAAAGTGTGTAACTGCCGACGTTTATCAGACATCGGCCATGAGACAGCCTGATAGTATGGGGTGGTATGAACATCGTGCCCGACGTTGTAAATAAATCGCAGGCTGGAATTGAGTGCTCGCTGAAGTTCAAGTCTTTCTTCTCTCGTCATGTCAACTAAAACAACGTCACAATAATCAAGAATAGGGAGAAACAGTGTCTGTATTAGTTTGGCCTGTAGCTCAAATGGAAATACATCCCTCTGCCGTTTCATAGGATGAAGAACCTAAAAATCTTTTTACGTATTTCTTTCGTGTAATCAGACCAATAAACCGTTTCAGTCATCATTACGCCGAGATTTTTAACCGTTTTACTGTAGGGAATAATGTTACGTTACCATTCAGTAGGATAGGCGGATTGCGACATTGTTTGAGCAGCTCAGTAGTTTTCGTGATCCAATTATTATTGCCTAAGATTTTGTGCAGTTTAATATAAGAGAGTTTCGTTGTGCATATAGTCGTCGTCGGAGGTCATTGTTAATATCTTGTCTTGCAGTGTCGATGTATTTGAAGATCGTCAGCATAGAGATGGTGTGTGTTATTTCCTGTCACAGATGATATGTCATTGATGTAAATACAGAAAATTCGGGGCCCTGGAATACTGCCTTGTGGGGAAACAGTGAGTTTCATTTTCCATTTAGAGGCCTTGTCGTTTACTGTTGCACGTTGCGTTGACGGTTACTCAAATAAGAACTTAAAACCTTAAAAGCAGCCAGATCGAAATTTAGCAGTTTCATTTTCTTTATCATAGTCGGAATCACTATAGTGTCAAAGACGATACTGAAGTCAAGAAGGAAAAGTATAGTAAGCAATCGTTTGTCCAGAGCGTTTCTAATGTCTTCAGTAACCCTCAAAAGTCCTGTCGCGGTACTGTGACCCTTCTTAAATCCAGATTGCAAAGGGTCTAAAAGAACATTTTTATTTAGCTATTCCAGAACTTGCTCGTATACTAACCGTTCGAAGGCTTTAGAAAGCGCAGGGAGTATAGACATAGGACGATAGTCAGAGGGTGATTGTGGGTCTAAACTCTTAGGTACTGGTATAATATTGGCTGTTTTCCAGACAGTAGGGAAAGTTCCGTTTAGTAAACAGTAGTTCAGTATGTGCGTCAGTAGTATAGGCAAGACAGCACCCATAATGTTATGTATTAAAGTAATAGGAATATCATCTACACCTGTAGCCTTTGATTTAATGGAATACAAAGCCTTTTTAACCTGATTTTCTGTGACACTGTGAAATGTGAATGGTGGATTGGCTGGAAGGGAGGGCGGTGAGTCGGTGCAGTTAATTGGGGTAGGTTGAATATTCTACTAAATTAATCGTTCAGTTCGTCAAGTGGAATGTCAGGAGTTGTCTGTCTCTGTTGATGTTTTCCTATTCCCAGAGCTCTAAGTTGGTTCCATGCGCGATTAGAATTTAAGTTGTTAGCTAAATTCCGGAAATATATACATTTTTAAATTTCTGATTAACTGCTTTGTGCGATTTCTTAAGATGCGGTAAGATTCGAAGTCTGTGTCATCTAGGGTTTGTTTATAATGTCGAAATAACGACTCACGGTGGACCATCATTCTCTTGGCTTCATCATCTATTCATGGACAAGAAGGGCGAGAAACCTGTATTCGACGCGCGCGTGCGTCGCGTTTGTGTGTGTGTGTGTGTGTGTGTGTGTGTGTGTGTGTGTGTGTGTGTGTGTGTGTGTGTGTGTATTTCTATGCCGCACTGTTTGCATAAAATGTCACTTCTTTATTGCTTATCACATGACCATTATTATAATAACATTATTGTATTTATTCTAAACCAGAATATTGCATCTTTACTCAAACTGTTTGTTTTTGCTTTCATTTCACTTGTACTAGAAATATATGAAATGCTGCAGTTATGTTGGAATGGGAGTAACAGATTGGCGGGGGGGAGGGGGGCGTTGTCGACCAAGGAGTCCAGACACCCCAGGAGTTTTAACGAATGTACTTTTGTCAAGCATTTTATATATAATGCATATTAATATTAGCTCCCGGAGTCCGGGTTCGATTCCTGACCAGGTGAGGGATTTTAATCGCGTCTGAATAATTCTTCAGCCTCGGGGACTGGGCGTTTTTCCCAACACTCTCCTTTTCATTTTCAGACAACATACTACACTACCAACCACCAAAGAAACACACAGCAGTGATTACATCTCTCCATATAGGGTTGGCGTCGGGAAGTACATCTAGCCGTATAACAGGGCCAAATTCACATTTGTGGCACAGTTTGCACCCGCGAACCCACAGGTGTGGGAAAAGCGGTAGAAGAATAAGAAGAAGGTTAATATTAGCTTCCAGAATCCGCACGAATCATCCGCTCTTACTTGGAACCAAAGACACTAATTTCCTTTTTTATGTATTCTACACCACCTACACTTTGGAAGTTTGGTCACCTATGAGAATAAAATTCTGGATGAATGGGCCCTCCCCAAACTGAAATCCTGGCTACGCTACTGCTGTCTGTCGTAATAATGTTTGTTTTCTTCCTCATAAGCGTTGAAGACCCGAAAGTGTATTTACTTCTCGACGCCAGTCACCCTCTCTTATGTCTCCGCTGTTGATATCCTCGAAATCTGTAGAAGACGACTGCAAGTAATTCGTGCTGTGTCTCACTAGCTCTGAGAGAGTGGCAAACGTATTATCGTCCATTCTTAAATAGTTCTGGAAGTCTGCTGGTTCCGCATATTTCAGTTCTCACAACAAATTCATATACGTGTATTTTCTGCGATTTAATAGCCACTGCGTTGTCCGTATACTTGTTCTTTTTCTACCCTTTTCCATCACTATTTGCAGGCCTATTGCAATTGCCAGTTTCTGTTGCTTAGACAACACTTCCATTTTTACAGTTATTACCCACTTTCCAGTTCGCGTATAACTGAAGTTCGTCTCGATGTGTGGCCAATACAGAGTATGTTGAGGCAGCGCCACACATGGAGCGTCATGCTCGGCTCGCAACATGCTTGTCAACACAAGTTGCGACACGAAGTTCACTTGCGTGTGGGTTGATTGGTCAACACAAAAAGAATGACTCAGCATGCTCACAAATTGCTAGCAAGTTGCAGGCTGGCGAAGAAATATCCAAAAGCCTACACGCGAGCCGAGCATGTCGCTCCATATGTGGCGCTGTCTCAATATGTTGACGAGCACGTCGGAGAGCATGTTCTCTATTGCCCATACACAGAGATGAATTTCATTTACGCGCGAGCTGGGAAGTGAGCAATATCTGTAAAAATGGAAGTGTTGTCTAAGCAACAGGAACCGGCAATTGCAATAGATTTGCAAATAGTCAATCACTACTGATCTGCCTTTAGGGCAGTCGCCCAGGTGGCAGATTCCCTATCTGTTGTTTTCCTAGCCTTTTCTTAAATGTTCGCAAAGAAATTGGAAAATTATTGAACATTTCCCTTGGTAAGTTATTCCCCTTCCTATAAACGAATATTTGCCCCAATTTGTCCTCTTGAATTCCAACTTTATCTTCATATTGTGATCTTTCCTCCTACTTTTAAAGGCACCACTCAAACTTATTCGTCTGTTGATATCCTCCCATGCCATCTCTCCACTGACAGCTCGGAACATACCACTTAATCGACAGCTTGTCTCCTTTCTCCAAGTTCTTCCCAGCCCAAACTTTGCAACATTTTTGTAACGCTACTCTTTTGTCGGAAATCACTCAAAACAAATCGAGCTGCTTTTCTTTGGATTTTTTTTCCAGTTCTTGAATCAAGTAATCCTGGTGAGGGTCCCATACACTGGAACCATACTCTAGTTGGGGTCTTACCAGAGACTTACATGCCCTCTTCTTTATATCCTTACTACAACTCCTAAATACCCTCATAACCATGTGCAGAGATCTGTACCCTTTATTAACAATCATATTTATGTGATTACCCCAATGAAGGTCTTTTCTTATATTAACACCTAGGTACTTACAATGATCCCCAAAAGGAACTTTCACCCCATCAACGCAGTAATTAAAACTGAGAGGACTTTTCCTATTTGTGGAACTCACAACCTGACTTTTAACCCCGTTTATCATCATACCATTGCACACCGTCCATCTCACAACACTATCGAGGTCACCCTGCAGCCGCTCACAATCTTGTAACTTATTTATTACTCTGTACAGAATAACATCATCTGCAAACAGTCTTATCTCTGATTCCACTTCTTTACACATATCATTGATATATATAAGAAAACATAAAGGTCCAATAATTCTGCCTTGAATAATTCCCCTCTTAATTATTACAGGGTCTGATAAACCTTCGCCTACTCTAATTCTCTGAGATATATTTTCTAGAAATATAGCCACCCATTCAGTCACACATTTTTCTAGTCCGATAGCTTTCACTTTTACCAGTAGTCTTCCATGATCTACATTACAAGTGATAAGCTTTAACAGCTTCATTTCAAGTAATACTAATCCCGTATTGACTATAATCAATTAATGAATATTCAAGATAAACTTAAATATCTTAACTAAGTGGTCCGCCTATTCAATACAATATATAATTTATTCTATTTAGTACATGTTTCGTCCCCTAAGGGACATCATCAGCTAATAATAAATTAACATTAATATATCAGAAATACAAAATAAATATTATTAAAATTGGAAAGATACATGAAAATTTTTGATAAATGGTTACGACATTTAAAATAAGATCTTAGAAATGTTGCTGAAATTGTAAGTCATAAGACAGATAAAACAGTTAAATTGTCCATATTTCTCTAGTTGATATTCTTGGAAAATATCAGTTTTGCTTATAAACAACCCCCCCGCCAATCTCTGTTAGTCCCATCCCAACATAACTGCAGCATTTCATATATTTCGAGTACAAGTGAAGTGAATGCAAGAATAAACAGTTTGAGTAAAGATGCAATATTCTGGTTTAGAATAAATACGATAATGTTATTATAATAATGGTCATATGATAAGCAATAAAGAAGTGACATTTTATACAAACAATGTATCATCCTACGTTGCGATTTTATTTGACGTAAATAAATATCAAACGAGAACACGTTCACTTCCTTATTAAAAGTACTTTATTTACACTGTACGTCACAACACACAATTATGCACAGTAGCAAATGACACTATATACACACTCAATAGCGGAGTACCCTGAAGTCGATTCTGACAAGTACAGATATCAACAACACTGACGCGCGCACTATAACATACTCTCTTTTGAATTCATCGACTCACTCACTTGAGTCCAAAGATCTGACTGACTCCACCTCGGAGCCCAACAGTCACTCCCAGTCAATCACTTGCCTGAGTCCCAAGAACCAAGATCTGCGAACTTAGAACTGAGAACTGCCTTCACTGACTGACAGCTCGATATTTATACCATTCGATCGACCATCTAGAATGATCGACTTTGCAACACTCTAATGAAACACACTCGAAACATCGATCGACTAGCTAGTCGAATGGGTACTCCAAGTTTCCTTCCGTATTTCAAAATGTATATGGAAATATCTACAACATTCGTAATGTCTCTACATGTATCTGGATAATAAAACCTTACTGTAAGTTTCCAGAACCCTTCAGATATACCAAATATAGTACAATAAGTCTAATATACGAACATTATGGAATTTTCTACAGCTTTCGACTGTAGAAATTTTTAGGTTATACAATACGTATTTGAGGTTATACAATTTTATACTACATATTTACAGAGAAACAATATACTAGTCATGTTTAACACTTAATAAAAGATAATTTAGCATTAAATAAACTATGATTATAATATATTAAACATAATAGTTGAAGGTTTTACGTCAGTTACGATGTCGTACCTACGACAAATGCGGCACAGAGATACACACACACAAACGCGACGCGCGCGCGCGTCGAATACAGATTTTTCGCCCTTTTTGTCCATGGCTAGATGATGAAGCCAAGAGAATGATGGCCCACCGTAAGTTGTTATTTCGACATTATAAACAAACCCTAGATGACACAGACTTCGAATCTTACCGCATCTTAAGAAATCGCACAAAGCAGTTAATCAGAAATTTAAAAATGTATATATTTTCGGAATTTAGCTAACAACTTAAATTCTAATCGCGCATGGGACCAACTTAGAGCTCTGGGAATAGGAAAACATCAACAGAGACAGACAACTCCTGACATTCCACTTGACGAACTGAACGATTACTTTAGTAGAATAAATATTCAACCTACCCAATTAACTGCACCGACTCACCGCCCTCCCCTCCAGCCAATCCACCATTCACATTTCACAGTGTCACAGAAAATCAGGTTAAAAAGGCTTTGTATTCCATTAAATCAAAGGCTACCGGGCGAGCTGGCCGTGCGCGTAGAGGCGCGCGGCTGTGAGCTTGCATCCGGGAGATAGTAGGTTCGAATCCCACTATCGGCAGCCCTGAAGATGGTTTTCCGTGGTTTCCCATTTTCACACCAGGCAAATGCTGGGGCTGTACCTTAATTAAGGCCACGGCCGCTTCCTTCCAACTCCTAGGCCTTTCTATCCCATCGTCGCCATAAGACCTATCTGTGTCGGTGCGACGTAAAGCCTCTAACAAAAAAAAATCAAAGGCTACAGGTGTAGATGATATTCCTATTACTTTTATACATAACATATGAGTGCTGTCCTGCCTATACTACTGACGCACATACTAAACTACTGTTTCGTGATCATTAATACCATCTATTACTTCGGTTTCTTTATAGAGCTCATCTGGTTTTATCAGCACCACATACAAAATATTCTTCCCTCTAGTTGGTTCCATCACATTCTGAATCAGATGCCCTTCCCATATTAACTTATTTGCCATTTGTTGTTCATGCTTCCTGTCGTTTGCATTACCATCCTAATTGACATTTAGTAAATTGAGATCACCCGCTATAATCACGTTCCTTTCCTGTGTGCTTTGAATTGATTTTGATGGACCTTGTACTGGTAGTGTGGACAGACGGAGATAAATTACCTGGGGACTAATAGGCCTAAACGAAGGAGGGTGAGGATAAGGCGACGACTTAACACTGCCCTCCACAGTTTCCTGGTACTGTACAAGGAATTGAAGTACAATGATCAACAGTGAATAGAAGTTAGTGAATGTTATTAGTTCGCTCACAGATGTCTGCATCAGTGGCGTATACTGAGGGTTACCAAGGCTATCGGTGAAGCCCTAGCCTTAAATAAGAACGATGGACATTACAATGTAAGCATCTGATAGTTCTAACACATTGTTCCATTAACAAAACTTAAACGCAACGATGGACATTACAATGTAAGCATCTGACACATTGTTCCATTTACAAAACTTTTTTTTAATTTATTGGCTTTAGGTGGCAGACCAAACAGCCAGCTAAAAATACATAAGAATACAAAGCATATAAATTAAATATACACTGAGAATACATATACACATATGAATCTTCCATAATATTATACTTGAATGACGTTCTGAGCCCGTACAGAATGCGCGCGCACACACATACAAAGAGAAAAAAGAATAAATTGAGACACTGCAACTGTAGTATATTTACGTAGTTTTTCTGAAGTAATATCACGTCAAACTTCATAATCTTAAATCGGTGTCTTTTAAGAATATAGCGATTGCATTATACACCTCTGGTTGTTGGGATGATAAAATGCGCTGGGTGTTCAGTGGTACCGTAGTTGGAAGTTCAATGAAAGTAAAGTTGATATGAATTTTTCCCGCTGTACATTATAAAGATGGCACGAGAAGAGGATGTGGTTGAGGCCAGCGATTGCTTGGCGGTCACAGGAACAGTAGGGCGAGTTTAGGACTCCTATCCGATAGAGATGATTTGCAAAACTGCCGTGATTGAACCTCATGCGTTGTTACTAGAGTGCGTCGAACCTCCTCTTGCTGTACGTCGACAATATTTAGCAAACACATTTGTATTAGCCAGGATGTACAACAATGAACCAGCAATCTGCAGCAGTCTGGCTGATTTAGAAACAGTTATGAGAGAGCACGGACACCGAAAATGGATGAAAAATATATGCCTTCTCAACAGTCTTCAGTTTCTACGCCCCATACTTCCATCATCAACACCCCACAAGTCTTTCCCTGCTTTTGAGATTCCGTACTCCTACTTATTGTTTTCTGTTCCAATACATCTTTTTACAACAGACTTACTTCCTCTAACCAGAGTTCAGTCTTACTTTGTGGAATATACTCAAAGACAGTGGCCCAATGCTCTTCACATCTTCACTGATGGCTCAAAAATATCCTCACCACCTGCAGTGGGATGCGCTTTTTACTGTCCCGCAACTGAAGAATCTCGTTTATTAACTTTACCAAATGACTGGACTATTTTTACAGCAGAAGCTGTCGCTATTTCCGAAGCTCTAGGATACAGTTTAAGAGTTAAACCTTCTGCAGTTCTTATAATTACTGACTCTCTCAGTGTCTTGAAGACTTTACAGTCACCTGCTACATACAAACTAACGGTTCATCAAATTCAGATCATTCAGAGAATTCGACAACTTACTCGTCTCAATATTGCTGTGCACTTTCTTTGGATACCTAGTCATAAAGGTATCAAACACAACGAGTATGTTGACCGGCTCGCTAGAGCAGCAACGCATTTGGGCGAACGGCTAGATTCACCAGTGTCTATTCGAGACTACGTGCCACGTATCAAGCAGAGTTCCTGGACGCAAATTGAAGAAGAATGGTATATTACATAAGGGCAACGGGGAAAACAATACGCTGCAGTCCAACCATACCCTCCTCACTCACCTTGGTTCTCCAAATGGAATGCTTGTCGCCGATACATCATTTACAAAACTTGAACACAACGATGGGCATTACAATGCAAGCATCTGACACATTGCTCCATTTACAAAACCTGAACGTAAGCAGATAAAACGTTGGTCGTGTTTCTGAGTGCAAGGCATCAGAGAAAGATATTGCAGCCCAGGCTCTGTGTTCTTCTACCCTCGCCTCGCCCCGCACCGCTTGCTGCTGAACGCCTGATAGATGAGGGGTGGGTAAGGGGACCGGAAGGATAGGTGTGCCTAGTGTTGGCTACTGAATGCATGATTCGAAGCAGTGTATCGATTTATTCAAGTGTCCGAGTGAATCGATTCACAGGAACGGCGAGCTCACGGCACACGATTCAGCTTACTCCCAGCGGACAGTGCTGAGTGGCGCACTCACTGGACGTTGACGGGGAGCCGAGCTTCCGCTGCAGCGAGACAGTGAATCATGGCACATCGAAAGAATCGTGAACGAGCGCGGCTCAGTGAGACACATGATACACACGGCTCCTTATCGGCTCACTGGACACGCGGAGAGCCGAGCTTCCGCTGCAGCGAGACATACAGTGAGCCATAGCACACCGAAAGAATCGTGAACGAGCCGGCTCAGTGAGACACAAGATACGCACGGCTCCTTATCGGCTCACTGCAGCGAGACATACAGTGAGCCATGCTACACTGAAAGAATCGTATGCTACAATGCACTCTCGAGCTCAGCTCATTTGAAAATAATACCCATTTGCATTCACTGTCCTCTTCTTACAGGGAGGTTTAAATAAGAAATGGATTTATTTGCAGTATTAAAAGGCCAATCAATCACAACATAATTCTGAAGTAGCTAGTAAGTAGGTAGGCTATTAGGTTATACTATTTATTAGTTTAATGAATCTTAGTATTATAACTTAGTTGACTTTTGACAATTAAACTCGACTCTAGCCTGCCCTGTGACTATGAGTCATGCTCAACCACTCAAAAGTACCTGTTTTATATTGGGAAGAACGGCTCAGTATTCTCTCAGTTCATATGTCACATCATTGCACAAGACTTCAATCATATGTGGACAGACGCAATAACAGTATATTGAATCAGAAAACCAGCGGGCTACTGTACATCTCGGGTAGCCTATACAAAATATGACGATTTAAAAAATCCTCAGCTGATAGAAAAATAAATATTTTCAAAAATGACTGAGCGAGTTGTCGTGCGGTTAATATCGCGTGGCTATGCGCTTGCATTCGGGGGGTGGTGGGTTCGAATCCCACCGTCGGCAGCCGTTAAGATGGTTTTCCGTAGTTTCCCCATTTTCACACCAGGAAATGCTGGGACTGTACCTTAATTCAGGCCATGGCTGCTACCTTCCTAATCCTAACCTTTCCCACCCTGCGTCGCCGGAAACCTTCCATGTATTAGAGTAACTAGCATTTTTGCTAGGAAAGGAGTCCATAGTATGAAGACCAGATGGCAGCTGCGAGCACTGAATGCTGTTGCTGCTGTCTTACCAGCACATACTGCACAGAAGTAGTAGGAGCAGTGACCAATGAGCCGTGAATCGGATCACTGTATCAATTCAGTAACGTGAACGGAATCAAATGAATCGATTCAGTAAAATGAATCGAATGTCCCATCACTAGGTGCTAGGCTTCGGTCCGTCAGATCGCCACTGATAACGGAGAGATAGCTGAAAGACTTGAAGTTCTCCGGAAGTTTCCGAACTGACACATGCATTCCTTACGACATGAAAGATATAGACTGCTAAACATACTCGTTACAGCGCCCCTGGTTGAAGCACAGCGAACTAACCTTTGCCCGTAACTGTCATGGCGACTGCCACTTCTTGGTCTTGACAGTCAGCCCTTATCATTTCAATGAATTGATGAAATTATAGTGTATGTTATTGCAAATTAAAGATTTATTTAAAAATAAACACGACATTTTCAAACATGCTTAATGTTGCATTGATGTTATAGTGAAATAAGCGCAGTGAATATGTTGAGCATTTGCTTGTTTAAAACAAGAATTATGTATGTAGAAGGATGGATAATTCGGCGCCATGCACTAACAATAAAGTCATTCACTACAGAAAGACATGTTATACGTACAGCAGTTCATTGAGGAATTCACACGCGCAGAGAAAGATACCACTGCCTTTTCATGACATAGGCTACCTTCAGTGTAATTCTGGTGTAATTTTTGAATTTTGCTTCTTGGTCTGGTTTGTTATGTTTTATGCTTTTTGCTACTTATATCTCTACGGCATCCTTTGCCTGTCGTAAGGGACCACTAAATGGGGTAACCCCAGATTCTAAAGTTGAGACAACCGGACCCCAGGTTGAGTGCAGCATTTATTTATTTATTTATTTATTTATTTATTTATTTATTTATTTATTTATTTATTTATTTATTTATTTATTTATTTATTTATTTATTTATTTATTTATTTATTTATTTATGTATTTAGTTTAACCTTGCACACCTTCTCAAAGACCGTACTCCATCACACAAGAACTCCAGATCCTGTCTATGGTAGATTCAGAGGAAATAAGCACATGTTTTGCCTGCAAGTGTCATGGCTGCCAGGGCAGTGGTTCAAGTAGATTCAAAGATGGCCATCAGATTAGCAGTGTATGTTTTTAAGGTCGTTGATTCCTTATCGTATATACTTCCTCACATACAGATAACAGAGTGCTGGTATTTCACTCCCTCTTGCTTCTACATTCCTGTAGAAAGACACTGCAGGCTACTGTTATAGGAGTAATATAGTTTTCTTTTTATAGGTAGATCTGCTAAAATGAAATGCAGTCTTTCAGGTTTAGTGTTCTCTTTGGTTGGTTGGAATCGAGCCCGTGCTTATGAGTCGGACACCACCACTGATCTACCGAGGAAGCTAATAAACCAGTGAACGATGGGTACAACCACGGGTAATGCTGTACAATTTAAAATTTTAATTTAATTTAAGAAGAAGAAGAACATTGGTGCATGGCATCTGTATAGGCTTGGCGGTGACCTAATGAGGTTTAAATGAATGGTGAAGGACCCCCTGCGGGCGGGGGTGGTACAATAACACACACGATATCCCCTGCCTGTCGTAAGAAGCGACTAGGAGGGGTCCTAGGGGCTCTGAACTTTGGAGCGTGGGTTGGCGACCACGGGGCCCTTAGCTGAGTCCAGGCATTGCTTCCAATTACTTGTGCCAGGTTCCTTACTTTCACCTACATTATCGGACCTCCCTTGGTCAACTCTTGTTCTTTTCCGACCTCGATGCTATTAGGTTTCTGACGGCTAGAAAGTCTTTCATTTTCACGCCCTTCGTGGCCCTTGTCTTTCTTCGGCCGATACCTTCATTTTTTGACGTGTCGGATCCCTTCCATTTTTCTCTCTGAGTAGTGTTAATAGAGGATGTTTGCCTAGTTGTACTTCCTCGTAAAACAGTAATCACCACCAGCACCGCAAGCCAGGGGAATTAAGAGTGTGAGGAGGGTTGATTCTAAGAATTGAACCGGGCCGATCGGACCAAAGACAAGCATTCAATCCATTTCGCCACAAAGCCGGACTTTAATTTGCTAAACCTTGGCTACCATCTCCATTGATCTCCATTGACAGTAGCAGAGGCCAGGGCAGTAGCTTGTGTAACAGCACTGACAAAACAGCAGACTACACCGTTGGCTATTGGCTGCAGCTCAGAACGCTTAGGATTCGACATTCACTAAACAAACTATCGAAAAGCGGTAACCTAAGTCTAGTGGTAGGCCACGTCTTGTTCCCAGCATACGTCACTGCTCTGCATATGGAACACCGTTAGACATAACAGTTTTAGTTTGTCTGTTTTTAATAATCGTGAATGCTATTGTGGAAAAATAGGGACATTTGATCACTTCGCAAAAGTTGTGGTAGAAAGCGGGGCAATTTTTGTTAAGTAGGGACTATCATTTTGAAAGAGTGGAAAGTTGACTGTGCAAGCAAAGGAAACTATAATAGATGAAGAAGGGATGAGCTACACGTTAATTAACATGAATGTTCTCAAATAATGAGAAAGTATAGGGACGAAAAGCCTTTGTACTGCACGACACCATTAGAGAAACATGAGGTATTTGGCCTGTAACCCAGAGAGGGGATAAGCCAGCCAGACTCGGCGGGGCAGAGGGGACCAGAGAACAGGTATGTAGAAGATGGGGGATGGGGAGATAGTCGGTAACGGGACGCTGGCTGTCGTGTTGGAATGAGTGAAAGCGAAAATACCGCAAGGTTCACCATTGATGGCCACGCTGTTGTCTGGTCCGCAGCGCTCGAGTAGATTTAAATGTCCTCTACTGATGAGTATATTGATTTGTAGTCCTATTGTCACGAGGTAAACAACTGTCTTGTTCAGTGACTATGCCAAACTTATAAAACATTTTAAAAATATATATTTATTTGAACACCTAAGTACTTACAGTGATCTTCATTATGTCATTTCACCCCATCTACACTGCAATTAAAACTGAGAGGACTTCTCCTCTTGGTGAACCTTACAACCTGACTTTTCATCCCGTTTGCCAACATACTATTGTCTGATGTCCAGCTTCTCACCAAGCAGCCGAAGTTTGAATACCCGTGGATTTTTTGAAATGAAATATTACGTCCCTATCGTTCGGAATTCCGCGTTAACTGCAGGTCCCTTGGCTATGATCGCTAAATCAGCAGTTGCATAAAACTACAAGCTTGCTTGCTTTTTCAACAAAACATACTTCATACTTATATACTTTGAAGAAACTTTTCCTAAAAGTACCATAAAACCAAAGTTGAAAGGTTCTTTACTGGGCTGCGGTAACTTTCGGCAGCTGCATTCAGTGGAATTTTTTCCCACTGACCCGTTAAAAATGTTGGCCGTGCGGTTAGGGGCGTGCAGCTGGGAGCTTGCATCCAGGAGATAGTGGGTTCGAACCCCACTGTTGGCAGCGTTGAAGATTTTCACACCAGGCAAATGCTGGGGCTGTACCTTAGTGAAGGCCACGGCCGCTTTCTTCCCATTCCTAGGCCTTTCCTATCCCATCGTCGCCATAAGACGTATGGCGTATGCCTTTTAGTGCCGCGAGTGTCCGAGGACAAGTTCGGCTCGCCTGATGCAGGTCTTTTGATTTGACACCCGTAGACAACCTGCGTGTCTTGATGAGGATGAAATGATGATGAAGACGACACATACACACAGTCCCCGTGCCAGAGAAATTAACCAATGATGGTTAAAATTCCCGACCCTGCCGGGAATTGAACCCGAGAGCCGGACATAAGACCTATCTGTGTCCGTACGATGTTTTTTTTAAAAGAAAAAAGGGTTGATATAGGCTTACTGTCCGTGAAACTTTTCTCGTTGACACAAGTACAAACATATAACAATGAAATAACAAACTTACACTTACAGTAAGTTAAAAGTACGTACGTATGTATGTATGTATGTATGTATGGATGGATGGATGGATGGATGGATGTATGTACGCGCACGTTTGTACGAGAAAATGGCTGAAATAATTTAATGAAAATCGGTATGTAATGGCAGAGAATAAGGCACTGCAATGTAAGGTATACATAATTTTATTCAAGCTGGGTGAAATGGTAGTTTCGGAGAAGGCCTAACATTGTTGTTAGCGCTCCTATGGATAAATACTGCTTAACAAATGTTATAGAAAATACGAGTACAATGCCTGATCATCTGTATCTTATACAGTTTTACCGTACCGGCTATGATAACAGTGTGTTCATGAATTTAGTTTTATTTGTTTGTTGCTTATTCCATATCGACAACGTACCGACTATGATAACAGGAATGTTCATGAATGTATACTTTCGTTGCTTAGTCCATATCAAAGCTGAGCACCGCTAAAATGGAAATATTTTTCAAACGTGCTGAGTAGCGATGGTAGTGGTTTCTGTCGTGACTGTCCCCTAAGGTGAAAAACCGCGTGGTCATCGGCCCTTATTGACAAGGGGAATTGTGAAGATGCCTATCAAAATGTGAGAAAATCATAAAGGTCCGATCGCTATAAGAATAAGACAAGATGGAGTTATGAAAGGAGGAAGGAGAGCTTTCTTTACATTAAATGCCCTAATATTACAGAATCGACAGAAACATAAATGTGAAGGCCTACGATATCGAAAGCCCATGAAATTGATCAACAATAAAATTTCATTAACTACTGTTTGTTGGGACTGCTTTGTCTATTCCGCTGTCACTCATATCTGATGGACGGCAACATGTCACGCCCTGGTTCATACATGTTCTGATCACTACTGGTACGTAACACTGCTTCATCATAGTATTTAAGCTATTCGACCCCTGCTATGAGTCGCCGATAGGAATGGGAAGTCTGCACACTTAACGGAAAATGTTAGAGCAATGTTCACTGCTGTCTGTGGCCGTGGCTTTCCAGCTCTGGAACTTGACATTGTCAGAACGCCAGGGTTCGTGAAAAGTAAGAAACGGTGCCGTTTCTTATTTGATCAAACATTTCATATGATAGCATTGCTTGGGAGAAAGGAGACGAGCTACTCGATTAAAGAAGTATTCAAATTTACCTTACATAACAATGACATTTACAGTAAGATACAAAAGTTGAAAACTAGAAAAGCAGCTGGAATTGATAAGATTTCTGGGGATATACCGGTACTAAAGGCAATGGGTTGGGATATAGTACCATATCTGAAATACTTATTCGATTATTGTTTGGTTGAAGGAGCTATACCAAATGAATGGAGAGTTGCTATAGTAGTCCCTGTATATAAAGGAAATGGTGATAGACATAAAGCTGAAAATTACAGGCCAGTCAGTTTGACATACATTGCATGTAAGCTTTGGGAAAGCATTCTTTCTGATTATATTAGACATGTTTGCAAATTATTATTATTTTTTTTTTTGCTAGGGGCTTTACGTCGCACCGACACAGATAGGTCTTATGGCGACGATGGGATAGGAAAGGCCTAGGAGTTGGAAGGAAGCGGCCGTGGCCTTAATTAAGGTACAGCCCCAGCATTTGCTTGGTGTGAAAATGGGAAACCACGGAAAACCATCTTCAGGGCTGCCGATAGTGGGATTCGAACCTACTATCGCCCGGATGCAAGCTCACAGCCGCGCGCCTCTACGCGCACGGCCAACTCGCCCGGTGTTTGCAAAATTAATAACTGGTTTGATAGAAGGCAGTTTGGGTTTGGGAAACTGAAGCTCAAGTTGTAGGATTCCAGCAAGATATAGCAGATATCCTGGATTCGGGAGGTCAAATGGACTGCATTGCGATTGATCTATCTAAGGCATTTGATAGGTTAGATCACGGGAGACAACTGGCAAAAATGAGTGCTATTGGACTGAGTGACTGAATGGGTGGCTATATTTCTAGAAAATATATCTCAGAGAATTAGAGTAGGCGAAGCTTTATCTGACCTTGTAATAATTAAGAGGGGAATTCTTCAAGGCAGTGTTATTGAACCTTTGTTTTCTTATATATATATCAATGGTACGTGTAAAGAAGTGGAATCAGAGATAAGGCTGTTTGCAGATGATGTTATTCTGTACAGAGTAATAAATAAGTTACAAGATTGTGAGCAACTGCAAAATGACATCGATAATGTTGTGAGATGGACAGTAGGCAATGGTATGATGATAAACGGGGTTAAACGTCAGGTTGTGAGTTTCACAAATAAGAAGAGTCCTCTCAGTTTTAATTACTGTGTTGATGGGGTGAAAGTTCCTTTTGGGGATCATTGTAAGTACCCAGGTGTTAATATAAGAAACGATCTTCATTGGGGTAATCACATAAATATGATTGTTAACAAAGGGTATAGATCTCTGCACATGGTTGTGAGGGTATTTAGGGGATGTAGTAAGGATGTAAAGGAGAGGGGCCGGCCCCGTGGTGTAGGGGTAGCGTGCTTGCTTCTCACCCGGAGGCCCCGGGTTCGATTCCCGGCCAGGTCAGGGATTTTTACCTGGACTTGAGGGCTGGTTCGAGGTCCACTCAGCCTACGTGATTAGAATTGAGGAGCTATCTGACGGTGAGATAGCGGCCCCGGTCTAGAAAGCCAAGAATAACGGCCGAGAGGATTCATCGTGCTGACCACACGACACCTCGTAATCTGCAGGCCTTCGGGCTGAGCAGCGGTCGCTTGGTAGGCCAAGGCCCTTCAAGGGCTGTAGTGCCATGGGGTTTGGTTTGGTTTGGTTTTTATGTAAAGGAGAGGGCATATAAGTTTCTGGTAATACCCCAACTAGAGTATGGTTCCAGTGTATGGGACCCCTCACCAGGATTACTTGATTCAAGAACTGGAAAGAATCCAAAGAAAAGCAGCTCGATTTGTTCTGGGTGATTTCCGACAAAAGAGTAGCGTTATAAAAATGTTGCAAAGTTTGGGCTGGGAAGACTTGGGAGAAAGAAGACGAGCTGCTCGACTAAGTGGTATGTTCCGAACTGTCAGTGGAGAGATGGCGTGGAATGACATCAGTAGACGAATAAGTTTGAGTGGTGTCTTTAAAAGTAGGAAAGATCACAATATGAAGATAAATTTGAAATTCAAGAGGACAAATTGGTGTAAATATTCGTTTATAGGAAGAGGAGTTAGAGATTGGAATAACTTAGCAAGGGAGATGTTCAATACATTTCCAATTTCTTTGCGATCATTTAAGAAAAGGCTAGGAAAACAACAGATAGGGTATCTGCCACCTGGGCGACTGCCCTAAATGCAGATCAGTAGTGATTGATTGACTGATTGTTTGTTTGTTTGTTTGTTTGTTTGTTTGATTGATTGATTGATTGATTGATTGATTGATTGATTGATTGATTGATTGATTGATTGATTGATTGATTGATTGATTGATAATGTAATCTGCCAAGAATACTGGGGTCATTGTAAACACCTGCTGTAAGTCGAGCTCAGTTTAATGTTTGTCTGTGTCTGTTCCAGCATCGCGAGAAAATTTACGGATGGATTTTAATGAAACTTGGTATTTCAATTTAGAACAAGTTTGAGTACGGTCTTAGCTTTAAGTTGTTCAAAAAATGTCAACAGGAAGGGGTGCTTCAGAAGGGGCTTAAAACATAAAACTCGGTGTAGGCCCTATCTCTCCTACGGTCGGTTTTACCCAAAATACTCTTGGCGAAATTTCGTTTTATACCTTTTTTCGATACAATGAAAAATAAGGGAAATGTATCAGTTGCAGTCGTATGAAAGTTGTCCAAGAGCCGGTAACTAACTCTATAGACGGTAAAAAGAGTTACTATGGATCAACGTTTCGGTGATGGCGGCGGTGGTGGTGATTATTGTTTTAAGAGGAAGTACAACTCAGCAGCCATTCTCTGTTAACATTTAATCAGAGAGAGAGAAAAAAGAAGGGGTCCAACACTTCGAAAAATGAAAGTATCGGGCAAAGAAAGACAAGGACCACGAAGGACGTGAAAATGAAAGACTTCTTAAGCCTCGCAACCTGATAGGCCTACCATCGGGGTCGAAAAAGAACAAGAGTCGACCGACGGAGGTCGAATAGGTTGGATGAAGGGAGGAGCCTAGCACAAGTGGAAGAAATGCCATGACTCAGCTAAGGGTTTCATAGTCGCCAATTACTACTACTACTACTACTACTACTATTACTACAACCTGTTTTCCAGTCAATGACCGGGTCAGGGATGGGATGAATGAAGCCCCCAACTTGCGGCGAGGATAGGAATTGTGCCGGCTGCCGAGGTCTGTCGCACTCCTCTGGGGCAATGATTAATGGCTGACAGATGACATGCAATGATAGTGGAGAGTGTTGCTGGAATGAAAGATGACAGGGGAAACCGGAGAAAAACCTCTCCCGCCTCCGCTTTGTCCAGCACAAATCTTACATGGAGTGACCGGGATTTGAACCACGGTATCCAGCGGTGAGAGGCCGGCGCGATGCCACCTGAGCCACGGAGGCTCATAGTCGCCAACTCACGCCCCCAAATTAAGAGCCTCTGGGGCCCCTTTTAGTCGCCTCTTACGACAGGCAAGGGATACCGCCCCCACCCACAGGGGGTCCAGCAACTTTGAAAGACTTTACACATCCGCCAGTATTGTTAAAAATATTAACCCGTTACGAAGTACAACTGAGCAACCATCCTCTATCAACCCTAAATCACAAGGGAAAAAGGAAGAGGCCCCGACACTTCGAAGGATGACATCATTGATAAAAGAAAAGAAAGGACCACGAAGGGCGTTGAGACGGAGGATTCCCTAGACCTCGCAAACCTAATACTGTCGGGGACGGAAGAGAACAAGAGTTGACCAAGGGAGGTCAGAAAGGAAAGATGACAGCAAGAAGGCACAAGTAAGTGGAAGCACTGCCAAACTCAGCTGGGAGAACTGTGGTTGTCAACCCACGCTCCCAAGTTAAGAGCCCCTTGTTCCCCAATAAGTCGCATGGTACAAAAGGCAGGGGATACCGTGTGTTTATTTTACTGCTCCCACCCACAGGGAGTATCACAAGTATTGTGCATAAGGCTGTAATGCAATGTTCGACTTATCTGCAAACTTCTAGTAGGTACAATATGACGAATGTTACCGGGGGCTAATTAAATTCATGTGGTAAAACTTATATGTTTTAAGTTTTAAGTACCAAAGCCAAACACCATGGCGCAACAGCCCCGAAAGGCCTTGGTCTACCAAACGACCGCTGCTCAGCGCGAAGGCCTGCATATTACGAGGTGTCGTGTGGTCGGCACGACGGATCCTCGGCCGTTATTCTTGGCTTTCAAGACCGGCTTTTTAAGTACATGCTTCTATTATGGCATGAATAGCGTGCCACAGCGAAAATCACCCCATGTTGTATTAGAATTTTCGCATGCGCTAACCCGTACTCTCGCTTTACAACCGTGTTTTGTCTACTGATATGGCAGCGCATATGTGAAAAATAATTGCGGCTCTGTAGGCGACATTAATTTGCTATTGTCAGCTGTTAAATCTGAGTGAGTGTTTGCTGATCGTTCGATTCTATTAAAATCTTAAAGAAGGGGTTGTGAAAGTAAACGAAGAAATACGGTAGTTTAAGTGGTGGACTTTCTCCTTCTTTTGACAAGAGGTGGGACTGAAAGGATTTCAAATAGGCCAAATCTACCTGACTTAAGGTCCATTTTATGACTCTTATTATAAGAGCAGGAGCGTGTAGTAGTATTATTGTACGACATACTAAACCGGTTTTTGTCGGACACGGATTGTGCCGTTACCGTTACTCTGTGTTGGAGCAGGAAAACAGGCTCAGACCTACTGATATACGTGTCAGTGGTGTAAGAACACTGCAGCGGGTTGGATCATCCATCCGAAGCCAGCGCCGTCTGTTTATTGCAGTGACTCGTCGATTTTGTGAAAAGTTATTACATCACCGAAGAAGTTTACGTTACCCGTGTACTGTGCCGTCGTTACGTTATTTTGGTGGCGTGTGTCTCGTACGCCCTCTTATCATGCCCGAAGCCAAACCCTTTGAAAGACTGCCGAAAACTGTAGTACCAACACATTACGATCTACATTTAAAGCCAGATCTTAAGACCTTCGTATTCGAAGGCAAGGTGACCGTAAATATTCAGGTAATTAAATGTCGTTTCAGTTTGCTTTACACTCTCCTGTGCATCATATAAACATTCGGTGTCATGAATGTTTGCAAGTGTATATTGTATTTTTCAGGTGAAGTGCACCACCGAAACAGTTGTACTAAATGCTCTGGATTTAGTTATTAAAAATGTAGAGTACACTACTGCAAGTGGTTGTTGTCATAAACCGTCAAGTACATATCTATCTGTTGAAGATGAAACGTTTACTCTGACATTTCCTGAACCAATACCCACTGGTGAAGGTTCACTTATGTTTGAATTCACTGGTGAAATCAACGATAAAATGAAGGGGTTTTATAGAAGCAAATATTCAAGGTAAGGGTATCTGTATTTCTATGTAGTATTCAAGTGAAGTAACTTATTCAAAACTGTTTTCATGCAAGTCTGCCTTTGTGCCATTAAAATGTTTAAGGGAAACCTATTGCATGTAGGGCCTATAGTGAACTAAATAAATAGTTGGTAGAGGTTATCATAGAAAAGAAGTTCCATAAGTCATTTCCGAGATGAATCGTTACATTTAGGCTACTGTGTTGTTCAGCAAACGAATGAATGGGTAGATCATGGTATGTTCGTCCTACTCCTAGGATGTATATTCTGGTAATGTTGTGATTTTATAATTCATTTTCTCCATATTCTTGATATTGCCATTGTAACACATTGTATGATGGGAACTCTAGATATATGTATAGGCCCTTGCTGTGTTCGTAGTAGTGTTTTGTGTGTAGGTCTTTGCTGTCTTGCTGAAAAAGGTTCTCGATCGTTAACAAATTTATTGATTCAATTCTCTCGTGTTTAGAGAGTTATTCCTTATTATAACGCTATCATTTGTTCAGAGCATTCGTTGGTGCAGTAAAGAGGGTGGCAACAAAATTGAGGTCACTATTTTAGAGCTGCCATTTGAATGACTTATGCATCTCTGTAGTAATATACTGTATAAGGATTTTCTAGTATTATTCAAAATTTAATTTTATGTCTGTAATTTGCGTTAGAACAGTCCTGTGACAGATGTTACATACTCCAATACTTCCTTGGGGGCCAGTGACCTAGATGTTAGACCCCTTTAAACAGCAGGCATCATCACCCCTTCCGCTACTTATGGTTGTCCCCCATGACAATGAAAAATGGTTTGCAATATTCTGCTGCCTAACAGGATTCTGACTGTTCTTTGTAAGACACTTTTCATTTTTCTTTTACACAAAATTGTGTGTTAATTCATTGTAGAAACTAGTGTGCACCAGACAGACAGACAGACAGACAGGACTTAAGTTTAAAACAGGACAAGGTGTGCTACTATAAAGCTCTTTATCATCATACTGTTTTGTCCAGACTTCCAAAGCTTTTCTCGGAAACAGTCCATTATGATCCATTATGACAAGACAAGCAAGTAAATCTTAGGCACCATGCCACTCAAGATAATGAGGGTCGGTAGCACTCTCAACCTACTCACATTCTTAAAGGATCAGATAAGAGCCATATTTCCATAAAAGAAATTAATAAAACGTTTCTCGGTTCCGGTAAGTTTAAACCAGCGGTTGGCAATATATTAAGCAAATTTATAATATTGTGTGGCACTTCTGTATCTGTGCCACCGATGATTCACAGCGGTTTATTTATCATATAGCTACACATTATAGTTAAGCATGTAAAATTAACAATAGGCCTACTTTCCTTATATTATAAATATTACACTGAGATATCTAAATTGGTCATCGTCATTTGACATCGTCATTTGCCACCAGGAAGTCGGTGAAGTTCCCATTATAGGACCTGGCCTTGCAGTCCTGTATAATGTGGTGGATGGTCTGCTTGTCAGCTCTGTCACATTTTGGAGATTGTAATTTCTTCCTCTTATGGAGAGCATGTGCGCACCTGCCATGGTTGGTTCATATTCTATTTAAGGCAGACCAAATTCTACAAGGCTGTTTAATTGCAGGAGGTTTCCTCGAGATGCAGGGTAGAATTTGACAGCTTAGAGGGCAGTTTTCTTACCAGCTTTGCTTCCAGGAACTAACAAGTTTGAAGTTTGTCATAGTTAATTTCCAACCAGTGATTGTTGCTGGGTGTCTGGATACTAGTTGGTGTCTTTGTAAATCCTCCATGTCATTATGTATCGGAAGCTGAGGTTTGTTAAAAATTTTCTTGTACTCTCGAAGAAGAGAGTTCCAATATAAATGGTCCGTTATTGGAGAGTTCCGCCGAAGGTCTGGAGGAAGTATATGACTCCAGATTGGTAACCAGATGGTGGGTGTTGTTCTTATAGTTCCATTGATAATTAGCATTGTACTGTTTAGCTGAGTGTCAACTTGTGTGAGTGCTGTTTAGCTACACTGTCATTGCTTGTAGTGGGCAATAACTGAGGGTGGTGGTGTATCAGGAGGTGATACATACGGGGTTGACTGTATTCTCCTTATTGGCAGCTAACTGTACTAAGATTTGATCCTGTACTACAGCATGTACAATATGTACATTAATTTTGCCAGAATTTACGAACCATGAATTAATATATTTTATAATGACTAGACATCCAAATTGTAGATTGAATTGATCACAGCGTAAGACCATTATATTTAGTGTTAAGTTAAGTTTACTATTAAGTTTCGATGTTTATAGTTTTAATTCTTGACCTTAAGATTTAGTATTAGGTTGAAGATCCCCATAACTAGGGTGAAACATGTCCCTAACTGGTGTTTTTAATTCATGTAGAATTTAATCGCTAAAAATATAGCCTATACTCGTATTGAAAAGGTGGACACAATAATTTTAATCTTGAAAGTGTTTTACTTATTGTATCTTCAATATGGACCAAATGAGATTTGATACTATCTTGTTAGCTAGCACAGAAAACGGCTTACATATTATGCAAAGGTCAGTGCTTGTAAAACGAAAGTGATGGTTATTAGCAAAAGTGTGACCTGAACTTGTAATGTTCAACCAGACCCCCTCTAGGGACACCAAGACCTTGACGTCAGTGTGGGGGCTTGTGTGCTTGTTGATCCCGAGGGCTGTGCCAGCTGAGGGTTACCCATGTTGGATTGGTCTCGGTGTAGGGTCAAACTTACAAGGTGTCTTCCGAGTTGCCTGAGAGGTGTCTGTGGTCTTTAGTTTTCATAACTATTTCTACCCTTCTATTCTCACCTTCATAAATTTCATTTCTAGCCACTCTCTCTGCCTCGGGTAGAATAGGTTAGTACGGAGGTTTTATCCTACCCCAATCACAAGTTTCGGGTCGTGGTGAGGTGATGCATGGCTACTGGGAGAGTAGTTCTTAGCGGCCCGCCCCAGTCACAAGTTTCGGGTCGTGGCGAGGTGATGCATGGCTACTGGGAGAGTAGTTCTTAACGACCCCTTTCCAGATACCGGGCGCCCTCTGGAGTATATAGTCTTGCCCTCGGTATGTCAGGGCTCCGCCGAAGGTCGACCTTTTATATCCCGGGCACTCGTGGGACTATGCATGGTTTATGAGTTTGGTTTTGATTCATTGAAAGCTGCAGGCCTTAAAACTGCGTCCTTTAATTGTTCAGTTAGGAAACATAAACGTTTCAGTTGTGTTGACCTGTCTAGTAAGGAAGTTTCTGAAGAGTGTTTGCCACGATTTCTGATTGCGACCATAATCGATGGACAGAGCTTTCAGAGAACCCATTTCTGATAAGCATTGCTGTGGAAGGTCTTGTTGGTGAAGTAGAGAAATGAGGAAATTGCGGTATGGTAGTATACTCATTAAGACTAATACACTCGTGCAGACTAAAAAGTTATTGGAAGCCAAAATGTTCGGGCCAGTGCCAGTTAAGATTGAGAGCCACAAGTCCTTTAACTACTGCAAAGGAGTTATCTTTCATAGGGACTTGATTAAGGCCTCCGATGATGACCTTATCCGGAGCCTTGCTCGTAGAGGTGTGTCAGACGTTAAACGTCTTAAGAGGCATGTTGGTGACAACCTCTACGACATGGGGGCTTTCATCTTAACTTTCAATCTTGAGAAACTGCCCGAACGTATTAAGGTATCCATGTACACACTTACTGTTTGGCCATATTTTCCTTCTCCTATGAGGTGCTACAACTGCCAGCGGTTTGGCTACTCCTCACCACGCTGCCAGGGATCAGCAATGTGGAAAACAGGTGCATGCCGGTGCGGAGTGCACACCACCACCAGTGTGTGTTAACTGCACCACCAAATGGAATAATAAAATGTGATATTTTAATGATAACACATTGTAAGTAGTATTGAATAGGTGGATAACCTTACCTCTGTTTTTGAATGCACTGGGGAGCACGCCCCTCGGTCCAAGGAATGCCCTACATTTAAACAGGAAAAAAAGATCCAAGAGATTAAGACTCTGGATAAACTTTCTTATCCATAGGCACGGAAGAAGTATAAATCAATGGCTCCTCCGGAATTTTCCGTCTCCTTTTCAGAGAAGGCTGCTAGTGTACGCATATCTCCCGTAAGCTTTGTACCCTCTGTCCCACCATCAACTCCGCGAACATCAAGTACCCAGCAAGTAATCGTCAAACCACAGGTTCAGCAGTCAGCAAGCACGTCATTGCCGAAGACGTCCGAGAAGAACTCTTCCCGGACACATTCGGCTCGGAAGTCCTCCCTCAGAAGGGCAGGGGAAAAGACTTCCCCAACAAAGGCTGGAAAATCACCTTCCAGCCATCTTTCAACTGGCCCGAAAAAGGAGGAGAAAGGGAAGCCTAAATGCTCCCGTACACATTTGGAGAATAAACCTTCTCCAATGAGGCCGGGGGTCCCAGGAAACCCAAAAAAGCCTGGCAAGTCATCTGTCTTAATTTAAGTATTCGAGAACGGTACGCAAGAGTGAGGGAACATGATGTTCCTCTACTCGATCACATTCTGTGGAACGAAGTTCTCTCAAGAAGAAGGTCCACCACTCGCGATCAATGAGATCACCGCCTGCGGAGTGCGTGGCTACCGCGTCTCCCACTTCTTCTAAGGAGACGATGGAGACTGAACCACTCATTATCTTGGATGATGACAATACCAACAAGAACAGCGGAAACTGGCAGGTAGCTGACCGAAAGAAGGGCAAGCAATTGTCCTAATTTTGCAACACTACCAGTCCACACAATGGCACTATCGCAGTGGAACTGCAATAGTTATCACTGTCACCTAGCTGAGTTACGTCAATTGATGTCCGTCTATGCGGCCTCCATAGTCTGTCTACAGGAATCTCGTTTGATTCCTGGACACGAGACGACTATGAGAGGATATCGTCTTTATTCTAAAGACAGAGTAGCTGTGGATGGCATGGCTACTGGGGGCATTTGTACCCTAGTTCGCTGCGACATCTTCAGCAACAATCTTCCATTCTGTACTCAGCTAAATGCAGTTGAGGTTCACACTCTGTTGCCAGTAATGACAACGGTGCGCAATGTGTACATTCCACCGGACAATGATATTTAAATGCGTGCACTACAAGATTTGATCACTCAGTTACCTCCTTCTTTCCTCATGCTGGGAGACGTGAACGCCCGTAACACACTTTGGGGTTCTCCGTCTTCCTGTGCTAGGGGGGAGATGCTCGAGAGATTGATAAACCTGTTCGACCTTTGAGTGCTTAATACAGGGGAACCGACACATTTCAGCAGTGCACATGGCACATTCTCACACCCGGATGTCACTTTGTGCAGCCGTGCGCTAGTTCCCCTGCTATGGTGGCAAGTACACGATGACCTCTGTGATAGTGACCACTTCCCGATAATTCTGTCCGTCTTGAATGAAAGACAGTCCGAAGTACCCAAGCGCTGGTTACTTCGGTGGGCAAATTGGCCAGAATTTTCCAAACACGCAGTGATGGCTGATGATGTGCTGGAGTCTATTGACGACAACGTTTCTTCCATTACTACTGGAATTTTGGCTGCTGCAGAGAAAACAATTCCTTCCTCGTCCGGTATTCGTCACAGGAAACAGGTCCAATGGTGGACAGACAAAATTGCAGCAGCCATACCTGATCACCGACGAGCTTTTAAGCACTATCGTCGGAATCCTACGATGGCCATTCATATCACACTTAAGCATCTGCGTGCGATGGCCCGTTTTTTGATTCGAGAAAGTAAGAAAGCACAATTAAAAATAGGAAAGAATTTCCACCAATCAATACTTGTTTTTTATTGCTTATATTAAGCTACAGCTGTAGCAATAAAAAACAAGTATTGATTGGTGGAAATTCTTTCCTATTTTTAATTGTGTAATTCGTCAATACGGAAATGAAGATTACAGATTACGAAAGTAAGAAAGCTACGTGGGAAAGGTATGTGTCTTTCATGATGGCATGTACTCCATTATCGCAGGTATGGACAAAACTCCGCCGTATTGTCGGAGTATAGAATGTGCCCTCAGTCCCTGGTATCTCCATTATTGGAGATATTGTTACGATTCCTTCAGTCATTGCAGGCCACATCACATCACATTTTGCAGATACGTCCAGTTCTGGGAGATATGACCCTGCATTTCTACCAATTAAGCACGAAGCAGAGGCACATCATATCTCTTTCGCCTGTAGTGCTTCGCATCCCTACAACGTGACTTTTGCGAAGTGGGAATTGCGGAGTGCACTCCTGTTATGCAGAGACAAAATCCATAATCAAATGCGTAAGCATTTGAGTGACAGATGTCTCAAGGATATCCTCACCCTATACAACAGAATATGGAGTGAGGGTGTGTTTCCATCTCAATGGTGTGAGGGAATTGTGATACCAATTCCCAAGCCAGGTAAAGATCCAAAAATCATGGATAGTTATAGGCCAGTATGCCTTACAAATGGCCTTTGTAAGCTATTTGAAAGGATGGTTAACCAGCATCTTGTGTGGGCCATGGAAAAGGAAGGTCTCTTGTCTAACTACCAGTGTGGGTTTCGCTCCCATCGGTCTGCCACTGATCATCTGGTCAGACTGGAGTGCGCCATTCAGGAGACCTTTCTCTGGAAGGAGCACCTAGTCGCCATGTTTTTTTGGCCTGGAGAAAGCTTATGATACTACCTGGCGATGTGAGATTCTTTTCACTCTACACCAGTGGGGATTTCGGGAAAATTTGCCTACGTTTGAGAACTTCATGTCCCTCTGGCTCTTTCGAGTCCGATTAGGAATTGCATTTTCTCAATATTATGTTCAGGAAAATGGAGTACCTCAGGGATCTGTATTGAGTGTCACGCTGTTCACAATTGCCATCAAGAGCATAGTTGCCATTGCTGGGCCCGCTTCCATCGCTGTATGTAGACGACTTAGCTCTATATTACAGCTCCGGAAGGGTGACATTTGCTGAGAGACAGCTACAGCAAGCTATTAACCGAGTTGACGGATGGGCCATGCAACATGGTTTTTGATTTTCAGCGGCGAAAACCTCAGTTGTACACTTCTGTCGACGTCGGCTTGTGCACCCTGAACCAGAGCTCTGCTTGCGAAACAGTGTCTTACCAGTGGTAGACACCTGCAGAATCCTGGGTCTCCATTTTGATAAGAGAATAACGTGGCAGCCTCGCATCCATCATTTGAAGGTTGTCTGCATGAAGAGACTTATCATGCTTAAGTTTCTCAGCAGCGCTTCTTGGGGGGCTGACCGTGCGGTGCTGCTACGATTTTACACGGCAATGGTCCTCTCCCGAATTGACTTTGGAAGTGCGGCTTATGGCTCAGCATCAAAATCTACGCTGAGCCTTTTAGAAAGTATTCACCATTGTGGAGTTTGGCTGGCAGCGGGAGCTTTCCGTACTAGCCCCATTCGCAGCCTACTCGCTGAAGCGGGAGTTCCACCTTTACGGATAAGGAGGCAGCAGTTACTTCTCACGTACGCTGCCAAAATTCGTGAAATGCCGCTACATTCAAGCTATCAATCCATTTTTAGTACCCAATACCACCAGAGATACCAAGACTGGCTGAATGCCACACGGCCGGTTGGGTTTTGAATTGATGGCTTGTGTCGTGATTTGAATATCGATATTGGTGGTTGTCTTGAACAAACTTTTAGCGAGGTACCTCCGTGGTTAGTTCCGCGACCGGATATACGTCTAGATCTACTCCGTGGACCCATGGTGAACACGAATTCCTCCCTTTATCGGAGGTATTTTCAGGACTTCATGGACCAATATTCGGCCGCAAAATGTATCTTCACAGATGGTTCTAAAATCTCCATGTTGGTTGCTCTTTCGTCACCGATGATATGAGCACGAAGATCTTGCTTCCTAGTGTATGTAGTGTGTATAGTGCAGAGCTTTACGCCATCTTAGAGACTGTGCAGTTTGCACTGGGTGACGAAAGAAGTCACTTTCTTATGTGTACCGACTCGTTAAGCTCTCTGCAGTCTATTGAAGCCTGTTTCTCGCAACACCTACTGGTGCAGCAGATTCATGACCTTCTAGCCAGGTTAAGTGATGCTGGCACCAGAATCACTTTCGGGTGGTTTCCAAACCACGTTGGGATTGCGGGAAACAAACTTGCGGATGAAGCTCCAAGACCTGTCAATGTACCTGCTAAAGATATCTGTTCTCAGCTACGTCCTGGGAATTGGAGTGGCTAGCTGTCCGAATTCCCAACAAGCTGAGATCAATTAAGAAGACAACTACCGTGTGGCGGTCCTCTTTCCGACTTTCATGGAGAGATGCCATAGTATTGTGTAGGCTGAGGATAGGTCATTTACAATCCACGCACTTTTATCTCCTAAAGAGGGAAGACCCCCCAGTGTGTTCTTGTGGTGCCGACTTCACCGTGGCCCACATCCTCACAGAGTGCGCCGATCTTTCTGGGCTTGGAGCCTTGGCCTGCAGGAAACACTGGAACGTATACTAGCTGATGATGCGACTGCTGCCGATTTCGTCATCTACTTTATGTGTGACAGTGAACTAATCGAGGGTATGTTAATTACAAGTGTACTGTTACTCAGGGAACGCACATTCCCTTTTGATTCGTTAGTAATTTTTTGGCCTAATTCAATAAATATTTGTTTTATTTTGTACTGCGTTTCCAAATTCCTTTGTTGAATAAATAATTTTGTTTCTATTTCAAATTTCTTTTCCAAGTAATTTGTTCAGATAGGATGATTACTTTTGTTGTACTTCCTCTTAAAACAAAAATCACCACCATCACCTGTTCAGCAAGACAGTATTCCAAAAGGTCTCAACTGTTTTTTACGTGGGATCCTCAGTAAAAATTGGAATTCAGTAAAAGAAATTTGGAGTCACATCAAGAAAGGGTATCTGCCTTTATCAGATTAAAAAACACTGTGTAATTTGCAGCTCAATGTACACGTCCAAACTATTGTAGAATACCACAATGTTATAATTATGTTCTCCATCCTTAATTAAGGAGTGAAAGTCTTGACTTGAATGAAGCACAGCTTGACGAATAGAAGCAAAATTATTTTGTTTTGGCCTGCATTATTGAATGTTAGAGAACATTCTTTGCATGTCATAAAGCAATTTGTTGGCATTATTGTTATACACTACTATGCGATACATGGTCAGAAATTGGAGAATTCTTTCAAGTGAGTGCCATTCACTTTTAGTTGCTCTGAGATATTATAGTTTCACTAGCTCCCTGTGTGGATCAGTGGTAAAGTGTTGGCCTCCAGATCTTATGGTCGCTGGTTCAAACCCGACATTGATAGTGGGATTTTTGAAGAACAGAAAAATGACCATTTGGCACTCTGTTCTGTACAATGTTAGCATGTTTACATGGTGACACATTTGGTGTTTATCTGGCAAAATTAATTCAAACTCAGCTGTAGGTCACCCAACAGCAGCCTGTTTCTCTGCCATCTGATGGAGTAAAACAGAACTTTGAAATTGATACACAGGCAGTCTACGTGAAATTAAAATCCCTGCACATGGCAATACAATTGTTATTATGGTTTTATTATAGCATTTATATTGTACTCTTAGTGTGGGGTGAACTCTAGAACCTATTGAATCTTGACATTAATGGTAACTATTTATTTTCCAGTTCTTCACCATGATGCCGTAAATGATCAGTGTTTGTATTCTAATTATTAATTGTCCTGTAATTGGAGTTGTTTTCTTCAGTGGCAGGATATCATTTATCTACAATTGAAATACGATTAACAGAACTCTTAAAGTGGAATACATCCTTGAAAAACTGAACTACATTTAACGTTTTTCTTCATCTCTACTTCACTACAGCCTCTATGTGTCATGTTAACAGTTATTGATCTTATCATTTGAGAATTTTACTGATGAAATGAAAACACATTCTGTTTAATTAATCTAATTGGCATCTGTCCGTCATAGTAAGAGGATGGTCCAGCATACTGATTAAGTTTCTGCATCATCTTAAGTAACTGAGGAGGACCCTTCTGCAGTTTTGGCACTTAAAGCACAAGGGGTCTTGGGAAGAAACCGTTCCCACTCCTTTTGACCGGCCCTTTTTTGCTACCAGATCTTCGTTCCATTTCCTCTCCGCTCTCTGCACCACACTTCCCACTTTTCTCGTATCTAGCAAGGGTTGTCCAAGTCTTAAAAGAAGTATGGTGACAAGGTATGTGCTAAAGACCCATATTTTTAGTACAGGGAGTATAGTTTAAGACTTACCACTTCTGTTCGCAGGCTGTCCCGTCCAGGATGTTTAGCTTTGTTGCTCAGTTCGCTAGTAACAATTGGACTTTTAAGGTGTGTTGTAAGGTTATCACGATGGTTATGTACACTACAGCACAGAGAATATTTTTGATTGAGTGTTATTTGCACAAGAAGAAGGAACCAGTTAAAAGCTCTCTTTGAAAATTCTGTAGAGAGTTTCCCAGTTCTACGGTACCATCCAGTTCACAAGAGGCATTGTACTGGTTCTGTTCCTAATAAGAAAAAAACAGTGAAAAACAGCTCTCACACAAGAGAGGTTAGAAGATATATAGGCAAGACTGCAAATTAGTCCACATAAGTTGCTTCGAAGAGTACCTCAGGAAATGGGTATTTCATATTCATCAGCAATGCAACAAAATGATTACATTTACGATGTTACCAGATTCATTTAGTCCATAACATACACTCTACAGATTTCATTGCAAGAATAAGTTGTTGCAATTGGCTAATGAATAGTGTCCATGATAGTATCGTGGATCCAAACTTTCTTTTTATGAGTGGCAAAGCATGGTTTCATTTGAGTGGATATGTCATTTCACAGAAACTAGGATACAGAGAAGCTGCACATTTTATAGCCAGGACCTCTGCATGATGTGATATTTTTTTCAGGACACAATTACTTCCGACCGTTACATTTACAACATTCTCAAACCATTTTTTGCTGAACTGACTAAAGAAGAAAGAGGTACGGCTATTTCCAGCAGAATGGTGCGACAGCTCATACGGCGCATAGCTCTTCGCAACGTTTGCAGAAAGTGTTCGATGATAATCAGATCATCAGTAAAGGCTCATGGCCCCCCTTGTTCACCTGATTTAAGCACCAGTGACTTTTATCTATGGGGAAATATCAAAGGAAAAGTTTACAGGAATAAACCTTGAACTTCAGAAGAATTAAAAATCGAAATTAGGAACACTGCGTTCCATCAGTGTCCATGAGCTGCAAAGTGTGTTTCGAAATCTCATTACAAGATGTGAAGCTTGCATCGCAGCTCAGAGAGATCACTTTCAACATCTTCTGTAAATACTGGTGAATTCAGTTTCATTTACTAGTTGATTTATTTATTTATTTGTCCTGAGAATGTATATAGCTGGTGAGTTCAGTTCCGTTTAGTTTATATAGGCAAAATCATTCCGCTTCTTTGAGACGACTATGTCTGCTCGCCATTGCGTGCACTGTACTCGCTGTCACCGCTTCTCTGTGCTCCTGTGCCTTGGTACTCTGCATGTAGTCTTAAAATATACTTCCTGTATCTACATTCCGCAGTCTGTTTGATTACACTCTGTTTTTCTGCCTGGACATAATGGTTATATCCTTGGCAAATTCTGTTAGTGATCTCAGCATCCAGAGACAGGGTGTTGGATAAAGTGGACCCTAGGTAAATGAAATCATTAACTATCTTCAGTGCATGTCTATTGATGACAGTGGATGGGACATTGTTGGCTGCTTTGGGCCATAACATTAGTTCCTATAGGATGACAGTAAAACGGAACTATTTGCAGGTATTTGAAAGTCGGTCGGTGAGGTTTTGGAGCTAGAGTTCTGTATATCAACATATAGCATATCAGAAACGAGTACCGTCTTCACCTTTGCCTTAACTTTGTCAGATAGCATTGGAGTCGGGTAGCATTGAACAAATTGCCCTCAGCTTGAGTGTATAGATACACGGCCTCAGTGTATTGTTGAAAAGCATAATTCAGAAGCATGAAAAAGAAGGTTCCAAAGGTGTGGTAGCCAGTACACAGTGCTGTTTCATGCTGAGGACAGATTCCCAATCTGCTTCCATTGAAGCAGATGGTTCCTTGCAAATTTTCATGAAAGGAGACCATCTTGCCAACCAGTTTGGGTGGGCGACCAATCTTTTGAAGCAATCTAAAGAGTGTGCTCCTACTAACTAGTTAAAATGCTTCAACCAAATCAGTTAATGCAGTGGAGAGTGATTTCTGTTGTTCCAAGTCTCCTGCAGATTAGAAGTTATGTAAAAAAAAAAAAAAGCCATAGAGGATGTAAATGGCATCAAGAGAGAAAATCGTGTTCGCAGTGGGTCGGCTTGATCTGAAACTGCATTGTGACTCTAGGTAGATGCATGAGGCACGGCATTGCCAAGCATCAAAGTAACCCATGCAAAGGCTTTTTGTATTATACTCTGGAGTGAGATGCTACTGTAGTTGCTAAAATCACTTTGGTCACCCTTCTGCTTGTAAAGTGTAACAATTTTTGCATCACAAATGTTCTGTGGAACATGACTTTCTTCCCAGCAGAGGCAGAGGAATGTATGTAAATATTGAAGAAGTGTATTTTTGTCAATCTTCAGTACTTCAGTTGGGATGCCATCGTCACCAGGGGTCTTTCGACATGCGAGGGAGTCACTGGCTCTGCTGAGCTCATCCATGGTGGGTAGCATATCTAGGCCTAAATCTTCCATAACTGACATCTTAGGGATGGAATCTAGGGCATCAGTTGTTACATCATTCTTAGTGGTGTACAGCTCAAGATAATGCTCTACCGAATATTCTATCTGTTAGTATTGATTGGTGATAACCTCTTAATTCATCAGTGTCTGCTGTATTCCAGGTAGTTTAAAATTTTATGTACAGTCCATAGGCTCTATCTCCAAAATTACAGTTCTATAATATGTAAAATGATTTGATAGACTGTATGGTTCTAATGGCTATGGTCTATTCACTTGAAATTTGTTCTCAAATTTAGTTGCAAAACACACATTCTGTAATTTTAGAACAAAGAAATATACAGGTATACATGTTTTTAGTTATTAGACTGGTATTTTTCCATATTATCCATTTAAGGGTTAAAAGTTTAAACTGTTGGATAATTTCAATAGAACATGACTGATTTTCTCCTTGTTTGGTGCCCACAAAGTGAAAGCCACATTATAGAACATGTAAAGTTCCTCACAAGTTCTAAAAGGAACTTCCCATGTTGTTGTAACTTGTGAATCATCTTTGGCAGACTATGAAACTATTTACTTATTGTGTGATTTATTATTAATTGCCATGAAAATTTAGTCTTTGATTTTAATGTAGTTTGTTCGTTTGTTATGAGTACGTGTGGTAGAATTATAAACACTTGGTGTGGCCATAGAACAGATGACGAGGGTGTCACGACGCTGAGCTACTCTGCAGTGACACAGCTGTGTTCGGTACATGCCCGTCGCTTGTTCCCCTGCTGGGATGAACCGGCTGTCAAGGCTCGCTTCTCCATCAGTATCAAAACAGCTCCTGGCTTGGTGGCTCTGTCCAACATGGTAAGATCTGTGTAATTCTATTGCAAGCTGTGTGTTGTCTTGTTACAGCCCAGAGGGAGAGGAACGATATGCAGGTGTTACTCAGTTTGAGGCAACGGATGCCAGGCGTTGCTTTCCCTGTTGGGATGAGCCTGCCATTAAAGCGACGTTTGATATAACGTTGGTTGTACCTGAGAGTAAAGTGGCTCTATCTAACATGGTAAGTGGAAAAGAATGTTGTTTCCTGTTTTGGTTGTGCACTCATAATTACTGCTCTGCAAAATTATTTTCTTTACATAATTTTTATTTTCACACATGAGTGCAAAGTTTTAAACAGGATAGTTTTGTAGGAGCATTATTAAAAATGCAATATTGGCTGCAGGAGCATTATTGGGACAAGTAATTCACATTCATATTCTGTTGTGACATCCAACTGTATAGTGTTTTTTATCTGTCCAGCTCCTTGGCTGAATGGTCAGTGTAGTAGCCTTTGGTTCAGAGAGCCCTGGGTTCAAACCCTGGCTGGGGCTTTTAATCACATTTGGTTAAGTCCTCTGATTCGGGAAATGGGTGTTTGTGTTTTGTCTTAACACACATCTTGGTTTACATTCATCACATCACACTTATCAACCATCACAGAAACACACTATAGTAAATACTTTCCTCCATTTAGAATTGGTCTGAGGAAAGGCATCTGATAGTTAAAATGTGCGTAATCCACGTTACTGCTGACCTCAGATAATTAGGAAAAGGCCAAGAAGAAGAATGTCTTAAAATTATCTGTTAGATCCAGTTTAATTAGGAAGGATTTTTAATATTGTTGTCTTGTAATCTAGATACAGGGAGTGTGATTCGATTAGTTTCAATATTTACACTAAGCATGTATTAAAATCAATATTTGTCAATATACACTGACTGACAGAGCAAATGCAACACCAAGAAGGAGTGGTCAGAACTTTATGCCAATTGCAGGGTAGACTGACGTCACTGAGGTATGCTCATGATGTGAAATGCGCCGTTGTGCTGCGCACGTAGCGAACGATAAATGGGACACGGCGTTGGCGAATGGCCCACTTCGTACCGTGATTTCTCAGCCGACAGTCATTGTAGAACGCGTTGTCGTGTGCCACAGGACACATGTATAGCTAAGAATGCCAGGCCGCCGTCAACGGAGGCATTTCCAGCAGACAGACGACTTTACGAGGGGTATGGTGATCGGGGTGACAAGGGCAGGTTGGTCGCTTCGTCAAATCGCAGCCGATACCCATAGGGATGTGTCCACGGTGCAGCGCCTGTGGCAAAGATGGTTGGCGCAGGGACATGTGGCACATGCGAGGGGTCCAGGCGCAGCCCGAGTGACGTCAGCAAGCGAGGATCGGCGCATCCGCCGCCAAGCGGTGGCAGCCCCGCACGCCACGTCAACCGCCATTCTTCAGCATGTGCAAGACACCCTGGCTGTTCCAATATCGACCAGAACAATTTCCCGTCGATTGGTTGAAGGAGGCCTGCACTCCCGGCGCCCGCTCAGAAGACTACCATTGACTCCACAGCATAGACGTGCACGCCTGGCATGGTGCCGGGCTAGAGCGACTTGGATGAGGGAATGGCGGAACGTCATGTTCTCCGATGAGTCACGCTTCTGTTCTGTCAGTGATAGTCACCGCAGACGAGTGTGGCGTTGGCGTGGAGAAAGGTCAAATCCGGCAGTAACTGTGGAGCGCCCTACCGCTAGACAACGCGGCATCATGGTTTGGGGCGCTATTGCGTATGATTCCACGTCACCTCTAGTGTATATTCAAGGCACGTTAAATGCCCACCGCTACGTGCAGCATGTGCTGCGGCCAGTGGCACTCCCGTACCTTCAGGGGCTGCCCAATGCTCTGTTTCAGCACGATAATGCCCGCCCACACACTGCTCGCATCTCCCAACAGGCTCTACGAGGTGTACAGATGCTTCCGTGGCCAGCGTACTCTCCGGATCTCTCACCAATCGAACACGTGTGGGATCTCATTGGACGCCGTTTGCAAACTCTGCCCCAGCCTCGTACGGACGACCAACTGTGGCAAATGGTTGACAGAGAATGGAGAACCATCCCTCAGGACACCATCCGCACTCTTATTGACTCTGTACCTCGACGTGTTTCTGCGTGCATCGCCGCTCGCGGTGGTCCTACATCCTACTGAGTCGATGCCGTGCGCATTGTGTAACCTGCATATCGGTTTGAAATAAACATCAATTATTCGTCCATGCCGTCTCTATTTTTCCCCCAACTTTCATCCCTTTCGAACCACTCCTTCTTGGTGTTGCATTTGCTCTGTCAGTCAGTGTATTTTGACCACTTTAATAATATTCCTTAGTACTGTAGAAACTTTTACCCTATGCAACAAATTTGTGCACCTTCTGGGGCATAGTTTGAATCAGGGGACTGTAAATAAGGTTAGGCATTGAACAATTGCTGGACTCTTCACTTCCTTCTTGCTTGGCATCCCTTATTTTATTATTGTTAACTTAAGTAAGTTTAATGAAAATAAACAAATGACAAATCAAATCATATAATAGAAAGATAATAAATAATAGGATTAGCACAATGACAGGTCATTGTGGGAAGAGGAATCAACAAAATGAGGAAACAAGGACAAACATAAAAATAAAATAACAAGGACAATCTACATCTTCATACACTGATGTTTTCTTGTACAGTAGACAGGCTCTCTCGTCATCAGTCCCAGTTCTACATCCAGGGGCGGATCTACTATAAGGGCCAGACGGGCCAGGTCCCACCTTTGTAATCTTTTGTAATTTTATTATTTGTAGTTATTACTGCAAACACTATGAAGGGAGTGTGATATTCAACGCTAATAGACCGTCAGTGGCCTTGGTTCCGTGTGAGTGTTGATTGTGAGTGAAGAGAAACAGTCTTATTGTCGTTACTGTGTGTTACTTCATGGTGAAAGATTGTAGTCAATGACTGGGTGAAAATTAAGGATCTAAACCATTCAATTGAACGATTTAAAACACACTAGGAAAGCGCACTGTTTGTCCAACCCTTGTCCCGTTTCCCTACGAGGTCGGGTATGAGGTGAGATGAATTTGTCGTGGCGTTTTTTATGACCGGATGCCCTTCCTGACGTCAACCTCATCAGAGGAGTTGATGGGAGATGAAATGAATGACGTGATATATGATAGTAGGGAGAGGGTGAAACCCGGTGCCGGCACATAGCCTACTCCTGTCGAATAGCACCAAGGGGTCTGCTCAAGGCTTAACGTCCCCATCCGACGGACGAATCACCATCAACAGCGTCATATGCCCTCACTCCATATGAGCACTGCGGAGAGGTTTGGAATTTAATCCAGGCTTTTGGCACGCAATCTAGTGATTAGAAATTGTATACCACCACCTCCCCTACCCTGCCGGCCAACATTCAGATGGTGAAATTTTTTTCGACCAACGGGACTCGAACCGGCTAACCTCAGTGTTAGACCGTTTTAGACTTCAGCGCCTTAACGATCATGGCCACCAGGCGGGCACTAGGAAAGCGCACTAAACTTAGAAAATCCTGTAAATATGAAATACAGTACACAGTTCACAAAAATTAGGGGAACATGTTTCTGAATGTATGCCACGCTCCACAAAGCAATACCTCACACCCAGATATATTACCAATTAAACCTTTATTCTTTACCGCTGAAGTACACAAAAGAACATAGATGGATTTGCATTCATTTTCACAACATAAACGAAAATGTCCAAACAGGGGCAAAAATAAAGTGATGACAGTCCTCCAGGCTGGATTTTTATCACAGTTGGAGAGCTTTAGTATGGTGTATATTCTCCATGAGCATTTATCACAGCTTGGCACCTGCGTGACATGCTCCGTATAAGTCGACAGAGGTCACGTTGCGGTATCAGGCCCCATTCTTCAATGAGAGCCTGTTCGAGGTCTTGGAGAGTCTGTGGTGGAACAGGATGCCCACGAATACTTATTTCAAGCCTATCCCACATGTGCTCGATGAGATTAAGGTCGGGACTCGCTGCTGGCCATTCCATCTCTTGAATGTCCAGTTCTGGCAAGACAGCTCTGGTGATGCGCGTTACATGAGCCCTGGCATTGTTGTGCAATAGTATGAATTCAAGGACAACACTGTATACAGCAACCAACAAATGCTGTAGCAGTATCTGTTCGATGTACCCTGCAGCAGTAAGATTATCACGGACGACGACAAGATCCATACGGCCATCAATACTGATACCACCGCACACCATCACAGAACCTTGTCCGAATCAGTCGCCTTCCTGGACAACATTTGGCATGTACTACTCACCACATCATCTCCATACACGTTGACGTCCATCATGCCGTATCAGGGGAAATCGGGATTCGTCTGTGAACAACACAGTTCTCCATTGGCGAAGTTGCCAGTTGACGTGGGTACAGGCAAACAGAAGGCAAGCTGCGTGATGTTGCTGTGTTAAAGGTTCACTCAAACAGGACGTCTGGGTTGTAAAGACACTTCTCTTAACCTGTTCCTTACTGTCTGGCCAGGCACCGTGACTCCAGTGATCCTCCTGAGGTCTTGTTGCAGTTCTCTGGCAGCTGCTGAACGACGCCGCAACGCACAGCTGGTTAGATATCGATCATCCTGTGGGGTTGTCAGTGTCCACGACCTTGTCCAACCCTCCTTGTGAACTGGCCTGTCACACTGTAGCGATTCCACAAATGGTGAATAACTGACGGAGAGACATTGAGATCCATAGCAACCCGATGAAAAGTACATCCTTCCTGGATCAAAGTGACGGCCCTTGTAACTTGAACTTTGTTAAGATGCCTCATGGGATGTGCTGGTTGACATACAACGTGCTCAAATGACCAAAGTAGTCTGCGAACCTCACAACAACACACGGTTGCACCGCTATTCACTTTGTTTTGAGGGGTCACCTGATATTTTAATGCATGGCTATGCCTACAGATGGAGTAAAACTTCGATTTGACATACTCTGAGTAGCTAAGGTCTCAAGGTATGCTGTCCGACCATCAGAACCCCATCTACCAAATTAACATTCACATAGCAGACGTTACAAAACATGTTCCCCTAATTTTTTTTAACTGTGTATTTGGGGCTATTAATATTGGTGCACAAATTGACTGTGCATATTAAATCTCAATCCAGAAACATAATGAAGTAGTCACAAAAAATACACATACTAAATAGAGTAGTAGAGTGCTTAAAACTTTGTGGAACTGACGAGTTAGCACTGAGGGGCCATAATGAAATGCAGGACTCAGCAAACCACCATAATTTCTTTGATTTGTTATATAGTCTTGATAATCTCAACAGTGTATAGATGACCATCTGAACAGCACTCACACATTAGTTTCTAAATATACGTCACACATTATACACAACTAATTATTAAATTGTATGTATTAAGTGTACCTTGAAGATTTGGTCAAAGATATCAACGCTGCAACTTTTGTTTCTCTGCAGGCAGGTGAAGTAACAGACATTACTTGCCAAAGTCAATTTGTTACTGTATTGCAGTAGATTAAGGACAATAAACCTGTTAAAATATTCCTGTCCTTTGAAAATGTTACTGATAGGACAGCCTATGGTTTCAGCAAGTTTCTGAAAAAAAAAAAAATGGCTTGAACATTTCAATGTTGAGAAAAAGCTGATAGCTCAGGCCTTTGATGGAGCTGCTGTGATGCAAGGGAGGTGTTCAGGCTCTGATGCAGAATTCTTTTTCGTATGCCACATACTTTCACTGTTACGCTCATCAACTAAATTTGGTAATACGACATGCTTGTAGCAAGAAGATAAAATCTGTTAGGTTGTTCTTCACAAACATTACAGGATTCACTACGTTTTTCTCTCCATCGCCTAAGAGAAATGATGTATTGCAATCAGTTTGCAATAAGCGGATTTCAACAGTTTCTTCAAGATGATGGAACTTTCAGTCTCGGGTTGTGAGAAGTGGTCATGAAAACAAATAATTTTTATAGGAATGTTTTGAGAAGATTGAGAATGAAGATGGTTGGGATGATGTAACAATAAGGGAGTGTTTTGGTTTAAAAATTTAACTCAATTCAGAATTTTTGTTTTTTCTGAAATTCTTCTATGAGATGCTGAAACCTGTTGATATTTTGTATAACACGATTCAGATGCAGAGTGCCACTGCAGTTACCATATCCAATGCACTGAAAGGTATCGGGTAGATGAAGATGAATGTTCTACTCCAACAACAAAAAGGTCTAAATATAGCTCTGGTGGAAATCTGACTGTAGATGCCAAAGAAGTGTGTGAAATAGTGATCAGCCAAATGATAGATTAATTCCAACAGTTTCATATATTTAGTAGTTTCAAAATTATCGATCCAAAAAAGTTTGCTACAATCAGAAAATTTTTCCAATGAATTTAGTCGATACTTTTCATTGGGTTGCAGTCCATTTAGGCTACTTCCCAAGAGAAATTGAGAAATGAACTTTCAGTGCTTTATCGCAATGATACCTTTAAAGATATTCCTTCAGTCTGTGATTTGTTCACATTCTTCATGAAACATTCCTTTAAAGAATCGTTCTCTGAGGTACACAAAACTCTACAAATTTCACTAACTACTCCAGTTTCAACAGCGGAAGCAGAGCGAAGTTTCAGCACACTAAAATGAGTCTACCGAGCTCGATAGCTGCAGTCGCTTAAGTGCGGCCAGTATCCAGTATTCGGGAGATAGTAGGTTCGAACCCCACTGTCGGCAGCCCTGAAAATGGTTTTCCGTGGTTTCCCATTTTCACACCAGGCAAATGCTGGGGCTGTACCTTAATTAAGGCCACGGCCGCTTCCTCCCCACTCCTAGCCCTCTCCTGTCACATCGTCGCCATAAGACCTATCTGTGTCGGCGCGACGTAAAGCAAGTAGCAAAAAAAAAAAAAAAAAAAAAAAAAAAAAGAGTCAAATATAGTCTAGGAATAGTATGGCTCAAACAGACTGAATTTACTCGTTGTTTGTTCAATTCATAAGGAGGAAATTGGTGAAATTCCCAACTTCAACAAGAATCATTGAAATATTTGCCAGTCAGATGAATAGGCATGCTCAACTGCTGTATAAGTAATGTGCCATTTGGCAAATTCAGTTCTATCTCTTATTTTGCTCTATGTACTGTTTTTTGGAGTTTTTTGTGGTACGGTATACGGTATAGAAATGCCTGCCTCAATCCCATATTCATAGTCAAAAACTTTATATTGGGCCCCATTGGCGAAATTGATCATGAGCCGCCACTGTCTACGTCCATTTCTTCTCAGTCACCTGTGAGCTTTTTTTCTGCTTTCCTGCTTCATCAGGAGGGTGTGCATCAGCTATCGTTGAGGGCCCATCGTGATGTATGTGCAATCTTCATGCAGGAAGTATAATAAAAGGAAGTCAGATAAACACAGGAAAAAGGAAACAAGATGTTAAATATGAATAACGGATGGTAAAATACTAGGAACATGGATCAAACACAGAAAGAGAGAAGGATCTCAGTAGGTCAATATAAGTAATGGAAAGGAACGAACAAGTTTCAGATTAAGTCATGCTTGTATATAGGGAGATAAGAACATGAGAGGGAATGCATAATAGGATAAACAAAATGACAGGTCAGCATGTAAAGAAGAGATAAACGTAAACCTGAAAAAACTAAAGAACAGTGACAATCTTCTCATCTTCATACACTGCATCTTGAAATGGGATGGACTCTCTCCTCATCCATATCAGTTTTCTACATCCAGCCTCCATCAAGTTCATGTCTGCTTCCCACTGCTGCTTCAAGAGGTGAGTATCAATACTCACCGAGGGGCCATCTAGACATATGTGCAGTCCTGATGTGGAAACTGAGGATAAGAAGAAAGTTGGATAAACACAGGAAAAGGGAAGGAACATGAGATTTAAAAAAAAGTAGATTGAGCTACATAGATTGATTCACAAGAACAAATTTTTAAAGTATGAAGGTGGTTCTGCATGATGATGGTTCATTCAGACGTGGAAATGTTTTTCTTATGATGCTTAAGATTGCAAATTGACAGCAGATGTTAGCAAATCCTGGGTATAGCACTGCATGCACCAGTCGCCAGTAAGATTATGTCTATTTCTTCCTGTTCATGCTTTTCTGTATGATTAGGTATCGTTGATTTATAAGCAATATTTGTTTCGTCAGCCATGTTGTATGGCTGGTTACAGCTGGTTTTGAACCACACTGTTGGCTCCACTATACACTATAGCCCTTATTCTAGCATAGTTGGTGATGGTTTATTTTCCTTTTTCTTCCTCTTTGAGTGACTTGTCCAACTTCCTGCAGGACTTCAGCTAACATGACAGATTGTTTGGTGTCTTCCATTATGGAGGATTTCACTATGGTGGTGGAAGAATATGGGGTAAGATTTTGAATATTGGCAGTGATATATTGGAGTATTTTATCCAGCTCAGATCTTGTTACTATCACACATTTATAATTTTTATTTTCACATTTTCCCCTCCACCTGTTCAATGAAACCATTGTTACCTGTCTCGAGAATTTCTTGTTTGAAAGCATTTCTGATATTGCCTTCGAATTGCATTTACGGTATGACCTGACTGCTCTTCCCATTTTTCATATCTTTACACACTATTATCCTAAGAATTCCCTGGTTATTTTTTATACAGCACTTTTGTATGTCACACATTTATTTCATTACCCTGCACCTGCTCACTGCGTATTTCCTCAAATTTTTCATTAAATACTTTCATGTTTACATTTGTTATACTGAAGCTTTTCCACCTTTATCATTCTCTGGAACCGGGCGAATTGGCCGTGCAGTTAGGGGTGCGCGGCTGTGAACATGCAACCAGGAGATAGTGGGTTCGAATCCCACTATCGGCAGCCCTGAAGATGGTTTTCTGTGGTTTCCCATTTTTACACCAGGCAAATGCTGGGGCTGTACCTTAATTAAGGCCATGGCCGCTTCCTTCCAACTCCTAGGCCTTTCCTATCCCATTGTCGCCATAAGACGTATCTGTGTCGGTGCGACTTAAAGCCACTAGCATTCTCTGGATATTCTTAACAGCAACGTATGTACCATTTCATTCATTAAGTGTTGTAAGCACCCAAAGGTAGTTTATCAAATGAACAAGGAGATTAACATGGGTACCTCCCCAATAACTGACCCTGGCTGTGGTAGGAAGTTGTCACTCTTGTATGATCAGCTTGTATTCCACTACATCACAGGGAAGAGCAGGCATTTTGTTTGTCACTGGCCTTCATATATAGTGATGTGATTTTCTTTCTTAATTGACACCAGATTATTATATTTTTTGTTTTTATTTAGGTTATGTATGATAAACAACAGAGCATTTTATAACAAAACGCATCTTTGAAACTAATCCTTGCAAATGGTAAGATGTGCCCTTTTGTTCTTCTTCCATTTTTCCATTTGTCTTACACCATTTTCGCTTTTCATACACTCTTTGTTTCACCGGGAGAGTTGGCCGTGCGGTCAGGGGCGCGCGGCTGTGAACTTGCATCTGGGAGATAGTGGGTGTGAATCCCACTGTTGGCAGCCCTGAAGATGGTTTTCCATGGTTTCCCATTTTTACACCAGGCAAATGCTGGGGCTGTACCTTAATTAAGGCCACAGCTGCTTCCTTCCAACTCCTAGGCCTTTCCTATCCCGTAGTAGCCATTAAGACCTGTGTCAGTGTGACATAAAGCCTCTAGCAAAAACATTTTTGTTTTGATAAAAACATATTACATATTCTTCTTCAGAGTTTATTAGAAGTTACAACCTTGTTTGCACTAGGACACCTCTGAAAGAAAGTCACTGAATCTTAATTATATAAACAATTTGTAAAACAACTGGATCACACATATTACATGGATTTACCAGATCTAACTTCCCAAGCTTTATCCAAAGAAGACACATGAACACATAGACGGATCAATATGTAGTTGGCCGTGATCGTTCTTCCTCTCTGTCTTTCCATCCTTTCGGGTAACATTCAGAAAATTTTTGTTTCTGGAACTGTATGTTCACTAGAATCAAACAATTTCTCTGGGAGAATTCAATGAGTACACCCCTACCTGATTCTTACTGAAATTGTTATAGCTGTTCAAAGGATTCATCATCACTTTCTAATTGGCAAAGCAATATTAAGCCACTTGTATCCACTTTCAGTTTCCATTTTGTGATTCATAAAACTATATCAGTAATTTTTAATTTAATGCAGTATGACTAAAGTTTAGATATATTTCATTAATTGGGGATTGAAAATGAGAAATGATAAAAATTATTCTTGTTCTAATAAGGGTCATGAGTCATGAGACCTTATTCATTTCTTGCGCTATATCTAAAAATACCTATTAACTATATATTTAGAGAGTTTCAGCACAGAATTTCGAATACATACTGAAGTTACAGATCATTTCTCATTTTCAACCCCCAATATTAACATATATTGACTTCTTCCTTAGTGATATAATTGGAAGTAAGTTTGTTATAGGCTTGTTCTGAAACAGAACTATAGCACTTGGAGGTAAATAACTTGTTCTGTAGTTGTTTTGTTTTATTTTTCATCCTGGTTTATTAAAAATAGATGTTTTTCATCCCGGTTTATTGAAAATAGATGTAGGTGATGCTTTTCATTTTATAAGTCCTAAGCATCTTTATCAGTATTAGTGCAAAACTTTAAAAAAAATTGTAAGTTTACAAGGCATTGAGATTCAAAAGTTTCTTGATTTTATATTGAGACTCTAGAGAAAGCGATAATGTGTAGAACTGCTATCGATGTCCCCTACTTAACATTAGAGAATTTATATGTTAATGTGAGGAACTAAATTGTCATTTTCATTTTCACTAAGTAAAATTCTAAATGTGTGCAATTTTTGGTGAGTTGTGTAAAAACAAGTAAGTGTCAAATTATAGACATTATGGATGATATTTTTCAGCCTGTTGTGTCAGAGACACCAGACATCAGTAATCCAGGGCTGCGTATTGTCAAGTTTGATACTACACCCATCATGTCGACCTATCTAGTAGCTGTGGTAGTGGGAGAATATGATTACTTGGAGGACCGTTCAAAGGATGGTGTATTGGTCCGAGTGTATACTCCTGTTGGCAAGAAAGAACAAGGACGATTTGCTCTTGAAGTGGCCACAAAGGTTTTACCTTATTACAAGGACTACTTCCAGATTGCTTACCCTCTACCCAAAATTGACCTCATAGCCATTGCAGACTTCTCAGCAGGTATAAATTCTCTTTTATTCTGCTACATTTGAACTTCATAAAAATAAGTCAATATTAATAAGTGGAAGTATAAAAAGTAAGTACAAAATAAAAATAGATGTGAATTAATGACACACTTCTTGGCACACTAGAAACGTAAAACTTGGTGACAAAGAACCTTATATTTCCAAGATTCTCAAAAAATACAAAATTCCTGACAAGGCCAAGCTGGGGGTTTTGATTATTGTTTGGTTGAAGGAGCTATACCAAATGAATGGAGAGTTGCTATAGTAGCCCCTGTGTATAAAGGAAAGAGTGATAGACATAAAGCTGAAAATTACAGGCTAGTAAGTTTGACATGTGTTGCATGTAAGCTTTGTGAAGGCATTCTTTCTGATTATATTAGACACTAGCTGATGTACCTGTGCTTCGCTACGGGATTCTCAGAAAGACTGACTTTGTGGTTTTCCTAACTGAAATCAACATAGGTCATTACAAAAACGTAAGTATGAATGTAGCGATTAAAAGCAATGCTATCATATAAAATACTCGATCAAATGGAAAGCCGCACATTTTATCACTTTTAACGAACACTGCTACGGTTAGATTGCGGTGCCAATCTAATAGTCCAAAGTTCCAGAGCTGGGATGACCAGGCCGCAGATTGCCATGAACACTCGTCTGTCATTGTTCCGTTAAATATGCACACTGTTCATTCCAATCAGTACCTCAGAGTAGGGATTGAATAGCCCGAATACTATGATGATCCAGTGTGTTATGTACCAGTAGTATAAAAAAATTTATAAACCAGGGGAATGGCATGCTAAAGAAGAAAGTTATCTAACTCACCAGCTACTTCCCATCAATATTCAGGCAGGCTGTTACACTCTGTCCGACTGGGCGAGTTGACCGTGTGGTTAGCGGTGCGCAGCTGTGAGCGTGCATCCGAGAGATAGTGGATTTGAACCCCATTGTCGGCAGCGCTGAAGATGGTATTCCGTGGTTTCCCACTTTCACACCAGTCAAATGTTGGGCCTGTACCTTAATTAAGGGCTAAGTCACTCCTAGCCCTTTCCTATCCCATCGTCGCCATAAAACCTATCTATGTCGGTGCGGCAGAAATCAAATAAAAATACTCTGTACGCAGCAGTAATCCTATCTACCGGAGATGAGGGGCAACAGAAGATGCAAAGCACATCACTACAAACCATGGTCAATGTAATGTTATTGTTGATCAGTGTTATGAGCTTTCTATATTGTAGGCCTACACATTTAGTTTTCTTTCGACTCTGTGATTTGTAAAATATTTTATACCGTAAACTGTAGTTTCTTATTCTCCGACTTTACTTACCGATTTTCATTAAATACTGTTTACCCATTTTCTCGTTACTTGGCGCTGATATGGACTTAATAACAAAAATTCAAATTCATGAATATCTTGGTGATCATAGCCAGTACGGTAACAATGTATAAGACATGAATAATAGGAAATTTAATACTATACAACCTTAGTTATCTAGCATTCATCGACTACACTTCTAATAAGAAATATTTGAGAATTACATTTTAGGCCTTCCCCTAAACTACCATTTCACTCAGCGCGAGTAAAATGATTTATAGCCTAGATTGTAGAGGCTCATCCCCTGACTTCACATACCGATTTTCATTAAATTCTCTTCAACCGTTTTCTCGTCATGTGTGTACATACATACAGACAGACAGACAGAAATTACGGAAAAGTAAAAAGTGCATTGTCTTGTTACTACGGACATGACCAATACAGAAATACCATTATTTTCAAATTCTGAGCAATGTACAGACAAAACTCTTATTTTATATATATAGATGTTTGCAAAATTAATAACTGGTTCGATAGAAGTCAGTTCGGTTTTAGGAAAGGTTATTCCACTGAAGTTCAACTTGTAGATATCTTGGATTCAGGAGGTCAAATGGACTGTATCACGATTGACCTGTCTAAAGCATATGATAGGGTGGATCATGGGAGATTACTGGCAAAAATGAGTGCAATTGGACTAGACAAAAGAGTGACTGAATGGGTTGCTATATTTCTAGAAAATAGATCTCAGAGAATTAGAGTAGGTGGAGTTTTATCTGACCCTATAATAATTAAGAGGGCAATTCCTCAAGGCAGTATTATTGGACCTTGATGTTATATATATAAATGATATGAGTAAAGGAGTGGAATCAGAGGTAGGTAAGGATTTTTGCAGATGATGTTGTTCTATGTAGAGTAATAAATAAGTTACAAGATTGTGAGCAACTGCAAAATGACCTTGATAATGTTGTGTGATGGACAGTAGGCAATGGTATGATGATAAACGGGGTTAAAAGTCAGGTTGTGAGTTTCACAATAGAAATAGTTCTCTCAGTTTTAACATTACTGCATCGATGGGGTGAAAGTTCCTTTTAGGGATCATTGTAAGTATCTGGGTGTTAATATAGGGAAAGATCTTCATTGAGGTAATCACATAAATGAGATTGTAAATAAAGGGTACAGATCTCTGCACATGGTTATGAGGGTGTTTAGGGGTTGTAATAAGGATGTAGAGAGGGTATATAATTTTATTCATCCTTAATAAAATTGTAGTTTAGGGGAAGGCACCTAAAATTAAATTTTTAAATACCTGTGTTATTGGTAGCCGGCCCCGTGGTGTAGGGGTAGCGTTCCTGCCTCTCGCCTGGAGGCCCCGGGTTCGATTCCCGGCCAGGTCAGGGATTTTTCTCTCGACCTGAGGGCTGGTTCGAGGTCCACTCAGCCTACGTGATTAGAGCTGAGGAGCTATCTGACGGTGAGGTGGCAGCCCCAGTCTCGAAAGCCCACAATAATGGCTGCGAGGATGCATTGTGCTGACCACACGGCCCCTCATAATCTGCAGGCCTTCGGGCTGAGCAGCGGTCGCTGGGCAGTCCAAGGCCCTTTCAAGGGCATTATATGCCATGGGGTTATGTTATTGGTCCTATCGAAAAACACTACATAACAAAAGTTATAGAGAATATACTTTCCGATCATTTATGTTTTTTCAGTTTTACCGTACCGACTATGATAATAGTGGTATTTCAGATTCGGAAGAAAACTAAATGTGAAGGCTTACAGCATCGAAAGCGCATAACATTGATCAACAATAACATTACTTTGACCATTGTTTGTTGTGATGAAGATAGGATTACTGCTGCGTACCGAGTATAACAGCCTGACTGAATATTGGCAGAAAATAGCTGGGGAGTTAGAAAACTTTCTTCTTTAGCATGCCTTTCCTCTGGTTCATACATTCCCTGATACTGCTGGTACGTAACACACTGGTTCATCGTAGTATTCCAGCTATTAGAGCCTTACTCTGACGTGCTGTTTTGAATGAGCAGTGTGCACACTTAAGGCAGATGCTTACTCTAGTAGTAGTAGTAGTAGTAGTAGTAGTAGTATGACCTGGTCTAGAATTACAATTTAGGCCTATTCCAAATTATAGCACCACAATTCACTAAGTAACTCAAAATTCAACCCTGAAAAGAGCCGTTTCTTAAGAAAAGTTCCTTTCTCTTCACTTTTATTAATTTCTACATTCATTTTATTCCAAATTTGCAGTGAAGAGGGAGTTTCTCCTCTAGCTTGGAGGAAAAATTTGCCTCCAAGTAGTCAGATAGATTTTTCTGCCACCAGTGTAGTGAATTGAAATCCCCCCCACCAAATAAAGACGAAGAGTGTTCGCGGATCACGGCTGTCTGCAGCTTCGTCATCCGAGCTCTGAAGCTTTGGTCTGTTAGATCGGCAGCATAGTACTGTTCGTTAAGAGAGAAAATGTGTGGTTTTTCATTAGATCGAGCATTTCATATGAAAGCATTGCTATTGCTTTTAATCGCACCATTCCTACTGACGTCATTATAATGACCTATGTTCATTTCAGTTGTAAAAACTAACTAAGGCAGTCTTTCTAAGGATGTAGAAAGGCAGGTGGAGAGTAAGTGTCTGCCATTATAATAATACTGGCGTGTGGCCTCCGAAGAGGCCGAGTGCAGGTCTTTCGAGTAATGAATTCTAATGCTGAAGACGACACATACCCCCAGCCCCTGAGCCATTGGAATTAACCAGTTATGGTTAAAATCCCCGACCCGGCCAGGAATCGAACCCGGGTCCCTCTGGATCAAAGGCCAGCGCGCTAACCATTTAGCCATGGAGCCGGATGCCATTATAATGAAAACTCCCCAACCTGATTGTGACTGATGGTAGGCAAGCGGGCCTACCCTAACTCAGTCTTCATATAAGAAAAGACATTCGGTTCCCCATCGTGTTTCTAAAGTAACGTTAAGAGCTATGCAATTTAATACAATCTTGCTCACAACGTATACACTACCTAACCTAGAATTCTGTATACAATGTAGAATTCCGTAGCAAAGCACGGGTACATCAGCTAGTCAGTTAATAAATGTTATCTTTTATCAGGTATAATCTAATTTTATTTTTGCTGCATTAGTTTTAACAAATGGGAAAAAACCTCACAGTTATAGATTAACTCAGTTGAAACTGGAAAGATATGGCTTCCATTATAACAAATTTTTCTCATGTTGCTAGTTTTCTTGCTAGGCAGTAACATTTCAGATGCTTAAAAGTTGCTAGATCTAACAATAAAGTTGCCGAGTTTGCAACACGGACTGTAAGATGTTTGAATAAATATATCATTATAGACGAAGTTGGTCTGTTCTTGAGAGATGTGCTCTAGTATCTTGACACATGTGGTGGTGTTTTTTGTTTTAACGAGAAGGATTATCTGCTCTAAACTGACATGTCAGTTGCTGTTACAAAAGTTGTATAGCTAAAATCTCTTTAACATGACGATCACAACGTTAATGGCTGAAAGGGAAAAAAGACATGTGCTTTGTCAGTTTAAATTTCTGTTTGGACAAAATCTTTTTCACTTGTGCACAATCTTAGTGTATCCTGCTGTCTTTGCCATGAGTTTAAGTGTGGATTTTTTCAGGTGCTATGGAGAACTGGGGACTGGTGACGTATCGTGAAACATGTTTACTTGTTGACCCTGAAAATACATCAGCTGTGAGGAAGCAGTGGATTGCTCTGGTTGTGGGACATGAATTGGCTCATCAGTGGTTCGGCAACTTGGTTACAATGGTGAGAAAGTAAGCTACAAAACTGCTAGTTCAATGTATACTTTTTTTAAGTCCAGAAAATATGATAGTTTGTTGATGGATTTATTAGAAAAATACTGTCTCTAGCTTTGTATAATGTTCCAAATCTTGATTTCATTGTAAACCCTTAATAAATATTTCCCAAGATCTGAATTTGAAGAGGTTATAAATGAAAATTCCACTTTGATTCAACTATTTTATTGTGCTCTAGCTTGATTTGTAGTTTAGCTTAGTTTCTTGTGCTTTAGATCAAGCTGAGGTTGGTGGGTGTATTGAAAATGGGAAGAAAATCATGGTTGTTCAGGGCATACATATCAGCATGTAAATGAAGTCGGCTATTTTAGTGAACATGCTCACTTAGCAAATTTTTCTCACTCTTGGTACTGAGATCCATTAAATTATAGTTCTTGCTTTTATCCTTGTAAAGCATCGACTTCTGTGCTGTGAGCAGAATGGTCATAGTGCTGACACACAGCAGGTTGTAACCCTCTTTCTGCCACATTTCTTACATTTACTTGTGCTAGGTACATGACTTTCATCGTTTGCATCCTGGTACATTCTTTCTTTGAAATATCTAGATGCTTTCTTACCTGTTTATATCAAAATCCTAATACAATGAACTAGAAAGAAAATATCGTAGTACCATCAGTTTGTTGCATTTCCTCTTCTTTCAATAATACAAAATTTCTGATGCAGTCTAACATGCAACTGAAGCCAGCTGATAGTCTACTATTGTTATAGTTTCAATCCTCTTGATTTACAGTTAAGATTTTCTCACTGAGCGAGTTTGCTGTATGGTACGAGTTGCGAAATTGTGAGCTTGCGTTCGAGGGATAGTGGGTTCCAACACTATCATCTGCAGACCTGAAGATGGTTTTCTGTGGTTTCCCATTTCACACTCAGCTGCTTCCTGTCCAGTCACCCCTTCGTGCCCCATCAATTTTAGTTAATGCTATGTAAAATAACTAACAAAGAAAAAATCTCAGAATGCGGTAGCACGTGTTTTCTGCGGGTGCTTGTGAAATGCTGTTGCATGCTGTGTTTTTATTATCTGAAAGACTGCCCTCTGAGATGGATGAGGCAGATATTTCCACTCTTAATGCGTTATAATGTCATAGATTCATACTGAAGAATAAATTTTTTACAATTTGTTTTACGTCGCACCAACACAGATAGGTCTTATGGTGACGATGGGACAGGAAAGGGCTAGGATTTGGAAGGAAGTGGCCGTGGCCTTAATCTAGGTACAGCCCCAGCCAGCATTGGCCTGGTATGAAAATGTGAAACCACGGAAAACTATCTTCAGGGCTGCCAACAGTGGGGTTCGAACCCACTATCTCCTGAATACTGGACACTGGCCGCACTTAAGCGACTGCAGCTATCAAGCTCGGTATTGAAGAATCAATCGTTATGGGATTTATCATTGTTGAGGAAATTGTTAAACTGAGATGGAATTTACATTACCTTAATGAAATTTATTCCAGAACCAGTATATTTTATCGTTGTAGAAAGCATTACCACTTGTTAGGAGATCACTGTATGTGGGTGGAAACCAAAGGTTTTTGAATCATCATTAAGAGACAGAATTACTTTTTTCTCAACATCAGCATCTCATCTTTTAGAATTGTTTCTTAAAGCTTGTTTTATTTTTAAGAGGTGATTAGGTGTGGAGTGGAACTAACTTTAGATGGATCAACACTAGTGATTAGAGAAAGGTGGCACTAGTCTTTAAAAAACATGAAGTTTCAAATTGTGTGTTCTAGAAATGTAACAAAAATTTGGAGATATTCTTTCAGTTTGTACTAATTTGCTGGTTTTGTGGATATTTCCAGGAATGGTGGACTCACTTGTGGCTTAATGAGGGCTATGCTTCATTTGTGGAATTTTTGTGCGTCGCTCATCTCTTTCCTGAATATGACATCTGGACGCAATTTGTTACGGACACGTACATCCGTGCTCTGGAGCTGGATTGGCTTAAAAACAGTCATCCTATCGAGGTACTAATTTTCTTCAGTTTGAAGGAATTTACATGTAATTGTAAAGTAGAAGTGTAATATGAAGTATAGGGTGCAGAATGAGGATGATATTTAGAGATTTGTTATACAATATGATAGACAGGTTATACACTTCAATAAAGTTTGGCCACCATGATCTGGAAATTATAAGAAATAGATTTTCAGAACTGTAGTTACAGTACATGTATATTTATAACTCTCTTTAATTAAAAAGTAAAATTCTAAAAATTAAAATTGCTTAGAAATTTAAACTTAGCGCATCATACATTTACTTAATAAAGCATTTGCGGCATTGAACTGCAGTATCTTGATGAATCTTTGAATGTTTGGATGAGATATTCTTAGTGTTGGAAAAAAAGAATTTAATGTAATGAAAAGGAATGAACAAGTGATAGTTCGTATTTGACACCTAAGAATTCAAACCTTGAATGTCCGATATAACTCAGTTTACACACGGAGCAAAAAATGTTTTTCTTTAGATTCCAAAGTCTCTGCCAATAGGTTTATTAATAATTATGTTGCATAACATCTTAGAAACAAGCATGTGTTGACTATTTACAAAATGTTTACCTAACCCTTTGACCTACTAATTTTTTTAAACTGTGCGCTTCCATACTCTTTATTTTCCTGTTATTTTAAGGAAATGCCAACAAATATATACAGGGATTTTACATACACAAAAATACTTTTTATGAGTTTCATTATACATTTATGGTTTGGAGATGTCTTCTGTATGAAACACAGGAAAACTGGTATCCTCATCCAAAGCAGCTTTGCATTTGAGACAGTCAAACAAGGTTTCGTTGCAGAGTCCTTGTACTGCACACACTCTGCACTGCTTAGATGGCACTGATTTCTTCTTGTTTGGAGCAAGTTTTGATGAATATATCGAGCCTGAAGTCACATGAAATAGTACCACTGTGAGGACAGCCTCTGCTTGGATACTGAGGCAGCTAGATGCTTTCTGGAAGTTGCTCAGCAACACTGATGCGGAATGAAGTGATTGGGTGTCTTTTTCTTTCCCAGATTGAGAATTTGCTAAATAGGATAAAAATTTAGCAGGGCCATGTCTAGCATGTAAATCATGTTGTAGCCCTCGACATATTTCCTCATAAGTGGGAAGGATGCTAGATGTTGATGGGAGTCAACACCACCCATTCCCTCATTGTAATCTACTACTAGATTTAGCTTCAGTTTTTCTTGTTTTTGTTTTGACAACAACATAATATGGTCTGTCATGTTGAGTTGACAGCATGTGTGCAGGCTTTTTGTCTACCCATTTTACAGCAAGAAGTTTATTTACCGAAGCAAATTTAAGTTCTCCTTTTTTCTTTGAAGATGGGAGGCATTTTCTATTTACTTTACCTGTGTCAACAATGTGAGTGTTCTTTTGCTGGAGAGTCTTATAAAAAAACTGGCGAACTGTGCCAATTATCCATATACAATGGTCTCCACCTATCCAGGAGGTCCTTACACGACAATCTTTTCATTAAGGAGCAGTTCATTTTTGTCACTAGTACCGTACTTCTCCAAATACAAGATGTTTTTTTTCTCAGAATTTCATGTGAAAAATTACGGGTCGTCTTGCCTTTGCAATGTAACTGTAATGAACACCACTGGCAGCTACCACGCTGCTTTCTTTCACCCCCCACTCTCTAACAAAACTCGACATTCAGCGTCTTTTGCTAGCCGCGGCAGTGGATTGTACAGTGTCTCAGTGTAATGTCACTGGTACTCGGAAAATATTGAAGTGAGAATGACATTCTACTAGCCTCTACAAATAAGTTTGTCAAATCTGCAGAATAGCATCAAAATATTAGGCCTACGGTACTCTCTTGAGCTAATTACAAGATCGATCATAATATACTGTACTTCTGAGCCCCAGCTGCACAGGAAAATGTAATTTGATTTGGAATAGCAAGGATGCAACACTTAGAATTCTTAGTAAGGCTACGGTTAATCAATGACAAAGTTATGATGCGTCTACTGTACCTGACGCTTAGTAAAAGTTTTATGCACAGCAGAAATATTTTCGCAATGGATCGTCATATTTGTAGAGACACGTGGAACACGTATTGCCGGCAAATTTTCAATGGGTTCTCTTCGGTATTACGATGCCTACTTTAAATTTTAAATTAATGTTTATTAAACATGCGGAACTAGGAAATAATTATGCAGCCGCAGGGAAATACCGCATAACTAAAGTCAGTGTTCAACGTTGGCGTAAAGACAGAGGTAGTCTAAAAATGCGTACTGTACTAGAAAGGCATCCAGTGGCCTGCAACAAGGAACATGAAATTGCGAGGTATGTTTGTGACAAAAGCAAGGTTGGAATAGCCATAGCATGAATCTGGCTCACGAATGGGAATTCCCTGAACTTTCAAAGGCAGTATCAGATATCTCTAATAGAAATAATTAGAGTAATAGGTAGGATTTACATGACATGTGTGTGTTTATTTTATTTCTCGAATTCAGTTTGAAATTTGTTATAAATAAAACTAGCAAATGTACCCGTACCTCACTATGGTATTCTACATTGTATTTGGATATTGAAGTAAATTACTGTACATGAAGTGAATAAGATTTTTTAAATTACATGTCTCTTGGCGTTATCTGAGAAACAGCATAGGGAGGTCCACAGACGTTTCCATTGTAAAGTGTGAGTTGCGGAGTTGTGATTATAATGATAGGTCTACTTGTCTACTGCAATTCACAAAGGAGTTGGGAATATTAGTTTAACGGCAGGCCCCATTCCCTACTGCGCGGCCACAATCGATTTGGGGAGTTTTCGTTACAATGGCAGGCCCCATTTCCTACTTTCAGACAGATTAAAGTTGAGAAATTTTTATTATAATGGCAGGCACCTTCCCTACTCCCAGTCAAAATTGAGTTGTGTTGTTATTATAATGACAGACCCATTTTCCTAATGCCAGTCAGCTTACTGCCAGTCCCACAGAGTTGATAAGGCCACTATGCGTAACGTCAGTTACATTTTAGATGGGTAAATTTGTTTATAATGGGGAGCACCTTTGCCTACTGATACACAGAATCGGGTAAAGGAGTTTTGAAAAAAAAAAAATTTGCACGCTCTCTTGCCTTCTCCTAATCAAATCGAGAGGGGAATTATTCATTTCAATGGTACACAGGAGTTGGAGGAGGACCTCATTCCTACTGCCAGTCAAAATTGATGTGGGGAGTACTGATTACAATAGCAAATGCCCTCCTGCTGACAGTCACTATCGATTTGTAAAGTATTAATTACAATGGTAGATACACCCTTTCTAGATGCATACCGTAGAGGCCACTGCGTAGGCTACTTAGAGCCACTGGCAGTGCCAGTGCACTTGAGACTTTGTCTCATTACCAAAAATTGATGCCTGCTTGGCTATCATGGCCAGTGGCTCTAAGTAGCCTACACAGTGGCCTGCACGGTATGCACTAGCCATGCGTCTTGGTAGGTGTGCTAGGTACCAACTGATGAGCCCAACCTAGCACACGGGGGCGAAACGCAGGCAACCAGGAATGAGTTAGCTGGAAAATTTATAATGTCCAATAACGGACCATTTATATTGGTATTATGAAGGCATTTTACGTTGTGTATCCGTGGGTACAGTGAAAGCTATATCTACCATTCCTCAAGATCAGAGGAAAGTATTAAAAGGTGTGAAAAACACGAGATAACAAATATGAAAACCTTTTCTGCTGGGGCTTATAAAATAAGAAGTGCACTGAAGTGTGTGAAAAACACCAAGCAACAAATAAGTTATGAAAACATATGCGCGCGGGCCACTAAAATATAACCAAGTATTATTGTAGATCACACTCTTTCAAAAAAAATGTTAGTAGAAGCCTTTTATTTCGGAGCAGTGGGTTGTAAAACATTATCAGGTCACACTCTTAGACAGTGAATTGGAGGTCATACTGGGCCATGTTTGACTGTGACAGAATGACTTTGGCTGCCATTTTGAAAAACTTCGACCAAGTTGGAACTCAAAGGTGTGAGTTCAACATTTCGCGACCTCTGCACGCTTAAAGATGCGGATGTCAGTCCACTTTCTGAAAGATTTTATTGTTTTCTTCATTAGAAAGGAATTTTACTTTCCCCATATCCATACCTAGGCTATCACAAAACAAATATGCACCATGCTAGTCAATTTCACACGTTTATGTTCCTGATGATGATCGTTGTTTAAAGGGGCCGAGCAGCTAATTCAGATATAGGCTACCATGTCACACGCAAAAAGCTTCACTGTACCACTCATCACAAAATAAATTTCTAACTTCTGAATGGAATACAAAATAAAAGCACAAATAGGCTCACTTTTTCCATAATCACGCAACTGTGGGGACAACTCTTACCCGAGTTGTAAATCACGTTTCTTCCACAAGGAATGACAAATAACATTTTCAGGGCAAGGAAAAATGTGATCATACTCCTAAGTGGTAATAGCAAAAATTTGTGATGCGACAGGTACCTATGTTTATATGTTCCAAATCCAGATACTGTATAGGCTTCCATATCATGCGACAAATTTTCGCTACACTTCACTGTACCACTCAACACAAAATCAATTTCTAACTTCTGAATGGAATGCGAAATACAAGCACAAATATATTCACTGTGTTATTCAGCAATCTTGCTGCTAACCGGCAAGCAAAATTGAACACTCCTGAGGTTAACAGCTTCCTCCCCGAACGTGCAACTTATCCTGTGAAATTCAGGATTTTAAAGCCTTTTTCTGTAATCATGCAACTGTGGTGACGGATCTTACATGAGTTGGAAATCACGTTTGTTTCACAAGGGATTGCAAATAACATTTTCGGGGCTAGGAACAATGTGATCGTACTAAGCGGAAATAGTGAAAATTTGTGACGCGATAAGCAAGGTATTTTTATATAGATTTAATACGATGAGAATCGGGACTCGAATTTATGATGTGCTAAGCGGGAAAATGTGTTAATGAAGAACGTACTGACGAGGTTTCGTTATATTTGTCGTGTGCTAGCCTACGTCTGGTTAGGGACATAATTGTGTGAAGTTGACTAGCGTGGTGCATATTTGTCTTGTGATAGCCTAGTTATGGATACTGAAAATGTTGTGAAATTCCTTACTAACGGAGACAAAATAAAAATCTCTCAGAAAGTGGACTAGCTTCAACATCTTTAAGCACGCAGAGGTGGTGCGAATGTTGAAACTTGCACCTTTGAGTTTCGGCTCGTACATTCGAGCTGATCGAAGTTTTGTCGGATTCAAAATGGTGGCCAGTGTTATTCTCTCACAGCTATCACGTATGGTCTGAAACAGAAGGCTTCTAACATTTGCTTAGAAAGAGTGTGATCTGCAATAATAAATTGATATTTTTATGGATCCCTGTGCAGATGTTTTCATATTTGTTGTATTGTGTTTTTTCACACCTTTCAGTGCACTGTTGTTATCCTATAAGCTCCAGTGGAAAGGTTTTTTTTTTTGTTTGTTATCTCGTGTTTTTCACACCTTTTAATACTCTTCTCTCATCTTAAGAAATTATAAGATATAGTTTTCACTGTACCCGCGGATACACAACATAAAATGCCCTAATGTTGGAAAAATTCATATCTAGTGTTTCCATATCTCTGTTGGATACTTCTTATTTGTGTATTCAGTTGTACGTTTTCTCGCTTAACATGTTCCTTTTCCTTGTCACTGGCACAAACCTCTTAACGAGATTTTACTCTAAATCTGCAACAGGTCTAACCTTCCTCAGTTTATCTTTCTCTATGGTAGGGAGTCTGTACAAAAATGCATAAACTTATGCTTGAATGCAGTGTTGCCAACTTATATTTTCAAGATCCGCTAAATACTACTAACCGGGCGAGTTGGCCGTGCGCGTAGAGGCGCGCGGCTGTGAGCTTGCATCCGGGAGATAGTAGGTTCGAATCCCACTATCGGCAGCCCTGAAGATGGTTTTCCGTGGTTTCCCATTTTCACACCAGGCAAATGCTGGGGCTGTACCTTAATTAAGGCCACGGCCGCTTCCTTCCAACTCCTAGGCCTTTCCTATCCCATCGTTGCCATAAGACCTATCTGTGTCGGTGCGACGTAAAACCCCTAGAGAAAAAAAAATAAATAAAAATATACTACTAAAAGTCTGCTAAAATTCCGCCGAGAAATCCGATCTCAAATAATGGGTAATAATAATAATTGAGGAAAATTCTCGGCCCCCGAAAAACAGAAGATGGATATAGACTGAGGTCATGCAAAGTGACAGAAGAGCTTTCCAACATTGCAGCAGACATCCGCAAAAGACGTCTGAAATTTTATGGGCACGTCCGCAGACTGCCAGCAAGTAGACTGACATACAAGATTCTCACCTACATAAAACATCCAAAAAATATTCCATGGGTACTGGAAGTGAAGAAGGATCTGGAAAAAGCCCAGATGAATTCAATTGATACCGTGGATAGAAACCTCTATAGGAAAAAAAATTAATGGATGAAAAGTGCAACCAGAGAACGAAGTGAAAAAGAAGACTCGAGCAAAGTGGACAGAAGAATGAAAAAGGATCCACGGAGAAAGGATGAGAGCTGTTTGGCAACTCAGAAAACAGAATCGTTAGAGCTTTGTGTGATCCATTGGGTCCATACGCACATAATAATAATAGCAATAATAATAGTAAATGTCTGTACTCACCTGATCTGTGAGTTCCACTGGGATTAACCCCTTGCCTGCGAGCCGGCTAGCTAAAACTTGTAGGCGTTTTACTGCCGGGTGCAAACTAGGCATGGGCGCCCATATGACAGTTTGTAGGGGGGGGGGCTAGACCTGGGGGTTCATATTATTTTTAATATTTTGGAAGATAAATGGCAACTTGTATTCTACGGTACAATAATCCACGGTATACCCTGCCTATAGGGGGGAGACGGTAATACCACTTCTACGTAATACTGACTTTCAAATCGTTTTCTTGAAAGGTAAACATTAGATTTTTGCCTTTCCCTGAGAGCTAGAGGGGGGCCGCGGCCCCAGTTTGCCTCCGTGTATGGGCGCCCTTGAAACTAGGTGAATCTCCTACCTCAAGGGCCACACACAGAACAGGCCAGTTCATTAAACGGTCTTCCTTCATAGCATAAATATAAATGCTACTCTCTCACAGTTTCATTATCTGTCGTCATTCGTCAACTAAGAGATAAGTACCCTTTACCCATGCATTATAAATTTATGATACCACGAACTCATAACATCAAATCCAAATAACATGTTTTCCTCATGCGACTGCTAGCTCCTGACATGAAATACAGAATAGCTCAGAGAAAGACTGGAGTACGTTTAAAAAAAAGTAAAATGGCTAAAACGTTAAATTCTGTTATAATAAATCTAGAATTCCGCCAAAAAATCCGCTGTCCGCTAAATGGTATATTTCTCTGCCGATGGTCTTCTAATTCCGCCTCATTTAGCGGAAAATCCACTAAGTTGGCAACACTGCTTGAATGGCATGGATTCAGTAAAAATAGCTGTTTCTATCACTCCACATGTTGGGTTTTTCTTTTTAAATTTTTTATTGTGGCATTAGTACACTCAGAACAAAGTGACCTTTGAACACATCCACAGTGACAGGAAACCAACGTTGTGCCTCATATGTTTTACTTCTTTGAGGGGAATTTGACAAAGATTCAAGACATTTTACATGCATAAGCATTGGTTTCTTTTGTTACATGATTCCAGAACTGTGGAGTTAGAAATTCATTTACCATCTACAGTTTTGTTGGATTATCTCCTCACCTTCCTTTACCACGGAGTGATTTTCACAAACTGGATTACGTGTGACATCAGTAGGTTTATTAGCAACAAAGTTCCCAGATCTACTCATTACTAATATTCTGACCTGTTGTTGTTGTCTCATCTCTCGAATTATCCATGTGCGCTGGCTCCTGGGAACTCAAATCAGATTAACTTTCACACCTTGAAAATGAATTATTTTCACTTCGCCCACTTTCACTGTTACTCTCAACATCACTACTTTCAAGCCACCCATGAATAATATCATTTGTGTCACTCCAGGCCACTGCCATTTATTTTACAAGTGACACATGGTGAGGTGCATTTTATTTTTTGTATTCCAGAAGCAAGTAATCATTTACATAATAAAAATGAGTTCCAGGTAGCTCCTGACATCTATTGGTCAGAGCTTTAAAACATGTTGTCTTTTTTTAATTTTTATTGTGGCATTAATACACACAGAACAAAGTGACCTTTGAACTCATCCACAGTGACTGGAAACCAATGTTGTTCCTCGTATGTTTCACTCCTTTGAGGGGAATTTGACAAAGATTCAAGATATTTACATGCATAAGCATTGGTTTCTTTTGTTACATGATCCCAGAACTGTGGAGTTAGAAATTCATTTACCACCTGCAGTTTTGTTGGATTATCTCCTCACCTTCTCTTTACCATGGAGTGAGTTTCACAAACTGGATTACATGTGACATCAGTAAGAGTGATAGAAACACCTATTTTTACTGAAACCATGCCATTCAAGCATTTTACATCAGTAAATAGGTTTATGCATTTTTGTACAGATTCTCTACCATAGAGAAAGATAAACTGAGGAAGGTTAGACCTATTGCAGATTTACAGTAAAATCTTGTTAAGATGCTTGTGCTGGTGACAAGGAAGTATTGTAAAGAAAGGAATAGAATTGAGTAATTTAATAGATATATACTTACCAGATATTGTAATAGGAGTTGAATCATGGCTGAGAAATGATATAATGGATGCAGAAATTTTCTTGCGCAACTGGAGTGTGTATCGTAGAGATAGGATAGGAATCGTAGGAGGGGGAGCATTCATTATGGTGAAAGAATAATTTGTAAGCTACGAAAAAGTTCAAATGACAAACATGAAATTCTAGGTGTAAGGCTCATCTCTAAAGATAATAGCCAACTTGATGTCTTTGGAGTGTAAGACCGGGAAAGGGTAGCGGTGACGCTGATTCAGAATTATTTGATAAGATAATCGGCTATGTGGGAAATGATAGGGAAAGGAAGGTGATTTTAGCAGGTGATCTCAATTTACCAGATGTCAATTGGGAAGGTAATGCGAACGACAGGAACCATGACCAACAAATTGCAAATATGTTAATATGGGAAGGGCATCTGATTCAGAAAGTGATGGAACCAACCAGAGGGAAGAATATTCTGATGTGGTGCTGGTAAAACCAGATGAGCTCTATAGAGAAACCGAAGTAATAGATGGTATTAGTGGTCACAAAGCTGTTTTGTGGTAGTTAAAAATAAATATGAAAGAAAGGAAGATATTAAAATTAGGATTATTAGGCAGTGCCATATGGCTGATAAAACAAACATGAGGGAGTATTTAAAAAGTAAGTATGATCGGTGGAAAATAGTAAATAAAAATATAAACAGACTCTGGGATGGGTTTAAAGCAATTGTTGAGAAATGTGAAAATAGGTTTGAACCTTTAAAGGTGGTACGGAATGGTAAAGATCCACTATATTATAACAGAGAAGTAAAGGGACTAAGAAGGAGGTGCAGGTTGGAAAGAAATAGTTAGAATCGGCTGTGGATGTAAGGAGAAATTGAAGGAACTTACTCGGAAATTGAATCTAGCAAAGAAGTCAGCTAAGGATAACATGATGGCAAGCATAATTGGCGTTCATACAAATATTAGTGAAAAATGGAAGAGTGTGTATAGCACTTTAAGGCAGAAACAGGTTCCAAGAAGGACATTCCATGAATCATTAATGAACAAGGGGAGTGTGTGTATGCGAAGATCTTCAAAAGGCAGAAGTATTCAGTCAGCAGTATGTAAAGATTGTTGGTTACAAGGATAATTTCTAGATATAGGAGGTGACTAATACTAAAGAAATATTAAAATTTACCTATGACAACAATAACATTTACAGTAAGATACAAAAGTTGAAAACTAGAAAAGCAGCTGGAATTGATATGGCAGACGTGCTAAGTCTCCCGATTTAAGCAGGAGACTCCCGATCTCCCAACTGCCGGGACCTCTCTCCCGATTTTCAGAGCATTATCAGTAATTTTCACATTATTTTAAACTCCTGCGGATTTCCTCGTTCTGTCGATATATGGCTGAGTATGGTTGGTCGATAGTAGTACTAATAATGATACCAGATGGCAGTATGGGGCACGGTGGCCAGTCATGTGCTCCTCTTTGGTCTATAATACAGTCATTCCCTTTGCAAGCGAGTCAAGCGAGTAACCTAACCTCAGAAGTAGCATGCCATAGTTGTCTACCCAAGCCAGGACCTGCAGAAGTGCTCGTGTTGTGTCTTAATATTCTTTTTGGCCAAAATGTCAAAAAAGAAATATGATGCAGTGTTAAAAGTGCTTGTAGGGAAGAGTTTCCATGTTCGAGTGAATCCAGGAAGGGACCAGCGTTCACATTCTGTACTATATGTAGGTGTGATTTTTCAGTTGCACATGGTGGGAAGTGCGATATACTTGAGCATTGCAAACGAAAAACATAAGGAGAGTGTCCAGTGTGTAGAAAGAAACCAGAAACTGAACTTTTCATGTAAAAACAAGATGTATATCCTGTGATGAATGCCGAAGCATTATTTACGTCATTTATCATAGAACATAACCTGCCTGTAAATTGCGCCGATCACCCGGGACCTATCTTTCACAAAATGTTTCCAGATTCGGAAATCGCTAAATTATATGGGTGTGCTAGAATGAAAACAGCGGCTATCATTACAGAAATGTGCATGGAAGAAAGGGCAAAAATTGTATCACATTTGCAGGTGAATGTATTTTCTATTGCTACTGATGGTAGCAATAAAAGCGACTTGAAAATATATCCCATTGTTGTAACATTTTTTAGGCCTGAACTCAATGAAATTCAGAGTTGTCTACGCTCTGTGCCTAATTTAGAAGGTGATGCTACTGGAGCTAACATTGCAAATCTTTTGCTCTCAATTTTTCAGGAATTCCTCATTCCATTAAAAAACTGCGTAGCTCTTGGTGCAGGAATGGTGTGCCACGATGTTTGAAGTGGGAAAATAGTAACATAATCATCGTAGGCTGTTCTTGTCACCTAATTAATCTTGCTGCAGAGAAGGGTGCGGTGTACTTGCCTGTAAATGTAGATGAAAGTATAATTGATATATTTTATTATCTGGAAAGGAGTGCAAAGAGGAAAGAAAAGTTCAGAGAATTTCAGACTTTACACAACACAGAGATCAGGAAAATTCTGAAGCATGTTCCTACTCAATAGTTATCACTAGGAAGGTGTTTAGATAGGATTTTGCTGTATTGGGACCCTTCGGTTACTTTATTTTCAGGAGTGAAATTGTGAGTAAGGATTCTCCGATGGGAACTTTGAAGACTTACAAAATTCCTAAGCACAGTTTAAGTGCAGATGTGTCTTGTTTGTCTGAAAAGGTGAAGAATTGTCATAACATTTCACCACACTCCTCAGTTAAAAGGAAAATCCAGTCATCAGTTTCACAAAAAAAAAAAACTACTGATGACACTAAGAGCCATGCATTGTCACGTGAAGGACTGTTCATGTTCCTTTCATCAAATTTACATAAATCTTTTTGCCATTTTCTCTCAAGTTTTATGGATATCTCTGAGAATCCGAATGTAGCTTTTCAGCCAAGTATGCTTCACATCTACTTACTGAGGTCTGTTTTGGATGAACTGTTGAAGAATGTGAGGGCAAGGTTTGTGAAACCACACATTATTAAAAGCTCCTCCTCTCTCCGTGATGTAGATAATCATACTCCAGCAAATCAAAAGGATGATTGTGATCTGATGATAGGGAACTCTGCATTTGTTTTAGTGAACACTTTGAAGTCTGAGGAAAAGTGCATATTCTTTAAGTCTGTTAGAAAGTATTCTCTTCATGTGACTACATAGTACACAAATATCCATTTAAAGATGAAGTTTTAATGAATGCAGAAGTTGCAAATATTTCTGCTATAAGTAAGGCTTCATTTTCTAGCCTTAGATTTTTCATTAACGAGTTTCCGAACATTCTGACTAGTGAAATGGAACATTTGGATAAAGAAACTGATATTCTGCACTCCCAGTTCTGTAACTTTCAGCTCGAAGAAACAGACCTGGCAAAAGGAAGAATTAATGTTTAATGGGCATTGGTAGGTCAGATGAAATCTGCTGATGGTAATTAAATATGACAAAAAAAAAAAAAAAAAATGAAACTACTGATGACACTAAGAGCCATGCATTGTCACGTGAAGGACTTAATTAAGGCCACGGCCGCTTCCTTCCCACTCCTAGCCCTTCCCTGTCCCATCGTCACCATAAGACGTATCTGTGTCAGTGCGACGTAAAGCAACTAGCAAAAAAAAAAAAAAAACAAACAAAAAAAACCAATTGCCTTAATTGGATTTTAAGTTATAAGTGGTATGTTCCAAGCTGTCAGTGGAGAGATGGCGTGGAATGACATCAGTAGACGAATAAGTTGTCTTGAAAAGTAGGAAAGATCACAATATGAAGATAAAGTTGGAATTCAAGAGGACAAATTGGGGAAAATATTCGTTGATAGGAATGGAAGTTAGGGTTTGGAATAACTTAACCAAGGGCGATGTTCAATAAATTTCCAATTTCTTTGTAATCATTTAAGGAAAGGCTAGGAAAACAACAGGTGGGGAATCTGCCACCTGGGTGACTGCCCTAAATGAGGATCAATAGTGATTTGATTGATTGATTTAGAACAAACCTTGTTGACTCTGACTGTAAATGTGTATTCGTAGCTAGCCGCGCGCGAGGATGGAAGTGTCTGTCAAAGTATGTTTGCATGTCTCATTCAGTGTCATGACTCAGCTAAGGACCCCGTGATCATGAATACACACTCTCAAATTGAGAGCGTCTAGGCCCCCTTTTAGTTGCCTCTTACTACAGGTTGGGGATACTGTGGCTCTTATTCTACCGCCTCCACGCACAGCGGGTGCCAGGTCAGGAATTTTTACCAGCATCTGACGGCTGGTTAGAGTTCCACTCAGCCTACATGTTTACACTTCAGGAGCTATATCACGGTGATATATCAGCCCTGGTCTAGAAAGCCAAGAACAATGGCTGAGAGCATTTCTCGTACTGACCACATGACAACTTGCAATCTGCAAGCCTTTGGCGCTGTTACGCCATGGTGTTTGGTTTGGACTTATTAGCCCAATCTTGGCGTGCAGCATACATCAACACAAATCACGGAGTGGGTGGGGCTGAGATTGGCAGAGCTTCCGTGCTTGAGATTTAGCTTCTTCATGTCTACGTTGTTCCTTTTCAAACAAACTGATATAGAAACAGTGTAGTGCAAAAGTGTACAATTCTCAGCAAGTGTATCCCAGGTTTGAGTGTTGAATCCAGCTGTCTTCATAGTATGCTTTAACTGGTCCTTGAAACACCTCAAAGGGGCTGTATGATGTCTTGTGCCAGAGTAGGAGACCTGGTATCATTCGTGCAATGGACATGCCCATATCCTTCTGAAGCAATGGCCAATGATAGTAGCGTTAATGTTTATAGCATGTCTTTCTCAAGAACCGCAAGATCGGTGATGCGTTCTTCCCATTTGATGTTTAAGATGGATCTTGGTTTTTGCAGATTGAAGCACTCTAGCTTTTTGATACTCAATTGTAGTGTGTCCAAATTTCACAACTGTAAAGCAGTGTTGATATGACAATAGCACAGTAAACTATGATTTTGGTATGCACTGTAAGGTCTTCATTCATGAAGACACAATGGGATAAATGTCCAAATGCTTAGTGGGCAGCACCAATTCTCCTATCCACATCTTGTGAGCAGTTGGCATTTGTTGAGAGGATACTTCCTAGATATAAAGAGTGGTCGACCTGCTCCAATGTAGTATCCGCAATGCAGATAAAAAATAACCTTGATATAAATGTCCATTCAATTAAAAATAAATCACCATCTAACATGATGTTCTGACAAGTCTAAAAACGAAACCAAACCCCACGGCACTTACGCCCTTGAAAGGACTTTGGCCTGTCCAGTGACCGCTGCTCAGCCCGAAGGCCTGCAGATTACGAGGGGCCGTGTGGTCAGCATGACACATCCTCACGGTCGTTATTCTGGGCTTTCGAGACCGGGGCCACCATCTCACCGTCAGATAGCTCCTAAATTCTAACCATGTAGGCTGAGTGGACCTCGAACCAGCCCTCAGGTTGAGGGAAATATCCCTGACTTGACCGGAAATCGAACCCGGGGCCTCCGGGCGAGAGGCAGGCACGCTACCCCTACACCACGGGGCTTGCTCTGACAAGTTTACCCTCCAATTAATGCAGTATATTGTAGGGATGTAGAGTACATCTTTTGGCAAAACTTAAGCTATTGCAGTTGGTGATATTTCGAAGTTGGAATTTTTAGTCTGGTTTCGTACGTTTGTTTATCATATAATTCACGGTTGATTTTCTTTGGCTGTCATGGCAGATCACAGATTTGATCAGAGAAATGAAGTTTGTATCGTATGGTTCCTGAAGGACTGAAATTTAGAAGCTTCAAGTCCCTGACAGAATAGAAGAGTATCTTTGAAGCTTTTTAATCTGCGTAGTTCACAAAGAAATCATACGGAATAAATTTTGCTTCAAGAGGGAAAGGTTTCCTTCGGTCCTCTTTTGTCACAACTGTATAATCTGATGGAAGGTGAATGTCTCTATTCTTTAGCTTGAGTTTAATCATAGCATGGACAGAGTCTACTTCCATCTGAGTGTGGCCTGTCACCAAATACTCATGCTTAATCTCAGTACTGCATTATGTTTAATTACAAACTCGAGTAAGGCTTTTGCAAGATCATTGCGTTTGTTTTGATGTCCACAGCTGTCGCTCCAAATTAGTACTTTTGTATTCAAATAGTCAGTCAAGCAAAAAGCAAAATTTTATGCAAGAAGTTCACCTTCATACTTGGCCTACCAGTAACAAGTACAGTGGCTGGAGGATAAATAATAAATTGTGTAACTTTGGACACACATCTTCGTCTTATAATGCAATGCACTAGCCTTTAGGTTTGGACACAGTTTGACTGACTGTAAGCACTTCTGTATTTTTGTCTTCATTTTGAAACAGTTCCTTATTCCATCTCTTATCCTATCTTCTATCTTCTCCTCTCTTGCAACTTCCTTTTCAAAAATGTGCTTCATCCATTTTTCTTCCACTAAATTTCCTGCTTGATAATCACAGAATATATCACATTGATCCTTTTTCAGTTGATGGAGAGCAATGTTCGCGTGGTCTGCTAAGATGTAAAACATGTTTCCTTCCATCTGATACACATTTCTCTTTGTAATGGTGCTTCCTATTAATAACCATTTCAAGATGAAAATTTGTGGTGTTTTTCCTACAGAAGTGAGCCAGAAGATATGGGAGATCCTTTGGAAACTAACCGCATACACCTTATTGGATTTCTTCCAGGTATATTTGGTGGTGTGTATTTTAATGTGAATTCCATCGTAAAAGTCTTTGACCAATTACGAACACACCATTCTTTCAGAGAGAATGTTTGTAGAAACATTTACTTGCATACATAATGTCTTATTCCCCAGTTTTAATTATTTCAAAGTGCCTGTCTTCTATCACCAGCATTATCCCTCTTTTGTTTTGTTGGCACTTACTCCACCAACAACTTGATGTACAGTTTCTTTTTGCTGAAGCTCAATTTTTTCCAGAAATTGGAATGCAACTCCCTCTAGGCATCCTCAGAACCATTTTGATATTTCACAGGATAATTTGGTGCATCTTGGACTAATATTTCTAGTAGGTCTTGGCACGTTTTGAATCAATTTGTAGTCCGTACTAGAGTTTTGTCAGTAGCCAATGTATTGTTCTCCTGTTATTTGAAGTCTCATACTAATTTTCTCCCCATGTGGTGGGAGCAGTAGAATAACACCCAAGGTATTCCCTGCCTATCGTAAGAGGTGACTAAAAGGAACCACAGGGGCTCTCAACTTGGGAGCGTGGGTTGGCAACCAGGGGGCCCTTAGCTAAGTCCTGGTATTGCTTCCACTTACTTGTGCCAGGCTCCTCACTTTCCCGACTCTGTTAGATTCCAAGTGTTAGAGAGTATTTTATTTTCACCCCCTTCGTGAATCTAGTCTTTTTTTGGCGATATCTGCATTTTTCTCTCTGACTAATATTATACAGAGGATGGTTGCCTAGTTATACTTCCTCTTAAAACTGCCACCACCACCACTACTCCTCTTCTCTTACTCTTTTCCATCTTTTTTACCTGAATTATCACCTTTTTTCCTTCATTTCTTTACTTCACTAGCCGGTTCATTCAAGACGTTAGCTTCTCTTATATCACGCACGATAGGTGGAATAACAGATAATATTTGGTCACTCTCAGTGTCATTGTCAATAGGAGAATCATCTACATTATCTCCTTCGGTAACAGCGAGGGTATTTTAAGTGTCTGAACGAGTGTTGCATTAGCATCACTGTCCTGATGGATGTTGACATTGCCAGCGTTGTATTCATAGTAGCATTCTTGATTAGTAATAAATTTTGCCAAGTTGATATTGGAATCAACTTTCTGAATATCATTCCCTAGCCCAGCCATTTCAATTACCAATTCTGCTTTACCATTAAGTAGAGGTATAATTTTATGCTGGCCCCGTGGTGTAGGGGTAGTGCCCCTGCCTCTTACCCGGAGGCCCTGGGTTCAATTCCCGGCCATGTCAGGGAGTTTTACCTGGATCTGAGGGCTGGTTTTAGGTCCACTCAGCCTATGTGATTAGAACTGAGGAGCAATCTGACGGTGAGATAGTGGCCCTGGTCTAGAAAGTCAAGAATAACGGCCAAGAGGATTCGTTGTACTGACCACACGACACCTCCGTAATCTGCCTTCAGGCTGAGCAGCATTTGCTTGGTAGGCCAAGGCCCTTCAGAGCTGTAGTGCCAAGGGCGTTGGAGGTATAATTTTCTTCAGTAGTGAGAGGATGGATCCTCAATAGTTCTGTCATCAGCTATCATAGATAGCTGAGGCATCACCTTAGAGGTATACTGAGCGAATGAGGAGTGAGGTAGTTTCCCCTTGCTTTCCTTGCTAAGCCAGATGCTGCTGTTACATATCAGTCTGCCAAGTCCACTGAAATGCACGCACCAACCAATACTGTGAGAGTCGTAACAGGGAGTGGCCGCTTAAGAAATGGCATAACTTTCATCGCTCATATCCCAATCACTTTCTATTGTCAAAGCCAGGATGAGAATGAGACAGGTCGGTGAACATAACAAATTTGCTCTAGCTCATACCAGAAGACATAATGCACTATAATGCACTTTGCCAGCAAAGGTAATCTTTTATGGTACAGAAATTAAATTAGAAATTTGTACAGAATAGACAATACTGAAATTATTGCTCATCTGCTGTACATGTTTCCTTAACAATAAAGTTTGACATACTGTGAATTCATATGAAGTGGCATGTTAGAATGGGCCAAGTTTGCTTGATATTAAAGAACAGTATGAGGAGCGATTTAATGAGGAGACATGAAATAACAAAGCAGTATTAGCTGTCGTTCACAAGTTCTATCATATGGGATCAGTCTTAAGCTAATGAAAGGGGACAACAGGGTGCCCGAGAACCATCACCACAAATGTGAATCATGGACGACTTCTCCAACAGGTGTTACAGTCTCCAAAGCGTAGCCTACAATGAACGACGCTGAAATTCGGATTACCGAGCTCGATAGCTGCAGTCGCTTAAGTGCGGCCAGTATCCAGTATTCGGGAGACAGTAGGTTCGAACCCCACTGTCTGCAGCCTTGAAGATGATTTTCCGTGGTTTCCCATTTTCACACCAGGCAAATGCTGGGGCTGTACCTTAAGGCCACGGCCGCTTCCTTCCCACTCCTATCCCTTTCCTGTCCCATCGTTGCCATAAGACCTATCTGTGTCGGTGCGACGTAAAGCAACTAGCAAAAAAGAAATTTGGATTGAACTATAGATCTGTTTGACAGACATTTAAAGAACTGGGTTTATTTGCATACTGCTTTCAAGGTGCTCAGTATCTATCGAAAAGGGATGAGTGAGTCTAATTACAGTATTACAGTAGAGTGTTGATAGATGGAGCTACAGCCCACACAGCAGAGCAGTTGCTTACCCTTCTGCATCTACATTTTTAAGATTCTAATTTCTCGTGTGGAACTCCATTCTCATACCCTTCCTTCTCCCTAGATCTTTAAGGCCCCTGGTGTCTACAAATGGGGTATGTTGAAGGAATATGTTTTCAAGACATGAACCACCGACAGATATTTCCAAATTACAGGAGAAGAAAATGTAATTTTTTCTCTCTATACAGCAACCTTTGTTTTTCAACAAGCTGAATAATCTTCAGAAACATTATGTACAACATGTGGCATGTGATGATACACATGTTAAACACTTAACCATACCAACACAAGTCATATTACAGTATCATTTGTTTTGTGGATATGGTAATTTTGCAATATTAATATTAGTATTTGATATTTTAGGTACCAGTTGGACATCCATCTGAGATTGATGAAATATTTGATGATATTTCATATAATAAGGGTGCTTCAGTCATCCGAATGCTGCACAAGTACATTGGTGATGAAGTAAGTTTCATTGAAATATAATTTTTTCGGATCTGCTCCGGCTTCTATTTGAAACTGAATATTGTTTGGCTCTTTACTTTCCAATTTTCTGATTAACCTTAAAGTCAGGGACACTTTTCTATCATATTTGATTTTAGAGTGAAAGCTGAGTAGTTACATATTTTGTTTGTTCAGTGAATATTTTTTTACAAGAATGTCAACATTTGATATTTTAATTAGATGCACTCCACCATAGTGACGAATTATGCAATAAGGGAAATATGTGGAAAGAGATGATCAAAGTTGGTATTTCAGTTCTGCTATTGTTTTTGACAGAATAGGCTAAGTGGGAGATGCAGAATTTTTCTGGTCATCTGCAAGTTGAGAACATTTAGGCATTAGGAATCCTGTTTTAGGCTGCCTTAAAAAGATATAATAGGCACCATCCACATTTCCTGCACCCTGGTATGGTACGTACAGTATAACCTCAATTTTGCATGACCTTGATTTGATGTAAACCCGCATTTAGCAGAAGAAATTTCCAGCCCCAGAAATTAATCCTTAAGAGCAATGCAATTTTACATTCGATTTAACATAATTCATAATAGGGCAAAACCCACATTTAGCATTAAGGAAATGTTAAAATTCTCAAGTATTTATTTCTATTCGTTTTGGTTATGGGACATTAAGAACCAGTGAAAAAGACGTCAGAAGCTTGCTAAGGATGATTCAAGGCAGAAGAGGAATTTAGAGCGCGGGCACTTAGGGCTAAAGTGAGATGTTGGACTCAGATACACATCCGACTGCGGCCGCTGTAGTAGAAGATAACCCCCGCTTTAATGACAATGTTAATACAACCTTCGAAAATTCCTATATTAATCTGTGCAATATCCTTTGGTTACAACGCGAAACCCATTGTCACGTCCAATCACAGAGACGATGTAACAACACGCAGACGCTCAGGCGTGCGCATGCCCACTGTGCGAAAATGAGTACTGTATATTTTGGAGCATACCATACGTGCACGGTAAACCTAGGTTAGGTGACGCCGTTTGAAGTAAGAAAATGGAAATTTTTGCCACAAGCCTGTAGAGTGATGCTATTACAGTTTTTAAGAATGTGTGTTCAGACTATTGGAATTAGAAAATATAGTACGTGCTAATGAGTAAGCCGCTGCTTGGAAAACATCCACAAGAATGTTTAAACAAATCGGTTGCTATACCGATTTTAATATGTTTTTGTGCGAGTTTGGTATCTTTCCCGACTTTTATGGAAAATCATGTATAACGGCATAATAACAACCTTAAAGCAAAGCGGTTTTTCATTCACTGACAAAAATTTATCAAAATGAAGCATAAACTGTAACTACAGTACAGTCTGTAGGATAGATACTTCCTGGTTTTATTGCTGTCACTGTGTAAATAATGTATGATGGTACACTTCATACAGGCAAAGTTCTCTGGAAAAGGTGTGTTTTCGACCGAAACCTGTGTGATGGTACAGTTTATGTTAATACAGGCAAAGATCTCTGGAAAAGGTGTGCTTTCTACTGAAACCTCGATTTAAGGTAAACCCCCACTTAAGGTTAAATAAAACAGGTTGCTGTAAAAACATTAAATAGGGGTTGTACTGTATTTGCAAAATATGATGGTATAGCAGTTTTTTATTTTATAAAGGAGATTATCATTCTGATGTGTCTCCCTGAATGTGGAATCCATCTTGAAAGTATCGGATGTGACATACATTGTGTTCAAACAAGAAAATACTGTGTTAAGTTTACATACCGTAAGTTGAAATAATTTTTGCTTTAAATTAATTGGTTGCCTGGAGCAAAATATAAAATAAAATTTAACAATTTAGGTGCTTAAATAGGGATTTATTGAGAAAATGGTCAAGATACACATTTATAGGCACTGACAGATGCTTTTATTTTTCATAATTTGATCTAAAACGGATATGACCTAGGCCACCATAGCTCAGCTAGTAAGAGCACCTGACACAATTGGGAGGTTGTGGATTTCAGTTCCACTGGTGTCCGGTTGGCCATTTTCTTCTGTATATAACATCTCTTCGGTACATATTGTGTGTACTGAAGACGACCTAATATATCGAAAGTTTATTTCAAATACAATGTGGTCATGAAAATTCAATATTCATTTACTCTGCACGTTTGGCAGTTGCAGGAACAAGGCATTTTAGGGAATACCCCCAGTCTAGTCATCATGATCAAACAGATCAAAATAGGCATGCTTACCTTTAACAGTCTTCACCATTGAATCCCAGAATTATTTTGAAGGTTTGATACTAAGGTTTACCAAAGTAATATAGTTTATGTACATTGCTGATAAGTGGTAATGTTCATCATGCAAGATATTAAAGTTGTGGTTGTATGGTGATCTTCAATTCACAGCCATTTTTATAACGTGTAGTCCATTGCAAAAAGATTACAATTACCATTGCTGTGCTTTTCTTTAGCTATAAGCCGAGATAGGTTATGGAGACGAGAAAAAATGTACTGTGTATAATATTGTATAATGTATGTCCAAGATTATTATTAGCCAGTAGCAAATACCAGAAGGTTTCTTTATTGAAGTTTATCAATCAACATTTGTTTCTTTTGATGTAATACTTCTCTGTTCAGGATTTTCGTAAGGGTATGAACCTTTATTTGACGAGACATAAGTACAAGAATACATCTACTGAGGATCTGTGGTGTGCATTAGAAGAATCAAGTAATAAACCAGTTGGAGCAGTGATGTCAACATGGACTAAGCAGACTGGCTTCCCTGTTGTGAAGGTCACAAGTCGGCAGGAGGGTACCAGCCGAATACTTACTCTTACTCAGGAGAAGTTCTGTGCTGATGGAAGCACTATAAGTGAGTTTTGTGGAGTATATATGTACATTTAAAAAGTATGGTACTGTAAGATGAGGTAAAACCAATCAATTTTTCTGCTTAGTCTGAACATAGCATATTGAAATTTTCAAAATTCATGTATAGGAAACAATTTTTCTTCTTCTTATTCTTCTACTACTACTACTACTACTACTACTACTACTACTACTACTGCTGCTGCTGCTGCTGCTTTCCCCCCACACTGTGGGGTCATGGGTGCGAACTGTGTTACACATGTGGATTTGGCCCTGTTTTACGACTGGTTGCCCTTTCTGGCGCCAACCCTGTATGGAGGGATGTAATCAGTATCTTTTTGTTTTAGTTGGTAGTGTGTTATATTGCCATAATATGAAGAAGAGAAGGTTGGGACAGACACAAACACCAGTCCCTGAGCCAGAAGAATTAATCACACATTATTAAAATCCCTGACTCAGGTGGGGATCGAATCTTGGACCCTCTGAACTGAAGGCCTCAATGCTGACCATTCAGCCAAGGAGTCAGACAGGAAACTTAGTTACTTACCTCTCACTAAACCACTCCACTCTCATCAGCTGGATTTTGAATTTGAAATGTGATTGAAATTCCCCCAAAGAATGTGGGGAAAGCATATCACTCCTACAATTTTCCCTTGTCATGGTGTTAAGCCATACGTTGCATAAAACCAATAAGTTAAAAAAAGGATAATTTTGTTAATTCTTCTTCTTATTATTGTTCTTCAAGTGCCCTGTCCATTCCCCTGGACGTTGGCGATCACCCTGGAGAAAGCACCCCGTTCTTTAGCTAACTTGAAGTGGTGTTGATGCAAGTCCAGTCTTTGATGTTTTGGAGCCATAATGTTGGTGGTCTACCAGCTCCTTGCTTGCCTTCTGTCTTTCCTTGTAATATGAGGTGTAGAAGCCCATACTTCGTGCCTTGTAAAACATTGCCTGAATAAGCTGTTTTCCTGGCATTGATGTTGACAGCTCGCGCTCAGCTCTAGCTCCCCTTAACACTTCATTATTGGTTGCAAAATAACCACATATGTCAAAATTCATTACATTACATTACAGTACTTACATAGGTGCATTACATTTTTCTATTTGTCCTTTTTTTGTTAAATATCAGAAGACCCATCAGTGTCTAAAGGCAATGCCTTGTCTATGCAACCATTCTTTCCTGTCCTCAGCTCCTCATTTCATTTCATAATAAGAACCATAATGGAGACTCTGTGCCAAGTCTTGAAGGAATTTTTACCTCAGTTGTCCTCGGTCTGTCTTTCCCATGATTTTAGTGTGGTTCACTGGTTCCAGTAAAGATTTTGTATGGTGGATATCTTTTATGTCTAACCGTTTCTTCTGGAGAATCTCAATCAGTTTTTCATGTTTGACTCTGTCGAATGCCTTCTCAATGAAACATGCACATACATCTGTGTGTTGTTCTTGGCATCTTTGAAGGAGAACATTGATACTGAACAATGCATGTAAAGAACAGTGGGGCGCTCAGCGACAAATTGAGGGCAATAGCATGTACTGTCAGAAAAAAAAAAAAAAACTCCATCAAAATAATGAAATAATTCACGATGTAACTATCCAGCAATGGGCTATGCAAGTTATTAATGAAAAGCAATGTGTGGGGTTTAAAGCACGCCGCACATGGGTACGTAACTTTAAGAGCCGCAATGGTATTGTGTCACGGAAAATAAAATCTGTAACGACGAAAAAGCAGACCAAGAAAGAAGGAGAAACCATGGCAGCCAGAAATATTCGTAGAAGTCCCTTGATGAGTGAACCCAACACGTACCGTAGTCCTGTTTAGGCAAGTGCACCCATTCAAACATGAAAACCTTAATGCTTTCTGTAGGTCAAGTAAGTAAATTTCTGAAAGAAATATATTTGTGTGTTGTGTGTGTGCGTGTGCGTGGGTGCTTTCCTTATTTAATCACCCCATACAATATTAAATCATTATACAGTAAAATGTCATTGTAACGAACACCAGTATAACGAAATGTTCAGAATAGCGAAATTATTTTCAGGCCCCTTCCCTTTTCCTTATTTAACGTGTGTTAAAATATTTCATTGTAACAAATTTCAAACTTTCAGTATAACAAATTAAAATGTAGCCTTTTTCTTCAAAATATAATTGAAATTCATCCGGTTTTATTCGCCGGGTATTTCACACATGTCTATACATCTAATACCAGATGGCACACACTATAAAACACACAGGCGAAACTACCCGATTACAAATCAGGGGAAAGTAAGCAAATGCATCACAATTCTGATGAGCGGGTTGCCTACCCAACAGCACATGAAGATTATCTTATTAAGTTTCAGTGTTTACCGGTACTGAATGTTATTACAGTAAAGCCTCATTAATTCGAACTCACTGGGATGCAAAAATCAGACTTCGAATTAACCGTCAACTCGTAATGCAGAAATGCTAAACATTGCCGCATCACAAAATATTCAAAGACCCGTTACTGCATGCAATTAACCTTGATTCACAGTTTAAACCATTCAGATGTCACGGAAAAAGCTATTTTCAAAATGTATCCAACAAGGTGCATGTACAGTATTCAGATAATGCACTCGGATAACTCACTGACAAACATAACCTCGCGCAACGAAAGAAAAACAAATCATGATTCAGGGATGAGGAAAAATCTATGCTGGCTCTCGTCTGCAAGTGTTTTATTCATTGGATTACTGTAATGTATGCATTTTATATGCCCTGTACTTGCACGGAAAGTGCCAGATGCCCTTAAAACGCAGTGACTTATCAAAGTTTCCTATGACAAAGGGATAAAGTCTCTCGCTTCTGTGTGCATTGTAACACAGTACAATGACCCCAACCCTTGTATGATTTCCTGGCTGGCACTTCTCTCCTTTAAAATCAGAAGTCCGTTTGGGCTTAGCATTAAAAGAAACAATGCAGTTTCATCGGCATTGACAATATAGAAATTAATTATATGAGCTAAGTTTTTCGGTAACTGTCGGCAATGCTAGTGTTTGCAGATTCTGCTTCTCCGCACACTGCCTGCTTCATGATATTGTGGCGTTCCTTAAAACGCTGAATACAAAGGAATTATGATTTCACTCAAACCTAGCAAATATGAAGCACACTGTAGACACACCAAAGCGAGTGAAAGTGCGGAAAGCTACCCTGTACGTTCCGGAAGACTTGTTCTATCCTGACGCCGATAAATGTTGAATTTAAGTTACTCTATAAAATACTAATTTTTTTTATGTAAAGGCAGTTTTGAATGAAATTTGTGTTCAATTCAAGTGCAGTGATTGCTGACTACCTTGAATATTTGTTTATGTCTGGGAGTGTTCAGAAGAACATCACAGACTTTTTCAAAAAATTAAGTTGAGGAGATAATGTACCAGTACAGGGTAAAATTTGAAATGCTGAAAACTTCTTGCAAGTACTTGTACTTAATATAATTACTTCATGTAAATATATGTATACTAATTTTGCTCTCATTTAATAAATACAGTATTAAGGTTTTTTTATTTGTAAATTCACGTTGAAAAAGCATAGATACTTCAACAGGTTTAGCAATAGGCGAGTTCTTAAGAATTTAATTATTTCAGTGTATCAAAATTTCACCATAACAAATTCATTTCTGAGGCTCCAAAAATTTTGTTATACTGGTATTTTACTGTTAGTACCTGTTCAAACTGTATTTTATGCTAAGTAATTTTGTCCTGTTTGAATTGCATTCTGGCCCACTGTGCGATGTTATGAAATGAATTGCCTGCAGGACATTGATTTTCATTTATGCCCTCTCTCCATTGTCCACGAGACACACAGTTCTTTGCACTAGTTTATTCCGGTAAGACTGCTTGCAACATTTTATAATGCCTGCATCTAATGGTTGCAGGATGCTAGTGGTACTTGGGGTGGGAATCACAATTTTTATGTTACGAAGGAAAGCAAGGTCCTTTGGATGGATAGCACACTTGTCTATAAACCGAATTATCTTCCTGTTTGAATTGCCATGGAAGCATCCAGCCCGCAAAGAAATCCTATAAAAATGTCAATGGTAGCCCAAGCTTTGGTGTTGGAAAAGTAAACATTGAACTGGTAACTTCTGAATGTTTTTGAAACACCTGGATTTCTGAAACTTTTCTATAACAATAGGTACACGCTTACCAGATGAATCATTTTTACAAGACAAAGTTAAGACATTACTACACATTACTACACAGTCATCCATCCAGAGGCCTTGTGCGCTGCAGAGTGCCTTGCAATGCATTGGAAGGGACTAATAGAGAAACTGGAAATGAAGGAAAGAAAAATTCTTAGAAAAATCTTGGGCCTAGTAACAGAAAACGGGGAATATAGGAGACGGTACAACCATGAACATTACATCCATGTGTAAAAAATAACTGACACCATGAGGAAACGGAGAATTACCTTTTACTGCCATATAACAAGAATGAACTTGATGCGATTGACAAATAGGATTTTCAGTTACTTTCTTCAAAAGAAAACCAAGGGAGCTTGGTTCACTGAGGTGGACCAAGATTAACAAGAAGTGGGAATTACAACGATATCTGGGAACGTGCCCCCCTTACACAGAAACTAACAAGACACCGATGTTTCCAAGAAAAACCTAAGCTTCCAACAGCCAAGAAGCGAAATGAAGAAAGGAAGCAATGGCATCGAAAACTTATGCGAAAGTACTGGGTGGATGTTAAAGCTCGATGCAGCAAGAAACAGTTCAAATGACGTGGTCCTTAGATGAAATAGTTTGAGGGACGTTCCACCATTCAACAAAACACCATTCAACTCTATCTTATCATAACCTATGATGGTCCTTAGATGGTCAAATCAAAAGAAGAATAACAACTCTCAAAATTGTCACAACCTACCCACTGACTCTAAATAAGTTAATTTACCATTATACGAATTAATCAGTGAAAGCATAGCCTGCAAATAAAAAATAAAAAAATGAACAAAAGAAATAGTGCATAATATCACTCAAAGAAAGTAGAGTCCAGGTTTTGGGATTAGCACTCCTATACATATGGAGAATACATATGGAGAAATTAAGACAGAAATTAGGACAGCTAGTTAGGACAAATTTGTGAATATCATGTGGATGCATTGTAAATTCTGATCTTATGAGTTATGGATGTTTGAAAGCGTAACACAGGAGAAATTTAGTCGCAAGGCATGTTAAATATTCAGATAAGATGACTTAAGCCTAAAGAGGCAAGGCAGCGGCAAGAAATTAAAGCAGAAAACCGAAATAGAGGATAAATACAGTAACAATTATAGTAAATGTCAGAAAACACCTTGCTGTGTGAAATAATGGGCTATAATCAATGGTGCTGTTAAAATATTAACAGCCTCGCTTAGCATTATTTGAAGATGATTGTAACCTCCAATGGTATTCACCGAATATCCTGCAGAATGGCACCTTGATGCCTTTCTTCCTTCTACCCAGTGAACAACCATGAGTTTACAGGAATGATGACGAAAATGGCGTATATTACTTCCCTGCTGGCAAGCAGATAGATGTTGCCGTGGCTACCGGTTGATTTGCTGCCGGTCTGCGACTCCTGCTGCAGAGCTTGAAACCTGTAGAGAATAATTTTCTCTGTTATTTGAAGAGTAAGCAAAATTATGTACATAACATAACTGGTTTAAAATGAAGGTTCATTTAATATATAGTTTACAGATTTTTACAGAAAATCAGTAGTGTATGAGAAAATATCAAATAACTCCTTTGGTGTTCCTATAAATCCTCAATCTATTCAGTGATTTTTAAATCATATTGTATATCAAAACCTGCGAGACGGGGAGAAATCTATGTCAGCTTCTCTGTGCAAGTGCTTTATTAACTGGATTACTATACTGTATGCATTTTTAGATGCCTTATACGTCCATGGAAAGTACCTAATGCTCTTAAAACATCGTGGCTTATCAAACTTTAATACAACGAGGGGAGGAAGTGTCTCGCTCTCTTCCTGAATTATAACACAGGACAGTGACCCTGTCCCTGTACAATTTCCCAACCTCGTCTCTGAATCGTGTCTCTGTTTTTCTTTTCCTGGCATGACGTTTATATTTGCCATTGAGATATCTAAATGCATTATTTGAAATATTGCACCATTTTGGACACATTTCAAAAATAGCTTTTCCATGGGATTTGAAATGTTTAAACTATAAATCAAGCTGATTGCAAGCATTAATGGGTCTTGAATACAGTAGAAGTCCGCTATCGCGTATACGGCATATAGTGAGAAATCTGTTGTAATGACAGATATCTTTTTTGTCCCTTGATAATTCCTATATTAAACTGCATTATCCTTCCTTTACATTGAGAACCCTATCACTGATGCATCCGTTATTACGAGCGATTAAGCGTGGGTTATTATTTCCATAATCAATATTTATGGACTCCAGCGATGAATAAAACCGAGATATCTCGGGGCCCGTCACCTACCGCTGGTGAGCGTACGAGATTTCTCGGGGCCCGTCACCCATGTGTTAATAAAGGGCATATGGGAGTTTGTATTTTTGCTAAGACAGGAATTGAATGTAAAGAAAGGAAGGATCTTACAGTGCATAATTTCGAATTAGAATTTGAACTACTGTAACTTCAGTGGAATTTAAGCTTCCCTGTGGTAAAAGAGAAATTATGTTAACCATGTATTGTTCACTGGATGCTGTTGCTAAGATTTTCTTAGGAAATTTAGATCAAGTCCTTCATAACATTTTCGGTAGGAATAGCAGCGCAGGAGTAACACTTTGTGGTGATTTTAACAAAGAATTAGCTGAAGTAAATCTACCGTCAACATCACAACTACTTCTACAACTACTTCTTCAAAGCTGTAATCTAAAACACTTGATTTTTACACCCACCTGGGTAACTGCCACCTCAGCTACAACAATAGACAACATTTGTATTCATTTCCATTGTTCTAAAATGCAAGTGTCCACTGTAAATTTGGGATTATCAGATCATCATGCTCAAATTTTGCAACTAGAAATTGAGAACGTTAACAAGCATTCAACCAAAATGAAGCAAGCACAATGAACTTGTTTTTTCTCTGTAGCTGCATGCGACAGTTTCATTGAAAGTCTTAAACTTCAAACGTGGGCTCCAATAACATTTGGTCATAGCATTGACAATAAGTATAGAACCTTTTTCACCAGTATAGCCTAAGCGTTCGACAAGCGAGGATATATTGAATAGACAGTCCCGGTAGTGAAGGAGGGGAGTGTAAGAAAGAAGTGAGGAGTTTTAAGATGATTGGTGTTGAACAATGCAGGGCAGTAATAGGAAGATGGCTGGGGAGAAAAAGAAAGAAGTGAAATTAGGAGGGAGTAGAATGGTATTGGGAATGAAGGGAGAGATTATGCTGACAGCAGCAGTGATTATAGTAATGTTATGGATCGGAGGAGTTGAATTGAACCCCGGGCCACTCCAGCGGAAGTATGAGTTGGGAAGACGTGGAGCTAATCAAAAGAGTTGTAAAAGAGGTGGTTGAAGAGGTGTGCCCATTTGAGCAACTAAAAAAAATTTGATTCAAGAGCATACAAAGGAGTTTGAGAAAATGAAGAAATGGTTTCTAGAGAAGGCAGATGACACAACAGCCCAAGTGAGAAACAACACCGAAGAAGTGGCATCATTAAGGGAAAAAATAAGTAGACTAGAAGAGGAAACGCTGAAGCTGAAATCAGAAGTAGAAATCTGTACACAAAATCAGAGAAAGAAATGCCTATTTATATATGGTGTGCCCGAGGAGAAGAGGGTGGACAAATTGCTTACAATTTATAAAGTGGTGGACCTAATTTAGGGGAAAATTAAAATTAATTTCAGTGAAGTAGACATAGACGATGTGGTGAGAATATGGAAAGTAAAAGGAAATAGGCCGATTAAAGTGCAAATGTTTTCCACTTTGATGGCCGATATAGTGATGGGAAATGCGGGTAATATACAGAGGGAAGACATGGGAAGTGAAGGGATCAGGAATTACATAAAATTAGCTTCATGGTCCGTATCGCACTTCAATAGATTCACAACTAAGTATTTATTTATTTTCCACCTAGTCGATACAATGATTGCCTAAGGCAATTTAATGGTTAAAAGTGGTACATGTTTCTTATATTATCAACATCTTCAGCCACATAACACTGTTCAGATGAAAAATACATAAATTGACAAAGTAATGCTTTGGAGGAAGTGTCCTTAAAATTAAGAAGCATATGATTCGGGCCAGACACCAAGGTTTGGGAGCTTCTTTCAGGGGACAGGAACTTGTAGTGACAAATGGCTGCTGGAAAAGTATTTGGACCGTGACCAAATTACTGGACCTGGAGGAAAAGATGACACAGGAGGAAGATAAGGATAAGTATGGGGAAGAGAGTGGTAGAAAGGCAAGTTACAAACAGCAATGTTGGAGAAGACGGACAAGGTGATAAGGAAAATACCAATGAAAACAGGAAGGTGAATGAAGAAAGACAGAGAGTGGAGCCTAGTGAAAGTGTAATCGTGAATAGTGAAAAGGGAAGAGCGGTAGACAATGGGGTGGGAATAGGAAGGTTTAGGGATACAGCTACGGGCACAGCAAGTGAAGAGGAAAATCAGAGAAGTGAATGCAGTGAAGTAAGGGATGTGCAGAGTGAAAAGGACACTGCAGAGGTACCCAGGTAGAGAATTGAACTGTGTTTGAGCAGAGGAAGCAAGTCGGGCCTAGGAAGGAACAAGAGCTTAAGGGACCTATGGGGAATAAAAAGAAATGATGAGGCAAGAAGCAAAAACTCTAATAATGTTAGAAAGTAGTTGTAGTTAATATGTTTGGAGGAGAGATTATAGTGGATATGATGGTGTGACTATAGTGGATGAGATGTATTTGGTATGTAAGTGATCGGTGGTTTATGGTGAAAATAGGATGAGGTGATGATAATTTGTTGGTGAAATGTCCTCTGGAGGTGTGTTTAGAGTGGCACGTGGATGGTAATTGTGATTTGGAAGTAATGGTGAGTTGATGATATTAGTATGGGGGGGGATATGTTTTGGAGGAGTGATTATGATGAAATTGTTGGTGTAATGTGTTCTGGAGGTGTGTTTGAGAGGGGGTAAGGAAGAGGTGGAGCTGGAGGTATATATTATTAAGTCGGTCAATGTATGTAGAGTTTGAGTATAGTGGATATGATGAAATTGATGGTGAAACATGTTCTGGAGAGGTGTTTATGGAGGTAGGTGTTGGTATTTTGAGTAAGCTGTATTTGATAAGTGATCGGTGGTTTATGGTGAAAATATGGATGAAATGTGTTTGGGAAGTATGATGAAATTGTTGCCAGATGAAAGTATTGGTGAAATGTGTTTTGGAGGTGTGTCATTCTGAGAGAGAGGGTGAGGTTGAGGTGGAGCAGGAGGTATATATTATGGAGTCGGTAAATGTTGGAGAGAGTATGTTAGTGATATAACGTTATCTGTATGGAGGGAATACGTTGAAATGTTTATGGAGAAGTGGTGTCATTTAAGTGCTGAGAGGGAGGAGCTTTGATGAGTGGTGCTTGTTTATATGGAAGTGTGATTGTGTTTATTTTATGGAGTTGGTAATGGCAAATATGGAGAATGGTTGGGTATTTAAATGAGATTTAGCATGATGAGATATGATAACTGTAACAGTATGTAGTAGTGTAAGGATTAAATTGCAACATAAGCGGCTGGTGATATAAGTTTTGACTCAGCTAGACAGAGTGGGTCAAGTGAGGAATGAAATGTGCAAAGGTTTGCGTGACGAGACAGGAGGGACGAGAAAGTCGCTGACATTAGACATGCCATGAGGGGTGGAAGATGACTACTGTGGTGACCTGCATTTTGGAGGTCACATTTCCGGAGTATCCGAAGGACCTCATGGCATGTCCAAGGAGAATCGTGTTTCCTTTTCCTTGATTATTATTATTATTATTATTATTATTATTATTATTATTATTATTATTATTTGTTTATTTACCCTGTTTTTTTGATCGTTTATGCCCATTGCTTGCCAAGGTCTATGGATCACTAATAAGGGTTGATCATGGCCATATGGCAGTGCATATGGGGAATGATTACCCTTTGTCAGTTTATTTTATTTGGATGTTTTTTTTGTATGTCGTTCAGGCTATACCAAATTTGAACCATGTATTGGGTGAAAACCTGTGAGGTTCAACAAATCTAAATCTATAGAACATTTTAAAGCATTTTTTAACACAATTTGAAGTACATTTTCCAAAAAACTTGCAGTAATTAAAGAAACTTGAAAAAAGCCTAAAAATTTTTCTTTTTAAAAAATAGCGCACTGTGCATATAAGTTTTCATTTGTTTTCCGATATTGCGCTTTTTACTACATTTTTTTCTTCTCTCTACAATTGTTTTTTCAAGTCAACTGTTTACCAAGAACTTAACTGGAGTACGGGTGCTCATTCGGTTGTACTAATTGGCGTTGTATATTTTTATATACGTACTTGGCTTCCCGCAGCCGTGACAGGTTCTGGACCTTCGAAACGTTCTCCACTCTACTTTGGTGTTTGGCCGCAGCGCGTGACCTTGAGTGTGCCGCGCTGGTCACCGGGAGCTGGCGGCTTTCTACTACAGATCTGTTCGTCTGCAAATTCAAGCCTTTTTGATCTTCGCATGTTGATTGGTAGTGTTGTGACTTTGTGCAGGACAGAATGTGGTGTCGTGTCTTTGTGCCTAACAGAGTGTGAAACTGACCTCCAACATTCATAAACATTTTACATGTTTTTTTATGGCTGATGATGACCTAGACTAAGGTCGAAACCGGTCCCATTTAAATAGAAATGTGATTGCTACGTTTCTTTCTTTTGAGTATTGAATAGGTTGAACCTCCTTTCCAGTTATTTAATTTTTAACACCGAATTATGTGACGTTGAAACGACAATAACTTCTCATCGTAGGCACCAGGAAGATGCTGTGAAATTGAGGTACACCTTCGTACGCTCAACCCATTTCTTTTATAAAAATTACGAAACCATCCTCGGCTTGCCTTAAACCCTTCCGATGAAAGTTCCTTTGCAATCTCTAATGCCTTTAGCTGACACATTTCGGTTGACACACCATATCCCAGTTCTCACCTTTCTGTCACATATTTGTAAAGTTTTTTTTCAATTTCTGGAAACTGTACACTCACTCCACAAAAAGCTCTACAATCACCACTACATGTTAATAGCACAATTTTCTTCTTTCTCCAATTGCGAATACACAACTCGCCAATATCGTATTTACTACCGGCGACATGATTTCCAATAATTTTGGCTTTCTGAACTACTTTCAGTTTCTCACTCGCAGTAAAAGTTCGCAAACGCCTTGTGGAATTCATATTGATACTTCGAGAATGTGTGTGAGATTGACGCCAAGCATGGAAGTAGCATATACTGAGAGCGGAGAGATTTGTTGCCAAGCTGCACTGACAGTGATACCCGATTTACGCGCATTCGGATAGATAAATTTCCCAAAATTTTAAATAAGACCCTCACCGAATTTTGGAAGCGATATTTTTGAAAAAAACAGTGCGGGTGGTATTCGAGATTATACGGTATATAAATGATTTCTTTCTATCCCTACCATATAAACTTGAAAATGCAAATAAATCAGATGTATTACCAGAACTCCCAAACTTTATGCAGAACTCTATGCAACTAACTCCAGTAACAGAATGGGAAGTTCTTAAAATCATACAGTCTTTGAAAAATAAAACTTCCACAGGTGTAGATGAAATTCCCACGAAACTCGTTAAAAAAATGTGCTCCTTATCTGGTACAGCCTTTAACTTATCTCATCAATGAATCATTTTTTAGTGGTCAGTTTCCTAATCTTTTAAAAATAGCTTAAGTTATCCCAGTCTTTAAAAGTGGGTGTTTACATGATATCAATACTTACTGTTATTTCAAAAATATTAAAATGTGCTCTGAAAGATCGGCTTACTAAATTTTTAATAAAATATAACTTGTTAAATAATGCACAACATGGGTTCAGAGGTGGCAGAAATACTTTGTCTGCTTTATCACATTTTATACAGTTGGTCGTAAATGCTCTTGATAATGATGAAAATGTGATAAGACTATTTCTTGATCTTTCAAAGGCATTTGATACTGTTGATCATGAAATATTGTTGCACAAATTATATCAGACTGGGGTTAGAGGAATTGTTAATGACTGGTTTAGATCATACCTGGATAAACAATCCCAGTTTCTTGAAATTACACCTTGTAACAGTAAAGGGCATAATGAGACATATCACTCTCAGGTGAAAAACATAGGCTTAAGTATTCTGTCAGGTAGTATTTTGGGGCCTGTTCTTTTCTTGATCTATGTGAATGATCTTCCTCACAATAATGAAGTAGAAACTGCAGTTCTGTATGCTGGTGATACAAACATAATTATTAATAATCCTGACCGTATGTCTATAGAAAATGCAGCAAATGCAGTCCTGTCTAGGTTAGAATCATGGTTCAGGAAAAACAAATTAACATTGAACCTAAAAAGACCCAATACATGGAATTCAAGGCAAATGCAATAGAAAATACGTTGACCACAAAATTTTTAGGTGTCCATATAGATGAAAAATTAACATGGGATTGTCATAGTAAAAAAAATAGAGAAGTCTCAGTTCTGTTTGTTTGCCTTGAGGATTTTGTCTAATAGTTGTAGTGAAGAATGTTAGAATAGCATGTTTTGGATATTTCCATTCACTCATCTCTTATGCTATTGGCCTCTGGGACTGCTACAAATCAAATCTTAGACGTTATTTTTCGAGTACAGAAATGAGCTATCAGAATTATATTGAGACGTAACAGGTTAGATCATTGCAGATCATTATTTAAGAGACTAAGGATACGCCCAGTACCAAGCATATACATCATGCAATGCTTTCTACACTTGAAAAAAAAATATTGATCACTTTAGAAAGAATTTTGACAATCACAATTACCAGACTGAACAAGAAATAATATTTTTATTGAGCGCAGGAGTAAAACCATTGCCTTGAGACATGTAGACTGTTGGCTTCCAAATAAGATTAAAGATATTAGTCCCGTCAGTCCATTTACCACAGCTTTAAAAACATCTCTTGCTGAGTAGCTGCTTCTATAGTACAGAAGAATACATAATGAAGTGCTGGTAATGATGCTAGCACTTATTAACTTGTAAACGTATATAGCCTTAAAAATATGTTGATGTCACATTGCTTATGTACACGTTGTTAACACCACACTCATAGATTTTTATTTTGTCTTGTAAATATTGATTATTAATATTACACTAGTGTCCAAAAGTTAAGCATAAGTTACGAGTAAGTGGGGCAACAGGAAATAGACTGCAAATCACACGACATACTGTATGCACTTACCAACTTTGTGTTCGCTCTGTATAGGAAAGGAGTGTTACCTGCTTTGACTAGGGGCGTAACCGCAAGGTAAACACAGTCAGTGCCTGCGCCCCATATTCCCTCAGTCGCGTTTGCCCTGTTATAGTGTGCGGAGTGTAGCCTCGTGGTGAACATGACAACTAGGGCTCGAAAGTTTATGACCTAAAGAAGCACAAAATATGCAAGCAAATATGACCTAAAAATTACCTAAATATGACCTGAGAAAGGTAAAATATGACTTAAGCATTTTAGGGGTGGGTAGCAAGTATTAGAGTACTGCTAACATTAAACCTGCCAAAGAGTGATTAGTGATGATACAGCAGACACATTCATACTGACAGACCTACACTAGATGCGTTAAAACTTTATACATTCATTCAATATTATAGCACTGTGGCCCAGTTCTCAACTCTGTTTCCCTAAAAAGGAACCCAAAAACGTATTAGCATGCTTTTTTTGTATCTGTCGGCGTACTTTTGTACAGCATCTCTTTCTCAGTACAAAACTTTCTTCAGCTTGTCCTAGTTATGTCTAGGGTCGCTGAAACCACCCAGGTTCATTTTGGTTCTGGCCGGGGGTTTAAGACCGGATGCCCTTCCTGCCGCCACGTGATTTTTAGATGAACATCTCAACCCAGGATTGACCGGGATTAGAACCTCGGCCTACCAGGTGGGAAGCCAGCAGCTAAACAACTGAGATAATCACGCCCCCATCTCTTTCTCGGAATAATGTTCTGTAAACCTGCTACCTAACTGTTTCAAAAAAAAGAAAGAAAAATACGTCTACTACAGTATTTGCAAATACTGTATTTGAAACTCGATGGAGATAACATGTATTTGTTAGAAACGTCACCTCAATTTAAATAAAAATGCTCAAAATACAACCAAATATGACCGTATATCACTAAAATGAGCAAAATGTGACCAAAGCAACAAAAATGGCTGACATGTGCATTTATAAGCAACATAAAATTGCTTTAAGCGGGGTCCGGGATCCATCATCCTCAGTCATTTATCAGATTTCTGGTAAAATGAGCGCAGGAAAGAAATTAACTTTTCCTTAACAACCGAACTTTAGTGACAACATAATGGCACAATGACTCCATTTGGACCCCATTTTGCAGGGTAGAATACTCGGCCACCTGGAAGCAGCCCAGACACAGACTAAAGTCGCCGTATCCTTGAATGTGCCTCAAAGTCTAATTTCCAGGCTTTGGAGGCGATTTCGAGACACAGGAGATGTTAGTCGTAGGCCAGTACCAGGTCGACCAAGGGTAACCACCCCACAGCAGGATTGATATCTGGCCAAAACCGCCCGACTAAATCGGAGTGCACCTCCGAAACAATTGACGGTGGAGCTTGCAGGCACCTCAGGGGTTGCCGTTTCCCGGCAAACTGTGTACTGGAAGCTCAGAACAGCAGGGCTGTTTGCCCGACGTCCAGCGGTGTGCGTTCTGCTCACTCCAGCACTGTGGAGCCGTCAGCATCGAAACTGGACCGTGAATTAATGGAGGCATGTGCTCTTCACAGATGAATCCTGCTTCAGTTTGTGGAACGATTCCCATCGCACATTAATCTGGAGAGAACCGGGTAGCCGATAAAGCAACAGGAACACCGTGGAACGGGACCAGTATGGTGGTGGTGGCATCATGGTGTGGAGCGGCATCATGTTAAATGGCCATATGGACCTGTACATCTTCATGGGTGGTCCGAGGAACACTGTTAACGCTCGGAGATACAGGGACGAGGTACTGAGATAACATGTTCGACTCTTCAAAGGTGCGGTTGGTCCAGACTTCCTCTTAATGGACGATTATGCCCGACCGCACCGTGCTGCTCTGGTGGATGAATTTCTAGCTGCGGAAGACATTCATCGCATGGAATGGCCAGCGAGGTCTGCGGATCTGAATCCTATAGAATATGCCTGGGATGCATTGGGGAGGTGAATTGCATCCCGTCAGCGTCCTCAAGGACCCTCCAAGACATTCGCATTGCCCTTTCGGAGGAATGGGATCAACTGCCACAAGAGTTCTTGGACCACCTGTTAGGGAGCATGCCACGGCGCTGCGAAGCATGTTTGGCCATTAGGGGTAACCATACATCCTATTAACAGCATATTTTGTTGTGGAAGACATTTGCAAGTTTTGTTAGTTGTTGTCAAAGTGTACCTTAGCTATCAGAACCTTTCTGACACTGTATTTTTGGGCAAGTCCATCTTATCTGAAGTTCCATACAACATCTGTTTTCTGTAAATAGCCATCACCCAAACATCAGTAGAACAAAGGTGGACTGCAATTTTTTATGTTTATTGACATTGAGACAAATATAAATATTTCTGGACTGGGAGGTGTTTCTTCTTCATTTTCAGCTCCCAGTCAGGGGTATCTTATCTGAAGTTCCATAATAAGATACTTTATCTGAAGTGGTTTTCTTGCAGAACATGTCATGGTGTGAACAGCTGGTGTGAAAATGTTGTATATCACCATACATTGTAGAACAGTGACAGTGAGAGGTAGGAAGTTCTGCAAGAGTTTCACTTAAAATTACGTTATATTGATATGTATTTTCTGATGTGGAAAATGAATAGAATATTCATCATATTGTCCTGAATTTTCTTTTCCTTCTTCCTTTACACTCTGTGGGTGGGAGCGTAGATGAAGAATTCACATGCGGGATCCCCTGCCTGTCGTAAGAGGTGATTAAACGGGGTGGCCAAGGGATGATTGAATTAGAAACCTGAAACTACTTGTGATTAGTACCATCACGCGGGGAAAGCCATGGGTCGCCTTTACTTGTGAGTAGTACCACTATGTTAGGTACACAATAGGTTTGTGATTAGTAGCAGCAGAGAGCGGTTCACTGTGGGTTTCCAGTACCTTGATTAGTACCACTATATGCGGAACATCACGGGCTTACGTTGCCTCTGATTTGTACCATAATGTGAGAAACACCACGTGTCTGGGCGTTGCCTGTGATTAGTACCACTATATGAGCGACACTGTTGTTCTGCGTTGCCTGTGATTTGTACCCGCTATGTGAGGAACGCTATTAGATAGTAACGAGTCCACATGGGTTTGCGTTGCTTACGAGTGGTGCTATTTTGTGAGAAACACCATAGAACTACGTTACCTGTACGATGTACAATACAAGTAGTACCATACTCTTTGGAACACCGTAAGTTTATGCTATCTTTGATTAGTACCGCAACTGAGAAATACCGTGGTCCTACTTAACTATTGGTAAGTGCCATTATGGGGAACCAATGACCTGGATATTGAACCCCTTTAGACAACAAGTATCATTGATTCAGGATTGTACTTTGGATGCAGTCCCTTGGTCAGTAATGTGCACAGTTCAAAAAAATTAGGGGTACATGCTTTGTAACGTATGGTATGTGAACGTTAATTTGGTAGATGGGGTTCCAAAGGTTGTACAGCACACCTTGAGACCTTAATTACTCAGAGTATGTCAAATCGAAGTTATACTCCCATCTGTAGGCGTAGCCATGCATTAAACTGTCAGGTGACCCCTCAAAACAAAGTGAATAGCGGTGCGTTCGTGTGTCATCATGAGGTACAGACTACTGCAGTCACTTGAGTACATTGTACGTCAACCAGCACATCCCATGAGACATCTTAACGAGGTTCAAGTTGCAAGGGCCGTCACTTTGATTCAGGAGGATCGACTTTTCGTCGTGTTGGTGTGGATCTCAATGTTTCTCTGTTATTCAACGCTTGTGGAATCACTACAGTGAGACAGGCCAGTTCACAAGGAGGGTTAGACAAGTTCGTGGATGCATGACAACCCCACAGGATGACTGACCATCTGTGCGCTACGGCATCATTCAACAACTGCCAGAGAACTGCAACAAGACTTAAGGACGGTCACTGGAATCACAGTGTCTGACCAGACAGTAAAGGAACAGGTTATGAGAAGTGTTCTTACGACCCAGACGTCCTGTTTGAGTGCCCTGTTTAATGCAGCAACATCGTGCAGCTCTGTTTGGCTGTACCCACGTCAACTGGTAACTTCTCCAATAGAGACCTGTGTTGTTCACAGACGAGTCCAGATTGCCCCTGACACAGCGTGATGTACGTAAACGTGTATGGAGACGTCGTGGTGAGCAGTACATGCCAAATGTTGTCCAGGAAGGCGACCGATTCAGACAAGGTTCTGTGATGGTGTGGGGTGGCATCAGTATTGATGTACGGATCTTGTTGTCATCTGTGGTAATCTTACCGCTGCGGGGAACATCGAGCAGATACTGCTACAGCTCATGTTGGTTGCTGCATACAGTATTGGCCTTGAATTCATACTCATGCACCACAATGCCAGGGCTCGTGAAGCGCACTTCACCAGTGCTGTCTTGTGAGAACTGGATATTCAAGAAATGGAATGGCCAGCAGTGAGTCCCGACATTAAGCTCATCGAGCATGTGTGGTATAGGCTTGACAGAAGTGTTCGTGGGTGTCCTGTTCCACCACAGACTCTCCAAGACCTTGAACAGACTCTCATTGAAGAATGGGACCTGATACCCTAATGTGACCTCCGTCGACTTATACAGAGCATGCAACGTAGCAAGCTGTGATAAATGCTCGTGGAGGACATACACCATACTGAAGCTCTGTGATAAAAATCCACCCTGAAGGACTGTTATCACTTTGTTTTCGCCCCTACTTGGACATTTCTGTTTGCGTTTTTAGAATGAACGCGAATCCATCTATATTCTTTTGTATACTTCAATGATAAAGAATAAAGGTTTAGTTGGTAATATACCTGGGTGTGGGGTATTGTTTTGTGGAGCATAGCATACGTTCAAAAACACGTTCCCCTAATTTTTATGAACTGTGTAGTTTCTGGGAAGGCGAGGCATTGTGGGTCGGATCCACTGATTGTTTTAAATTCATATTCAACCATAAATTCTTCATAATCACGTCTTGAATTCTGGTCATTGAATGAATTTTGTACTTTTAAATTGTCAGAGCATTTAGTCTCATTTTTGTACCATTAGGGGCCGACGACCTAGATGTTGGGCCCCTTGAAATAACAAGCATCGTCATTGTGATCAATAACAACCTTCTTCCTGTTTCTTGTTCACTTATTTACAAGGCTAGATCAAGATGCTATCTAAAGGATAATATTGAAAATCTGTGCAATATTTACAAACCATTAGAAAACTAGATTTGTAGTTATTTCTTAATATGATCATATTACTTATTATTTTTCCATTATAAAGGTTGTTTCTCAGTGGAATTGTGTGTATTATTAGATATACTTATCAATAACTTCTTTTTCTTATCATTAGGTAATGGCTGCTTGTGGATGATACCCATCATGTTGAGTACTTCCCAGAATCCGACTGGTACAGTGCATAGCACTATGCTGCAAACTCGTTCACAAGATGTAGTATTGAGTGATGTGGCTCCTAAGGACTGGGTCAAAGTAAATCAGGGTACAGTCGGTTATTATCGTACCCAATACCCACCTGAAATGCTTGCACAATTTGTACCTGCTATTCGTGACAAGAGTCTACCTCCACTTGACCGACTTGGGCTTTTGGATGATCTCTTTGCCCTGGTATGTACATTTTTCTTTAATATTCCACTTTCTAAGCCATTTACAGTGAAACCTAATTATGACGTATTAGTGCAAGCCAAAGAACATGAATTCATAATGAGGGAAATATGTTGAACAAAATAGATAATTAGGGTGACATTTAGTATTAAGCAGAAGAACATATCAGTATTTGTTTGTTACAGTTATATTAGTCGAGACTTATCTTGTGTTTGGAAGCATCAGCATTCCAAATATGTATGAAATCTTCAATATTCCAAACATGTTTGGAATACGTAGCATAATATCATCTTCTCCTCCCTCGCCTTTCCCTGTCATATGGGGTTGGATTTCTTTATCTTGAGGTGCCATTTACCGTACATGTGCAAATAATTCTCACCGTTGAATAAACCCCACACCCTAATTTTAGGAGAGGACATTAAAAAAAGTGTTCGTGTAGCTTTGTTAAATATTTATATTGAATACCATAAATACTACAGTACAATAAATAATAAAATTATGAAGCAATTTATCGCATCTTATCTCTGGTTGGATGATTAGGGTCTGACAAAGCCGGGGATTTTACTGCATATGGCAGAAGTAAGAAGGACATAAAATGCAGACTAGCACAAGCAAGCAAGAGCTTCCTTAAGAAAAGAAATTTCTCACTTCAAACATTGATATAGGAATTAGGAAGATGTTTCTGAAAACTTCATCTGGAGCATGGCATTGTATGGAAGTGAAACATGAATGATAACTAGCTCGGAAAGAAAGGGAATAGATGCGTTTGAAATGTGGTGTTACAGAAGAATGCTGAAGGTGAGATGGATAGATCGAATCACAAATGAAGAGATACTGAATCGAATTGGTGAGAGGAGAGCGATTTGGCTAAATTTGATGAGAAGCAGAGAGAGAATGATAGGATACGTGCTAGGACACCCAGGGCTTGTTCAGTTGGTTTTTGAAGAAAGTGTAGGTGGTAAGAATGGTAGGGGTAGACCAACATGTGAATATGACAAGCAGATTAGAGCAAATGTAGGATGCGATAGTTACATAGAAATGAAAAGGTTAGCACAGGATAGGGTGGCATGGAGGGCTGCATCAAACCAGTCTTTGGATGATGACTCAAACAACAACAACAACAACATGGTTTTTCCCCTGGTTCGGGGACTGGGGGTTTGTCCCAATACTGTAATCTTTATACACAGCACACCACACAAGTAACCACTACAGAAATATGCAACAGTGAATAACAGCCCTCCATGTAGGGTTGGTATCATAAAGGGTATTCAGCTATAAAATAGCACCAAATACACATGCATGACATAGTTTGCACTCGCAACACTGCAAGGGTGTGGGACAAGTGGTAGGAGAAAAATAAGACTAAAAAGAATTCCCTCACATTGTAAACCTTGTAGCCTACACTCAGTGGCATTTCAAAACATACTGGCATCCAGTCTGCATTACCCATTTGCGAAAATACATACTCATTTTTATGGTACAGAGTGGTAGCAAATATGTGGAAATACACTCTCTTTTCTTCAAAATCAGGAACAGGATATATGAATAGGTGACTGAAAAGAGACAGTCTGGATGAGCGGCCGCAGGTGAACTGTGGTAAGATGAAACCTAAATTATGGTGTGTAAGGTTAGCCATGGATGTCTCGCGCATGCTTTAGAATGAAATAAGTTTTGTAAGAAAGCAAACACTGTGAAATGTCTCCCAGTTAATTTTGAAGAAAAGAAAGTGAATTTCCACATATTTCCACCAAGGAAAGTAAAGGACAGAAATTGGGAGTAATTTGGCCACGGTCTATTAAAGGTACCATCCCAGTGTTTGCCTGGAATTGAGAATGGGAAACCGTTGAAAACCATTCCCAGGATGGCTGAGGTGGGATTCGAACCCACGCTCTTCTGAATGCAATCCACTATTAATTCATTGATGGTGAATTCAAAAATGAAACCGGTGCTCCATCAGAAGAAACAATGACTCGTGGAGTAAAACGTCTTTGTGATCGTACTGTGCGCAAACACTATACAAACGCAAAACAGAAAAAACTCCCACATAATTTTAGTGCATAAAACAGAGTCATAAATGTATGAAAAGTGCTCTGATATTTTCGGTACAATTGAAAAAATGTATTACTGTACAACTTATGTTAATAGATTATATAACATGTACTGTATTTGTTTTTTAGTTTTTTTATTATCTAGATTTTCGATAATCCGGAACAGTTCTGGTCCCACTTAATCCAGATAAACGAGGTTCTTGTGTACATGTTAAAATTTGATTTCATAGCATTTTCCTGTAATTAATGTTGCTTGAGGTTTGACATAGCTTCAGTGTATTGAATGACGATAAAAAAGCAAAGCAAAGTCATCTCCGTACAGGCCATGAAGGCCCTTGGAGGGGTGGAAGGTAAAGGCCTCCACTATCCGTAACCTAGGCACTTGATGGGGTAGAGTGGTTACCTCTACGCCCAGCTGCCGTTGCCCCCAGGAATTAACCTGGTACTCATTTTTGGTGTAGGCTGAGTGAACCTTAGGGCAATGTGCACCTCCGGAAGTGAAAATCCCATTTCTTAAATTTTACGATTTCCTGACAGGGATTCGAACACACGTTTTTCATTTACTTGCCAATAAGTGTGGCACGAAAACTGGCAAGTTTCTGCTAATAGAAGAGGAATTTTTGGAATACGTGATACCGTTGCGTAATGATGCTAATGCCATTTCTCATGACGATTTCTTCGGAGATAATTGAGAACAGTGTCAAGAAAACAGGAATCTCAAATGTGTTGGATGGAAATGAAGATGATTTGCTTTGGAAAGCTGCAAAGGAAAGCATTTTCTTCATCTTTCTGGTATGCCATTGTATACAGATGTGATTAGGACTTTAGCTAATTCATATTTATTTTGCTTCAGGTACTATTATTAGCTCGCAATGGGAAGAATACATTTTAGATACCCATTGGCTACTTCAAACTTGTGTTCAGTGTGTCATATGTAAGCTTATGGTCGTGACAGTTCATAAGAAAACTGATCTGATAATTTTACATCATATGACGATCAAGTTGAATTTTTCCTAATGTGGTCTTCTATATATTTAATTTTTTGTAAGTCAGAATTATACAATTAATTATGCAGGTAATTTCTTTGACCATTTTGCATTGTATCAGGTGATTCAATCTTATACCAAGAATTCCCTATCCTTCTGATACTAGTACTTTATATCTTCTGTCGGTTTTTCACAATTTATTAAAATTCGTATCCACCTTATTCAATACATTAAAATGTTGTACATATGTACACATACCGGACAATAGGACAGTATTTCAGATTGTGCGCAATAGCTTTACGTGTTACCTTTCACGATCACGCCCTCCGGAGCTCCAACAGGTTGCCGCCCCTCGTTTGCTCCTTCCTTCTTCCCCTAGTTCCCCTCTTTTGACCCAAACTAACCTTGGACACTTGTTAACACAACAAGGCTCGCTTAGCTACTCGGTGCTTTGCAAGGACAGCGATCATATGAGGTGAGTCACATAAATGTTTGTTATAAGACGTAAATTTTAAGTTTTTGGTCAAGCGATAGCTTACTGGTTTCCTATTATTTCAGGTCCGCATTGAACTGGGAATGAGATAATTGTTAACATCTAAAAGCACCGGCTTCTCATTTTCCACCTCACTACGATTGCTACAATATAACAGCTTGAAGATTTTATTGAATTAGTTTTAATACAGTTCTACATGAAATTTTTTTTATAAAGTGTCAAACAGAGCTAATGTTTTTTAAGAAGATTATGTTTTCAGTGGTTGTTTTTGTTAAACCCACGATAATATAATCTTACATCGGATTTTATCAATTCAAAGTTTAATACTTGCAAGTCTTAGATAATATGGACTTGAAATAGTTTAATTACATGTTTTTAAATCATCAATATGTTTTTAAAATTTGTTTTATGTGATATAGATAAACTTATACTGTATGTTTGCCAAATATTTCCTAGAATGTATTTCAGCAGATGATGACGCAGAATAAGGCGTTGAAACTAGTTCTGATAAAATATATGTTGTAATTTCATCCTAACAACATTTTAATCTATTGAATAAGGTGGATACGAATTTTAATAAATTGTAATCTTGGTTCAATACGGACAAATTATGAAATTTATCTACTTAACTGGTTTTTCACAAGACGCCTGGCTAATCCCCATAATTATTATTCTGTCTTTTTCTTTGCTTCTCTAATGTTTTCCAGCCTTCCTGTCCCACATTAAGAATGAGGCTTTCTCAATAATAGTTCTGTTAATTAGTGTGTAATTCTTTGCTACCTTCTGCTGATGAAGTTGGGAAGCAGAAACAGGTTGTCAGGCGCTGAGAAAATTTATATCTAAAAGACATGTGCACTACTCCCTTCCCTACCGATGACGTGAGACGTAAGATGGTACGCACCTAGGGGAAAAATGAGGCGTGGACCACGACTAGGAAAGGCCAAGAGAACACAGCCTTGAGCTGAAAACGTCCCTCATTGTTGATGAATAAGGATATCAATCTAATACTACAGCAATAAAATCCGAATAAAACTTAAATGGGGGTTTATTGATAAAGTAAAATTGAAACAGATAAGCAAAATAGTGATGTCAGTAACTTAAAAAGGGAAAAGGAATGTAACATAAGCATACCTCGTTCAATTGATGTCAAAACATTATAATGTGAGCACGGCGTTATTACACTCCAAGATACAGATAACTATTATCAGAAGCTCGCCGCCTCAAAATAACCTCGTTACATCATGTGCAGATATTAATACAGCTCACACGGCCCAGTTACGTCGTTCTTTTTACGAGATTGACTTCTTTCAAGCATATATATTCTTTTTGCTCATTATCCACACAACAACAATAGCCATATCACTACGAAAAACCTCTCCGCATCATGGAGAAGAAAAGGCAGGTAAAACAAATATGAAAGACAATATCACGCCAGAGAGAGGAATGTCTCTGGACCAAAGAAGTGTATTAAAATCAAAGGCGGAAACACGGGCACGCGCATCGCCCACAAGAATGAAAGTAAACAAACATGGCCGCCTCACGGGCAAGAAAGCACCCGAGACAGAGACCAAGATAAAATAAGTAATACCATACAAAGAACAAAAATAAGGTACAGAAACTAAATTAAAAACGAAAACAGAACTGACCAGTACATCATCTTTCTGCTCCCCTCACTCACGCACACACTCCCGAACTCACACACATATGCCAGTACGGCAGGCAATACGAGCGGTCGCTCCAATTAACAAAGTCCAACACCTATCCATATAGGGTGACTCACCTGGTCACGCACTGTAGGTCACTCGTACACCAGACAGCAGTGTGCACGACACAAACAATATAACAACGAGATCGGAAGAATCCCGTACTCAAAACCACCATGTCACGTGCCCCGTACGACGAGAATGGAGCTTCCAGTCGACACGGGGAGCACAGATATATTTGATGGCGAAATACCATACGATGCATTGCACATAAATGGAAGCAATTTGAGACTCAGTTATCATCATGGCATAGTCACAAACATACTAGCAGACACACGTCCCATTCATGCAGTTTGGAGCGGAAGACGCATATCGATCAACCATAATCAATAGGGCCAATAGTAATACTAAAGAACTGCAGAACCAAAGTTAAACAAGAATTAACGTACCTGCTATATGAATAATCAAAATAATAAGATGCATGTTACTGTGAGCAAGGTCTGAATATATTAAACACCCATTTATAAGATAGGAATGCAGTTCTGCTATGTGTGGGCTCCATTGTTAATTCATCTCCCGTAAACAAAGCAAAGATACCCTTCTCGTCTCGCAAAAGGAACGATCTTTCGTATTTATATTACACACTGCTGCCCTCTGTAGTACATTGTCAGAAACACATAAGGTATTCGAATTGAGGCCATAGGAAGCCATTTACATATTGAAAAAACGTCACATTTATGGACATGCCATTAGGTATGGCTCACATGATGAGGAGAGAACCTATATATTTTTAGACAGTAGGGTTGAGTTTTATCATTGTCCTTTTGTGTTTTTATTATTTCCCTTGACTCTGTTTTATCTTTCGTGTACATTCCTACCATACTTTGTTGCTTGTAGCTTTTTGTCTGATTTATATGCAAAAAAAGACTAAACAGTGATTTGTTCTGATTTGCTTGTGTGATTATGGGCTTTTTCAAAATTAGTTTCTTGTGGAGGACTGGTGTAAAAACTTTCTTACTGGCTAGGATTTTTCCTCTCTTCACATTTTCAAATTTGTTGTGTTTCATTGTAGGTACGAGCTGGCCAAACACCAACTGTAGAAGTGTTAAGGTTAATGGAAGCATTTACTAATGAAGATAACTACACTGTGTGGTCAAGTATTAGTAATATCCTTGGACAGCTGGGCCTACTTCTCTCACACACTGATTTTGAGCATCTTTTCCGTGCCTATGGTCGGAAACTGATGTTGGATGTAGGAAAGAGACTTGGCTGGGACCCTAAGGAAAATGAAAGTAAGTTTGATCAATTGATTCAGTTCTCTTTAATTCTTATAAATGTTTATACTGTTGAATAAATTTATTACAGCTTTTTAAAAAAATAAATAGTTTAAGTAGTCTTAGTAATTGGTTCAGTCTTATGTATGGTTCTGGATTCAAAGTCGTTTGCAGTTGAGACTTAACATTGACAGGTGATACTCATATATGCGCCCTTCCTGCGTCCAGGTCGGTCAACGTAAAGGATTCCCAGCCAGCTTCTCAGGGAATGTTGAAATTTGGTTCAGTTTCATGTGGGATTCGAAAGACTATTCGATGCGCCTATCACCATATCATCAATCTCAACCTCACTGATGGACATCTCCATCCGACACATCTCGGCAATGATATTCAACTTGAAAAATGCAATACCTTATTTCTAATACGTCTTATCATACTATTATTTCTATAAATAACACTTCAAGTTATCCATTACTTACAACTATTTATTAAACAGAATAATGTAATAAAGAATAGGAAGGGAAAAATATTATATACAAATTGTTTTCCAGTAGATAAGCAATCACTGAACAGTTGATTCCCTATATTATGCAACTAACCTTTGTATCTTACTTTCTACATTCTTCATGTCATTAATTGAAATGGGTTCGCTTTTCTCTTTTATGCTTTCTTATAAGTGGAGATTGATCAGTTACAATCTACATCTGACAATTCACATTATTCTAAACTGATTCGAAAGATTCTTCTTCTTGGTCTATACTCTTAATTGAAAATTGGAGTTTAGCATTGTATCTAACCAAAATTATACCATTTAACATCATCAGTTCAATATCCTAACAAAGGTATAATACTTTTACTGATTAATCTGAATCTATTTGATGTGAATTATTTTTTGAAATTATTGAATTTTATTATCTGAAATGTTATTATCAGTTATTTACTTAGGTTTTGGAATGCTCAATAAGTTTCTTGTATGCAGCCAGCATTTGATGTTATTAACCTATCATTTACAATGAAATATTTCTACATCTAACATTCTATATAAATGAGCATTAGAATTTAGACATGTGCCAAAAATGTATTGTACTTCCTTCTGTGGTGCTATTATAAGCTGACATTACATATACTTTCGTGTGCCATTTATATTGAATCACTTCATCTTGACTTGATCTGGAAAGGAGTAGTTCTTATTTCAAGTAGTGAGGCTATTAGCTGATTAGGGGACATTACTATGAGTTTTACTTAAGGTCAGAATACACTGTAATCATAGTAGTATACTCTCTTCTCAACAAAAACACTGCGATACAATAACTACAGAGTATGATCCTATTCTGGTGTCATCTAATATCACAATTATTCCATCTTTCCTGGAAATCGACGACAGATACACCTTCCTATCTTTTACATTTCTGTATTTACTCTATTCAACTTGTATCACTTCGTAGACTATGACTTTCATATCTTCTTAATACCTCTCATTCTTCAGAACATTCAACTTCCCTCAACGTTATTGCTTCTACACTTGCCCATAATTCACTTAGGATCTATTTCTTCTTATTACAGTATTATACAACCATCGTCCTGTCTATTAACATTATTATATCCTATAACCCATCTTGCCAGCCCTGTGGTGTGGGGTAGCGTACCTGCCTCTTATCCGGAGGCCCCGGGTTCGGTTCCCGGCCAGGCCAGGGATTTTTACCTGGACCTGAGGGCTAGTTCGAGATCCACTCAGCCAGAATTGAAGAGCTATGTGACGGTGAGATGGTGGTCCCGGTCTAGAAAGCGAATAACAGCTGAGAGGATTCGTCGTGCTGACCACACAACACCTCGTAATCTGCAGGCCTTCGGGCTGAGCAGTGGTTGCTTGGTAGGCCAAGGCCCTTCAAGGGCTATAATGCCATGGGGTTTGGTTTGGTTTGGTTTATAACCCATCTTAATTTCATACAGCATGTAACCTCTCCAATACTCTTTGAATGACAACCACATAGACCTTTAATATGATTTGGGATCTATACATCTATTCGTAACACATTCTGCTATGGCATAAAATATATTTTTAAAATGTGGTAAGATTGGAATTAGTTTATAACTATGTCACTTCCTACGCCAATATACATTGATTAGCATAATACTCATTTGTAAGTTCACATGAAATAAGTTAGCTTTGAAGATCACATTTGGCACATTGATTATATGTCACTTGCAATTAAGCTACTGAAATTATTCTCTACCAAATGATACATAAAATTTTGAAGGACAAGAAACTTATCTCTCTTCCTCCGCCTTTTTGGGATGGTCTCTTCTCCTCAGCTGCTACATGGGACCCTCGCGGCTGGTAGCTGCTCCTCTGAGTGTCATCTCTGATCACGGTCGATCATCTTGAGCTAAATTATGCAATCTTGGGCAGTCCATTCCCTCATCTTAGAAAGACTCCATGGTGACAAGCTCGTTCATGAAATCATAAGATACAATTTGTATGAAATAATACATGTTGATGCCGTTCATTAAATTTCTAATTCACTTATTTCTCCAACTATTTATGGTGAATATGAGATTTCTGAGTATTGAATTTGATTTTCTCGGCTAATATGAATATTAGACGCTTGATTTAACTCTTTCTCTTCTCTTGGTGGATTGCCTGAAGTTGCGTATAGCGCTCTAGTTTTCTTCTGATGTTACGGATCAATTTTTTCTGGAATTTTAGAATTTTCTCCACGTGATTTTCGCTGCCTATAGGCAGTTTCATTCAAGATTCTGGTGTTTCCTTGTTCTATAGAGATGATTTAATACAATATTTTATCCTTCCAGCTTACTTGCGTGTTTCTCTCAGAAAAAAGTGATTCAGAAGTCATTTTTTTCTTTCTCTTGTTGTTTCAACAATCCAAATCCTGTTCGTGGTCTTTTACACAGCTATCGCGATTCTAAGCCTTCTGCTATGATGTCAATCTGGACTTCATTGACATTTTTAGTTCATTTACTCTATTCAAATTTGCTGCTGGCACTCGCATTTTTCTTTGCTCTCATTTAATTTCCACTTTAGGGATAGCGTAGTGGTACATATGGAAGGGTCAAAGTACTTTTTGCAATAAATTATTAGTAACTAACTATGAGTGTACTGTAGTTATAAAGGATTACTGGACTTGTAAAAGTTTCATTCAAACAGGTCTCCCCTAGAATGAACCTTAACTCGTTGTTAGGGTGATATACTGCCTGACAAAAAAAATTGTAGCACCCAGAAGGGAAGGAGGAAACAAAATGAAACTTCATGTGTTGAGAGGATATGTAATGTTATTTCAGATTACAAAATCTAGTCAAATTTACAAAGAGCTTGGCAGTACGAACCCACTTATCAGCATGACGTTACACCCCCTCTGCCCTGGATTCATACACTAATTTGGTTGGGAAGGTGTCATGAAGCTGTTGTATCCTCTCCTGAGGCAAGCTGACCCACAACTGTTATAACTGGTCCTTGATATCCTGGATACTGGCACTGGGACGGAGTTGACGTCTGAGCTGGTCTAATACATGTTCTATCGGGAACAGATCTGGGGATCTTGCTAGTCATGGGAGTTCCTCAACACCACACAGAAAATTCATAGAGACACGTGCCGTGTTTGGACGAACAATGTCGTGTTGAAAAATGGCGCCACAATACTGTCGCATGAGAGTTGACACATGAGGACGCAGGATGTCCATGACATACCATTGTGCTGTCAGAATTCCCCCAGTTACTACCAGCTGTGATCTGAACTCATACCCAATAGCTCCCCAGACCATGATGCCAGGAGTAACACAGCTATGCCTCTTCAAAACATCAGAAAAATGGGCCCTCTCTAGGGACTGGTGACTTAGATGTTAGGCCCCTTTAAACAACAAGCATCATCTCTCCAAGATTGCTGTCATACTCTCAGACAATGGTCATCTGGGGTAGTGCAGAACCGTGATTCATCAGTGAACACAGTGTGTCACCATTCATCAGCAGTCCATGCTTTCCGGTCACTGACACCACTCCAAACGCAGCTGTAATTCCGTACCCCGGCTACTGCTAGTCTCCAACAAGTGGTGCAAATGCTGGGGCAGTACCTTAATGAAGGCCATGGCCACTACATTCCCACTACTATCCTTCTGCTGCAAAAAACCTTTGTGTTTGTGCGACGTTAACCCACTAACAAAAAAAATTAAAAAGCCCACACTCACACACTGGTTCACTATTAGGGACTAAATCACACTTATTGAAAGATTGATCTGGGCAAAAAAACCCATTTAATAACCATTTGTAGATGAAAAACTTTCCACAGCTTCCAGTTGTTGTTATGGCCTGAGCAAAATTTGTATACATCTTAATTTTCCTCATAGGTGGGGTTAGATTTGTATTGAAATGTATTCATTGAGATTTAGAGATATACCTTGCAAATAATCGATCATGTAATATTGGTATTTTCATGGGAGGAATAATTTTTTGAGACAATAATGTTCCATGTTTACATTTGTAAATATAGCAGTGCCCAGGTCAAATTGTGATGAACAGTTAGTGGAATCCAAGCATTTTGAGGAGTGGGTAAATGAAATATCAGATGAAAGTGATGGTGAATTTTATGGAAGGAGAATTGTTCGTGATAGCAGTGTGAATTAGAGACAGTGAGAAATTTGTGAACGAAAATGAAATGTGTGATTGGATTTGGATTGGTGACATGAACAGCATTGTAAAAATAAATTAGCTAAAAAAACCAATTAAATTAATAAATTTCATTGTTTGTCCGTATTGAACCAAGATTACAACTTTTATTATAATTTGGATCCACCTTATTTAATACATAAAAAACTGTTGTTTAGATGAAATTACAACATATATTTCAATCAGAACTAGTTTCGACGCCCTTTTTGCGTCATCATCAGCTGATATAGGTTCTTGAAAAAATTGGCAATCACATAAGTTTATCTACGTCCAATTGAACACAATTTAAAACCATATTAACAACCTAAAACTGTGTTACAATTATAATGTTTCAAAGTCTATATTTTCTGCAAGTCCGAGACTTGCGAATCTTAAATTTAAATTGATGAAAACATATGTAAACTGGTTTGCTCACTAATAAACTAACCTGGATTTAAAAGAACAACAACTTAAAAATAAAATAGTCTTGAAGAAACATTAGCTTAATTTAACACACCTCTTAAAACGTGACGTAGAATTGTATTAAAATAATTCATAAAATCTTCAGAGTCGCTTTAATGGAGCAATCCTAGTGAGGTGGAAAAGAGCAATCGGTCCTTTAAGATGTTAACAAGTACAACGTTCCCAGTTCAATGCGGACCTGAAATAATAGGAATCTAATAAACTATCACTTAACTGAAGAGGCATAATATAAAATTACGTCTTATAACGTAAACGTTTTTAAGTGACTCGCCTCAAAAGATCGCTGTCCATGCGAAGCACTATCAAGCCTAGCGAGCAGTGTTGTGTTAGTAATCAAGTGTCCAAGGTTGGTCTGGGCCGAAGGGGAGAAATAGGGGAAAGAGGGAGGAGCAACTGAGGAGCTGCAACCTGTTGGAGCTCCGGAGGGTGTGGTCGTAGAATGCAACTAGTAAAGCTATTACACATAATATGAAACACCATCCTATTGACCGGGATATGTACATTTTAAAAAAACTCAATAAGGAAATCAAAAAGAATATTTGATTTTTCAGAAATTTCATTTAAATTAAGGTTTGGATTAAAATACTGATCCAGGTGTATATAGCAACCCTCCGTAACATCCAGCAAACTTCCTTTTCCTAAGTTCTCCAAGATCTCAATGTCCTGTTCTATAGATGTGACTTTATGCTTTACATCATGTACATGCTGGCCTACTGCAGAAAATCTGTTATATTTTATTGCATTGGTATGTTCCGTGGATCTAATTTTAAAACTTTGTCTTGTTTGACCTACATATGTGCACCCACAGTTGTTAGGTTTAAATCTATACACACCCGATTTGGTATATGGGTTTGATCTATTAACTGAGGCTGAATTGTGCAATACAACTGTATTATTATTATCAGTACGAAAAGAAACCTTGACATTATGTTTCTTGAAAACATTAGTAAACTTATATATATCCTTATTATAAGGCCTAAATATTGCGAACGCCTTCCGATTAGGTTTGTCTTTGGCCAAAGTGGTTTGTAAACGGTACCTGAACTTGTTGATGATACGTTCAATAAATCATTCACTAAACCCAATAACCTTAGCCATTGAACGGATTATATTGAGTTCTTTATTCAAATTAGCTTTCATCATGGGGATCCTAAATGCCCGTTCTACTAAACTATTGTATGTAGAGTTTTTTTTTACTCTGTCGGTGTTCTGAGTCTTGTCTAATAATGACTGGGCTTTGTGTAGGCTTTCTAAAAATACTATAAGCAAAAGATGAATCCGATCTGTTGATTTTTAAGTCAAGAAAATTGATTCATTACTTTCTGACTCCAAAGTAAATTTAATCTGTGGGTCAATGTTATTAAATCTATCTAGAGTAGCCATTGCGTCCCTAACACGTTCGTCTAAAATTACTAATGTATCGTCCACAAACCTAGACCAAAACAGAATGTTGTCAAATTCTCTGTCGTTCTCCATCATGTATGTTTCCAAAGAATCCAGATAAATCTCCACCAAGATTCCCGAGGCCGGAGATCCCATTGCCATTGTCAAAGACGAAGTAGTTATTATTTACAAGTAACTTAACCAATTTCATGAAATCTTGTATTTCAAGTTCACTTAGCTGACTGCAGGATCTTAGATTCTTAAAAACAATAGGAAGCAACTTACTGGTTCTAATACTCGGAAACATGTTGACGATATCAAATGAATGTAAGGTATGGCGAGATTGTAATTTAAAATTGCTTAATTTATTAACCAGTTCTGTGGAGTTCTTTATGGATTTGTTTGCCGTAAATCTATAGTGTTGTTTAAGGAATATTTCTGAATGAACTTAGCTAATTTGTATAGAGGACTGGGTCTGCAATTTATTATGGGCTGAATGGGAACCCCGGCCTTGTGAATCTTGGAAGTCCCGGGTTCATATTTACTAGTTTTTGCTTCTCCTGTTCGGTAAAGAGGAAGGAAGTATTCTTTAATGTTTGTTTTAATTGGCGTTGTAGAGTTTGCGTTGGGTCTTTCTTGATCAATAAAAATTTTTCATTATTGAGAAATTGTTTAGTCTTATGAATGTAATCATCCTTATGCGTGATTACCGTCACAATACCCTTATCTGCTTTAGTGATAATGAGCTCCTCATCTTTAACCTTCTTTTTAAGTTCTATAATACACTTCTTATCAATACTGATGTCCTTGGAACTGTAAACGGCATTATCTTTCTTATTAGTAACTAAACTATTGTGCAACTTTCTTTTCAAATCTAATCTAACTTCATCCTGCATCTCATGTGGTAATTTACCAATCGCAACCTCCGATTCCACCACAAGTTTTGTGGTCTTTTTGGCTAGGTTGAAATTAGGCCAGTTATGTTTTGGGCCTTTAGAAAGAATTTGCATTTCTTTCTCCTTCAAAATGGTCTTGGAATGGTAGATAACTGGTGTATGAAAACTCCTGATTAAGCCTTTATTAGGAAACTGTTTAGCTTCGAAGACTGGTTTGCTTGAAAACGATTCTTTCTTTAGCATTTCTAGATTTTTTATCTAATACTTTCTGTTTAGCAGGAAGAAAGTTATCTAATTTATTCTGAACCGAGTCTTGAAAAATGTTCCATTGTGCTTTAGTAAGCAAGGCAGCGGCCCTGAGGTGAGTCTCATATAATTGCTGATTCAAAAAAGTTTTTTTCTTATAAAGAAATTTTAACTCAATTTTAAGACGAATCTTTTACATTTTTGTTGTACGTTACGTGGGTGCGAAAATACCATATTCGTTCTAAATACCCTCTTTAAAAAATTCGGGCTCAGATTAAATTCAACACATTTTTTGATAAACTTTATATCCTTGCCTATCTTTCCTACCTTGATTCTTAAGCCCAAATACCTATGGGCCACTATCTTTGCCTGGTGGGCCTCTTCAGTTAAATTAATAAATTTCATTGTTTGTCCGTATTGAACCATGATTACAACTCTTATTATAATTTGTATCCACCTTATTCAATACATAAAAACTGTTGTTTAGATGAAATTACAACATATATTTCAATCAGAACTAGTTTCGACGCCCTTTTTACGTCATCATCAGCTGATATAGGTTCTTGGAAAAATTGGCAATCACATAAGTTTATCTACGTCAAATTGAACAGAATTTAAAACCATATTAACAGCCTAAAACTGTGTTACAATTATACTGTTTCAAAGTGCATATTTTCTACAAGTCCGAGACTTGCGAGTCTTAAATTTAAATTGATGAAAACATATGTAAACTGGTTTGCTCACTAATAAACTAATGTGGATTTAAAAGAACAACAACTTAAAAATAAAATAGTCTTGAAGAAACATTAGCTTAATTTAACACACTTCTTAAAACGTGACGTAGAATCGTAAAAAAATAATTCAATAAAATCTTCAGAGTTGCTTTAATGGAGCAATCCTAGTGAGGTGGAAAAGAGCAATCGGTCCTTTAAGATGTTAACAAGTACAACGTTCCCAGTTCAATGCGGACCTGAAATAATAGGAATCTAATAAACTATCGCTTAACTGAAGAGACAAAATATAAAATTACGTGTTATAACGTAAACGTTTTTAAGTGACTCGCCTCAAAAGATCGCTGTCCATGCGAAGCACAATGAAGCTTAGCGAGCAGTGTTGTGTTGTGTTAGTAATCAAGTGTCCAAGGTGGGTCTGGGCCAAAGGGGGGAAATAGGGGAAAGCCAAGACCATTTTGAATGAGAAAGAAATGCAAATTCTTTCTAAAGGCCCAAAACATAACTGGCCTAATTTCAACCTAGCCAAAAAGACCACAAAACTTGTGGTGGAATCGGAGGTTGCGATTGGTAAATTACCACATGAGGTGCAGGAGGAAGTTAGATTAGATTTGAAAAGAAAGTTGCACAATAGTTTAGTTACTAACAAGAAAGATAATGCCGTTTACAGTTCCAAGGACATCAGTATTGATAAGAAGTGTATTATAGAACTTAAAAAGAAAGTTAAAGATGAGGAGCTCATTATCACTAAGGCAGATAAAGGTATTGTGACGGTAATCATGCATAAGGATGATTACATTCATAAAACTAAACAATTTCTCGATAATGAAAAATTTTTATTGATCAAGAAAGACCCAACGCAAACTCTACAACGCCAATTAAAACAAACATTAAAGAATACTTCCTTCCTCTTTACCGAACAGGAGAAGCAAAAACTAGCAAATATGAACCCGGGACTTCCAACAGCGAGAGCACTCCCCAAGATTCACAAGGCCGGGGTTCCCATTTGGCCCATAATAAATTGCAGACCCAGTCCTCTGTACAAATTAGCTAAGTTCATTCAGAAATTCCTTAAACAACACTATAGATTTACGGCAAACAAATCCATAAAGAACTCCATAGAACTGGTTAATAAATTAAGCAATTTTAAATTACAATCTCACCACACGTTACATTCATTTGATATCGTCTACATGTTTCCGAGTATTAGAACCAATAAGTTGCTTCCTATTGTTTTTAAGAATCTAAGATCCTGCAGTCAGCTAAGTGAACTTGAAATACAAGATTTCATGAAATTGGTTAAGTTGCTTGTAAATAATAACTACTTTGTCTTTGACAAGGTCATTTATAAACAGGATGGGTTGGCAATGGGATCTCCGGCCTCGGGAATCTTGGCGGAGATTTATCTGGATTCTTTGGAAACATACATGATGGAGAACGACAGAGAATTTGACAACATTCTGTTTTGGTCTAGATTTGTGGACGATACATTAGTAATTTTAGACGAACGTGTTAGGGACGCAACGGCTACTCTAAATGTACTTAATAACATTGACCCACAGATTAAATTTACTTTGGAGTCAGAAAGTAATGAATCAGTTAATTTTCTTGACTTAAAAATCAACAGATCGGATTCATCTTTTGCTTATAGTATTTTTAGAAAGCCTACACAAACGGCAGTCATTATTAGACAAGACTCAGAACACCGACAGAGTAAAAAAAAAAAAAACTCTACATACAATAGTTTAGTAGAATGGGCATTTAGGATCCCCATGACGAAAGCTAATTTGAATAAAGAACTCAATATAATCTGTTCAATGGCTAAGGTTATTGGTTTTAGTGAATGATTTATTGAACGTATCATCAACAAGTTCAGGTACCGTTTACAAACCACTTTGGCCAAAGACAAACCTAATCGGAAGGCGTTCGTAATATTTAGGCCTTATAATAAGGATATATATAAGTTTACTAATGTTTTCAAGAAACATAATGTCAAGGTTTCTTTTCGTACTGATAATAATAATAATACAGTTGTATTGCACAATTCAGCCTCAGTTAATAGATCAAACCCATATACCAAATCGGGTGTGTATAGATTTAAATCTAAGGACTGTGGGTGCACATATGTAGGTCAAACAGGACAAAGTTTTAAAATTAGATACACGGAACATACCAATGCAATAAAATATAACAGATTTTCTGTGGTAGGCCAGCATGTACATGATGTAAAGCATAAAGTCATATCTATAGAACAGGACATTGAGATCTTGGGGAACTTAGGTAAAGGAAGTTTGCTGGATGTTACGGAGGGTTGCTATATACACCTGGATCAGTATTTTAATCCAAACCTTAATTTAAATGAAATTTCTGAAAAATCAAATATTCTTTTTGATTTCCTTATTGAGTTTTTTAAAAATGTACATATCCCGGTCAATAGGACGGTGTTTCATATTATGCGTAATAGCTTTACTAGTTGCTTTCTACGACCACGACCTCTGGAGCTCCAACAGGTTGCCGCTCCTCAGTTGCTCCTCCCTCTTTCCCCTATTTCCCCCCTTCGGCCCAGACCAACTTTGGACACTTGATTACTAACACAACACTGCTCGCTAGGCTTCACTGTGCTTCGCATGGTCAGCGATCTTTTGAGGTGAGTCACTTAAAAACGTTTACGTTATAAGACGTAATTTTATATTTTGCCTCTTCAGTTAAGTGATAGTTTATTAGATTCCTATTATTTCAGGTCCACATTGAACTGGGAACGTTGTACTTGTTAACATCTTAAAGGAACGATTGCTCTTTTCCACCTCACTAGGATTGCTCCATTAAAGCGACTCTGAAGATTTTATTTAATTATGTTATTACGATTCTACATCACGTTTTAAGAAGTGTGTTAAATTAAGCTAATGTTTCTTCAAGACTATTTTATTTTTAAGTTGTTGTTCTTTTAAATCCACATTAGTTTATTAGTGAGCAAACCAGTTTACATATGTTTTCATCAATTTAAATTTAAGACTCACAAGTCTCGGACTTGTAGAAAATATGCACTTTGAAACAGTATAATTGTAACACAGTTTTAGGTTGTTAATATGGTTTTAAATTGTGTTCAATTTAACGTAGATAAACTTATGTGATTGGCAATTTTTCCAAGAACCTATATCAGCTGATGACGCAAAAAGGGCGTCGAAACTAGTTCTAATTGAAATCATCATCATCATCATCGGTTTGCCCTTCCAGCGAGCCGGGTAGGGTGTCTAATTGAAATATATGTTGTAATTTCATCTAAACAACAGTTTTTATGTATTGAATAAGGTGGATCCAAATTATAATAAAAGTTGTAATAAAACCAAGATAATTCCAGTCAGCCGAGTGATTTGTCTACAGAATTGGACATTTTGATCAATTCTTATATAATGATTTCTGGACACGCATAGTAAACAAAACAAACATATACCTAACAATATTCACAAAGCTCATTTCTTGCCAGTGGTGATACTCTGAATAAATTGACAGGGTTTGCTGTGGGTGAAATCAAAGCATACTTTGCACTCATCATTATGTCTCAAGGTAAGGAACCCAATAACTGTGATTACCGTTCCACCAAGAAAAGTTACTATTCTCTGATATTTTTGGTGAAGCTATGTCTACAAAAAGGATTATACATATTGGTATATATTTCCACTTGTCATCTTCTGTGGTCATCTCCTGTGGAATCAAATTACATATTGAGGAAATTTAGACTGATCTTTGACATGTATTGCAGTCATTCATTCAAGAAAGCATTTTTTCCAGGAAAGGAATTTTGCATGGATGAAGGTCTGATGAAATGTAGTAGTTGACTTTTATATGTACTATTCAATTTTTTGAAACAAGCTTGATTTGGGATCAAAATTTAGAAGTACATAACTGCAATACTGAATATTATCATAATTTCAGGATTTACTCTGGTAAGGAAATAAACATCCCTCAGGAAATATCCTAGTTCCTTGTCAGTGATGGAATTGTTTTAGAAATGTGTTCTGATTTCTTGGATCAGAGAGCCACACTAACATCATTCAATAGCGATGCTTACCTTAGCATCAGCACAACAGGAAGTGACTGCAAGCTCAGCCCAAGGAAGGAATCCTAAAAGAGGGGAATGATGGTACCATAATAATTGGCTTTACTCCAAAATTCAATGAAAGATGACATGAGGCTATTGGTATCAGAAGGAGCAATCTCCACCTTCCTGCACTTTACAGTGGGAGTGATTTTTTATCTAATGCATTTCGATTCACTCTATCTGGGTGATTTTTGTCTTATATACACAACAGACAGGCTGTGAGCGAGTAATCAAAGAAAACCTACCATATAATTAATGGTTAATTAGGTATTTTAAATTGTATTTCGGAGATTGTCCCTTTTGATACTAACTTTCAGATTTTCATGGATATTGCTCTTTTTGATACCAACATGTAAGGAGATTGCTCTTTTTTGCTAATAACTTACAGAATTGTGATACCTACACTATTTTTCTTTACACTAGATTGAAAGGTCAAGAATGTCACTATAATGTACTGTACATTTATTTAAGAGTTACAAAAGTGATGATAATATTACCTAGACTGAAAAACGGAAGACCACCAGCACGAAACACATCAGTTTAGATTTTCAAACAATCTTATTACCAATACATTCAATATAGGGTACAATAACATTTAAACATTAACATTATCCTTCAGATAGTCAGCAAGGGGCCGATGACCTTCGATGTTAGGCCCCTTAAAACAACAAGCATCATCAGCGATAGTCAGTAAAAAGAAGGAAGAGAAGTCTGTAAACTAAGGATAGCTGTTATATTTTTTGCTAGTTGCTTTACGTCGCACTGACACAGATAGCTCTTATGACGACGATGGGACAGGGAAGGGCTAGGAGTGGGAAGGAAGCGGCCGTGGCCTTAATTAAGGTACAGCCCCAGCATTTGCCTGGTGTGAAAATGGGAAACCACGGAAAACCATCTTCAGGGCTGCCGACAATGGGGTTCGAATCTACTGTCTCCCAAATACTGGATACTGGCCGTAGTTAAGCGACTGCAGCGGATAGCTGTTATAATAAAACGCCCTGAGGTTATGATCAGTTCATATGGATATTGAGTATACAAGAGTATATAAGTCCATTTCCCAATTGAATTTCTACCTGGCTCAGTCCGGTGGTATTTGAAGGTGCTCAAATACGACAGCCCCGTGTCGGTAGATTTACTGGCACGTAAAAGAACTCCTGCGGGACTAAATTCCGGCACCTCGGCGTCTTCGAAGACCTTAGAAAGTAGTTAGTGGGACGTAAAGCAAATAACATTATTATTGAATTTCTACCTGGTAAGAAAATATTTACTGACAATGTTATTGCCTCTTTTTTGCAACAACTTATTTCCATTTCCTATGATCGTGAGTCTATTCCCTCACTTTTGTGGGTGACACAGGTGTCACGTTTTGCGGTAGCATGTCCATCACAGAACACACTGAAGAAAGCTACAGTTTATTTTGGTAATATAATATGTTCATGCACGTTCATACAGTTTCAAAACAACGAAATACCTCCAGTATTACTCTAAAACCGAAAAATAGGCATGCATACGCAAGACAGTCTGAATTTATAACTCAGTTGAACCAATATGGCAGCACTCACATGGCGTGAGCAGAAAGAGCTGATTGGTAGTTCTGGAGATTGTCCCTTTTGATACCAACCGATGGCGGAGATTGTTCTGTTTGAAAGTAACACTGTACTTTCGTACTCTGAAACAATGGTATTTTGTTCTTTGTGAAAAAGACAAACAACATAGTTTTATAGATGGCTATTAATACAATATAACGGTATCAGTAACTCATTTCCAACGAAAAGTGGAGATTGCTCCTTTTGATACCAATAGCCTCACATATGGTACAATTTAACCATTCGATCAGTGAGTTTTTGGTGACACAGCCACGAGGAGCAAGTTTTTTCTTGAAAATTTTGAATTCTTGATTTTTAGTTGTTTTGATTCTAACTTTCCTCTATTAATAATGTTACATAATTTACACTTACAGCACATACTGATACCTTCAATTTAATTGAAATCAGTGGCATAGAAAATATTTTTCTCAAAATAATGAAAAGAATATTAAAATTGACAAAAACTTAATTACTGTGTATATGTGATCAAGTTTGTATCCTTTACAACACACTGACTTGACTTTACAAGAGTTTTACCTATCAAAATGTCTTTAGGATATTGTACTGGCCCAGACTTTCCAAAATTTTCATCATGTTCAATTTCTGCTTCCTTTCCAGAATAAACAATAAAATCAAGGATAAACACAGTTTCACAGTAGCAAAGTACCTATAAACACTTTTATACCAAACCTGTGTTTCTTTGATGGAATGGATTGTTTCCATTTTCAGCGAACATTCCAAGCAACTAGGCTCTCATCAATAGAGACATTTTGGAGGGGATAGAATATAGATTGGAAATTGTATCTGAAATATTTTATTATAGGCCTGGGTGTTGTAGATTGTTGTCAGAAAAGTGAAGATCTTAGAATGAGGGAGAAATTGTCGAGAGGGGTCACTTTCGATCAATTTATTTGTTGACCAGTAGTCTTTCATCCTGTTTTTCTTCACATGGCCCATCAACAAAACAGTTGCAGGGAAACATAGTCTCCACGGTTACGCCTTGCCACTTATGTAACTTCAACTTTTCCTTTACGTCCGTATTTCCCGTAACAAATTAGTACTTCATTTCTGACACTATGGAGTTCATAATATTATGATCAACAACTTCTTTGAAAATCCATACTTGAAAATCCATTATTGAATTTCTACCTGGTAAGAAAATATTTACTGACTGAATGTTATTGCCACTTTTTTGCAACAACTTATTTCCATTTCCTATGATCGTGAGTCTATTCCCTCACTTTTGTGGGTGACACAGGTGTCACGTTTTGCGGTAGCATGTCCATCACAGAACACACTGAAGAAAGCTACAGTTTATTTTGGTAATATAATATGTTCATGCACGTTCATACAGTTTCAAAACAACGAAAATACCTCCAGTATTACTCTAAAACCGAAAAATAGGCATGCATACGCAAGACAGTCTCAATTTATAACTCAGTTGAACCAATATGGCAGCACTCACATGGCATGAGCAGAAAGAGCTGATTGGTAGTTCTGGAGATTGTCCCTTTTGATACTAACCGATGGCGGAGATTGTTCTGTTTGAAAGTAACACTGTACTTTCGTACTCTGAAACGATGGTATTTTGTTGTAGATGTTGTAGATTGTTGTCAGAAAAGTGAAGATCTTAGAATGAGGGAGAAATTGTCGAGAGAGAAAAGAAGATGGTGTTCTAAAAACCCGCCAGTACCATGCCAGGAAACTATTTCAAACATTCACCATGAAACGTGAATAGATAGCGGTACAATTTAGGCATGAACTTCGAGAACGTAAATAGATGGCAGTACTCCCGTTAGCCTACAGTTTACAGGCTGTGTTACGATTACCGCTGATGTGGATAGTTGTTTGTGCTCTTCGTAGCTGTAAATATTTTTGGGTTTTAAATAAAACAATATATTTTTGACAACGGTTTGAGAAACACTTTACTACATAAAACAACGGAAGGAATGTTGCACACCGGACTGGAGGTGGGACACAAGATCTGCTACGCCTCGAAGGTCACCATTTTATGAGGCCACTCCCACAAAGCGAATGAAAAAAGTGTAAACTTCTCAGGCAATGCTACATGTACAAACACACTACCCGATCAGGACAAAAGAAGAAAGAAACAAGCTACGAGTATTCTACTTTTGAAGTTGCTCTCTGCGTACATCCTTGCTTTGAACAGTATCATACATTAAAAATATTTTGAAATGACAGTGTTTTCTCAATCTATAATGCATTTTCATGTCTCTCAAAGTTGTAATAAATGAATTTATTGTAATTTAAAAAATGATTTATTCCCCAAAGGTTGTTAACTGGTAAAATACACACTCGGATGCGGCCGTCACCGTGTGCACACTCTTCAAAAGGTTAATGAGGGGGTAACAATAAAACCCAACAAACTAAAGAGATTCTTGAACTACCTCTTACTGCTGCTGCTGCTGCTGCTACTGCTACTACTACTACTACTACATTGTACCTGAGGCTTACTTAGTACAAATTTTAAAATAAATCCATTTTAATAAGAATAATTTAGAAAAGAAGATGGTTGTTATTATTTTTATTATTATCATCATTCATACTAGCCTGTATTTGAACCACAGGAACCTGGAGCATGATCACACCAGTTCTAAGTTGCAAGGAAAATGAAAGCCTCAATCACCTAAAACATAGGAAATATTCACTTAAAATTCCTGTCAGAATGAAATTTCCTTCTTTTTCTTCAGTGTTTGCCCCTGCTGATGCTGGGATCCTCTTAGTACATGTCCAAACCATCATAGACAACTCTCACGCATTTTGTCTTGAATCGGTGCAATGCCATATCTCTCCCTTATGGATTTATTGGTGATGCGATCCAGTTTAGTGATACCAGCTGTCCACTTCAGCATCTTAGTCTCCATGACACCCAGTCAGAATGAAATAAAATAAAGTGCAAAACCACTGTCGTACACAATTCTAAACTCAAATTAATTTAATTACATTCAAACCAAGCCAGGATACGTCACGCCCACCCCAAACATCAAAGAGAACCAACAAACAACTGGATGTACCAGGCAGTGCACGCCTCCCAAGAGAAGAAAGGGATTATCATTACACAACTTACAATGGTGGCCATGCCCAAAATTCCATTGTTGAGATGACTCTAGTATGAATTTTACAAAGAGAAAAATTACTTCACGAATATGATGTTTGAGAATAAAGATAAGAAGGAATTAATTAAAATTAGTGCGTGGAAACAAACTTATTTAAAACTAACCAACAACCCAAGATCCATCCAAATTAAGAATACAATGAAAGGAGGACTATCAGTTACATTTAACACCTCCACAAATTGAAAATAAATTTAGTAATAAATCTTAAGTTGATATTCAGTAAATAAGGTGATACAGTTAAACCAAATATATTAATAAAGGAATTAATAACCAAAAGTCAAACCCCTCCACTCACAAACAAAAATAACAACAACAACAATAAGAACAACCACCAAATAGTACGATATGTAATTATAAGTTTCATCATCATCATCATCATCATCATCATCCTTTCCCCTTATTCAGTTCCTGCCAAGTTGGGACATTTATAGCACTTCTCCACCTTCCTCTCTCCTTCCACTATTCCTCTTCTATCATTTTGTCCCAGTCCAGTCTTTTTCTTGCACTCAGTAAAGAATTTCAAACTTCATCTCCATCATCTGTTTTGGTATTCTTTTCTTCTCCATCCCCTTCACATGTCCCAGCCATCTTAGTTTATTCCTATGAGTTCTCTCATTTAGGTTTTCTGTTCTAACTTCTATTCTAACATCGTTGTTTTTCACTCTGTCTTTCCCTGTCTTTCCCATCATACTTCTTAGGTATTTCATTTCGCTGGCTTGAATTCTACTCTCCTCCCTACTTGTCTCAGCTGCATAAATCAATATGGATGTGAATACAGTTTGTACATTATCTCTTTACGCTTCCTTTGTACTGCCTTATTCCAGACAAGGTTTCTTATATACTGGTAGAATGCATTAACAATCTGTACACCCATTGTAGTCCAACAGGTCTACCAGCCTTTATCATTTCCACAATTATTTCACCCATCCATGGTGCCTTCCCCATTTTCATTTTACAGACTGCTAATTACACCTCTAACATTGTTACATCATCATCTACTGTTGAGTCATCACACTGTATTACCGTATTACCATCTCCTCTGCACAATTTCTCACATTTAGCAGCTTATCAAAATATTGCTTCCATCTTCTCTTTGTATCTTCTGGATGTGTTGTAAACTCTCCACTCTTTCATCAGCTTTGTATAAACTCTTTCTTTCCTATTACTTCATATAATTCTATATAGCATTCTTTTACTGCCAGCTCCATCCATTTCCATCTTTGGTGTAAATTCTTCCCAAATTTTCTTACAATCTACTTTACGTCACACCAATGTAATCAATTACTGATTTTATTTACCTGTCACCCCATCTAAATCTTGTAATTTTCCTGCTGTTTTTCTTCCGAAACAGTATGTTGCCCACAATCATTCCATTCCTCTCACAAAACTCTGCTAGTTTCTCTCCTTCGCGTAGAGGCGCGCGGCTGTGAGCTTGCATCCGGGAGATAGTAGGTTCGAATCCCACTATCGGCAGCCCTGAAAATGGTTTTCCGTGGTTTCCCATTTTCACACCAGGCAAATGCTGGGGCTGTACCTTAATTAAGGCCACGGCCGCTTCCTTCCAACTCCTAGACCTTTCCTATTCCATCGTCGCCATAAGACCTATCTGTGTCGGTGCGACGTAAAGCCCCTAGCAAAGAAAAAAAAAAAGTTTCTCTCCTTCATTCCTTTTCCCATATCCATATAGTCCAGTTACTTCTACTTTTCCTTGTCTTTCGTTTCTCTCCTGTGCATTTAAGTCTCCCATTATAATCACTTCTGCATCCGTTATCTCCTCTTCTACTTTCTCCAGGAATTCTTCGATATCCTCCTCTTTGTTTCCTGTCTGTGGTGCACACATTCATATGAAGTCCTTCACTTCTTCCTCATTCTCAGTCTAATTTTCATTATCCTATCATTGATGCACTTTGCCATATCCACATACTCCTCCAACTGTTTTGATATTGTCGGACCCACTCAATTTTTTGCCTCTCGGCCTCCACTGTGTATCCTATTCTCATTCTCATCTTTCCTTTCCCCTTTTATTGAACTTCGCCGAACCTATCATTTCTGCCCTCTTTCTCCATAAAATCCACCACTTTTTATGGCCTTCTTGTCTGGGTTATAAGGTTGATTATGCCTTCCTTCATGATGTTTTCACAGTTCTCTCAGCACCCAAGAAACTGTGTCACTTGCAGGGTACGCCCTAACCTTTTCCAAGGAAAAAGTTTAGAAGCACCATACTCATATTTAGGCTATTACTGCGGTGAGGTCATCACTGCCAGAAGCATTTTATACTTACTGCCAGGTGTAACTTAGCCCCCTCTTCAGAAGTACAAACGTCTTTCGCAACAGCTTCACTGAAGTACAGACTTTGCTGACAGGAGAAAGTTCTTTCGTTTTATCTGTCGTTGGCACTTCTTCTGCCATCTAAACCATTGACCATGTTCTTGTTTCTGGTGTATTCCATGTCATTTCCTACACAGAGGCTTCATCTGACTTCCAAAGGAAGGACTCTTCTGCCCGTAGCCATTGGTCCCTCCCCCCTTTGAGTGTCAAGTTCGGTAATATCCATTTGTCTTCTAAGGTTATCCCATAATAAAGGTGAAGAATTCATGCACATCACCAGAAATTACAATATCAAAGCCCAAAAACGTTACTAGTGCATGTTAACTTTCTGACGTAAAACCGTAATTGTTCATAACCATTTTATTTATCTCGATAATATTTGGGCCTAGGAAGCCATCTTGGTTTCAAACAAATTAATACAGTCCTTGCTCTAAACTCAATAAACTATTCAGTGGCCTTAAATATACAAACAAAAACATGTGAACACAACACACTGTGTACTTAGATCCCACAGCTGGGTAAAAGGTGCATCTGAGCACTAGAAACATTTTTAAAAATTAAAAGAAACTAATGAACGCCCAGAAATAATTTCAGTAATTGAGCACACATTTTTACAGGTCACTAGCCTTTATCAATCTAGGCAACTGCCCCAAAACCTATGGTTGAGGCACAATTCCAAGTACCGAGAGACATAAGATCCATCGTGCTCAACACTTCAACTCCAATTGCTGGACAAGCTTGGCATGGGGAGTGCTACCAGGTGCGTAAGATCCATCTTGCTCAACACGTCAACTCCAATTGCCAGACAAGCTTGGCATAGGGAATGCTCAGACAGTTCAAAACAAACTTGCCTGTGTGAGAAAATAGTCAACAGCTCTTATCGGAGGAATAGTAAACATTCATTATTGTTCTTAAAAATTAATATTAGTCTTAATGGAATGCATAATTAAATTGCAAGTTAAAACTATTCTATAGATAGGTACTGAGACCTAAATGACACAATTTTGGAGTCCATTTTAAGGATGTAGTTTAAATAAATATATTTGCACAGATAACTGGTACAGTTCACTACACTTGTTTTACGTATTGCTCAGAAGAGGGTCTTATGCTGTAGGAACTGTTAGGCAAGATAAGAAAGACATTCCTACAAAGATGAAGCAATTAAACTTAAAAAAAGGGGAACTCATTTACTCCTCAAGCAGTGGTCTGTTGTATGTAAAACGGAAGGGCAAAAGGGATGTTGTGACATAGTCCACAAAGCATGAGAAATCATACTACGAAGAAGTTGTGACACAAAGGCAAAAGGGAAATGCCAACTGTAAGCCAATGCTGAAATCAATCTAGACTTCTCATGAATTACAGTGCAAACATGAGAGGATTTGACAAAAGGTTGTGCTCCTTCCCATTTATGAGATGATTTGGAAATAGTTGTCAGGGAATTTTCTCTCATTTGATGTGGTGCTGTACACAGCAGGTTTCCAAGAAAAACCTTCACTTCATAAAGTTCTGGAACGGTCTGGCTGAACAGTTGCTGCAGTCTGTTGAACATCCAGCATGGCCCCAAGTGGGAAGACCTTCAACATCTGGTAATTGCCCTCTCAGGTTGCAGGCAAAGTTTTGGACACATTTTATAGAGAGCATTCCACCAACTTCTAAAGCTTGGCCATCTAGAAAGTGTGTGCTGCCAAAGGAAAGAGATCTGCAGTTTGGTATCAGTGCAAGGTGTACTACATACCTTTGTTCTTAGAACTATGTTTTGAAGTTTATTGAATACAATAAAGAACTATTAAATTGCCAAGTGGGGAGGAGGGATGAGGAGATATTTTGAAATTGACCTGAATAAGAGATTTTGAAAAATATTCAGTGTGAGTGGGCATGAGTGCGCTAAAAAAATTTTCTCCATTCGGTTAAGGAACAAACCCCCTGTATTTACAGGTGGCCATTAAAACAAGGCAATGCATATCAAATTGTATCTATATAATATTTTTATTTCTTACTGTTAATATTTTATATTGTTATACAGTCATTGTAAAATGGAGTGTTTAATACCTGTAAAATGGAGTGTTTAGTACCTGTATCCAGTTGCTACTAAATCAATAAATAAATATATAATTTTAAAATATGAAGGAAAACCTGTAAAATAGAATGTGAACAAATGAAAATGAAAAAAAAGGTTTTTATGACTAACGTAGTGTGATACTTCTGCACTGTAGAGTTGGTATCTCTGGACCTTGATGAATCTTTGAAGGATGAGATTCTCAATTTCCCAAATGCATTTCATTGGAAGTTGAAAGCACATCCACGTGGCAGCAATTGATGAGGTACGGTACCTCGAGCTCCGAACATTAACCCCATTATTTCAGTTTCATGAAGGTGGTAATAATAACAATTTCGTGTGGCTATTTCTAGCTGGGTGCAGCCCTTGTAAGGCAGACCCTCCGATGAGGGTGGGCAGCATCTGCCATGTGTAAGTAACTGCGTGTAATTGTGGTGGAGGATAGTGTTATGTGTGGTGTGCGAGTTGCAGGGATGTTGGGGACAGCACAAACACCCAGCCCCCGGGCCATTGGAATTAACCAATGAAGGCTAAAATCCCCGACCCGGCTGGGAATCGAACCCAGGACCCTCTGAACCGAAGGCCAGTACGCTGGCCATTCAGCCGACGAGTCGGACATGAAAGTGGTATTTTGATTTGTGATAAAGGATGGTGGTTTTTTATTTTTCATAAAGCCAGTTGTTAAAAAAAGTAATTAAGAGCTATCATGTTAGTTCTCGGTGAACTGCCATTTTTATGCCAGTCTGTTTACCTCTTCATGTAAATTGAATCCCTTCTTTCTCAGTTCTTCAGTGATGTATTCTTATAATCGATACAAATAGTTATTTCGTTTTCCAAGAAATTAATGGGAGTTTTCTGGGTCTACAAGCGTATAATTTATTAAGTTTCTAGTGGGTTAATATATTTTGTGAAGTTACATATTAAATTATACTTCTACTCGTTCAAGATGCACAGTTTTCAAATAAGAGTAAGGAAAAAAAAGCTAAAAAATTGAAATTTTGGTTCTATCCATGACCATTTGCTCGTAAAACAATTTCCTCAATATACTTTATTGATTTTAAACTTTTCAGAACATTTTATGTGGTTTAATACAGGAACTTTTTTAGGCTCTGTGTGAGTGTCTGGGAGGCTACACGGAGAGGCGATAGTACATCTGGGTGGCTTGTTTGCCAAGAGATATATTTTGTAAGATCTGAAGCCAACTCTTTTCATTTTCGACTCATTTAGTTTATAACTGTTAGGCTGTTCAGTATGCCGAAACTAACTTTGAGTAAATAAATTTATAAATGACTTGGAAGAGAAAACATATGGTAACAGTATTATACCTGCAAAAGGCAGATGAATAGCCTAACAGTTATAAAAGGAAAAGAAATAGATATATTGCTTCATGTCCGGCTGATGTGATATAATGCAGTAGCGATTAAGCAGCAAGTCCCACGTCTTCACCGCAGTAGTTTAGTTTAACATCTGTGGTATTGATTGTGCATTCAGTATATTAGCTTTGAAATAGCATAGTTTCTGTATTAATACAAAAGTTATCATATGTTTAATGTCTGATTTGTACAGTAGAACAGTGTGTATTCATTGCTTTGTGCTATGCGAAGCATTCTTCTGTTAGAGAGTGCTGCTTTCAATACATTTGCAAATTTCCTGGCACCCTCTCTCCTCATAGGAGTGTAGTATGTAATTTAGTGAAGAAGTTCTGCACCACCTGGTCTGTTCTTAACAAGAAAACTTGCAGGAGGCAAACTGTTTTAACAGAAGAAAAGCTTGATGAAATAGGAGCTCTCTTGGAAAGAACTCCAACAAAATCCCTGTCTTGTCTCGTCTTGTCGTACAAGCTAATATGTTATTATCTTCTGTCCACAAAGCAACAAAACTGTTTAAAGCCAAACAGTATAAACTAGTGTCGTGCATTGTTCGAACTTGAGACAGGTAACCGAGACAGAACATCGTGTGCCTAGCTGCATATGCAACCAGTATCACGCATGAGTAGAGCGTGTAAGCTAAAATGTCCGAGTTTGCTCCAATTCGTTCGACAGGTCATGTTCAGAGCAAAGCTTGCTGACTAGGGAGGATGGCCTTGCTTGCTTTACTGACGTTGCAAGCAATGCGGATTTTCCAGATATAGGGAATCCCTTGTTTACATACAGCAAAGCCCGGGAATTCGGAGCTATAAAAGGGCGAAGGAATGGTTGAGTTACCCTTTTGTTTTGAGCTGAAGTTCACCATGGCACGTGAATCGACGGACAGCGTTAAGACTAAAAAGCAGTGAATATAAGCTAATCAACAGAGATGGGCTCAGTTCTGATGTTTGGAAGAAGTTCCTGCTTGTGGTCACTGCAGATAGTCAGCAGACATGGTATGTTTCCTGTGAAATGTGCAATGCACTGTTAACATATAACTCAGTACAACTCATTTAAAAAGAAACACGTTTGCAAATTTAATGCTGGCTTTTCTCGCCAAGTACTGCCCGGCATTACAAAGCAAACCGTAACTAGCGCGTGTGATTTCATGTGTGCCAAAGATTTCCGACCGTTTAACACTGTTGCCGGAGAAGGCTTTAAAGAACTAGGGCAAGAACTGATTAATATCGGTGCTAATTTTAGAAAAGTAGATATTGTTAATGTGTTACCGCATCCTTCCACCATCAGTAGAAACTCCAAGCAAAGACAGATGAAATGCGAAGCGAAATAATGCCGCTGATTATTTCTGCTATGCACGACAAATGTTGCTCGGCTACTGTTGATATGTGGACTGACTAATACAACCAAACCCATTATCTGACGCTGACTACGCAATATATAGACAGAGAATGGAAGCTGATCAGTAATGTGCAAGTATAATTGAGGAAGTTCACGAAGGAATGTCAGAGTTAAACATTCCTCAGTGTGATTATGAAGACATGTTTTTTTGTAACAGATCAGGGTTGAAACATAGTGACAGCTTTCGAAGAACATAGACGTGTGCCTTGTGCTGCTCACTGCATAAATACAGCACTTGCGCACATATTCAATGAAACGAGATTTCTTATGAAAGATGCTCCACTATTTGCAAACACAATAAATGCCACAAAGGCAGTAGTGAGTTGCCTGAAAAAAGCGGTCTTGCTGCCCAGCTTCAAACAATGGTACAGCAAGAAGTAATGACGACGTGGAATAGTCTCTATACGATGATACAGTCTGTTTTTAAGCAGGAGGAATACACGTGGCAGCACGTGAAATTCATTAACTATTTCTCCGACAGGAGCGATATTTACTACATTATTTTCCAGTATATATACGAGGCCACCCGAGTTCAGTATATTGTAGCATCACCGTCTAAAAATACGAGTTTAATTATTGACAGTTACTCAGTTGTAAGTCCACCATTGAGGCAAAAGCGAATGTTTCCATAGATAAAGGTGCGCGAGACAAACAGCAGAGTACGAGGGGAAGCGAGCACTTCTACTGTGCCTGAGACAGCGCGTGAAGGAGCGAGTATGAAGGGGCAAGTTCGAACGAACATAGCTCGCCTCGCCTGTGAGAAGCGAGGCTTGGTCATAGCCATACTCGCCAAATATGAACCGAGCATAGAGCGTGTTTTGCACGACACTTGTACAAACCCACCACTGCCCAACATTTAAGAGGACTTGACAGTTTCGCTAGGGTGCTGTATTGTAATTGGTTGCTTCAGTCTGTTCACGATGGGTTTTTGACCCAGAACTTTTATTTTTTTAGTGATGAGCCATGGCTGTACTTAAGTGGTTACATAAATAGACGAAACAATCGCTATTGGAGTGCTGAAAATTCCCACTAGCTGCATGTAGACCACTTCATGATGTAAAGATAGGAGTTTTGTGTGCAATAAGTGCTCTCTTATAGTCTGTGAAACAATAAATGCTGACCGAACATAGACCTCATTACCAGGCCTTTTTTTTTTTCAAGAGCTGATGGAAGGGATTAATGGTTACTTCACGCAAGATAATGCGACAGCACACACTACTAATTGGTTTATGGAGATAATACAGTAAGTTCTTAAAGATCGTATGGTTAATTACCCTGCTGGATCTTCCAATTTAAATCGCTGTGATTATTCCCTGTGGGGGGTGCTGAAGGGGAAAAGTGTATGTGCACAACCCTCACACAAGAGAAGAACTACAAGAGAACCTTGCACAAGTTATTTCGAAGATCACAGAGTGAGATTATGAGGTGGCACGCGAGTTTGACAGTTGAGGGACAACATTTTGAATATCAAATCTAATGTCAGGTAGGGTTTAGACTAATAGTTTAATTAGAAATAGCTTTTTATAAATGTGAGTTGCGACGTAGTGGGAAGGAAGGCATGCATTATACTGGCTAGCAACAGTGTGTTATTGCACCAGCCATGCCATACTCTTGAGTGGTGCTATGACCAAAGCTTTAAAAAAAACCACAGCTGTATGATATGGCCGAACACATAAAAGCATAAAAATTAATTCTGAGTTGTTGATTCCAGAGGACAAAATGTTTTGAGACCTTGACTAAACAAAACAACCTGAGCCTCTCTCATTTCTTGTAGTGTGTGGTGTGTTCATCTTTGATGCTCTATTTCATAATTTAACTTCAGTTTAAATATCTTCATCTTATTTTCAAATGCACTTCAGTTTTCCATACATGTATACTGGATGGTGTAATTGTCTCTATTGTTTATTGGAGTTATCGTATTGCAGGTCATTTGGATACATTGCTTAGGTCATTAGTGATCGGTCAACTAGCTTGGTTCAGAGAAGAAAGTATAATAGCTGAGGCCAAACGGAGATTTGCAGATCATGTGGAGGGCAAGGTGTTGCTGCCTGCTGACTTGAGGAGTCCTGTGTACAAAGCTGTTCTGTCAGTCGGGGATGAATCTACTTATAACACAATGCTGAGGGTATGTAAATATATATGTATTTTACATACTGATCATATTTCTTCTCTTATATTGGACTGATTACTGCAGCATTAGGCCCCTTAAAATAAGTCTTTATAATCAGTTCTCTTGTACTTTTTTTAATAGCTGAGTAAGTGGGCTGAATGTTAAGAAGCAGATGCAGCATGAAATAATTTTGAAAGAGTGGGATTATTCTGAAAGATCTTAATTACGTTATTTCAGGTCTAAAATTGTTTTAGAAATGCAAGTAAAGGCAAATCACATTATAAAAGATTTGTTGCAGAAAATTATCCTTACCTTACACCAGAATTGTTTCCTATTTTAACAAGATGGTCAAGTTGGTTTGTTGCTTTGAATTGCAACTTGATTACAAAACCTATATTAGAATTTCAGACACATAAGAAACCTGTAGCACACTGAGAGTATTTCTCTGAATCCAAGAAGACCCTGAATGCAAGAAGACCCCCCACATTTTCCTTCAGAAAAATTAAATCAAGCTTAAAAATTGCTTTGTGAAATTATAAGCTTATTTATAACAAATTAAAAATTTAATTTGAAAAAACCAAACCAAAGCCAACAGTGCAACAGCCCCGAAGGGCCATGGCATACCAAGCGACCGCTGCTCAGCCCAAAGGCCTGCAGATTATAAGGTGTTGTGTGGTCAGCATGATGAATCCTCATGGCTGTTATTGTTGGCTTCCTAGACCGGAGCAGCCATTCAACATCAGATAGCTCGTCAATTATAATCATGAAGGCTGAGTGGACCTCAAACCAGCCCTCCACGGCAGGGCCAGCTACAAATTTGAGAAAACAAAATAAACACCAAATATCATGTAAATTATACCTGCTTTCCTAGTCACTTTCATTAGAGGAATCTGAATCACTGTCACTAACATCCATCCACAGTGTGTCACACTATGTAACAAAATTTGGCAAAGTTTTTGTTTATTGATTAATTTGTAATATAGAAGTAGTTTTATTGATTAATTTGGAATATAAAAGTTTTTCTTAACTGTCAATATTTTGGACATGACAATGACTTTTTTTCTTCTTAAAAGCTACTGATATTACATGCTTATTTAGTACAACTAGAGTCCTATGGAAGAAAATTACATACAGTTACTTTTTTTTAAAGAAACAAATACACACATACACAAATATCATGTAAATCATACCTAATTTTCTGAACAGTTTCATTGGAGCTATAATTAGAGGCACTGTTACTGATCGGAACATTTCACTGCATGCCATTTTTATAAAATAATAATTCTAATGAGTAACAAATTGAATTTGAGAAGAAAACAAAAAAGAAAAAACATTGCACTAATATCATGAATTCTGCCTAGCTCCTAATAACTTTCACTGGGGATATCTGAATCATTGCCACTGACCTGAACATCCTTTCACAGAATGTCATGTTTATGAACTTCACCTCCGTAGCATAATGGTTAGCACTATTAGCTGCTATCCTTGGGGGTCCGGGTTCAATTCCCGGTACTGTCTGAGATTTAAGAATGGTAGGAGGGCTGGTGTGGGGATAAAATTGTACATGCATCTCACCTCCATTGTGGGGTGTGCCAGAAAAGAACTGCATCACCTTGGGAGGAGGACACAAGTTTTCTTTTTATGTCCAGCTCCATGATTAAATGGTTAGCATGCTGACCTCTGGCCCCGGGTGTCCCGGATTTGATTTCCACCCAGGTTGTGGATTAACTTTCACTGGTTAATTCCACTGGCTTGGGCAGCTGGGTGTGTGCGCTGTCTTCAGCATTAGAATTCATCATAGGTTGGGCCCCATCCTTGCAGTGCACAGAGAACCTATGCAACATCAAAAAAACCTGCACCATGAATCTTCGGAGGCCACACACCATTAAAGAAAGTAAATCTTTATGAAGTCATATTATTTAGACTTATAATGAATTCAACATTTAATTGGAGAAAAAAGTAAAAACGCACAAATACAAAAATTCCACCCATTTCCGTGGTCACTTTCGTTGGAGCTGTCATTGGAAACATCTGAATCACTGCCAATAATCTGAACATTCTCACTCCCATCTAGTACATTGGAGATACAACACTTCTCAAAACCTTCTGCAGGTGAATTACTGAAGATCCAGCCCCAAGTTGTGATGATCCACTACCAGAGTAGTGCTGTTGATTGCTTCTTTAGTTTCCCTGTAGGCTTCAAGCATGATCCCCATGGAGTAACCAGTCAATTCTATTGCTTCAGGTAGTTCTTGAATGGCCTATTTGCCACCACATCCAGTACTTGCAGTTGTGACATCATGCCTTCTGGGATAACAACAAGACCTGTGTTTGACTTCTTAACTTCCTCCTTGATGTCAGGAGTGAGATGACCCTTAAATGCATCTAGAACCAACATCTTACAGTATTTCAGGACACTAGGTTCGGGGCCCTGACCTAACTTTAGGCTAAGATTTATTTTCGGCTGATGATGCTTACGACAGTAAGCGAAACATGCCCCATCTTACAACGCCTGTTGTAATGTTTATCTCCTAAATATAAGGAAAGTTAAGCATTGAAAAGGTGGTGTTAACTATTACTCTTATTTTAAAGTTCATAATTCGGTTATTTTGTCATGCCAATTTTTGGAGAGTAATTTTTGTAATTTGATCATATCTGTACTTGTAGTCTGTATTTGCCATTAATCGACAACCTGAGGTTATGTGCTGGATGGTTTCTGGAAATGTATTATATCGTCGGCACTGACCTGAATAGAATATGAAGCCCTCTGTTTCTGGGTATATATCTGAGTGTGACAGTCCTTCATGCAACGTTTGTTTGTCGATATATGGCTAATGTAACTCATTTGGATGCCGTCCATGAAGAGGTTTCTTTTTCCATAGAACGATCTTTTCCTCATTTGTGGACATTGAAATTGTAAGTGAAGCCAGGGTGTTTAGATTGAGAGGTGTAAAACCATTATCTGCTACAACCATTGCACTATGTAGAGCAGAGGTTTCTGATTTATGTTTGAAGTAGCACTTTAATGGTGCAGTTTGTTCATTGTGTAATTTTTCAAGGACTGTCAGTCCACGACCACCATCGGAACAAGGCAGAGTGAGTCTTGCTGGGGCTGATTTTGGATAATGCATGTGGTGTTTTGTCAATAACACATTCACTTTCATTTGAAGATCCTTCAACACTTTATGATTCCAAATGAGTATATGAGAACAGGTATAGCAAACGTGTTGATGGCCTTAACAGTGCGCTTAGAATGCACAAATCGTCTTACTCGTTCAATATATGTCAGTCTTAATGCCTGTTTTGTGTCTTTGTGTTGAATCCTTGCTGATTGGTTATATCCAAGATATCAATATGTTTCATTTGTTGTTAGTGGTGAGATATCTGTTGCTTCAGACTGGATGCCTTGTGCCGAGAAAGAGCCGACGGAAAAACCAACCCTGGAGAGTAAACATATTAAGAAAGGATGAATAATAATAGTCCGCCTCTGTGGTTTAGTGGTTAGTGTGTTTAGCTGCCATAGGTTGTAGAACTCAGTAAGTCTGAAAGTGGGTTCAGAGCAAGACAAAACCATAGCAGACTGAGGGAATCCCCTTGGAAAATGCCTCTTTTAATATTGATATGAGGTCAGTTACCACACAGTTTTGTCCACTGTGGAGGTTAATAGTAAGTTTTCCAAGTCTCCTTGGTAGTTGCTAGGAATGTCACTATTTTAGGATCAACTTTATATACTCTAAGGACCTCAACAAACCAGGAATGTGGTACCGAGTCAAATGCCTTTCTGTAATCTATGAAACAAGTGTGTAAATTGGGAACATGCATCATTTTCAAAAATATTTTTTTTGAAAAGCACACCAATGAAATAGTACGTAAACGTATTACATTGTGGTATGTTGCCTTGTTTTCTACCATTAAAAAAATATTTAATAGTGCCTTTCCGCAAGGCGAGTGAAACGGCCTCTGACGTAAGCGGCGCGCTGTGACGTCACGATCCAGTACCGTATGGAGCTCTACCAGCCGTTGTGCATCAGCCGTTGCTAAAAGCCGATTGTTTATTATTCATGATCGCGAATAACTTCGAAATGACAGAAGAAACGTTCAAAACAGCACAGTCAGACAATCTACCATGTGTAGATGTCATCATTCTTGAAAAATGTGACTTTTGTGGCCGCAGAAATTCGCGGATAACAAGCAAGTTTGTAAGTGGCGTCTTTTATATACGTGCAATGTACTGTAACCCATAGTATTAGGATAACAACGAACCTGGATAGATATCACATCACTTTCAACATTTCCTTCTAGACTGATTCCCCTATTAAAGAATAACATTACATTTTCGGGCTTTCAGCATTAGTAAAGTAAGAAATCGGATTTCAGCACTAACATAAACATATAGGTAGCATTATAGTACTAGTCCGCTTCTGTGGTGTAGTGGTTAATGTGTGTCACTCCCGGAGGCCCGGTTTCGATTCCCGGCTCTGCCACGAAAGTTGAAAACAAATAGTACGAGGGCTTGAACGGGGTCTGTTCAGCCTCGGGAGGTCAACTGAGTAGAACGGTTTCGAATCCCACCTCAGCCATCCTCGAAGTGGTTTTTCGTATTTTCCTACTTCTCCTCCAGGCACCTAAGGCCACGGCCATTTCCTTCCCTCTTCCTTGTCTATCCCTTCCGATCCTCCCATCCTCCAACAAGGCCCCTGTTGAGCACAACAGGTGAGGCCGCCTGGGCGAGGTAATGGCCCTCCTCATCAGTTTCATCACCATACTCAAAGCCTCACGTTCCAGGACACTGTCCTTGAAGTGGTAGAGGTGAAATCCCTCGCTGAGTCCGAGAGAAAACAAACCCTGAAGGATAAACTGATTAAGAAAGAAAGAAAGAAGGAAAGAAAGAAAGAAAGATCATAGTACTATAGGGCTATAATCTATCATTCCCCCCCCCCCAAAAAAAAATATTTATGGTTGGGACAACTGGCCTACCCACTTCCGGGGCCCATGAAAGAGAATAAAATATCTTTGTTTAGGGAAAAAATTAAACATGATAAAGATAAATATGACTTCATCTAGTTTTCACAAGTCGGGCTGAGTGGTTCAGACGGTTGAGGTGCTGGCCTTCTGACCCCAACTTGGCAGGTTCGATCCTGGTTCAGTCCGGTGGTAGTTGAAGGTGCTCAAATACGTCAGCCTCATGTCGGTAGATTTACTGGCACGTAAAAGAACTCCTGCAGGACTAAATTCCTGCACATCGGCGTCTCCCAAAAATCATAGAAGTAGTTAGCGAGGCGTGAAGACAATAACATTAATTACATTTGGCTTTTAACAAGCTGAGCATATCAGGAAAGCAAAGTGTCCTGGTGACATTTTAGTCGCTCAATACAGGAATGTCATTGGGTGCTGTGACTTCTTTTTTTTTTGCTGTTTGCTTTACGTCACACCGTCACATATAGGTCTTATGGCGACGATGGGACAGGAAAGGCCTAGGAATGGGAACAAAGCGGCCGTGGCCTTAGGTACAGCCTCAGCATTTGCCTGGTGTGAAAATGGGAAACCACGCAAAACCATCTTCAGGGCTGCCGGCAGTGGGGTTCAAAACCCACTATCTCCCGGATGCGAGCTCACAGCTGCGCGCTCCTAACCGCACGGCCAACTCGCGCGGTATTTTTACCCTTCGGTTTATTGACTTGGCTTGTATAACCTAAAACTTTGGCTAAGTAGGATAATATTTTAAACACCTACATCACTATTTTCACCTGTGTGCAATTATGTTATTTATTTCATTAATATTATGATAATTATTATAATTGAGCATTGTTAACTTATAAGACCCCCAACAGACAAGCATTGGTTTTGTGTAGAGTTATACGTTTGTTAAATTCACGTTGTTTCCTTTCATGATGTACACGCCTATTCTTTGTTACATTATAGAGTATTTAGATATAGCCAAAATTTCTTTACCAATTAAGCTCTTCAATAAAGACATACGTAACTGTCCCATGCCAAGATATATTGGTAGAATTAGAGCTGTCAAAATGGTTCATAACCCCTTTGATTTATTATCTTGACATGGATCACCCAAAACATAGGTTAGGTTTGGAGAATACTTTAATAATCAGCATTATTTAATGCACTGTTTATTACTTTCATATTCCAAGATGTAATTGAAGCATTTAAATAAAGCATAATACATTAAAATTTAAAGTTTTACCACTAGAACAGCTGACATGGAAAAGTGATTTGAAAATTCAAACAAATTCATCTTACGTTAAAATCTTCAAAAAAATAAACTGTAGACTTTTCCGATATATCACCAGCATTTCTCCGGCTCGCCAAAATCCATTTCTGCCTAGTTTTAGCGTCTTTGGAACATTTATAAACAATTTGTTTGGTATGGTATGCGATGTGCTATTGCACATCGGAACTCTACACCATTTATAAGTTTTCTGCCTCACTGTCTGCGCAGGATTCATTTTAAGTCTTAAATATACCACTCAGATTATTATCCAATGTATAGACCTCGAATTTAACCATACCAGACACTAACATAAAGTATAAATACGCGAAGTGTATCCTGCTTCTCACAGCACACTATGTGTTATTTCGTCTGCTAATTCAGTCAACCTGTACGATGACGTCAGACCAATGAGATCGCGTACTTGCGTGACGTGACATTTTCGTAGATTTTAATCATGTTTGGAGTTATTATTTGTACATTCTGATCACATTTTTGAATTCTGCATGAAATTTTGAATCAGATTAGCATATTTTTAATTAAAACCCCGGATCATGCATGTTCCCTATTTTGGTTGTAATGGTATGCTTGTTCCATGATTATACTATCAATTATTAATTGTTCTTTACAGCCTTTTGTGAACCATTTGCAGCCCTTTTGTTCCCCAGCGATGATGTAATTGTCCCTGCAATGCTTCTGGATTCTGTTTGCTACAAGTGATGTTATAATTTTGTATAGAGTGGCAGGCATGTGACTGGCTGGTAGTTATCTGGATTTGCTGTGTTGTTATTTTTAGATTTTAGGTACATGATTACTGTAGTAAGAAAGTGTGGGAGGGGAACTGGTTTACTGATGAAAATTTGTATGTGGTAGGTAAGTAATCTGTGCACACTGATGAATTTCTTATAGTAGTAATTGTGTATGCGGTCTATTCCTGAGCATCTGGTTATCTGATGAAACTTTGTATGTGATAGATAAGTAGTCTGTGCACAGTGGTGAATTTCTTAAAGTATTAATTGTGTATGTGGTCTACTCCTAGGGTCTTCCAGTTGTGTAAATTGTTAATCGCTGTTACAACCTCCTCCAATGTGAAAACTGCTTGGGTCATGCTTTCAATTTTCTCAGCTTTTTTCTTGATAGTTTTATTATTATTATTATTATTATTATTATTATTATTATTATTATTAGAGCCTCCGTGGCTCAGATGGCAGCGCATCAGCCTCTCACCGCTGGATACCGTGGTTCAAATCCCGGTCGCTCCATGTGAGATTTGTGCTGGACAAAGTGGAGGCGGGACAGGTTTTTCTCTGGGTACTCCGGTTTTCCCTGTCGTCTTTCATTCCACCAACACTCTCCATTCTCATTTCATAGCATCTATCATTCATTAATAAATCACTTTGGGAGTGGCGACCCCATCATACTAACAGCCTATATCTGCTTCATTCATTACATCCCTGACACGGTCAATGACTGGAAAACAGGTTGTAGGTTTTCATCATCATCATCATCATCATCATTATTATTATTATTATTATTATTATTATTATTATTATTATTATTAAATTTGCCCGCCTGTTGGCTGTGATCGTTAAAGCATTGAGTCTATACAGTCTGACACTGTGGTTAGCCAGTTTGAGTCCCATTGGTCAAAAACATTTTCACCATCAGAATGTTGGCCGGCAGGATAAGGGAGGTGGTGCTATGCAATTTCTAATCACTAGATTGCGTGCTAAAAGCCTGGATTAAATTCTAAACCTCTCTGCAGTGGTCATATGGAGAGAGAGCGTATGACACTGTCGATGGTGATTCATCCATCAGATGGAGATGTTAAGCGTTGAGCAAACCCCTTGTTGCTATTCGACAGGAGTAGGCTATGTGCCCTTCCTACTATCATATCTCACGTCATTCATTATATCTCATTAACTCATCTGATGAGGTTGATGTCAGGAAGGGCATCTAGTCATAAAAACTCGCTACGAAGATTCATTTCACTTCATACCAGACCCCGTAGAGGACTAGGACAAGGGTTGGAGATAATATTATTATTATTATTATTATTATTGTTACGGGGATACCCGTGGAATGCAGAGGTGAAAGAAGGTGCGGGCTGGAATGGGTCTAACTACAAAGCCGAGAAATGAATTAAAATTTCATTAAAGGTTATATTTTCAAAACAGCCAAACTTAACAGTTTTCACATAGAATTTCCAACTTTAACCAATAACAACAAGTAATAAGGTACCAGTAACAAAATTTAAGTCTAGGAACGAAAGATTTGGTGGTATAACAGAACTTAGGCTTCAAGCCTTCACTTTACATTTTCTGAGCTCTCAGCTCCCAAACACATATTTACCAAAGGGCAGAAAACCCCTAATAACATGGAGCACTTGCTCCCATCTTCGAATATCAAACCTCTCTGAGATGCTTTTACCACAAATAAAAGAGCTGACCCGCTGTCAATTTTCGGAGCCTATCAAAGGCCACAACGAACCTTACTATCAACTGCCCTCAAGGCACACTTACAAAGAAACAGAGGTATCTTGTACCCAACCTACTGGGCCTTCGTTGAAAAAGAATAGGTTAAGTAAATGGCCCGCAACACCAAGTAGAATGGAGGCGTGTACTTGCAGTCCTACATGAAATCTTTTAAAACCTAAGAGGCACTAGGCCGATGAACCAGGGGCTATTCCCAAACTGTGGAGGTGACTCGTATAAGAAAATTTAATACATTAAGGAAGAAAAGGTTACCAAAACGTAGTCACCTCAAGGCAAAAATGAAGGGGCGCTCGAGAGGGTAAAGCACTCTCTATCCCCGATTTACAGTTAAAGATATATGAAGTTTTACAAAAGTGACGGCAATTTACATGTTTGAAGATAGGTTACATAATAAAGGTTTCGGACCTTCCCCGTGGGTTAAACTGCTGAGCTAGCAAGAAATAAAGAAGGTTAAGTGGCCATTACTTTGTTGAAGAGCTGCTGTCGGATGAAAGAGGTGCTTCCCGCCTCCTGCTACACTTCCATACACTAGGCTAGATGTTGTTCGAGTGGCCAGTAGACAAGAAAATCAGCAGTTTTTATACTCTCGGGGAAGATTCGAGATCTTTCAAGAATAATTAAGACACACCCCCAGTCGTTTAATAGGTAGCTTACAGTTACACATCAAAATCGAAGAAGAAAGACACGATTGGTCAAAAATTAATTACAGAAATTCCGGATTAGCTCAATTCAAAACAGGCAGAAAGAAAAGATTAATATTGCCAACCCACACATGAAGGAACGAAATTTAGTAAAAGCAAAAACTTATGAATACAAAATTTCTTCAGGAAAGTTCCTTCACTTCGCACCAGGGGGCATGATCATAGTTTTTAGGCGGTGACATCTATGAGAGAATGTCCACACTTCTTGATTAATAGAAAACAAAACAAGTTGAAATCCACACAGTATTGACAACTTTGTAATCACATTTATGGTAGTGACATCTTCTGAGAAACTAATGAGTTGATCCAGTTTTTTAAGTTCAGAGTTTCTCCTGTAGAGGAGTACTTATTGGCGGAAGATTTAAAATTGCAGCGTAAAGGTGTACCACCAGGTACAATTATTATTATTATTATTATTATTATTATTATTATTATTATTATTATTATTATTATTATTATTATTATTATTGTTATTTTTGTTGTTGTTGTTGTTGCTGCTGCTGCTGTTAATGGTAGGTCCATTAATGTTTTGATATTTTACTTTGGAGGCATTCTACTGTATTACTTTATTCATTATCTAAAAATAATAGTAATTGCAATTTTGTCTTATCAAGTTTTAAAAAGGAGGAGGGGGGGGGTGCAAAATTATTTGGGCCCAGAGGTATTGCAGTAGTTAAATTCGGCCCTATGTATCTCCTTGAACATTTTTTTTTTTCCTCTTCGCATTCAGTCAAAACATTGGACTAATACCTGGTATTTCTATTTCAGTTGTATCGAGAAGCTGACCTTCATGAAGAGAAGGATAGAATATCTAGAGCATTGGGTGCCATTACTGATGAGAGTATTCTCAGGAAAGTTCTTCAGTTTGCAATGTCGGTAAGTTATAATAGCATTTTGTTTTTATCCTTTTGTCTTTAGTGTCTGGTGGCTGCCACCTGAGCCGCGGAGGCTCTGTCTAAAATTTAATTCTCAAGTATTTATATTATTAGTGGTCCTATCGATAAATACTACATAACTAAGTTATATAGACTTAAAATTTCCGATCATTTATGTCTTATACACGTTTACTGTACCGGCTATGATAACAAAGATATTCATGAATTTGTATTTTTGTTGCTAAGTCCATATCAATGCCGAGCCACGAGAAAATGGGTTAACATATTTTAATGAAAATCAGTATATAGAGCCGGGGAATAAGAAATTACAGTCTAAGCTATAAACAATTTTATTCACCCTTGATAAATTGTAGTTTAGGGGAAGGCACCTAAAAATTATGTACCTATGTTATTGGTCCTATCGAAAAGTACTATAAAAGAAAAGTTATAGGAGAATGCAATTTCCGATCATTTATATTTACCGTACCGAATATGATAAGAGTGGCATTTTCAAGTCGGAAGAAAACTAAATGTGAAGGCCTATAATATCGAAAGCGCATAACATTAATCAAGAATAACGTCATCGAAAGGGGGTAGCAGCCTTTCGGTAGTTGCAAGGGCGGCAGTTTAGATGATTGACTGATACGGCCTTGTAATAATACTCAAAATGGCTTAGCTGTGTTGATACTGCTACACGGCTGAAAGCAACGGGAAACTACAGCTGTAACTACCTCCCGAGGACATGCAGCTCTCTCTGTATAAATGGTGTACTGATGGCTTCCTCCCGGGTAAAATATTCCGGAGGTAAACTAGTCCCCCATTCGGATCTCTGGGTGGGGACTACACGAGAGGGGGCGATCATCAGGAAGATGGATACTGACATTCTGCGAGTCGGAGCATGGAATGTTAAAAGTCTGAATCGTTGTGGTAGGTTAGAGAATCTGAAAAGGGAGATGGATAGGCTAAAGTTAGATGTAGTTGGTATAAGTGAAGTACGTTGGCAGGAAGAACAAGATTTTTGGTCAGGTGACTACCGAATTATCAACGCAAAATCAAACAGGGGAAATGCAGGAGTTGGTTTAATGGTGAATAAGAAAATAGGGCAGCGGGTAAGCTACTACGATCAGCATAGTGAAAGAATTATTGTCGTCAAGATGGACACCAAACCAATGCCCACCACAGTAGTGCAGGTCTGTATGCCTACTAGTTCAACGGATGATGAAGAAATCGAAAGAATATATGAGGAGATAGAAGATTTAATACAATATGTAAAAGGTGACGAGAATCTAATTGTGATGGGAGACTGGAATGCAGTGGTAGGCCAAGGAAGATAAGGTAGTACAGTAGGAGAATTTGTATTGGGACAAAGGAACGAAAGAGGAAGTCAGCTGGTTGAATTCTGCACTGATCATAATTTAGTCCTTGCCAATACTTGGTTTAAACACCACAAACGACGGCTGTATATGTGGACGAGACCTGGAGACACTGGAAGGTATCAAACAGACTTCATTATGATTAGGCAGAGATTCAGAAACCAGGTGTTGGATTGCAAAACTTTCCCAGGAGCAGACGTGGACTCTGACCACAACTTGTTGGTCATGAAATGCCATCTGAAGTTGAAGAAATTGAAGAAAAGAAAGAATGCAAAAGGTTGGGATCTAGACAAGTTGAAAGAAAAGAGTTTGAGGGATTGTTTCAAGGAACATGTTGCACAAGGGCTAAATGAAAAGGCTGAAGGAAACACAATAGAGGAAGAGTGGATAGTCATGAAAAATGAAGTCAGGAGGGCTGCTGAAGAAATGTTAGGAAGGAAGAAAAGATCAACTAAGAATCAGTGGATAACTCAGGAGATACTAGACCTGATTGATGAACGACAAAAATACAAGAATGCTAGAAATGAAGAGGGCAGAAAAGAATACAGGCAATTAAAGAATGAAGTGGATAGAAAGTGCAAGGTAGCTAAGGAAGAATGGCTGAAGGAGAAGTGCAAGGATGTCGAAGGTTGTATGGTCCTGGGAAAGGTAGATGCTGCATACAGGAAGATCAAGGAAACCTTTGTAGAAAGGAAATCTAGGTGTATGAATATTAAGAGCTCAGATGGAAAGCTACTTCTAGGGAAAGAAGACAAAGCAGAAAGATGGCAGGAGCATATCCAACAGTTGTATCAAGGTAAAGATGTAGATAATTTGGTTCTGGAACATGAAGAGCCTGTTGATGCTGATGAAATGGGAGACCCAATTTTGAGGTCAGAGTTTGACAGAGGTATGAGTGACCTAAATAGGAACAAGGCACCTGGAATTGATGACATTCCCTCTGAATTACTGACTGCCTTAGGAAAAACCAGCATGGCAAGGTTATTTCATTTAGTGTGCAAGATGTATGAGACAGGAGAAGTCCCATCCGATTTTCGACAGAATGTTGTTATATCTATCCCAAGAAAGCCGGTGCTGACAGGTGTGAAAACTACCGCACCATTAGTTTAGTATCTCATGCCTGCAAAATTTTAACACATATTATTTACAGAAGAATGGAAAAACAAGTTGAAGCTGAGTTGGGAGAAGATCAATTTGGCTTCAGAAGAAATGTAGGAACACGTGAAGCAATCCTGACTTTACGTCTGATCTTTGAGGATCGAATCAAGAAGGACAAGCCCACATACATGGCATTCGTAGATCTAGAAAAGGCATTCGATAATGTTGATTGGACCAAGCTATTTATGATTTTGAAGATGATAGGGATCAGATACCGAGAATGAAGAATTATCTACAATCTGTATAAAAATCAGTCTGCAGTGATAAGAATTGAGGGCTTTGAAAAAGAAGCAGCAATCCAGAAAGGAGTGAGGCAAGGCTGCAGTTTGTCCCCTCTCCTTTTCAATGTTTACATAGAACAGGAAGTAAAGGAAATCAAAGAGAAATTTGGAAAGGGAATCACAGTCCAAGGAGAGGAAATCAAAACCTTGAGATTTGCCGATGATATTGTTATTTTATCTGAGACTGCAGAAGATGTCGAGAAGTTGCTGAATGGTATGGATGAAGTCTTGGGTAAAGAGTACCAGATGAAAATAAATAAGTCCAAAACAAAAGTAATGGAGTGCAGTCGAATGAAGGCAGGTGACGTAGGAAACATTAGATTAGGAAATGAAGTCTTAAAGGAAGTAGATGGATATTGTTACTTGGGTAGTAAAATAACTAACGATGGCAGAAGTAAGGAGGACATAAAATGCAGACTAGCACAAGCAAGGAAGAGCTTTCTTAAGAAAAGAAATTTGCTCACTTCAAACATCAATATCGGAATCAGAAAGATGTTTTTGAAGACTTTTGTGTGGAGCGTTGCATTGTATGGAAGTGAAACATGGACGATAACTAGCTCAGAAAGAAAGAGAATAGAAGCTTTTGAAATGTGGTGTTACAGAAGAATGTTGAAGGTGAGATGGATAGATCGAATCACGAATGAAGAAATACTGAATCGAATTGGTGAGAGGAGATCGATTTGGCTAAATTTGACGAGAAGAAGAGATAGAATGATAGAACACATCTTACGACACCCAGAACTTGTTCAGTTGGTTTTTGAAGGAAGTGTAGGTGGTAAGAACGGTAGGGGTAGACCAAGGTATGAATATGACAAGCAGATTAGAGCAGATGTAGGATGCAATAGTTACATAGAAATGAAAAGGTTAGCGCAGGATAGGGTGGCATGGAGGGCTGCATCAAACCAGTCTATGGACTGATGACTCAAACACAATAACGTTACAATGACCATTGATTGTTGGTATGTTCTCTGTATCTTATGCTGCCACTCAAATTCGATAGATGGGATTACTGCTGTGTACAGAGTATAACAGCCTGAGTGAATATTGGCGGGAAATAGCCGGGGAGTTAGATACTTAGAGTAGAAAACTTTCTTCTTTAGCATGCCATTCCTCTGGTTCGTACATTTTCTGATACTGCTGGTACATAACCCACTGGTTCTTCACAGTATTCCTGCTATTCGATCCCTACTCTGACACGCTGTTTTGAATGAGCAGTGTGCACACTTAAGGCAGAGGCTCACTTAGTAATAGCCAAATTAGCAGTGAAGAGGGGGTTTCTCCTCTGGCTTGGAGGAGAAATTTGTCTCTAAGTCAGATAGATTTTTCTGCCGCCAGTGTAGTGAATTTAGATTTTGCAACTCATCAGGTCCTCCTAGGAAATAGATTAGCAAAAGGGAATCGTTTTTGCCCTGGGACTCCCAACTATTCGACTCCCCACCCCCTGCCGAAGAAAGACGAAGAGTGTTCACGGATCACGGCTGTCTGCGTCTTGGTCATTCCGGCTCTGGAATTTTGGACTGTTACATCGGTAGCATAGTACTGTTCGTTAAAGGTGAGAAAATGTGTAGTTTTTCATTTGACCAAGTATTTCATATGAAGGCATTGCTTTTAATTGCGCCATTCCTACTGACAACATTGTAATGACCTATGTTCATTTCAGTTGGGAAAACCACTAACCACTTTCTGAGGATGTAAAAAGGCAGGTGGAGAGCGAGTGTCCGCCATTATAATGAACATACAATGAAAATTCCCCAAACCAGTCTTCATATGAGAAAAGACGTTTGGTGACTTCCCCGTCGCGTTTCTAGGCTAATGTTAAGAGTTATGCAATTTAATACAATCTTGCTCACAACGTGTACACTACCTAACCTAGAATTCTGTATGCAGTGTAGAATTCTGTAGCAAAGCAAGGGTACATCAGCTAGTTTATTTCATATTCATTATCTTCTCAACTGAGGTTTGCATCAGGAACTGCATCCGGCCATAAAACTATACTGTAAAATATAATTTCACTTCATCCCTGATTCCGTACTGTGTTGCGGGGCTAATGGGACGATATGCATTCCATTGATAGCATCAGTAAACATTTATCTGTAAAAGTGCTTCTTCCTTAACCTTTTCACTGCCGAGTTTTGATGACCAGCCGAGCCCTGTGGGCCGGGGCTTTTTTTTTTTTAAGGAAGAAGCCCTTTGACTGATACATATTTACTGATACTATTAATGGAATGCATATCGTCCCCTTAGGCCTGCAGCCCAATACGGTGTCGGGGATGAAGTGAGATTATATTTTATACCATATTTTTACGACTGGATGCTCTTCCTGATGCAAACCTCAGTTGAGATGAATAAGAAATGAATTATGGTGAATGAAACGGCATAAGGAGATGGAAGGAATCGGCTGTGGCTTATGACTAGGAACTGTCCCGACATTTGCTTGGGAGTGCAAAAGGAAACCACATTTTTTTTAAAAATTCTCAGGATAGCTGACGGTGGGGTGCAAACCCACTCGCCTGCCGAGTGCAGAGCTTGGCCCCATAGCGGCAGCATGTTAATACGCACGGCTACTCCGCTCGGTGATGCTATTACTGAAATATAATATTGTTGATCCAAGAACTGGTATTATCAAAATCATTTACATTTGGGGGAAAAATAATTTATCTGAGGAAGAGGTGACAATTCCGCATGAGATTCATCATTACTGCTTTGTTTCGCACTTTCTTGTAGTTCAATATCGCCACTTAGATATTCTCCATTTTCATTATCAAAATATAGCTCTCCACAATCACTATTTATGCGGAAACATCCAATTTCTTCGTCAACAAGAGAGAAATGTCTATTTCAAGACCCCATGATGGCTACACGTTAGCGGGAAAGATGTTCCACTCCAACGAAGGTGAAATAACACCAGATCGCTTTCAAAACACGCAAAATGGAGTGGTATATCTGCAGTACAGAACTTCTTTGAGCATTTCCATGGAATGTCAAAGCATGAAACTAAATCACGTTCATTTGTGAGATTGGTGAAGTACACACAGCATCAAAACGTATATATACCGTTCAGGTTTGGCGGATGTGGCACGTCGTTCAATAACATATATATACAGGTTTGGCAGTGAATGAATTTTAAAAAAACCGGCAATGAAAAGGTTAAATTAGGTCTGTCAGTAGACCGTATATAACGAACGTTTAAGAATGTGTTATTTCTGTTATTTTATGCTGTACGTGTATTTATTGTATGACTGTAAATAACGGAGATGCTTATGAAAAATTGGATTTTTAGTCCAAGTCCCGTGGAAATCTTGGTGCATTTCACTTCAAGGTGGGTTAACGGGTTGAACTAAAGAGCCATTTTACTCCTTTCGATAGAACAGAGAATAGAGGAGGTTATCACCAACGATGTGTTCATGAGTCTTCAGCCACATTGCCTCTGCAGTTGTCAAAGAAACAACAATATATAACCGAGAAGCACGGAGAATTTCGCACATCTTCGGATCTGTAACTGTACCATACAATGAACTCTTTAATTGTCCTAATTCTGTCTGGACTTTGTTGATCTTTATCTTACTTCACGTTACTGCTGCGTGAATTCGTAGAAAAATATAAGTTTACATGCCGTATTAAACGTTTGAATGAATGCATGCATGTAAATTCACATGTATTATTGAAGGAAACATTTAATCCATTACCAATTACCATGCGAAGAACAGGTAGAAATGCTAGTTATTTTATAAACTTGGGAACTTATCCGGTCATTTCGAAGGATGCTCTAGTGATTCCAGTATTAAAGAACACCACATCAAATTCTCCATCAGATTACCATGATCTATAACCCCTCCACTTGCTAAAGCCCTTGAACACCTAATACACAGCCAATTAACTGAATATCTCGCAAATCATTCGCTACCGGACACTTTGCAATCTGGCTATAGGAAGGGCTGCAGTACTACGACAGCACTTCTTCGGGAACAGACGATATTATGCTTGCTATGGATAAATGACAGGTGACTGTACTAACACTCCTTGATTTTAGCAGTGCATTTGATAAGTCAACAAAAAACTCCTTTCAAAATCGCTCTCCCATGGCGCCGATAGGAGAGTGATCAGTTTCTTTATATCCTACCTCACAAATCGTCTTCAGTGTGTCTCAATAAACAATGTCCAAAAGGGCTATCAAATTATATGGCATTCCTCAAGGATCTGTGCTGGGACCTCTGTTATTCAGTCTGCATATCAATGGCATTTCATCCCCACTTCTTCACTGTAAATACCATGTATATGCTGATGACTTACAGGTATATTACCATACTAGAATAGATCATATATGCGAAGCGATCAAACATAAATACGAGTACAGACCTACGACGGCTCACTACATACGCCAGAAACATCTCCTTACTCATCAACCCACTACATACGCCAGAAACATCTCCTTACTCATCAACCCACGAAGGACCCAAGGCATAAAAATTGGAGACCAAATATTACTATGTGCTCTAAATAATAATGAAAATCCTCCTCCAATTACCATTGGTGATGATACTGAAGTCCCATACTTCAAGATGGTTACAAAACTTGGGGGTTACCTTAAATGTGACTCTGACCTGGAATGGACATATAAGTACTGTGTGCAGAAAGGTACTGTACCCGCTCAAAGCCTGAGTCCCAACCAGCATTTATCTCAGCGAGTGTTACGGTCCGAATCGGTCGCAACTAATAAACAATAAAATTTAATATAGAGATATAAGATCTCAAACTAAATGTATGGGCGCCATCCAGTCAGTACTACAGGGTTGAACGGGACACTTTAATCATTAACTTTAAGGCTCATTATAAAACACACAAAATATATTAAAAATCAAAGGGAAATTATGAAGGCTCCGTCCTAGGAATGGGGATGGATATTTAAACGGTCACCAAGGGTTTACTATTCTACAAGAACAAGAACCTGGAACTGTTTCCTTGCAAATGCTAAAAGAGAATTTTATTTAAGTAAAACAAAATAATTTTTTTACACACAACCAAAATCTGTTGATCCTTAATTTGCCGGTTATTTGGCAAATCATTCCTGAATATATACATCATATTTTACACAATATTTGACACTTTTGACCACCGTTGTTATCTGAAGGTATCAGATTTACCCTCGTTAACACAGTGACCATTTATGGTCATGGACCAATTACCTGTTGGCCAAGTGGGCGTGATCACATGACCCATGTCATCGCCTCCACTTTTATTTGAGATGAGACCAACCCGGGACACTACAAACTCTCGCCGGGTTCCTAACCAAGATATGCTGATCGTTAACTGAAGGAAACGACAAGGGGACTCTGGAATGGTCCAGATGTAGGGATTTGCCTTCATATTACAAATATTAACTTATTATTTACAACAACTTGACATTATTACGTTATTTCGCCAGCTGACTTCCCTAGTATCATTCATCATCATCCAAAATAATAATAATAATAAATATTTTTATTATTATTATTATTATTATTATTATTATTATTATTATTATTATTATTATTATTATTATTATTATTAATAATAATGGAGATCATGATTATCATAACCTGTAATCATCCTCGCTCTAATATTTCAACTTCTCACTCTTATTATCATATTATTATTGTTATTTTTATAGTAGTTTGAAAATTTCAATATTTTCATTTCAACTCCCACCATCATTATTATGTTCAGAAATATAAACAAATAAATTCTTCTTCTGCCCCTTCAGGTTATTATTATTATTATTATTATTATTATTATTATTATTATTATTATAAATTAATTTTGCTTGTTACACGGCAGTCCACTATTATTAGGTTTAAAGCATAACCCCTTTTACAATCAATTAAGACATGATTTACTTGGAATATTATTATTATTATTATTATTATTATTATTATTATTATTATTATTATTATTTCAAAAATTTTTATTTTAATTTCAATCTTTAGAACTTAGTCACATATGTTAACTCTCAAATATGAACCACCAAGATCCGATTTCATATCGGTTGGGACATAATAACGGTATTCGAACCCGCAACCTTATTTTCGTACTGTCGTTAATTCATGGAGACCATGTCGTCCTAAGACAAATCTCAAATCCCATAACACTTCGCAGTTGGGCAAATACCTCCAATCTCTGCAAGTGCTAAAGCATTCCTTTCTTTTCCTTTTGAAACCCATTTATTCCACTGGGACTCTTCAAAACATTTAATTAATTAACCCTCGGTGCGTGGACTCTCTTCTGCCACTCATAACACCGGCTCAGCATACGACCTCATTGTCGGCCTTAAGATTCATCTATTTCTTCATGAACATCGGTACAATTCACTTTCATCTCCTGCCGGATTTCTGTCCCACACGACTTCCGACCTCAACTTTTGGCTCAAATCACTCTGGGCTTCCAACATAGCGTGACCATCTTATACAAGTGCCTCTATCGTTTCTACAAAATTATTTATGATTATTATGGAGTCCAAACAAACGTTAAATCAACCATTAGTGTTAAAATCAGATTTCCTGCCCGAATTAAAATATTCACGCCACATGATATCTCCACATTTTAATTACTTTAATTTGTAATCGTTCTATCAAATTAGACCCGTGCCTTTATTCACAAAGCATTATTATTAAACACGCATTTACACATTACCCATATTAATTCATTACTCCGACACTTCTACTGATTATTATTATTTCTGTCCACTGGTGAAACTTCGTGGCATAAATAATCATCGATATTTACAGACAATTCAATGGACTTCATTCCGTCCCACAACAATTAAAATCACTTGGCAACCCTCTACTTCCGGAAAATCTTGCAACATGTCTTAATATCTCTAAAGTTTCCGTTAACTGAAAACCACAGTTGAGCACTTCTAGAAAGAATATTAATCTTATCTTTACGTGAAACGTGCTCCATATAATTTCAAACAATTCATGCACTTGAATAAACAAATCCACCCTACTCTACTCTATTAAATAATCAAAATTATGATGAGTGCTTGATCTAATTATGTACATATTAATTTGTCCCTTTGTCTATCTATCTCTGAATTTATACGAGCCGTAAACGGTTCGTTTCACAATCAAGTTACCGTAATGAAAGAATCCCGCTAACGATAGCAGTCTACAAATGTATATTAATGGGTACTCATCTCAGCCTGTAGTTTGCTAAACCGGACGAGGAGCATAGCCCTCACCCATGTTTAGCATTGCATCTTACTGGTATTCATGCCAGCTTGAAGAGGTAATCCAATGCACTTTTCAGATTTACACATTTTAAATTTCAAGTTTTAAAACTTTAATAATTTAGCACACACTAATATTGAACTGAAACTTTACATTTCTGGCCTTTTATCTAGTCCACTTAATGTCAATATACATTCTTCATTCCTTTCCCGGACACTAGGAACATGGGATACCTCGGGATCCCCTTTACAATTGCCCGGGCGCGCGCTCGATTTCCTGTCACGCGTTCGCGCAGCTGACCAGGTATCAGTTGATGATTGACTGTTTACTGGGTGAAATACGTCGAACACCCGTGATCGTTCTCACGCCACGTACTTTCTAATTTCTTTGTGTAGAATTTCACACTCCTATCTGTAGGTTTTAATATACTTTGTTCGGTAAATATTGGAACTTTTCTTGCTAATAGACTGTTCAAGACTATAATATGAACTGCTACACGTCACGAATCACTGTGCTACGTTAACATTCTAACACTTCGAACACTACTCCACGAGTAAATACACACATGCTCCCTGGCATAGTAACAGCACAGACAATATTCACAAGTAAGTTAAGCACCCCTGGCGTGGTAACAGCTCGAACACATTATCAGAAGTAAGTAAGTCCGTCTCCGCGACCCTATATTTATATTCGTCTCCCCTTTCCTCCGAGTTCACGAGAGGTTATCTTACGAAGCGCAGCTCTGATATCCTCATACGACTATTTGCGGCTCTGCCAGTGGCTTAAATATGGGATCCAATGATGTAATTATGTTCTCAATGGCTCTATGCCAATTCTCAACTAATATCGTTCGCTGGTAATTGATATAATTGCGAATTTAGCTCTTGTATCCTGGCCTGGGATTTCACGCCGTATTGTAGCGTCTCTTGCCTGCAGCCAATCAACGGATAGCATTCATGAATTCTCAGAATTACGCCAATCAATCTCCCTCAGTTAATAACTTTTAATAACTTTTATTATATGGTTAGGCTTCTAAATTTCACCTTATCCCGAATTTATAACTCACTTCCTTCTGTAAATTTAATCCGTGGAGTTAATGTTGCTAGTGCTTCTTACAATACAAAGTTATCGTGCCTGCTTCCTGGCCTGCGAATTTTACAATTGGTCCAAGCTAGCGCGGGAGAGAGAAGTTTCATAATTTTTTCTTCAAGTGCCAACTGTGCGCTCAGCTCCTGCTAGTAACTTGGAGCTCCCTTGACGTCTTTTCTAAGAATTTTGCACACGGCTCTTGCGGGGTTGCCACTGCAAATTTCGCTCGCGGCGATGAAATCTTTCCACTAACTTGTCAACAACTCTCGCCTCTCTCTTTTCCCTTCATCACCATTTCTGAGAAAACTAATTCTGCTGGCCATTGTGTTTCTTAATCTTAGTGGAGACATCGTCTGTGGTAGGTTTCACAACACCGTCTGCCTGGCTCGTACTTACAATACATAAAGTACGATTTTCTTGCTTCTGAAAATTAAATATATATTCCCCCATACTTAATTACAATTGAACGACGCCTATCACACCCCCACCAGGGCGCAGTACATGCGTCCCTATAATCCCTTAAAGCATAATAAGAATGTTCTCCCACTGGACCTTACATTAAATTAAAACCTCATACAAATACTTCAATTTCCAATCTTTGACTATGGTGACAGTATACTTACTGACCTAACCTGTGAACAAGCAGCAAAATTACAACATGTACAGAACTCTTGCATTTGATATGCCTTCCAGCTCCGACATGATGCACATATAATACTATACTACAAAAAGTTGGGATGGTTACGTTTAAACGACCGTAGAAAACCCCACCAAATAACCCTCGTGTATCTGTTGCTTTATACAAACTTTCCCACCTATCGTCCAGTTCTAGGTTTCTGTCTTCATTCCACGAAATTAATACTTGTTCTGGACCACTACTTGAAATAGAACAGCATCGAACAAGTATCTACAGCCATTCATTGCTGGTCACTGATTCGAGGTTACGGAATACGATCCCGGTAGTTATTAGATAGTCTTCCACCGAGCGAGTTGGCTCTGTGTGGTTAGGGGCGCGCAGCTCGCAGCTGTGAGCTTGCATCTGAGAGATAGTGGGTTCAAACCTCAGTGCCGGCAGCCGTGAAGATGGTTTTCCATGGTTTCCCATTTTCACACCAGGCAAATGCTGGGGCCTGTATCTTAATTAAGGCCATGGCTGCTTCCTTCCCACTCCTGGGCCTTTCCTATCTCATTGTCGCCATAAAACTTATATGTGTCGGTGTAATGTAAAGCAACTTCTGAAAACAAAAAGTCTTGCTTGTCTAGAATGTTTAAAACAGCAGCCTACTGTAAATTCCTCCTGAGTACATACAGTTGACTCGAATGAATGCAAGAGTGAATGACGTATCAGTGAAACAAAAATTACGTATTTAGTTTAACTATCTTACATTTTTACTCTTCTCATTTAATAATAATAATGTTAATGACTTTACATCACACTAAATACTTTTATGGTTTTCGGAGATGCCGAGGTGCCGGAATTTAGTCCCGCAGGAGTTCTTTTATGTGCCAGTAAATTTACCGACAGGAGGCTGACGTATTTGAGCACCTTCAAATACCACCGGACTGAGCCAGGATCGAACCTGCCAAGTTGGGGTCAGAAGGCCAGCGCCTCAACCGTCTGAGCCACTCAGTCCGGCTCTCTTCTCATTAAGAAATTTCCTAGAAATAGGTAACATAGTAATATGATTGTTAGTGAATTCAGATTGTAAAATAGTAATATTCAGTTAATTTCATTTTGCCTCGTATTAGAATCAGTTTTCCTTTTAGTTAGTTAGTACATATATTCTTTAATTATTAAGTTGATATCTTTCTGTTACTGTCCACTCTCTATTTATCCCGTAATTTTTCATCAGTTGCAATCATAATTAATTGTATTGCTGTTACTCCTTATCTGATTTACTTGTCTTATCTCATAAACTGTAATTGATTACCATAATATTTTAAATTAATGTCTAAAAATTGTATCTGGTTAAGTGTAAGAGAGGGCCTAGAGCCATAACTTTGCCACTTTATAAATAAATAAATAAATAAATAAATAAATAAATAAATAAATATACATAGTTCTGCATCGAATATCTTTTGAAAAACTAAACCAGGCAAACCATATATAGATGATAAACATAGTGGTGGAATGACGAGGTGCAGGTTAAAATAAAAGAGCAGTGTGCCTACAAAAATTTTCGGGACTCTGGTATTGATAGTGACATCGAACAGTATAGAAGACTTAGGTCTGAGGCCAAAAGAGCTGTAGCCTTAGCTTAAGCTTCTCATTTCAAGGACCTGTATGAACATTTTGATATGTCAGAAGGAGAAAAAGGTATTTACCGTCTGGCTCGATCACGTCATCGCCTAAGGCAAGATATTGGTCATGTAATGTATGTTAAGGATGAAGTGAACAATGTACTCCTGAAACCTAATGCAATCGCCGATCACTGGAATAGGCATTTTTCAAAGATCTGTAACGCAGAATTCCTGCATCCTCCAATACACAGTTTAACACCAATCTCAGGACCTCTCCCACTTATCATCTCTTCAGAAGTTAAGGTCGTCATGCAGGAAATGAAAACTGGCAAAGCCACTGGACATGACAATATTTCAGCTGAAGCATGAAAAATGCTTGGACAAGAAATTGCTGAGCTATTTGTAATCTTCTTCAAACCGTTTATCATAGAAGTAGTGCTGCCATCATCCTGGTTTACAAGCTTTACTGTGACTATTCGGAAGGGTAAGGGTGACGTCAATAATTGCGCAAACCATCTATTTGCCAAGAAGCTCTTTGAACGCATCATCGATCAGTGTTTATGGAGTATTGTCAGCATCAGTCCAAACCAGTGTGAATTTGTGAAAGGATATAGGATAATTATTTCCATTCATGCAGCTTGGTTACTAGTAGAAAGGCACTGGGGAAACAGGCCACTCCACATTGCCTTCCTGGATCTAGAAAAGGCCTTTGATCGCGTTTTTCATGAACAGACTTGGCATGCACTTACATCTCACGGTGTCCTTGAGTATGTCCACTGGATAAATTTGCTCTATCAAAGATCTACCAGCACTGTCCGATGCCCTGCTGGAATTTCACCGCCATTCTCCATTTGGGTTGGTGTCCACCAGAGATTGGCCCTGTCACCACTTCTTTTCATATCATGTATGGACACAGTCGTCTCCGATATCCAGTCATCACTCCTGTATGCTGACGATGTTGTACTGGCTGCTGAGGGGCATCAACAGATTCAAGAGCAGGTTCAGAAGTGGAATGAGAGACTAACAGTACACGGACTTCGACTGAATATCATGAAAACTAAATACGTGGAGTGCGGTCTGCAGACGGATGGAATCATTCAGATAGATGGCCAAGATTCAACAAAGTTGAACAATTTAAGTATATGGGTTCTTCGATCAACGCTGAGTATGACACTATTCCATACGTCCAAGCGCGAGTAAATTCGGCCTGGATGAAGATGCGGCAAACTACTGGTGATCTGTGTGATCGTTGAATACCAATCCACTTGAAGTCCAAAATTTACAGGACTATTGTTAGCTCAGTTGCTCTATGTGGCTCTCAATGCTGGCCAGCAACAGTCTAGCATGAACAAGCACTTCATGTTATGGAGATGCACATGCTTCACTGGTCAGTTAGCCTGATATGGCTAGATCATATCACCAACACAAGACCTTCAGAAAATCATGGGAGTTGTTCCTATGGTAGACAAGATTGGTGGTTTGATCATGTAATGCTTAGAGAAGGTAAATCTGTTGTAAAAATGGCGCTTTGCATCACTCCATCTGGAAATTGGCCATGTTGTCGGCCCAAGAAGACATGCGCACGGGCTTGCAAAACAGCAGACCCTGTTCCATTGTGGGACAAATACTAAGAAGATGGTGATGTCTATGGATATAGATATACAGACAAGAAGCTTGGAAGGAAGAAAGAAAGAGTTACACACAAAGACAAATGCAATAAAAATTAAACATGATAAAAAGAAGGGCAGTAGATAGAAGAAACAATGGCACACAAAAACCAACTGAAAGAACATGAGCAAAATCCACATTTTGCATTGATAAGCTTTCTCCTCATTAGTTTTTGGTCTTGTTTTATTTTTTCTCAGACCCCAATGATCACTCATTTCTGTTTCCCATTGGGCTAGATGTGTGTTCCCATTGAAAAGTGCTTCAACCTTGCAGTAAACTGGGACATATGGAGTGACCCAATTTGATTTTGCCTGTTTTTATCTCTCTTTCCATTATATAGATTTTTCAGTGAATTAACGTTTTCATTTCTTTTCAGGATGAAGTTCGTTCCCAAGATTCTGTTTTTGTCATTGTCTCAGTAGCAATGTCCAGGCGTGGAAGGGAACTTGCATGGGAATTCTTTAAGGAACATTGGCAAGAACTGATGAACAGATACCAGGTTTGTACATTTTAAAATTAAATCTGCTGTTTGCTTTAAATCTTACCCTAGAAAATACAATTCTTCAAGTGCTCCATTGCGGGTAAACTCTCATATCTTAGTAATTTGTAATGTGCTTCAAATCAATTGTAAATATGTGTGAAATATTTAATTTCAAACTAGCTTTTATATATGCATCATTCATGTGTCTTTTGTTTTTTTGTAATCTAAACTCTAATGTCACCTAACAGAGATGAGTGGTAGCAGAAGAGAGAAAGCACATCTCAGCTAACAGTTGTCATTCAAAGTAATGTTATTGTTAATAAGTTCTCTTCCAGCTTGGTATTATTCTTAGAGTAATGGTACGTTCTTGTTTTTCTTCTTATTGCGATTATGTTCATTATCTTCCTGATCTATAGGGACTAATGACAATGCAGTTTATAGCTTATAAAAAAATTGCAACAGTGAGCAACACATTGTTAGTTCATTACCATGACATTGGAATAATATTTCCATGTCAGCGATGTGATATAAAAATCTAAATTCATGAATATCTACATTAACCCTGACAGTAACACGTCTATAAATATATCGCTTTAGTTACACCACACGTTTCGAAGACGTGTCACTCAAAGCCTATTATTTAAAGTTACATTAAAGTTACCAGATGGAATGAACAAGGAATAGAGGTGGTGGAGGGGATAACTCTCCCCTCCTTAAGAGGAATAGATGGCATTCATTCGCACAACATGTCAGAAAAACGTATGGTGTTACTGTCAGGGTTAATGTAGCACATAACAGTTCTTCAAAAATGTTTTGTATATAAATGATTGGAAATTAGTTCTATAATTATTATATACATATTTCATATGCAACTAATATTTTCAGAGATATTTGAATGTTTGAGAATAATAATCGTAAATATCTCTTATTATTCCTTTCACAGTAATAATGCATGAAACATAAAAGATCAGAAATTATAATACGCTATAACCCTGATTTTGCGTGACCTTGATTTAACGTAAACCCGCACTTAACAGAAGAAAATTCCAGTCCTGAAAATTATTCCATAAAAGCAATGCTATTTTAGATTCAATGTAATTCACAATAGGGCAAACCCCACATTTAGCGTTACGGAAATGTTAAAATTCTCAAATATTTACTTCTATTTGTTTTGGTTATGGGACATTAAAAATCTATGAAAAAAGCGTCATAAGCTTGCTAAGGATGATTCAAGGCAGAAGAGGAAATTAAAGCTTGGGCACTTAGGGCTAAGGTGAGATGTCGGACTTAGATGCACATCCGACCGCGGCCGCTGTAGCTGAAGAGAACGCCCGTTTTCATGACAGTGTTCTTATAACCTTTGAAAATTCCTATACAGTAGAACCTCGATTATACGTTCCCCGAAACTACGTTTTCCCTTATTTTCCGTTCAAAATACGTGGTCCCGCGAGCATCCTAATTAAATCACGTTGTAAAAATCCCGCATCATCCGTTCCTCGAAGAAACTATTTCCCCGCATCAACCGTTCAGAAATTTCAGTCCCATCAACGCTAAATCCTCGATCATGCGTTTTTCAAGAAACTGTATCTCGCGAAAGGACGGCTACGGCATACTTGCGGATCTTGGTGTTAACGTCCAGTCATTGCGGTAATTTGAGGAAGAGGAAAAGTGATCGGCGGTGAACTTGCATAAGGGACCATCTTAGCATCGCATTCGGGTGGTATTGTTTAGAGAATCAAAATCATAAAGCAGAGTGTGTCCACAACAATTGGAAGGAGACAACGCATTTCGACAACTCTGCTTGAAGACGGAACGAGTTTCGTCAAATGTTCGTACTTGCAAAGCATGTACATTATGTCCAGGGTTAGATGTTTACTTTTTTTTTTTTTTTTCCCCGAGTGTATCGCCGAACAGGTTTTCGGCACTTCCCTCAGGGCACTGTATAGTCACTGAGCTTTCAGGTAGGAATCTAAACTGCTTCTTCTTAAGTACAGTAACACAAATTGAGTATGGTATCTTAATATTATTGTAGCCTATACGATTATGTTATCGAGACCTGAACAGATGTTGCACCTTACATACATAAAGTCATGGGAGGTTTTGGGATTGCCTTTTACTGTTTTGGTCCTAATGTAAGACTAGGAATTTCACGTTATTGTGTTAAAATGTTAAAACCGCAGTCGTTTTATTTGCTCACGTTACATGTAAAAACCTTTGCATCATTTTGCACTCGTGCCGACTTGGACAGTGAGCGCGTTTTCCAGCTGAGCTCAAGGTCACGAATAACCATAAATTCTGAAGTTTTGATGATAATTTTTCTCTTTCCAATGTAATCGTTATTAGTGACGGACATAATTGAATATAATGCATTCAAAAACTTGAGAATCGATTCTTACATTCGAAACAATATTCTCGAGTTCAACATAACCTTTAAAAGTCGATATAGGCCGTAGGCCTAATTTGCGCGGTACAAGATTTCCACAAACTGACTACGAACAGTACCTAGGTGCCAGTGACCAAATTACAATGGAAGATTTAAAGAAAAAGGGATTTTGCCATCATGTTGCGCGCTTTTGTATCTAATGTGCTTTATTTTATTAGATTTGAGAATTAAAAAATACTTGTGGTCGATTGTTTGGCTTGATGTTATTAGGTTTTTCAAACAGTTTGAAAGATCAAAGTTGCTGATCTGAAAGAAGTTTTCAGAGGAAACCGACGAAGTTTCCCCGGTAAAACTGAATGTAAAGATGTAAAGTTGAGAGACTTTCAAGCCGCATACCGGTAACTAATATTTGAAGCCGGCCCCGCGGTCGAACTTGCCTACCTCTCACCCGGAGGACCAGGTTCGATTCCCGGCCAGGTCAGGCATTTTTACCTGGATATGAGGGCTGGTTCCAGGTTCACTCATTCTACAATAACCTTTAATTAAGGTGCTATTTAATGGTGAGATGGCGACCCTGGTCTAGACAGCCAGGAATAACGGTCGAGAGGATTCGTCACACTGACCATGCGTTACCTCGTAATCTGCAGGCGTTCGGAATGAGCAGAGGTCGCTTGGTAGGCAGAAGGCCCATTGGGGCTGTAGTTTGGTTTGCTTTAGGGGTGTTTGTAAGATTTTAAGTATACATATTTTTTTTGGTGATGTTTAGCCAAATTGTTCATGGTTCATCAATTCCCGGATTTTCCGTTTTCCCGTGTTGTACGTTTTTTTACGGCGGTCCCTCCAAAAACGGAGAATCGAGGTTCCACTGTATTAATCTGTGCAATATCCTTCGGTTACAATGAGAACCCTTTTACTGATTCATCTGTTATTATGGGCAAATTTGGGTACATTAATTTGTATTCGTTATCAATATTCATATACTACCAAATACAGTATGTGACCCTACTCCAATGTTCATAATTTATATTGAATGCGATCGATAATCTTCCTTATCGATTCTTTGTTACGCGCGAGTGAGTCTATCTTGAGCGAGCCTGAGGTCTCCTCACAACTTCGAGTCTCCGACTCGTGTAAACAAACATCGGGATAATATGTTTTCGTAATAAGTGCAATGCCAGGAGTAGTAACTCCTGAGAAATAAAAGCTGAAGTAAACTATTGCTTAGTTTTAATACTATGTACTGAAATAAAAAAAGAATGCGATACTTCTCAAGATACAGCAGTGTGCACAATTAATTTCAGAGGTTAGGTTATGTACTTTCGCGTCTTGTTAAATTTCAGAAAGGCTGTTCTCGTGTAAATTGATACTGGTGTTGGTATCCGTACCAAGTGCACGTAACTTACGAACAACATAGGGACATTCACCTCCAAATTAATGAAACAATAGATCACTACATTGATAATAAGAAAAACCTATTCAAAGTATGAATGCTCCCCTTAAAGCTACATAAATCTAGACCCATATTACTATGAATAAACATGAATATCAATCAAGTTGCTCATCTACACAGAAAAGGATACCAACTCACAGATCAACTCAAAAGCAATGCCTGTTGTAGAAACGACAATATAGTTCGCCATCAAGCACAACATTCTTGATGTGTTATTCAGTTTAAAGTGTGGATATGTTCTTCAGACTTCATCAGTGGTTTAAATTATATCAGTGTTTACACAGAAAAAGATACCAACTCCCAGATCAACCCAAAAACGATAGCTGCTTGCCATCAACCACATTTTTGATGTGTTATTTAGTTTTAAAGTGTAAATATGTTATTTCAGACGTCATCAATAGTTTAAATTAAGACTATAAATTGTGTCATATCAGTGATTATATCATTATTGGTTATATATGCTGCGTATGTCTTCCAATTGGAGTGTGGCTGAAGATGACCCAATATATATGGGGTTGAAACTAGTCCCAGTTTTATAAGACAATATACAAACGAATAGTATTGAATAGGTGGACCCTTCCTACCCTTTGATAGTAATAAATGTTGTTTAGTCAGATGATGCGAAATTCAACTGCATGAGAGTTTCTTTGGTCAGTTGATGCAGGAATATCTTCAGGTGATATTTAGATTGGTGCATGGTCCTAATCGATTTATTTTCGATGTTCGAGAGTATGAATATTTTTTTCCATGTAGTTTGAAGCCTCGGCTACCAGGTGGTGTAGATATCTGGAAAATTGAGAATTGGCGCTTGGTCAAGTGATGCATAACACAATCCAGTTTTACTTGACTGGGAAGTAAATGAAGAAAAAGTCATAAGTTAGACATACGATGGCATAGCTGTAATGACAGGTGGACAGGAGGAGTTCAAAAGCTAGTGAAACAGTTTTGCCCATATGCTCTTTTTGTCCATTGTTAAGCCCACCAATTAAATTTGGTACTTCTGTGTGGCTCAAAAACAATTAAAACAGGTTCATTTGTTTGTCTGTTCCTTGTCTGCTTTTCACACATTTTTCAGCAAGTCTTCTAAAAGGACAGTTATGTTAACCGAAAGAGGATTTAAGCTTCCACCAGTTAGCCATACCAGATGGAAATTTCATTCGAGGGCAGTTTTCACCATTATGAAACATTTCAAAGGGTTGTACTGTATTTTTGATGAAATTATTGATATTTCTGCATTATATGCTAAATGCTGAATATTTGTCTAAGAAAAATTTGAATCATTGTGGATTAGAACACAAATACAGCTAGACAAAAGAGTATAAATGATGAATGAGTAGTTAAAACCTATTAAAATTATTTAAATTTTGTGTGTGCGTATTCCATTTAGGGCTATTTATATATTGGTGTTTAGTGCTTGTTGGTAGAAATTGGTAGTAGTATTATTTATTTAAATTTTATAACAAGTAATTCAATTGGTGTTCAGTAGATTACGTTTTCTAGGTTAAGTAAGCTAGCTAGGTGTACTTTATTTCGAACTTAGGTTTAGGAAATACTTTAGGTAATAATATTAACTTTTAAAATAATATTTTTAAATATCTGTAGGTTCTTTGGTATAATACTTACAAAGGCAGATTATCATAAGGAGTTCTAACTTATTGTAATTTCCGCCGCTACTTTTCCGATATTTCGTACAGGTATCCGTTCAAACTATCACGAAAGTAATAATTTATTACATTAAATAACACGATAAGCCTGTAAACATTGATTTAAAGAGAATTCACGGTAATTTCACTGGATAATTACGGTACTTAACAGTTACTTCGATTGTTGATGATTGTTGCTACATGCACATGATAGTTGTGTAAATAAATACAAAGTCAGCTGATTCATTATTCCCATAATTTGTAGTCTTAGTTCCCTGCATACTTTGTCATTTCCACCTTCGTTTATTCATAGAGTAAAAGTTAATAATCAAATTCCTATATCCCAATAAAATTTGCATTTCAAGACCCCGGCATGGTTTTGACAAAAATTATAGTAGACAACCTCTTATTCTCAGCATTTAAGGACACTTTTATTCTCCGTCCCGTGTAGTAGAGAAAATAATACTAATCCACCAGCGGTAAAAGTTCATATAACTACACTTCAGCTGAAAATCGTTGTGTGGATACAGTATATTTAGATAGTGCCATATCTTGCCTGCTATATTCGTGTGTTATCGTTTGTGTGCATCTATTAGAACGTAGTTCTAATAATAATTTGTCTAAGCATTTAGCTTTGTTGGTAATCTTTGAGTACAATAGTTCTTGCAAATTTCATTTCTGTTTGTGCTTAGTAGTGACATACGGTACCGGTATTGTAATTAGGATACATCTGAAAGTAGTTTAAAAATTTCTGTAGTGTACTGTACAGTAGTATACGAGAAGCCTAATATCCTATCAGAATTTAGTGTGCTTATTTTATTATTGTAAAATATTTGTGTAGTACTGGTGTATTAGAGGTATCCGTAGAAACTCTTACTAAAATTCTGTTGTTGTAATTAGGATAGGCTTAATTGCAGTTTGGAATTGTGTAGTTCTTGTGTATTCCTTTAGATATTCAGTATTAACAGCAGTTTATATGCTGTTAGGGGTTGTAGGATAAAAAAATAGAGTAGTATTGTAGTGTAGTCGTATATTAATGACCTTATTGTTGTGTGATCTTTGAGTACTATCCCAGACAATGTATCCCTCCGTTCATTTATTTTTTGCAAATAAGTTATTTTATTTTTATTTTTATTTTTTCCGCAAAAAATGGCTAAGGAGCGCAAGTGTACGAACTGTGGGTGTGGCGAGGCATTGAGGGGTATGAGGGAGGAGTTGGAGATTTTGAGGGAGATAATTAGGATTCTCACAGAAGACAGGAAGGAAGATAGGACTCCCTCAAACAATGCACGGGTTACAGTAGGTGTACAAGAGGGAGGGGAAGGAAAGGGGGAAGTTGTAGAAGACAGGTGGTCTAATGTTCTAAGGGGAAGGAGATTCCAGGCTAAGGGCTCTATTCAGGATCAGAATTCAGGACAGGTGTCTGTGCGAAATCAGTACGAGTCACTCCAGGTAGAACAACAGAGGGAAGATGAGGGAAAGGGAACTGTTGCTGAGATGTGTGGAAGTAGGAGGAAGGGAAAAGGTAGGAAAGGGAATGTAGAGTAGAGGATAGGAACAGACAGGTAGAACAGGGTCATGGGAAGGAGAAAATGGAGGAGGAAGTAGCTTCTGCAGCTATCAGGAAAGATAGGGCTGATGAGGAGGGGAGGGTATCAAATGAGGTGGGTAGGGTTGAGGCTTTGGTCATGGGGGATTCCATCGTTAGACACGTGGGGAAAGTGTGTGGAGGAAAGGGAACCAGGGTAGAATGTTATCCAGGAATTAGGTTGAGGCAGATGTTGAGGAAAGTAGAAGAGAGGGAGGAGGGGAAGGAGAAGGTGGTAGTGTTTCACGTTGGTACTAACAACGTAAGGCAAGCTGATAAAAGTACCAACATAGTTGGTAAATGCAGCGCGGGTGAAGTTTAAGAAAGCGGAGATTGTTATTAGTGGAATACTGTGTAGGAGGGATACTGACTGGAGGGTGATTGGGGATTTAAATGAGACCTAGGAGTAGGTATGTAGGAAACTGGGAGTGAAATTTCTATATCCTAATGGGTGGATAGGAGATAGGGATCTGCGCTCAGATGGCCTTCACTTAAACTGCAGTGGTACGTATAAGTTAGGAAATTTGTTTGGAAGGGTGATAGGAAGGTACATTCAGGGAAACGGGGTGGCCTAGGGAGCGGTGGTAAGGGAACAGGGAACTGGAAATCAAGTAGGGATGACATAAAATTGTTAGTGTTGAACTGTAGAAGTATGTAAAGAAAGGAATAGAATTGAGTAATTTAATAGATATATATTTACCAGATATTGTGATAGGAGTTGAATCATGGCTGAGAAATGATATAATGGATGCAGAAATTTTCTCACGGAACTGGAGTGTGTATCGTAGAGATAGGATAGGAATAGTGGGAGGGGGAGTATTCATTCTGGTGAAAGAAGAATTTGTAAGCTACGAAAAAGTTAAAGATGAGACACAGAAATTCTAGGTGTAAGGCTCATTTCTAAGGATAATAGGCAACTTGATATATTCGGAGTGTACAGACCGGGAAAGGGTAGCACTGACACGGATTCAGAATTATTTGATAAGATAATCAGCTATGTAGGAAACGACAAGGAAAGAAATGTGATTGTAGCGGGAGATCTGAATTTACCAGATGTCAATTGGGAAGGTAATGCGAATGACAGGAAGCATGACCAACAAATGGCAAATAAGTTAATATGGGAAGGACAGCTGATTCAGAAGGTGATGGAACCAACCAGAGGGAAAAATATCCTGGAAGTGGTGCTGATAAAACCAGATGAGCTCTATAGAGAAACCGAAGTAATAGATGGTATTAATGATCATGAAGCTGTTTTTGTCGTAGTTAAAAATAAATGTGGTAGAAAGGAGGGTCTTAAAAGTAGGACTATCAGGCAATACCATATGTCTGATAAAGCAGACATGAGGCAGTTTCTAAAGTAACTATGATCGGTGGAAAACGGTAAATAAGAATGTACACAGACTCTGGGATGGGTTTAAAGAAATTGTTGAGGAATGCGAAAACAGGTTTGTACCTTTAAGGGAGGTAAGGAATGGTAAAGACCCACCTTATTATAATAGAGAAATAAAGAGACTAAGAAGGAGGTGCAGACTGGAAAGAAATAGAGTTAGAAATGGCTGTGGAAGTAAGGAGAAATTGAAGGAACTTACTAGAAAATTGAATCTAGCAAAGAAGGCAGCTGAGGATAATATGATGGCAAGCATAATTGGCAGTCATACAAATTTTAATGAAAAATGGAAGGGTATGTATAGGTATTTTAAAGCAGAAACAGGTTCCAAGAAGGAAATTCCAGGAATAATTGGACTGTGTTATGCATCACTTGACCAAGCGCCAATTCTCAATTTTCGAGATATCTATACCACCTGGTAGCCGAGGCTTCAAACTACATGGAAAAAAGTATTTGTACTCTCGAACATCATTTATATTGAAAATAAATCGATTAGGACCATGCGCCAATCTAAATATCGCCTGAAGATATTTCTGCATCAACTGACCAAAGAAACTCTCACGCAGTTGAATTTTGCATCACCTGACTAAACGATATTTGGCGGTCGCTTGGTCATGTTATGCGTATTGCTCTTTCCCGCCTTTTTATTCCCGTGACAACAGTGAAGTTTCTCCGTGATTGTCTACAGTCTTCATATCAACAAAATTATTTTGAGAGTGCTTAATAACACTATTCACTTCTGTTTTGGCATGGATCACTCTAGGTCTTCCTCAAGAGCCCATCGAATCGTCGAGTTAGCAAGGAAGGAAATCTACTTGCAAACATTATTACAGGTTAGTTGTTCAGTCTATATCACAGTACCACTAGCATACATGACAAATACATGTTACTGATGGATTGTTTTTCAAACAGTTTCACCATTCTATATCCTCTTCTCATTACACAGGAAGATGAGCCGGATTTACATCCACAGACACCAGCTATTGCGACACCCGTTTACGAATCTCCAAAAGATGTCACTTTCTCCAGCAGTCTGACTGAGCTGAGTCCAATGAAACGCTGTCATGCTACCCAAAGTACTGTTCTGAGGTGTAGTACAGCCACGACTAGCAATCTTCAGGATGATTATTCAGATTTAAAACTGAGATGCTCTAGTGATTTAAACTTTGTTGAGGGAAGAATGGATGCAACAACATTGTTGAAGGTAAGTACAATTTAGTTAATGGAAAAGAAACACTATCATATCCTATAGCATTGCCAGGCAGATACTGTAGATTAGAGTCGGGTAAGGTTTTTCTAGGAAGAAATACATTCTTACTCCACAATATAGTGTTTCTGTTTTACAGGAAAATACACGGTCTGAAGATCAACAGCAGTCCGTTCCTGTATTACTGGACGAACATCACTTCTCTCATTCCCATACAGACGTTAGTTCCGATGATAGTAATGCTACTAATGAACATGTTGTTTTAGACTCCAGCATCTCTAATTATGCGGCTAGCCAGACCCATTATTCAACTCCTCAGCCGATGAATGAAGCATCTCAGATATCAGAAGCTCAAAATAATGATTCTCTGGGAGAAGGGAGACCAAAAAAAGGTCGGAAAAGAAAATATCCATTTCAGAATCGAAGAATTAGGAAGATGAAATGTGTTCAAAATGAAACCTATATCACACAGCGGGGATATCTTAAAGAACCCAAAGAATTTAGAGAATACATTTGTTCATGTAAATGTCTGAACAAGATAGGAATTGATGCAGTGAAAGAAGAGTTTAAAAACTTCTATAGTAGTACATCACACGATGCACAAACAGCTCTTATTTGTGCCATGGTAACAACAAAAGATGTCAAACGGAAGAGAGTGAAGGACTCAACAGCCACAAGAACTTACACCATCCGCGGTGTCAAAGTATGCAAAAGTTTCTTCTTGGAAATGTTTAGGATCTCCAGTGGAAAGGTTCATCTGGCAATTAAGAAGATACAGTCACCAAGGGGCGTTGTGGATCATCATGGATTGGCTGGTGGAAGAAATAAACTCCCTGAAAATAAACTGAGAGAAGTCATAGACCACATAAAGAAGTTTCCACGTTACAAATCTCACTATAGGAGAAGCGATACACAAGCAGAATTTCTTGCCCCTGAAATAACGGTCAATGTCATATATGATATGTACAAGGGCGAGGTTTCAAATCCTGTATCAAAAGCAAGTTATAAGAAGATATTCCTCACGAAGTTCAACATCAAAAGGAAACCACTGAAAAAGGACACATGCAATGTTTGTGACACATTGGAAGTTCAGATCCAAAACACACCTGGATGCGAAGCCGAGAATTTTAAATCAAAAAAAGAAAATCATCTTGAACAAGCAAAAATTGCGCAAAACAAAATGGTGCCCTGGAAGTTCTTTGTTTTGACCTAGAGAAAACCTTGCCATTGCCTAGAATTCCTACAAATACAGTCTTTTATAAAAGGCAGTTATGGCTTTATAACTTAGGAATACGCAGCAGTAAAGATGAAAGAGGACACTGCTATGTCTGGTTAGAGGGTGAGGCAGGCCGAGGGTCACAGGAGGTATCCTCATGCCTGATGAAATATTTAATGGAAGAGCTACCAGCTGTTGAAGAAGTAATCTTGTGGTCATATTCCTGTGGAGGACAGAACCGAAACATAAAAATGGTTTTGATGTTAAAAGCTGTCTTAGAACAGCATCCCACAGTGAAAAAAATCACTCAACGTTTCCTTGTTCCAGGACACAGCTTTCTCCCCAATGTCAGTGATTTCGGGGACATAGAATGTGCACTGAAACTTCAGCAAAGGTTGTATACAGCAGAGGACTACATCAATGTGATGAAATTTTGTAGGAAGAGGAATCCCTTAGTTGTTCACAGAATGAAGTCTGAGGATTTTAAAAGTACAGATTTACTTGAGAAACAAATCGTGAACCGGAAGACAAATAATTTGAGAGAGAAGATAAACTGGCTGAAAGTAAAAGAGATAGAGTTACATAAAGACAAACCATTTAGCATTTTCTTCACGTAGGAATATAAAGGACAGCCAGTTGAAATAAACATTCAGAAGAAGAAAGCTGTTGGTCGTCCTTCACAAAATGGCGTGACCCACTATTTTAGCAATGTGTTAACACCTCTGTGGCCGAATGGAAAACCCATTTCAGAAGCGAAGCTCAGCGACATACGCTCTTTGATGTCACTTATTCCAAAAGATGCCACTGATTTTTATCGTAAACTCTGCAGTCATCCGGGTATTGAAGACGATATTGATGGATTCGATTGCCAGGAACTTAATTTCATTGTTGAAGAGGAAACTTAGATGAAGCTGATGATACTTCCCATTCCTGTGTCAGATTGAACATTCTGAAGTTTATTTCAATTTCTGTTGTTAGTGATATCAAGTAGATAGACCGGCATAAGTGAAACCCATCTGTAAAATGTCAGTATGTAGTAGTGTGGATAATATGTTTCTTTGTATGTATGCTAACGGTATTGTAGAATAATAAACAAAAGTTTTGTTCAACATTACTCATAAAACTATTTATACGTCTGTTTACCTAGATTATTACCCTTCCGTAGTAACAATCCCCAATGTAAAAAAGTAAAAGCATAACATTAATATGCATCACATGACCAACCGACAAAATTATCACCTGGTCAGTTGATGCGAAACAGAAAGAATGAATTACTTCAGAAATTTAAAATTGACTAAGCGACATTTTATGGAAAATAAGACACTTAATGACTTGCTATACAGTTGGTGATTGGTCTGTAAATAGAACTGACCTTAGTCCTTCTTATGGTGAAAGAAATCTGCCAATTCATTCACGACTCAAATTTATATGCTAACAAACGCGTTCACGTCAATATCTCGAAATGACAATTTGGCGCTTGGTCAAGTCATGCATAACACCGTCCAATTAAAGAACAAGGGGAGTGTGTATGTGAGGATCTTCAAAAGGCAGAAGTATTCAGTTAGCAGTATGTAAAGATTGTTGGTTACAAGGATAATGTCCAGATAGAGGAGGAGACTAATACTAAAGAAGTATTAAAATTTACATATGATAACAATGACATTTACAGTAAGATAAAAAAGTTGAAAACTAGAAAAGCAGCTGGAATTGATAAGATTTCTGAGGATATACTAAAGACAATGGGTTGGGATATAGTACCATATCAGAAGTACGTATTTGATTATTGTTTGGTCGGAGGAGCTATACCAGATGAATGGAGAGTTGCTATAGTAAGCCCTGTGTATAAAGGAAATGGTGATAGACATAAAGCTGAAAATTACAGGCCAGTAAGTTTGACATGCATTGTATGTAAGCTTTGGGAAGGCATTCTTTCTGATTATATTAGACATGTTTGTGAAACTAATAACTGGTTCGATAGAAGGCAGTTCGGTTTTAGGAAAGGTTATTCCACTGAAGCCCAACTTGTAGGTTTCCAGCAAGATATAGCAGATATCTTGGATTCAGGAGGTCAAATGGACTGTATCGTGATTGACCTGTCTAAAGCATTTGATAGGGTGAATCATGGGAGACTACTGGCAAAAATGAGTGCAATTGGACTAGACAAAAGAGTGACTGAATGGGTTGCTATATTTCTAGAAAATAGATCTCAGAGAATTAGAGTAGGTGAAGCTTTATCTGACCCTGTAATAATTAAGAGGGGAATTCTTCAAAGCAGTATTATCGGACCTTTATGTTTTCTTATATATATAAATGATATGAGTAAAGGAGTGGAATCAGAGGTAAGGCTTTTTGCGGATGATGTTATTCTCTATAGAGTAATAAATAAGTTACAAGATTGTGAGCAACTGCAACGTGACCTCGAAAATGTTGTGAGATGGACAGCAGGCAATGGTATGTTGATAAACGGGGTTAAAAGTTAGGTTGTGAGTTTCACAAATAGGAAAAGACCTCTCAGTTTTAATTTCTGCATTGATGGGGTGAAAGTTCCTTTTGGGGATCATTGTAGGTATCTAGGTGTTATAATAAGGAAAGATCTTCATTGAGGTAATCACATAAATGGGATTGTAAATAAAGGGTACAGATCTCTGCACATGGTTATGAGAGTGTTTAGGGGCTGTAGTAAGGATGTAAAGGAGAGGGCATATAAGTCTCTGGTAAGACCCCAACTAGAGTATGGTTCCAGTGTATGGGACCCTCACCAGGATTAGCTGATTCAAGAACTGGAAAAAATCCAAAGAAAAGCAGCTCGATTTGTTCTGGGTGATTTCCGACAAAAGAGTAGCGTTACAAAAATGTTGCAAAGTTTGGGCTGGGAAGAATTGAGAGAAAGAAGGAGAGCTGCTCGACTAAGTGGTATGTTCTGAGCTGTCAGTGGAGAGATGGCGTGGAATAACATTAGTAGACGAATAAGTTTAAGTGGCGTTTATAAAAGTAGGAAAGATCACAATATGAAGATAAAGTTGGAATTCAAGCGGACAAACTGGGGCAAATATTCATTTATAGGAAGGGGAGTTAGGGATTGGAATAATTTCCCAAGCGAGATTTTCAATAAATTTCCAATTTCTTTGAAATCATTTAGGAAAAGGCTAGGAAAACAACAGATAGGGAATCTGCCACCTGGGTGACTGCCCTAAATGCAGATCAGTATTGATTGATTGATTGATTGACAAAAATAGTGAATGGGACGACGACTCTGTGAACTGTGTCATTGGTCTCAAAAGATATGGATGACCCCACTTTTGTACATTTGCTGTGTGTGTTCGAAGTTTGTTTCATTTACACAGTTTCAAACAGTTATAATCATCGACAGTAAGTATTGTAATACCAATTAAATGGTCCGTTATTGGACATTATAAATTTTCCAGCTAACTCAATCTTGGGTTGCCTGCGTTTCGCCCCTATGTGCTAAGTTGGGCTTATCAGTTGGTACTTATTAGCACACCCACCAAGACGTATGACTAGTGCATACCGTGGAGGCCACTCCATAGGCTACTTGAAGCCACCAGCAGTGCCAATGCACTATGAGAGACTTTGTCTCACTTCCACTTCCTGGCCATCAGATGATATAGATGTTGATTCCCACAGGGAATATGAAATATTTGTCCTCATCCCCCTGTGGGTGGGGGCGGTAGAATAACACCTACGGTATCCCCTGCCTGTTGTAAGAGGCGACTAAAAGGGGCCGCAGGGGTTCTGAACTGTGGAGCATGGGTTGGCGACCACGGGGTCCTTAGCTGTGTCCTGGCATTGCTTCCACTTACTTGTGCCGGGCTCCTCACTTTCACCTATCCTATCCAACCTTCCTTGGCCAACTCTTGTTCGTTTCCGACCCCAACGCTATTAGGTTTGCGAGGGCTAGGGAGTCTTTCATTTTCATGCCCTTGTCTTTCTTTGGCCGATACCTTCATTTTTTCGAAGTGTCAGATCACTTCCATTTTTTTCCCTTTGATTAGTGTTATGTAGAGGATGGTTTCCTAGTTGTACTTCCTCTTAAAACAATAATCACCACCACCATCACCTCTGCCATTTTGTCGATTAATTCTACTGACATTTGGAATTGTAAGAATAGATTTGCAGCTAGATGACGAGTACAAACTGAAAATGATCATAATTAGTAGAAAATAACAGGAAGGTTATCCAGTGTATAAGTTAAGACAAGGAAGATTCTATAAACTAGAAATTGAAACAAAAACCCTGCTGAGTACGAGACACTGGCAGATTATTTTAGAAAACCACAGTACTCACAGTTTATACTGTATTACAAAATGATTGACACAGTTGCCAGTACAGTAGATCCCTGGTAATCCAGACCCCGCAAATCTGATATTTAGGATAATCTGAATATAATCCATGAGTGAGGAACCAAATTATATATCGCACTTGCAATGTAAAGGAAGATTTTGATCATACTTCGGTACTTAATGATTACTTAACCTAGCATTTGCCGGAATAAAATTCAAATACTGTACAATATACATACGTACATACATACATTATCATTATAGACTGTTATGCCTTTCAGCGTTCAGTCTGCAAGCCTCTGGGAATTTACTAAACGTCGCCACAATCCTCGATTTGCAACTAGTGTTGTGGCCTCATTTAGTTCTATACCTCTTATCTTTAAATCGTTAGAAACCGTGTTTAACCATCGTCGTCTTGGTCTCCCTCTACTTCTCTTACCCTCCATAACAGAGTCCATTATTCTCCTAGGTAACGTATCCTCTTCCATTCGCCTCACATGACCCCACCACCAAAGCCGGTTTATGCATACAGCTTCATCCATCGAGTTCATTCCTAAATTAGCCTTTATCTCCTCATTCCGAGTACCCTCCTGCCATTGTTCCCACCTGTTTGTACCAACAATCATTCTTGCTACTTTCATGTCTGTTACTTCTAACTTGTGAATAAGATATCCTGAGTCCACCCAGCTTTTGCTCCCGTAAAGCAAAGTTGGTCTGAAAACAGACCGATGTAAAGATAGTTTCGTTTGGGAGCTGACTTCCTTCTTACAGAATACTGCTGATCGCAACTGCGAGCTCACTGCATTAGCTTTACTACACCTTGATTCAATCTCACTTACCATATTACCATCTTGGGAGAACACACAACCTAAATACTTGAAATTATCGACCTGTTCTAGCTTTGTATCACCAATCTGACATTCAATTCTGTTCAATTTCTTACCTACTGACATCAGTTTAGTCTTCGAGAGGCTAATTTTCATACCATACTCATTGCACCTATTTTCAAGTTCCAAGATATTAGACTGCAGGCTTTCGGCACAGTCTGCCATTAAGACCAAGTCGTCAGCATAGACCAAACTGCTTACTACATTTCCACCTAACTGAATCCCTCCCTGCCATTTTATACCTTTCAGCAGATGATCCGTGTAAACTACGAACAGCAAAGGTGAAAGATTACAGCCTTGTCTAACTCCTGTAAGTACCCTGAACCAAGAACTCATTCTACCATCAATTCTCACTGAAGCCCAATTGTCAACATAAATGCCTTTGATTGATTTTAATAATCTACCTTTAATTCCATAGTCCCCCAGTATGGTGAACATCTTTTCCCTCGGTACCCTGTCATATGCTTTCTCTAGATCTACGAAACATAAACACAACTGCCTATTCCTCTCGTAGCATTTCTCAATTACCTGGCGCATACTGAAAATCTGATCCTGACAGCCTCTCTGTGGTCTGAAACCACACTGGTTTTCATCCAACTTCCTCTCAACGACTGATCGCACCCTCCCTTCCAAGATGCCAGTGAATACTTTGCCTGGTATACTAATCAATGAGATACCTCGATAGTTGTTGCAATCCTTCCTGTTCCCTTGCTTATAGATAGGTGCCTTTACTGCTTTTGTCCAATCTGAAGGTACCTTACTAACACTCCATGCTAATTTTACTACTCTGTGAAGCCATTTCATCCCTGCCTTCCCACTATACTTCACCATTTCAGGTCTAATTTCATCTATTCCTGCTGCCTTATGACAATGGAGTTTATTTACTATCCTTTCAACTTCCTCAAGCATAATTTCACCAACATCATTTTCCTCCTCCCCATGAGCTTCGCTGTTTGCAACACCACCATGATGATTTCCTTTTACATTGAGAAGATGTTCAAAATATTTCCTCCACCTCTCCAGTGATTCCCTGGGATCTATTATGAGTTCACCTGAATTACTCAAAACACTGTTCATTTCCTTTTTCCCTCCCTTCCTAAGATTCTTTATTACTGTCCAGAAAGGTTTCCCTGCTGCTTGACCTAGCCTTTCCAGGTTATTACCAAAATCTTCCCATGACTTCTTTTTGGATTCAACAACTATTCGTTTCGCTCTGTTTCTTTTATCTACGTACCAATCCCTGTCTGCCTCGGCCCTTGTTTGGAGCCATTTCTGATAAGCCTTCTTTTTACGTTTACAGGCTGCTCTCACTTCATCATTCCACCAAGATGTTTGCCTTTTCCCATCTTTACACACAGTTGTTCCTAGGCATTCCCTTGCTGTTTCTACTACAGCATCCCTGTATGCCACCCATTCACTTTCTATATCCTGAACCTGCTTACCGTGTACTGTTCGAAACTTCTCACTAATCATATCCATGTACTTCTGTCTAATTTCCTCGTCCTGGAGATTTTCTACCCTTATTCGTTTGCAGACAGATTTTACTTTCTCTACCCTAGGCCTAGAGATACTTAGTTCACTACAGATCAGATAGTGGTCTGTATCATCGAAAAATCCGCGAAAAACTCGTACATTCCTAACAGATTTCCTGAATTCAAAGTCTGTTAAGATATAGTCTATTATGGATCTGGTACTCCTAGCCTCCCATGTGTAGCGGTGAATAGCCTTATGCTTGAAGAATGTATTCGTAACAGCTAAACCCATACTAGCACAGAAGTCCAGTAAATGCTTCCCATTCCCATTAGCTTCCATATCTTCCCCACATTTACCAATCACCCTTTCGTATCCTTCAGTTCTATTCCCAACTCTCGCATTGAAATCGCCCATTAGCACTATTCTATCCTTGCTGTTGACCCTGACCACGATGTCACTCAATGCTTCATAAAACTTGTCAACTTCATCCTCATCTGCACCCTCACATGGTGAATACACGGACACAATTCTTGTCCTAATTCCTCCCACTGACAAATCTACCCACATCATTCGCTCATTTACGTGCCTAACAGAAACTGTGTTGCGTGCAGTGGTATTCCTGATAAAGAGCCCTACCCCAGACTATGCCCTTCCCTTTCTAACACCCGTCAAGTACACCTTATAATCTCCTATCTCTTCCTCATTATCTCCCCTTACCCGAATATCACTTACTCCTAGCACATCCAGATGCATCCTCTTTGCTGACTCAGCCAGTTCTACCTTTTCTTCCATAAGCCCCATTAATATTGATAGCTCCCCATCGAATTCCATTTCGTTCGCCAAGTTGTTTCCAAGGAGTCCCTTGCCTGTCAAATGGGAGTGGGACTCCATTACTCCCATAGGTCCGAGGCTTGCTTAAAGTGTTCTGAGCTCGGTAAATTCATGAAGCAGGATGCTGCTCTACTTGCACATAGTCCAAGTGAGGATCTCTCCTCTAACGGGTTATGGACCACCGGTGAATTGTATAGTCCTAGCCGCCTGTGCACAAGGAGGGCCAGGACTCAGAATATGTCCGAGATGCCCACTCCCATTCCATAGCAACTGGTATCCCGACTCTCAGGACCACTTACTAGGCCACTCAGCCGTTGCCCATGGTTCACGAACTAGGACGTGACTACAGTAACCCACAAACATGTTAATTAAATTCTAATATACTGTAGCTCTACAGTGTTATACCATGTGATTCAGCCACTCCTTCCAATGTAGTTTTATGCAACCCACAATATCAATTCCGCCCTGAAAACATCTGCCATGCCGGTATGCTCAGATGACACAACTGGATATAATTTGCATACAAATTTGTATATTTCATTTTACTATTCCACCTTTTCATATGTATAACACAAGGAGTAGAAACATGAAAGCAAGCAGTCACCGTAATGTAACAAGTACCACGAGGCATTGTAGTAGCAGTCAAAGGGATGCACCATCATTTAAATATTGTAAAAAGAAAACATATCAACACCTCAAGATTCTCGGATTGACGTCCCTTCTGACTAAGCTCTCATAAAAACGAACTACTTCCAATGTAAAATCTGCTCGTAAAATCAAGACTAGTTCGAGGAAATGACCAATAGTTGCATTTCACCATCTACAACTAATAGATTACAGAAGCATGCCTCAAATCAAGACATGAAGCAGAATATTTCCAACGCATTTAAGATTTTAAACTTTAGACACTATTGAGTTTTAACAGAATTTACAACTCAAATTTTAATACAATAAATCAACTAACAATTGTTTTTAAAAAATAAAGAACTTGAGAATTTTAGCCAAATATAGTTATTGTGAAGATATTACCTCAGTCTAATATACACAGTCGCGAAGCTCGGCACATTTTTTTCATCCATGCGACTGTAGCGCTCCACGCGGCCAGCAAGCCACCGATCTTCTGGGATGTGTAAGTTGTATACGTTTTGTGAGGTAAGCGTGAGGTAATTACATTATAGATGATCGGTTTTCTATTAAATTGACATGGTATTTACGAAAAGATGTGTGTGTGGCGCAATAAATTGCTCAATTACAAGAAGACACCAGAGCTATCATTCTTTAGGTTTTCTAAAGATCCTCTACAGTAAAGCCTGAGTTACTGTTTACATTTTCGGATAATGGAACAATATTGTGAAGATTCATAAATTTAACTTCAGATAAGTAGGCATTTCGTTCATCAGTGATTCAGGAATGTAACTCATTGTGAAATCCATCCAATTATAATTATATGAACTTAAATAACGTTTTAACGCAACCGTAACCTCTAACACGAAGCGGTGTTGTAATTTTCAATGTGTATAAAATTGCTTGTCGCCTCTGTGTAGTGGTTAGTGTGATTAGCTGCCACTCCCCGGAGGCCCGGGTTTGATTCCCAGTTCTACCACAAAATTTGAAAAAAGTGGCACGAGGGCTGGAACCGGGTCCACTCAGCCTCGGGAGGTTAACTGAGTAGAAGGGAGTTCGATTCCCACCTCAGTCGTCTTCGAAGTCGTTTTCCATGGTTTCCCACTTCTTCAGGCAAATGCCGGGATGGTACCTAACTTAAAGCCAACGTCGCTTCCTTTCCTCTCCCTTGTCTATCCCTTCTGATCTTTCTATTCCCCACAAGGCCCCTCTTCAGCATAGCAGGTGAGGCCGCCTGGGCGAGCTACTGTCCCTCCTCCCCAGTTGTATCCCCCAACCCAAAGTCTCACGCTCCAGGACACTGCCCTTGAGGCGGTAGAGGTGGGATCCCTCACTCAGTCCGAAGGAAAAACCAACCCTGGAGGGTAAACGGATTAAGAAAGGCAAGGAAATTGCTTGTAAATAGTTGGAGGGCTGATTTATTGGAGAAACATGTGAACTATTTGTACAATAACATCACGTTATGTCCGAATCATTTTGGAGACAGCCAGTTCATGTCAGCAGAGAAGAAGAAATTAGTATGGAATCTCCGCAGATTTCTTCGAACCAAAAGTTATTGATAAGAGATGATTAGCTCGTCTCAAAGGAGCACACCACACAGTCATACGTTGCACTGACATAGATAGGTCTTTTGGCAACGGGGGGATAGGAAAGGGCTTGGAGCGAGAAGGAAGCGACCATGGCCTTAATTATGGTACAGGCTGTTTTGACAATGGGAAACCACGAAAAACCATCTTCAGGCCTGGCGACAGTGGAGTTCGAACCGACTATCTCTGAAATGTAAGCTGATAGCTACGCGACCTAAACCGCGCGGCCACTTGCTCGGAGGAGCCGAGAGAACATGGACTGTTTTCAGGAATTTCCTGTATGCTCACTAACTTGGATGTGCTATACTGTCAATTCCCTAATGTAAATACCTGATTTTCCACATTAATGCTCTGAAGGTACTAAGTCATTAGTGTAGAAATTATTTTTGAAACTAAGATTAGATTACATTGTGATATTTTGCAATGAAAGTTTTCAGTGTCATAAAACAAAAAAGCTCAAAATTCAGCCATTGAAGTACCTGAGATCTTTGAATATTATTTGAATTGTTTTGTAGTTCATTTCTATTTTTATGATTTATGTGAAAGTATCAAATTCAGTTCAATAATAGGACTTCGAAATTGGCTAAGGCCTTAACTACAGTGGTATGATCAGTTTTTCCTTCGAAAATAAACTATTGTTATTTTCCTTTGGTATTATTACCACGCTGTAACAATAAGTAGTCTGGTGTATCAACGTATTTTATTAAAATGTACAATTAATGTAGTTGAGGTGGTTACAGTTTATAATTTACGTGTGAAAGTGCAATCAGCTGTTGGGTAGAGAATTGTTCCGGACAGTTAGAGCTTGCTGGCCGCTACGATCGCTGGTGTCGTTCCACCTGTCAACAGGATGCCATTTCATCACTAAGGAGCTTCGCGACTGTGTATATTAGACTGTGATATTACTGTGTTTTGGACGTCATTGTTATTAGAATCACATTTGAATTGTTAAACTGTCCAAATGCCTATGTTTACGTATTTTACTACTTAGTTTTTAGAATCATAATTAAGTACAAATTAGTTATAAACAAATTAACAAAGACAGGTCTTAACCTTGAGATAAATTACAAAGGCTGAGGATGCTTGAGACCAAGTGAAACATGTCCCTTTTAATGTAGTTTTGTAGTAATGTGAACTTCTGACAACACAAAATCAATTGTATTGAAAAGGTGGAATAGTAAAATATACAAATTTGTAGGCAAATTATAGCAAATTTCAGTACGGGTCTAAACATGAGATTAGTTACATGTAAACAACTGGATATCACGGTATTTACTGCCTTACCATTATAAGACTCTGTAATATACTTGTATTAAAGCCTGGAGGGCATGCTTGTGCCTTCTAGATCATATGAACCTGCCACCCCAACGAAACACTAAATTGATCTTGTGACTGCAGTAAACCTGATGCATGTTATAAGCTACACAGTGTGCCGTACAGAACCGGAGCGTAGTTGGTAAAGGTGAGGCCGAGGGGGCTTCGAGTCCAGGGCGAAGATTCCATATTTTCAAGATATTTGTTTAATACGTATCGCACGCAATGCAAGTTCGTGCAAATTGTGTGTGAATGAATGTGTTTGTGGTCCTAAGAAGGGCCGATTAGTTAGCAGGCCAGACATGTACGGACCGGAAATCAGAGGAACACAACTGCCCTGATAGTGTTTTATCGCAGCAAATGCTTGATGTGATGACTGTCTTGGCTTGCACACTGAAGCATTTCAGCATTGCTCAGCAGGTGTTGTCCATGGTGAGTTGCCGGAGCTGGTCGGGGCTTTCCGGCGCTGGCAGTTCCTCGTCCAGTGGTTATGAATGGGTAAAGTCAAATGTGGCGGAGCTCCATCCTGTTGCAACCACATCGTCAAACGATCGTGCAAGGGCACATTCTCCAGCAGCAGTGGGAGTTTCTGACACAGAAATTGCAGGTAGTGTGGGCCCATCCAATGGCCCTCAAAGAAATAAGGTCCAATCAGACGATCCCGAAAGATTCAACATCACACATTCACACCCCATCAAACTTGATGGGCTATTTGTCGCACCCAGTGAGGGTTGTCTGGACTCCAATAGTGCATGTCGTGGTGAATGACGTTCCCATTATTGTAGAAGCGCGATTCGTCAGAGAACAAGATGTGCGATACGAATGCTGCATCATTGTCCTGCCTGCCTAATAGCCACCGACAGAAGATTCGAGTTTTGAAATCCCACTCTTGGAGCTCTTGGTGTAGCTCAAGATGGTGTGGGTGAAATTTATGTTCATGCAGTATTCGCTGGCCGGACGGCTGGCTGGTGTTCACCTGCCCTTGTACTGATGTGTGGATTATTACGAGCTGCCTCCAGAACGACCTCTTCTGTTTCACCCGATGTAATGGACCTATCGTGGACTGGTGGCTGCTTGGAAATCTTGCCTGTTGTCCTTTGGCGTCTTTGAACTCGGCGGAATGTCATAGCAGCCGGGTGTTGCCTGTCAGGATACTGTTTCTGGTACAGACGTAGTGCCTCGCATGTGTTTTGTCTTGCTTCCCCGTAAATGAGGAGCATGTCAATGTATTTCTCTGTGGAAAGCATGCTGAATGATAGCAGAGATTACATTCAGGCCCTAACCAGCGGAGTATGCGCAGGGCACAAGATGAATAACAGTGTCACTCTACTGTTTGAATGTGGCAAATGTGGGCCTCTGTTTACGTATTCAAACATCATACCGATGCAAAAATATTTGAACGATGCAGGATTCAAATCGCCAATGGCACATTTTGTTGATTGCTAGGCTAATGCCTAACCACATCCGCTACGCTACACTGCTGGGAACACACTGGTAGTACGACAAGAGTAGAGTACATACACCATCCGGTTCAGTGTTTAAGACTTTAATTACCGCACTGTTACCTATTTTTATGCATCGATTTCCCTCTTCGTTACATCCAGTCACGAGGCACAACACACTAACATAGTTATGGTCAAAGGATGTCGCTACACGATTTTGAGGCGTCATGTGTGAGCGATATAACCTGCCAGTAGGGTTCAGAATCATGTGCAAAATGTGCTCGAGCGATATAACCTGCCAGTAGGGTTCAGAATCATGTGCAAAATGTGCTCACTGGAGATGGCACCGTACAGTGCACTTGGGGGAGAATAGCCACCTCATAGCCATGTCACATTAGGTGGGTTGCTTAAAACTAAATTGGAAGGGGCGCTGAATCACACAGTACGTCTAGGAATTGATAGATAAAAAAAACAATTATTTTAATTGAATAAATCTATAATTGAACATTTTGAGGTCGCTGAGAATAAAATTATTACATGTCAATTTAATTATAGTATTTTATTTTATTTTAATTTTTTTAGTCAGGTTTATGGAGGTTTTTCTCCTTTTTGTCAGCCCTATACTGTTTCATTCTTTCTGAACGTAATTTTCTTTCTGCTTCTGGAATCACTCTTCCTATTCTCTGCTTGTTGATTTTTGTCTGTAGTCTAGTGTGTGTATCTTTCAATATTTTGAGTGTGTGGGTTTTGTATTTTAAATCTTCTGTTGTAATATGCAACTCTCTCATGTCTTCTTTAAGTTCTGTGGTCCAGCTAATATTACTCTTACATAATTTTTCTACTGATTCTATTTTCTGGTGACCGTATTAGATGGCCCAAGAATGATATTCTTTTCACAGGTTCTATTTCTTTATAAACTGTCTCATTGGAAGCTAGTCTCCAGACTCCATTTACTTGATAATTCTCCTTTCTAACTTGAGTACTCTATCTGTTGCAACTGTGTTTGTTGGTTTGAATAATGTTTCACTTGCATATGTAATTTGTGGCTGGGTGACTGTATTGTAGGGTTTCAATTTGGTTGCTATTGAGTCACTTTTTATTATATGTATTCTTGGTAACATGCTGTGCTGTAACCAGTTTATCTATTCTATTCTGTCATGCTGGTTTCTCGTTCAGATTATATGTGATTATTTCACCTAAATATTTAAATTTTTCTACAATTTTTATTTCTTGCTCTCCCAGCTTAATTTTGTTTGCAAGCGGAAGTTGAGTTAGCATAATTTCTGTTTCTTTAAATGAAATTTTCAAACCAATATTTTGAGCTATTTCCTGTACAAAAATTTATTTGTTGTTTTGTTTCCTGAATATCATTGGCCAGAAAAGCTAGATCATCAGCAAATCCTAGACAGTTCAAATGTTATCCTTCTGGGTTCCAATTTTTATATTTTTTGAGTTGTTCTTGTATCATTCCCTCATAACGTACTCCAGTGCCCAGTTAAAAAGAAGTGGTGACAATCCGTCACCCTGTCTTAAACCAGTTGTTACCAAGAATGGTTCAGAAAGTTCTCCTCTGAACTTAATTTTAGAAATCGTATTAGTTAGAAAAATAAGTTCAATCAATTTGATTAGCTTTGGGAGAAGTCCAAAATGTCTTATAATTTTTAATAATTTTGGTCTGTGGATGGAGTCTTAAGCTTTCTTTAAATCTGTTAATGTTATTGAAAGGGGCTTGTTTTGTTTTCTGTAATATGCCATGACTAGCTTCAAAGTTATTATTTTTTTCAGAGCAGCTTCTCCAAGGTCTGAAGCCTCCCTCGTATTCACCTAACTCTTGATCAAGTTGTTCTTTAATCCGATTACATAGTATCTTAGAGAAAATCTTATATGCGCAGTCAAGGATGGAAAACCTCTACAGTTGTCAAATGAATTGGATTAATTCCATTGTTCTGGGAATTTTTCTGATATCCAAATCTTCTGTAATATCATATGGAGGGATGTTTGAGTTGCACTGCCGGCATATTTCTACATCTCTGCAAAAACCTGGTCTTCTCCACACGCTTTGTAGTTCTTCATTTCTTTGAGCACTGTTATTTTTTGCTGTAGGTGGGTTTATATATTTATGGTTTTGTTTTTATTGCGGTATGTGTATCAATTAATAAGAACTTTTCAGGTTCATCACTGTTCAAGAGCTTGTTAAATGCTTCCGCCATGATTTCTGCATTTTCCTTATTGTTACGTGCTATTTTTCCATCTTTATTTTTCAACAGTAATGTGGGGGGATTGTATTTTTGCAATTGTTTACCAAAGGCTTTGTAATAATCTTTAGAATTGGTTTTGTAATAATTTTCCTGAATAGAGTTTATTAAATCTTTTTGATATTTTGATATATTGTATTATTTTATTAAAACAAACTGTTAAAAGTGAATCCACCTGTTTCAATACAAACTTTGCAAACAAATGCCATTTTGCCTGTCGTACACGTTCAAAGACCCCAGGCCTGTGCTGTATAGAGTGCGCTGCTGCAAGCATCTGAACGATGAGCTCTTCTTTGGATTTAATTGGAGTCTCATGCACTTGCTCTGCCCTGAATGAATGAAAGGAAATGTACTGTAGTATAGTAGTGTTGGCTACTGAATGCATGATTCGAAGCAGTGTATCGATTCATTCAAGTGTACGAGTGAATCGATTTGCAAGAACGGCGAGCTCACGGCACACGATTCAACTTACTCCCAGCGGACAGTGCTGAGTGGCGCACTCACTGGACGTTGACGGGGAACCAAGCTTCCACTGCAGCGAGACAGTGAATCGTGGCACATCGAAAGAATCGTGAACGAGCGCGGCTCAGTGAGACACATGATACACACAGCTCCTTATCGGTTCACTGGACACGCGGAGAGCCGAGCTTCCGCTGCAGCGAGACAGTGAATCATGGCACACCGAATGAATCGTGAACGAGCCAGCTCAGTGAGACACAAGATACACACGGCTCCTTATCGGCTCACTGCAGCGAGACATACAGTGGGCCATGCTACACTGAAAGAATCGTATGCTATAATGGACTCTCGAGCTCAGCTCATTTGAAAATAATACCCATTTGCATTGACTGTCCTCTTTTTACAGGGAGGTTTAAATAATAGATGGATTTATTTGCAGTATTAAAAGGCCAAGCCAATCACAACATAATTCTGAAGTAGCTAGTAAGTAGGTAGGCTATTAGGTTATACTATTTATTAGTTTAATGAATCTTAGTATTATAACTTAGTTGAATTTTGACAATTAAACTCGACTCTAGCCTGCCCTATGACTATGAGTCATGCTCATGACCACTCAAAAGTACCTGTTTTATATTGGGAAGAACGGCTCAGTATTCTCTCAGTTCATATGTCACATCGTTGCACAAGACTTCAATCATATGTGGACAGACGCAATAACAGTATGTTGAATCAGAAAACCAGCGGGTAGCCTATACAAAATATGACGATTTAAAAAAATCCTCAGCTGATAGAAAAATACATATTTTCAAAAATGACTGACCGAGTTGTCGTGCGGTTAATATCGCGTGGCTATGCGCTGGCATTCGGGGGATGGTGGGTTCGAGTCCCACCGTCGGCAGCCGTTAAGATGGTTTTCCGTAGTTTCCCCATTTTCACACCAGGAAATGCTGGGACTGTACCTTAATTCAGGCCATGGCTGCTACCTTCCTAATCCTAACCTCTCCCACCCTGCGTCGCCGGAAACCTTCGATGTATCAGAGTAACTAGCATTTTTTCTAAGAAAGGAGTTCATAGTATGAAGACCAGATGGCAGCTGCGAGCACTGAATGCTGTTGCTGCTGTCTTACCAGCACATACTACACAGATGCAGTAGGAGCGGTGACCAATGAGCCGTGAATCGGATCACTGTATCGATTCAGTAACGTGAACGGAATCAAATGAATCGATTCAGTAAAATGAATCAAATGTCCCATCACTACAGTATAGCCATTGCATTCTGTCATGGCATGTTTAACAGAATATGTGATATTGATGGTTTTGAAGAATGGGAGTCGTAATTAATTTTTACCCTTCCATTACAGATTTTGTTCTTGTCAGTAAATAATTTGTTTCAGACCCATGGTTATATACCAAACAAACATTTATTTTGGTCTTTCCTGTCATCCCTAGAAGTTGTAGTATTGAATGTTGATACCTCTTATATGAAATAATGAAAATAACGTAGTCATTAGAAGGGTAAAATGTTAATGATGAACCTATTTATGTACTGATGCAGGCTTCCCTAGAAAAACTACCGATATTTCTTCCAAATCCCAACTTCCATTTGGTGTTGAATTGTCGGCTAATGTGAAATATAATAATGATATTTTGGATTTATAAATATGAGCACGTCACATCACTGATGCTCTGGCAGAATACATATTTTACATAAGAAAAGAGTACAACTACTTTTTCTAGTGATTGTTTTAAAGGGCAAAACAGTGTGTTTTCTTGAAGTATTTCCTGTGTTGTGGAATTAAAGACTTGTTGAAACTATTCTTGAATGTGAAGTGAAAAGGAACTATGCAGTCTAGTGATAAAAGAGTTCCTTAAATAAAAAAGCACTAAATGCATATGACTTAAGTAAGACAGGGAAATTTATCGTCTGTTTTATTTGATTTGTTTTGTGTTTCCTTAGTAAAATAAACTAAGATGTGATGTATAAAGACAGGCACAATATGAAGAAAATTTTCCAAAACTATTTAGGACATATATGAGACGAATATTCTATTTACAGTGAGAGAACAAAGTAAAACACTCGTTATAATTACTGTAATTACAATATTATATTCTATATTCCTAGTGTATTGAGCTGTTTGCTCTTTCATGAGGATTACAATATGATAAAAGCAGCTTTTCAATATTTTTTGGCAAAACATTGCATCTTCTGTCAGTAAGTATTGTTTTGTACAATGAGAAAGACTGCTCCACATCACATGATGAAATTGGGATCATACTTGCTGTATTTGGTAGCTTAATATATACTAGTATTTCACTGCTCTTTTCTTCAAGCACCTTACTAATTTGAAGGATAATACTGTATGTTGAATTATTTTTCCAGCAGGTTTTTTTTTTTTTTTTTGTGTGTGTAGAAACTGCTTTTACAGGTGTCCCTCTAACTTGAGCCAATTCTTCTGTCAGGCCTTCTACATACTAGACTGATGTCAACAGGGGCAACTTCTCCATCATAGTAGTACTCTGGCAAAATGTGCCTGTATGTACGCTAGGTCTCCTTTTAGGTTTTTACTGCAAAATTCTTCCTGTGAAAGTTGCACACAATTTGTATTTGAGTGATAGTCGAAACTATTTATCACCTGCACCAAATTAATAAAATGCCAGGTTGAGTGGCTCAGACAGTTAAGGCGCTGGCCTTCTGACCCCAACTTGGCAGGTTCGGTGGTGTTTGAAGGTGCTCAAATACGTCAGCCTCGTGTCGGTAGATTTACTGGCACGTAAAAAGAACTCCTGAGAGACTAAATTCCGGCACCTCGGCGTCTCCGAAAACCGTAAAAGAGTAGTTCGTAGGACGTAAAGCAAATAGCATTATAAAAAAATTAATAAAAATCAAAACAAAATATTCATTAAAATATTCCAAGTTTCCATCATTTGATTCTCTATCAATGTAGTAAAAGTGCCAATAGGGGGTGAAGCTGATTCCTGCTCGTGGTGCCCCTGCATAGGTACCTGGATTAAAATTCCAGTACTGAACTGAACGTCAGCATTCCAGAAGTATCTACCAGTCAATATGACCCAATCGCTATATTCAGAACGGTCTTTATCAAGACCAACACTAACCATTATATCTGTAAATATTGAAGGTTTATCTCCATCTAAAGAAGGAATATTACACCAGCTTTGTCAAACTTACAAATGTGATATATTATGCCTTCAGGAAACTCACAGGGATGAGCAACTACGGCGACCAAAAATAGCGGGAATGAGACTTGTGGCCGAGATTCCCCACAGACAGTATGGCAGCGCTGTTTTTGCCAAACCAAATTTACAAATTTTGTCTGTTGCAACCACCAATGAAAATCAAATCGAGATAATAACTGTGGAACTCAGTAACTGCACCGTTTCGGGCATCTACAAACCACCAAATGTAGATTTCTCCTTTAAAATTCCAGATAACTACTTCAAGCAAAAGACAAACTTTGTGGTTGGAGACTTCAACAGCCATAACAGTGCATGGGGATATACAGATGATGATAATAATGGAGAAGCTGTATTAGAATGGGCTGATGATTACCAATTACAACTTATTCATGACCCCAAACTACCTCCATCCTTTAACAGCAGTAGATGGCGACGAGGCTTCAACCCAGACCTGATATTTGTGAGTGAACACGTGGCACAGCAATGTGTGAAATCAATGTGCAATCCTATTCCAAATACCCAGCATCGGCCTGTAATGTGTCAACTTTTCTCTGCAATTCAACCAATAAAGGTTCCGTTTCGAAGGAGATATAATTTCAAAAAAGCAGACTGGGAGAAGTTCAGCTCAACCCTTGATAAAATAATATCAGATATCCACCCAACACCAGAGTTTTATGATCAGTTTGTTGAAGCTGTGAAGAAAGCTTCCCGCGCTTCCATACCACGAGGATGCAGAGTTAACTATATACAAGGTCTAACTTCAGACACAGCTGCCCAAATGAACACATATATTTCACTGTTTCAGGAAGATCCACTAAGTGAAGACACTATCTCAGCTGGAAGGAAACTGCTTTCCTCAATTGCAGAGGCAAAGAAAGATGCTTGGATCAAACTTATGGAGGAAACTGACATGTCAAGGGATAGCCGAAAGGCTTGGAAGCTTCTCAAACGACTTAGCAACGATCCAACAAAGGGACCAGTCCATGCAAATGTTACGGCAAACCAAATCGCAAATCAGCTTGCCATCAATGGGAAAACAAATCACCCAATAAGGAAGATGGAACATAATATCCTAAAAAGCGAGGTAATGAAGTCCAGTAACCTATCCCGGCCATTTGAAATAACGGAATTACAGAAAGCGATTCAATGCGCCAAAAATGGAAAAGCGGCAGGATTAGATGATATCACAATAGAACAAATAAAACACTTCAGTTCAACCACACAGGCATGGCTTTTAAAATTCTTCAACAACTGCTTTACTTCCCTAAAAATTCCAAAAATATGGAGAAAATCCAAGGTGATCGCATTTCTGAAACCTGGAAAGGAACCTTCGAACCCTAAAAATTTCAGACCAATCTCCTTACTCTGCCACCTATACAAAATAATGGAAAGAATGCTGCTCAATCGCTTAATGGGAGTAGTAGACCAAGTCCTAATCCCTCAGCAATGTGGCTTCCGCCCAGGAAAGAGTTGCACAGCACAGGTTTTACATCTAACCCAGCATATCGAGGACGGGTTTGAAATGAAGAAGATTACTGGTGTGGCTTTTGTGGACCTCTCAGCCGCCTACGATACAGTAAATCACAGGATATTATTACACAAACTTTATAGAATGATTACAGACATCAAGGTAACCAAGATGATAGCTACTCTCCTGGAAAATCGTCGCTTTTTTGTCGAATTCCAAGGACGCCGAAGCAGATGGAGGAATCAAAGGAATGGACTACCTCAAGGCAGTGTACTGGCTCCTGTTCTTTTCAACATCTACACTAATGACCAGCCATTACCAGAAAATACTAAAAGCTTTATCTATGCCGATGACCTTGCACTTACTACTCAAACTGATACCTTTGATGAAGCAGAGATCTCTTTAACTGCTGCATTAGAAGAGCTAGGTAACTATTATGAGAAAAACCAACTCAAACCAAATCCAGCTAAGACTCAAATCTGTGCGTTCCATCTGCGGCATGCGCAGGCCTCTCAGAAACTCAAAGTACTATGGAAGGGGAACTTACTGGAACACTGCTTTACGCCAAAGTACCTGGGAGTTATGCTGGATCGCACATTAACATATAAGAAACATTGCCAAAACCTGAAACAAAAGATAGCTGCCAGAAACAACATTCTACGAAAGTTATCAGGAACAAGTTGGGGAACACAACCACAAACAATTAGAACATCAGCTCTAGCTCTATGCTATTCTGCAGGAGAATATGCCTCCCCAGTTTGGTACAGGTCAGCTCATACGAAGCAGGTCGACATAGCTTTAAACGAAAGCTGCAGGATCATCACTGGATGTTTGAAACCTACACCCATTGAGAAGGTCCAACTTTTAGCTGGTATTGCTCCCGGTGAGATTCGTAGGGAGGTAGCAGCTAACAAAGAAAGGCTCCAGGCATCTTCTTCAGAAGCACATCCTCTCTATGGATACCAACCAGCCATACAGAGGCTAAAATCTAGGAAAAGTTTTCTCCGCACATCAGTCAACCTTGAGGGGAAAGCAGAGAATGCTAGAGTCACAATGTGGAAAGAAAGAATCCACCACCTTTCCAACTGGATAGAGCCAAAGGAAAGTCTTCCATGTGGACACCAGGAGAAGTGGACAGTATGGAAAGCCCTTAACAGACTCCGTACAGAAGTCGGCAGAACCAAAGTAAACTTGCGGAAGTGGGGCTTCTCAAGTGATTCATCACTTTGTGATTGCGGAGAGCAGCAGACAATCCAACATCTATGTCAGTGTGTTTTATGTCCTTCAATGTGCACTATGAAAGACTTGATTGCAGCCTCCCCCAATGCTATTGACGTCGCCCAATACTGGGCAAGCATCATCTAGCTCTTGAATATTGTTGCTCTATCTGTGATTGTATAATAGACTTGTATATTTGTATAGTAGAAATGTAGATGTTGCTTTTTGTTAAATATCTATAAGTTGATACTTCTGACACGAATAAAGAAAGAAAGAAAGTGCCAATAAAGAAAATTTTAATATTTAGTGGAAATATTAAGAGAAAAAAAGTTGTAAACCTTACAAAATGTGAAGCAGTATGGAGATCTTCACAAAATATGAACGTTTTTATAAAATGTTATGGAATATTAACTATTTTTGTGTGCATTGCTGCCCAAACTCCACCATTTGTAAATATCCTACTTTCCAGAGTGCTAACAGCCATGGTTTAGAATATTTTTTTCATATTGTGCCTGTCTCTAGTGATGTAGTATGAGCCACATACACTAATAAGAACTTTGAGATACTTGTGTACTGCCTTCTGTACATAGAACCAGTTAAAATTGGGACAGATTTCACTGACAGTAGTTCAGGATTTTGTAATTTTGTTCCAACATTAATTGTTGGGTATGATATAGCTGAACATTATTAGCAATAATACAATCATTTGTAAAGAAAATAGGCAGTTTAAAAAATGTAATTGGCTTATATTTTGTTTCTTGCATTTTATATACCTGGTGCTTGTTGCATATGTAGTTTATATGTAGTTGATATTGCTGGTAGATGATAGGCCTACAAGACATGAAAATTAATGTTTTCAGATACTTGGTCACTAGTTACTTCTCCTTATTGTGTAAAATTTAAATTGCCAAATTTAAATTTTGTTTTTTGTTAACTTGAAGTGTGATGCTTCGGTGTTAAAAAATTTCTGTACTGTATGAATTTGTTTGCCGTTAGGGTGGCTTCCTCCTTGCACGACTCGTCAAGTTTACTACTGAGAATTTTGCCAGTGAGGACCGTGCTATAGAAGTGGAGAATTTCTTCAAGGATCATCCTACACCTGGTACAGAAAGAACTGTACAACAGAGCACCGAGACAATTCGTCTCAATGCTGCTTGGCTGGAACGTGATGGGAAGGACATTTCTAACTACCTCAGTGCTTTTGAATAGTGCAGACAAGTGTGCCAAAGTATATGCCAGAATCGTACAATTTATATACTTTTCTCGTCTGTATTGATAATTACTAGTATAAAGTGAGAATGAAGTAATATATTGCCTCCTGCACGAGCTGAATTCCAGTGAATGTTTTCTTTTTCTGTGGTTATCTAGAGCATATTATTTCATAAAACCTGCCTCATCCTGTATTATGTCTGAAATTTGTCTTACATCTATTTCTATTTATTTATTGAATGTTAAACCTCTCAAAATTGTTACTAAAAAGAAAACAAATAAATGAGTGAATGAACTTTACACTTATTCCTTTTTTTATTATTATAAAACCCCATCCCTCCCTGCAAGATTTTTAGTACATATTTCCTAAATTTTATTTTTCTCACACTTGCATTAAGAAATTGGGATACCCCTGGCTCCTAAGATTGTTTTGTGGATTCCAAAGCCCACCTGGCGGCCATGATCATTAAGGCGTCAAGTTTATATGGTATGACACCATGATTAGCCATTCAAGTCCCGTTGGTGGAAACAAATTTCACTGTCAGAATGTTGGCTGGCAGGGTATTAGGGTATTTTATATGGTATGACACCATGATTAGCCATTCAAGTCCCGTTGGTGGAAACAAATTTCACTGTCGGAATGTTGGCTGGCAGGGTATTAGGGTATTAGATCATTAGATTGCCTGCCAGAAGCCTGAATTCAACTCCAAGCCTCTCCACAGTGTTCACACAAAGTGAGGGCATACGCTGCTGTTGATGGTGAAGTTAAGCTTTTAGCAGACTCCTTGGTGTTATTCAACAGGAGTAGGCTATGTGCCGATATCAGGTTTCACCCTCTACTTACATCATCATCTCGCATCCAGGCGTGCAAGTTGCCCATAGGGGTCAAACAGAAAGACCTGCACTAAGCAAGCTGAACATGTTCTCAAATGTTCCCGGCAATAAAAAGCATGCAATATATAAATAAACAAATAAATAAATATATAAATGAATATTGATTCCCAGAATCTTTGCACAGAAAATCCAAGGTCATCAACCAATCCTTCTCCTTGCCTCCCTCTTGGCAGGACCGGAGATAAAGAAATAAGTAGCAGCGATCAATCTCTCAAACCAGCAATGCAAGTGTGGTGTGAAATGGGATGAAATAATAGTAGTTATGGTGCACGTTTGAAAGTTTTAAACTGTTTATTTTGCAGAAAAAAGTATGCATGAAGAGAGTTCAGGTAGAATCAAAATTAATTTGATAGTGAAAGGTTCAGAAATAAGAATAAACGAAAGACCAGTCCATACGTCAATTTTCATAACCCAAACTGCAGAAAATATCCCAAAGTTGAGAAAGAAGTGCTTGATGTAATGGAACTGAAAAATGATATCACTTTATCCCATAAAATGTTGCAAATGAAAGCAAAGGACACAAGAAACATGCATTACAAGTGTGCAATTGAAGGCGAGCATGGATTGGACTGTTCATTTCATGAGCAGACATGCACTTGGTGTTTGAAGATGAATTACATTGACTCGGTGTCTACCACATAATTACACATGCAAAGTAATGGAACTTTTACAGTTTTGTCATCAAACTTTAAGGATAAAATAATTTTCTTATCTCTCAAATTTTCCAGCACCATGGTCTAGCGGAAGGAAGCCTGCCTCTCATCTAGAGGCCCCAGGTTTGATTCCCAGCCAGGTTAAGGGATTTTTTTTTTGCTAGGGGCTTTACGTCGCACCGACACAGATAGGTCTTATGGCGACGATGGGATGGGAAAGGCCTAGGAGTTGGAAGGAAGCGGCCGTGGCCTTAGTTAAGGTACAGCCCCAGCATTAGCCTGGTGTGAAAATGGGAAACCACGGAAAACCATCTTCAGGGCTGCCGATAGTGGGTAAGGGATTTTACCAGGGTGTGAAGGCTGATTCAAGGTCCACTCAGCTTACATGAGAACAACTGAATACCTATCAGACGGTGAAATAATGGCCTAGGTCCAGAAAGCCAAAAGTAATGGCTTAGAGGATTCATTGCACTGATCCTGCGTTGCCTCATAATCTGCAGGTCTTCAGGCTGAGCAGCAGTCACTTGGTAGGCCAAGGACCACCAGGGCTGTAGCACCATGGGTTTTCATATTTGAAATGCAAACCAAACTCCAATGTTTCTGTGATAAGCCTCAAAGTACGATGATGCACATGAAGGAAGCATCCAGTGTATTTATACACACTACTGTACACTAGACGTTAGCAGTTATGGCAGATGTCAGAAAGCTTATACTTTTAAAAGGAAAACGTGATAAATTGCAATCTTGTTGCTGTCATTGTCATAGGAGTACATGAGGATGGATATCAGATGTTTTACAGCTACTAGACATCTCAGTTAAAAAATACTCAGACATCTCTGTCGATTTAGCAGGAAATGGATGGCAGGTAGTTTCTTCGATCTGACAAAAAGTGACATCATTAAGAAGCCCACAAAAGAACAAGTGTGCTTTTGGATTCTTTCACCATAAGCTTTGATTATGGAAGGAGAGAATTTTAAGACTGGTATATCTAATACAATGGAGGGCTCAGAGGATGACATCACATGGGATGATATGATAGATGCAAACGATGATGATTCTGCTGACAAAGTTGATGTGTCTCTACTGGTATGTTTTCTGATGAATGCTGCGCAGAGCAAAATACAAGTATGCTGATTTTTATTTACGCAATTATTGGGCTAATTTTGATGTTGTCGTTGTTGTTTAAAGGTGCCTAACATCGAGGTCATCGGCCCGGCTAATTTTGATACACTTATTTTGTTATATTTAACATTGCAGTATTGGGTAACATAACTTTTTTTTTTAAATTCCTATTTGTTCGGGGCATCGACCCATGTGGATCTTTTGCCCCTATTGTGTAACATAAAATATAGCAAATATTTTCCAGTCTGTCAAACAAACAAAAATTTCAATATAAATTATAACACTATAAACATACCTGTAAAAAAATATACGCTATTATACAAAGAACGACATTTCTATAAGAACATCCTCAGATTCTATCAAATCACTTAAATCATGTATATATATGTACAGTATTGTTTACATTGTGTAAACTTGTCAATGATAGGTGATACTATGAACAATTATTAACTCACTGGCACCGACTTAGGGAACCGTTCCGTATGCCGCCATACGGAACTGTTCCCGTACCAAGTTTTAAACATTTGTAGTTTTAGTTACTAGCAAGTGATGAGTCTTGTGCTGCATGTAGATTACTCCTTGAAGTTCAGTGAAATCTAAGTGGAATCCACCCTTCTAGGTTCACTGAATACTGTATAAAAAACAAAATGCTATCTGCTTGCGCTTGTTAGTAAATAAACATGGCTGATGATTATGTAGATATTGTAAAGTGGTTAGAAAGGGAATGATTTTTCTTCAGATGATGCTAATGATAATAGTGATGTTGATAGTGTTGGGGAAAATGATTCTAGTGATGACAACAGCATGGACGATGTAAATGAAGACCGAGATGGCAGGGCTGCTTTACGAGATGGATCTTCAACATGGAATTGGTCAAACATTTCCAATACACTGAAAACAATTCCATTCACTGGTGTTTCTGGTCTCAGTGCGTTGTTTCGAGAAGATTGGGCACAAATTTTTCTTTTATTAGATGTGTGTTCTGAATTTCTTGGAGGTGAGTTCTGGGAAATGACTGCGATAGAAACCAATGACTATGCTGCTTTCCAGGTGAATTATTTGATGAGAAAAAATCTGAAATGTGACAGTAAATGGTACCCTTCCATGGTTAATGAGATAAAAGCAGATTTTTTGCTGATGATTCTCATGAATCAGGTAGGAAAACCTAAACTTAAGTTTTACTAATCTAACAGAAAGGTTATAGAAACTAAAATATTTTCAGAAACTATGTCATTTGGACGATTCTCTCAAAGACATGATACTGTATAGGCTTTTGAGCTTATGCCGTGTCAAGAAAATAAGGTAAAATTCTTAACATTTCGCAGGGAACTGTGCCCTGCGTCTTCAGAAGAAATCTCGACTGTCCACGAGAAAGGCTTCTTAAACAATGACACTTTAAATTTGGAACATTATAATAGAAGTGGAAAATGGTACGTTCATTCGCCACCAGGTGGCCCCCCAGGACGTGGCAACAATAGCGTTCAAAGCGGAAGCTGGCCGAACCATCACAATCAGTCTATAGTCAGCATCAACTCAAGTCATAAGTGGCGCCTTTGATGTTATACTGGTAGTCAATTGAAGAACTAACAAAAATATCCTTCCGCATGTGAACATTTCCCCTCCTACACCACGCTCAGTCTCGGTTCTCGTCCTGAACGTGGCAGGTAATGTAAACAGCGTTTATAAACAGACATAACATCAAAGGGACCAGTTAGGACTTGAGTTGACTCCCAAGTATAAGCGGTTTACATAACGTGTTTGCGTAACACATGACATTGGCAGGTGTATGGCATAGCACAAGCCTGGAATGAAACATCGGGCAACGAGGAACGTACGAATTTGGAAAACACCGAGACAAAATAACAATAGTGAAGGGACCGGGAAGGGAACTACCGATGTAAATTCTTAATGGTTGATAGCCAGTGTCCCTGTTGAAATTGTTAGGATTTCTATGTATTTCCACAGCTTCCCGTATAATCCTGGACCTGTAGTGTAGTGTCTAGAGTGGGTAAGAGCTCGAGCATCTTGGAACATGACATCATGACCCGACGATAGAGCGTGCTCAGCTATGGCCGATTTGTCTGGTTTGTTGAGACGAATATTACATTCTTGTTCTTTGATACGGGTACCAATGGACCAGCATGTTTGGCCAATTTATACCTTACCGCAAGTACAGGGAATTTCGTATACCCCAGGATGTAAAAGTGGGGACAAACTGTCCTTGGTTTTACTCAGACTATGAGCAATTTTAGTGGCGGTGCCAAACATGGTTTTTATATTGTGTTTGGGGAGGACCTTGGCAATTCGATCTGTGGTGTTGTGAATGTAAGGCAAGTAGGCAGTTCCCTTCACTTCTTCCTTCTGTGAGCTTTGCTTGGTCATTTCTCTGGGATGTAGGGCTCTATGAATCTGCGAATCACTGTAACCCTTACCCTTGAACGTGACTTTGAGCGTGTTCATCTCCACCTGCATATGTGATGGCTCACAGATTCGTCTCGCCCTCTTGGCGAGTGTCGTGAGAATGCCTTATTTTTGTGCTGGATGGTGGTGAGGATCTGCTTAAAGATAACGATTTGTGTGGGTAGGATTACGATAGACGGTGTGTCCTAGGGAGCCGTCCGGTTTCTTTCTCACTAGAACATCCAAGAAAGGAAGGCATCCGTCCGACTCCATCTCCATAGTGAATTTTATTGGAGGATGTTGCTGATTTAGGTGGTTTAGGAATAGATGAAGTTTCTCAGGACCTTCTGTCCAGACCACAAATGCATCATCAACATACCTCCACCATATCATAGGCTTGATGGGCGCCAAAGCAATAGCCTCCTTCTCAAAATGCTCCATAAAGAAATTAGCCACTACGGTCGAAAGTGGACTTCCCATAGCCACTCCGTCCGACTGTTCTTAAAAGTTCCCACCCCACAAGAAATAGCTGGACGTCATGCAGTGGTAAAATAGCTTGGTAATGTCCTCAGGGAACAGGTGTTCAATGAGAGACATGATCGAGTCAATTGGCACTTTAGTGAACAAGGACTCCACATTGAAACTCGCCAAAAGTCTGGGGTAGGGCTCTTTATCAGGAATACCATTGCACGCAACATAGTTTCTGTTAGGCACGTAAGTGAGCGAATGATGTGGGTAGATTTGTCAGTGGGAGGAATTAGGACAAGAATTGTGTCCGTGTATTCACCATGTGAGGGTGCAGATGAGGATGAAGTTGACAAGTTTTATGAAGCATTGAGTGACATCGTGGTCAGGAACAGCAGCAAGGATAGAATAGTGCTAATGGGCGATTTCAATGCGAGAGTTGGGAATAGAACGGAAGGATATGAAAGGGTGATTGGTAAATGTGGGGAAGATATGGAAGCTAATGGGAATGGGAAGCGTTTGCTTGACTTCTGTGCTAGTATGGGTTTAGCTGTTACGAATACATTCTTCAAGCATAAGGCTATTCACCGCTACACATGGGAGGCTAGGGGTACCAGATCCATAATAGACTATATCTTAACAGACTTTGAATTCAGGAAATCTTTTAGGAATGTACGAGTTTTTCGGGGATTTTTCGATGATACAGACCATCTCAATTTACGCTTATCATATCAACAAGAACATCATAAGGACTTGTCTTTTACATTACACGATCTTTTTATAATTGAAGAAGAAAGGACTCATTTTACCATTTTAACATATAATTTATTTTAAACAACCTGTCAAATTGGTCAATTTTCATGTATGTATAACACCTTCTTATGTGATGTTTTAATAACTATATTTGTATATGACAGCTGAAGATGACCCTCGAGAGGTCGAAACCGGTACTGTGATTACTGTAACTAATAGTATATAAATAAATGTATTGATAAGGTGGAGGCTTCATTATTATTCTTATGTTGTAGCTCTGGTTTCAGCATGATGCTCCACCACGCTTTGGAATGACTGTGCATAACTGGTTAAATGAAGATTTTCCAGGGAATTGGATTGGTCGTGGGGGGTCCAATGTTCTGGCCTCCACGTTCCCCGGACCTTAATCCTCTAGATTTTTATTTGTGGGGACACTTAAAGGAACATGTTTATAGTACTCCACCCATGGATGTACAAGACCTAATAGCTCGGGTGCATGCTGCATCGGCAATGGTGGATGCAGGTGTGTTGCGTAGGGTCCGGCACAGTACGCTCCAGCGAGTGGCGAAGTGTTTGCAAATGCAAGGTGGTTGCTTTGAACATCTGCTGTAAAGTGAACGTTGCTCGTAAGTGTACGTACCGGCTCTGTGAAGATAAGACTGGACGTCACACATACACTATGGAATTATTGTGCGTAGCATAATGGGCAATCCAGTGTAGCCTACCTACTGTACTGTATTGTGTTTCCTTGTACCACATTGGATAGAGACGATGTTACTGTATCAACTATTGTGTTCTACGTATTGGCTTTATTTGTGCCATGGACGAAACAAAGTGGTCGTTTACGTCTGTAAGAAGTTCATGTTATGTTTGAATGTTTAAATAAAGGTAACTGTAACGGTAAGACAGAACATAGTGTATTGCATAGTGGAAGGTGTACATTGGATACAATTTGATATATTAACTGAAAAAAATTGGCACGAATGCAACTTGAACATCGGCGTGTCCACACAACCGGCATTTATGTTATTACCTCGTCTCGCTGAGCTAATGAGACAGCTCTGGCAGAGCGCCGAGTTCATGTGACCTGTGCTTGGCCATGCTGCATGACTTTACAGTGTTGCCAGAGCCTCGTTTCTTAACTTGCATTTCTATTAAACCTATTGGTGGGACTAGGTTTTGCAATATAAACTTATCTCGTGAATTTCAACGAGGAACCGCATGCCGACCTCCACGTGCGGCATTTTTTGTTCACCCTGTATAGGCAACGTGTGTACTGGACAAATATATATTTAAATAGTATGACAAGAAATACAGTACTTAATTACTAATGACCATACCACAGGTCAAGGTATACACAAGAATCTGTTCAGTCTTCACATCAGGAAGTGTACCCTGTGGAGAGTAATACTAATTCTCAAATGGAACATTTCAAAATCATTATAGTTGAGGAATGGTGGAAGATTATAATTTAGTGTTATTCTTTTACATGTGAACATAGTTGGAGTTTCTGAAATTTATCAGGAACTCTGATGCAGATGTTCAATTGATGGAAAGGAACAAATAAGAACAAATCTCATATATACAAAGATGGAAATACCGAAAGCAACACACAATAGGCCTTGGGAGAGTGGTAGATATCATAGTATTTCACTATTATTTTTCACTCTTGTTCCGATGTATTATCAGACCTTATGCTGGTAAGTGGTTTTTCCTTGCAATTGTGTAGTTTCCTCCTTAAGATTATCTAATACTTAAAGATTTCCATTTGTGCATGGAGTATCAAAGAGGGAAAGTATGTTATTCAAACATAGTTTAATATCAAGCCAATGGGCTCTTATGCAAGTGCTTGGGCAACTAAAACACACACAGCTAAATAATGTAAGAAAGTTATAATAAATGTGTGATGATAAGTTGGATATTGAGTACTGGTAGTGTATTTGGCCATTCTACATGTGTTGCCATATATGAAGTTATACTTGCATCTGCAGCATACCTTAAGCTGTACGTGTCCCCTGGCTGGTCTAAAATGACAATACTGCAATGAAATCGAATTGTCTGAATAGACCTCTCGGGCAAAGATTATGGAAAGGTAGAAGTAGAAATTAACAAAGAGGACAATTCCAGTAACCACAAGTTTGAAATATTAGACCATCACTACAAATCTATCAACTAAACATACAGGATATCAACAGGTCAAATGTGAATGCCTAGCCCAATCTTAGAAGGGACATTCGATTGATACTGTTGCACTTCAGGAAACTTATTTAGCAGATGACCTACAGTTGAAACTAGAAGGAAAAACCTGGGATTTAAACTAGCAGCTGCTCTTAAATCATCCGAAATATGAGTTAGCAATTATCGGGTGATAGCTTCAAGTTCCAATAATGTCTCCTCCATCACATTCATGACAATTGCGGCAATGTAACAACCAATATAAAATACCAATATAAATGGTCCGTTATTGGACATTATATCAATGTAACAACTGTCAATTTTTTACAAACCTCACAGTATCAACTGGCGAACTTCACTACTGCCAAACAAATGTTATTGTAAGGGACTTTAATAGCCATCATACCCTTTCAGGATGAAGAAATCAAAAATGGAGAAGAACTTTGCGGTTGGATGAAAACAGAAAATGTACTCATCTATGATGCTAAAGATAAAGCCACCTTCTACTCTGTACGATGGAACAAATCATATTACATGTGATCTCAAGTACATTACACAATCTTAGAACTTGTACCATCAAGTGAGATGCAAAGTAACTGAGAGATTTCCACCCAGCCAGCGTAGGCCTATAATTCTCCAGGTGGGAACGTATGTACCTATCGAGCAAGTTGACTGCATTGTTTGGGTTACGTAGCTGTGAGCTTGCATTTATGAGACGGTGGGTATGAACCCCAATGTCAGCAGCTCTGAAGATAGTTTTTCGTGGTTTCCCACTTTCACAGGCAAATGGAGGGGCTATACCTTAAGGTCACAATTGCTTCCTTCGCTGACCTATCCAATCATTGCAATTAAGACCTATCTATGTTGGTATGATGTAAAAAAAAAAAAAAAATGGAAGGAAAACCGGTATGTACCCTTCATTCAATCATATCCTAAACCAAGATGAAATTTTATGAAGGTAGATTGGGCTGAATTCTCCATACAAACCAACTCTGATATAAGATGGATCAGATATAAGATAGACAAAGCCAATGTACAATTACGGAAGATTCAATGGAAACCTAACCCCATGGCACTACAGCCCTGAAGGGCCTTGGCCTACCAAGCGACTGCTGCACAGCCCGAGGCCTGCAGATTACGAAGTGTTGCGTGGTCAGCACAACAAATTCTCTCGGCCATTATTCTTGGCTTTCTAGACCAGGGACGCTATCTCACTGTCAGATAGCTCCTCAATTCTAATCATGTTGGCTGAGCGGACCTCGAACAAGCCCTCAGATCTGGGTAAAATTCCCTGACCTAGCTGGGAATCAAACTCGGTGCCTCTGAGTAAGAGGCAGGCACGCTACTCCTACACCATGGGGCCAGCAATGGGATAATTAAAGGTGCCACCAAACATTGCATACCCAGAGGTTATTGCAGACAGTATGTTCCAGGCTGGAACAAAGACAGCGAGCGGTTTCTTCAAGATTTTGAACAATGTGCTGAAGCTGACAATGCCACTCACCTATTCCAATCGTATGAAACCAGGAAGAAAATGTGGTAAGAAACTGTAGAATCCTTAGACCATACCCACACAAGCAGAGAAGCAGGATCTCTGAAAAACTGGACACAATAAAACCATCAACAGACCACAACTTGGATAAAATTGAAAGAGAGTGCTACAGAAAAGAGCCTTAAAAGCCAAATCAAATCTTAGCTGTATATAAAGTAATGCTTAGCATCAAAATTCTCAAACTTTTCAGTCTCTTTCCAGCTGACCACAGAAGCTGCCCGGAGCATAAAACCAGGGAAAGCTGCAGGTATTGATGGAATTTACCCCAAGTTTCTTCTACATCACAGACCAGTTGCGATTGGATGGCTTAGGCATCTTTTTCTCAAACTTTATGAAGACTGGCAACTAACATACCACCATTTTTCAAGAAGACCAAAATAATTGCAATCCACAAACTCAATAAAGATTTGTCAGAAGAAGAAAAATTATTGCCCTATTGCCCTCTTCAGCATCACACTGAAGCTTCTAGAAAGACTAATCTATAACAGAACCTGTTACCACCAACAAGCATGTCCCACCAAAACAAACTGGCTTCAGACCTGGGAGGCAATGTTCTGAACAAGTTCTTGCCCTACGACCCAAAATGATTGTAGTAACATTCTGAAGAATAGATATTTGCAGGTCTTAGCAGAGTATTTACAGAGCAAAGTACATACGCTAAATGATGGGTTTCTACAAGGCTCTGTGTTAGCTTCTATTCTCTTCAGCTTACCTGAAACCAAAGGAAATTCATTTATGCCAATGACACTGCTTTGGTACGTCACGAATGAAGTTTCTCTGAAGCATAAGCAACACTTACTTCAGATGTGGAGAATCTGGATAGTTATTTCAAATGATCCTGTCTCCAGTTTAATCCTAAAGAAAAAAAAATAGCACCTATCTTCTACGTCCACAGTAAATAGACAGATTTTAAGCTAGTCGTCACATTCAGGGACACCTCTCAACTAGGTATGGGAAATGAGGGCACATGTTTCAAGAAGCCCTACAATTTCTCGATGTCTTGTTGATGAGGCATATCTTGTGAGACTCATCAGAATAGTATGTACACTTCCGATGTCATGCGGTACACTTGAGAGCGATAATGTGCTGTGATGTCTCGGTCAGTTAGACGAATCAGGAGGTAGTTTGGTCCTCCATTCACAGCAAATAGCATAGACGTTTGTGCAAGCAAGAAGAAAGATGGCAGGAGGTCTGATTTACCCCAGTCAACACACAAGGCAGACAGCACAAATCATCATTTCTTTGAGCCTGAGCCTTCAATTTACAGTGGACTCTGTTTGTAATTTACTGAATGTAGTCGTATGTTAGCATACATTTATGGCCACCAAGAGAAAGTCATCGGCCTGGTAGCACTCAACAAAAATCCTAGAAAATTAAGTGCAATATAATATTTATTCCGAATGTATTACGCCTAGTCCTGAAAGTAGAAATACATTGGACAGTATTTTTGCCACTGAAGAGCTACGAGTCACTGCAAGGCAGTAATTCATAATTAATTAATTAAATCCGAACACACACATTAGTTCTCATTTCTTTCTTTCTTTCTTCTTCTTCCTCAGACATCCACCTTTCATGATACTGTGCCTACAACCAAGGCCATACCATCATTCACCTTTTACTTCAACAACAATAACAGCGACAGTTTCAGCAACCAAGCAGATGTTACAAAACAACGAAGGATGTTCCCCCAACTCCTCAGCTAATTGTTTGAACTGCTAATTGTATTAACATAGGCACTTTACAAAATCATCAAGTTTGTACATGTTTTTACCCTCCATCGACAATTCAACTATGAATGTTTGAACATTGTAACATATGTTTTTTATTATCCACAGTAATAAATTAGAGCCGCACAGTCTTCCTCAATTTCAAGTTTTTATGCATCATCTTAAAGCTCTGTTCAACATCGTACAAAGGCACTGCAGTCATCTGTAACCTGGATCCTAGGATATTCTGTAAATATTAATGTGTTTTATGTCATTTAACCCATGTCAACCATTGTAAATATATTTAAAGGCAGATTTCATGTTGATTGTTGCTAAGAAGATCCTTTGATTTATCTATTTAATGTGAACTGATGATGATTCCAAGGGAATTGAAACCAGTTTTCACCTAATAAATGTTATGTATTATATATTGTGTTGAATGGTGGAACATCCCTCAATTAATACCCTATGATTTAATACTAAGCTGGACCAGGTAAATACATGAGGAATATGCTCATTTTTGCCCAATGTCTGTCCATAGCTCAAGCATCTGAAGCATGTGTATTTCATACAGGACACAATTTGGAACCGTACTCCCTCTTTTAACATTTGCAGTACCATTACAGGCAATACGGTTGCAGTCTTACAGCCACCCATATAATGCAGAAAAGAAATGGATAAGTATTTATGCTCAACAACCCATTGCACAGAGGAAAGTAAGAAAATAACATTAATATTTGAAAAATAAGCATGTCTTCCATAAAATAAAGAGAAAAGAGCATAACAAACAGGCTTACGGACCTAATACTTCGTCCACATGCTCTGGACTTCCTTAGTTCTTTGGATTTCCCACTGGACACAGTCCACCAGGTTACAAAAATAGTTCTCGTCCTGGGCGAGATTTTCCCGGACACTGAGAAGTTGATCCCACTACTAGTCTGCATTCCTTGATGGGTCGTCAATGTAGATGAAGAGCCTCCTTCATTTCAACACTGCCCATATGTTCCCAATGACGTTCAGGTTCATTGACTTCGAAGCCAATCTAAAACCACGATCGTAAGCCTCTTCCAAAACTATGCATGAACTACTTCTGATTGGTACGCTGGATGGTTATACTGCCAGAAAACAAATCCTTAATGATAACGTTCTAGGGAATGAGGGCATTCTCCAAAGTGTCAATATATTTATGAGTGGTTAACCGGCTGTGGATGCACTCAACATGCCAGTGTCGTCGGCAGACATTATCCAGCCCCTGCATAGCATGCTAAAGCATCCCAGCCTTTGATGCTGGTTCACATAATGTTATTCATATCTGATATCACGCTGATAAATGGACCCTACCAGTCAACTGAGATGCAAGTCTCGTTGGAGATGATGATGCTTCCCTATTCTATGTTCTCCCAACTGAGGACAGAAGCTTCACAGTCCACAGCATGCTCCTTTGTCAGGGCCTTAAATGACACCTCACATGATGTGCTACTACGCTGGAGTCCAGAGCTACACTAATACTTACCTGTGCAGCACAACAAATTTAGTACCTCAAGATTACATCACCCAATGATGTCATAATGAGGTCAGATTCTTGTTGCTACATACATTGGTCCTTCCTCTTTAAAATGAAGTATTGAACACTGCCGTCACATGTGTTATCTAGAAATTATGATTTTACAACTTTCACGTTTTTTTAATTCTTACCGGCCCATGTATGGTTCTGAAACTATATATTCTCTCAAAAAGTGATCTGATGCCAATAATAATAAAATAGTATGATTATATGTGAAACTGTATGTGAAAAAAAAATGAGCAATATATTCTGTTGTGGCAAGGTTCTTTGACCTCTGTGTTCAGGAGTGAGCATGCCACCATTGAGCGAACTCGATGCTCGGTCTAAAGCCATATATGTATTACTTGTGTCACTGTCTCTGTCTCAAACTAGATGTTACTTTGACTGCTTTCGATGAGATGTGATCTATGTAGCATTAGTTGTGACTATAGCCTTCATATGTTGGGCTGACTAGTTCAGAAGGTAGAGAGCTCAAGTGGTAGGTTCGATATTGAATAAGTCCAGCGGTATATGAAGGTGTTCAAATATGTTTGTCTCGTGTCAGTAGATTTACTGGCACTTAACAGAACTCATGCGGGACAAAATTTCAGCACCTTGGCGTCTCCAAACACTGTAAAAGTAGTTAGCAAGACGTTAAATCATTAATATTAGACCTTCATAATTTACATGCCAGTTATAATAATGACATACCTTAAATACATTAAACTGGGATGAATCTGTACAAAAATTGGAAATACTGAAATTTAAAAACATTCCCTTCACTGCAGTTAGAGCGCAATGTAAATTTGAAATTTTTGCTATTTAACTACGGTAATGTTACATCATTAATTTATATTTTGTTCAAAATTTTACCTATCATTAACACAGGACAGCCACAGTAATAGTACATAGCAAGAAAATTAGGAAGAATGCTGATACAGTAATATTAAGTCACAGTTTCTGCTGTTATTAAAGTGTTAAACATAAATTTACTGCTCCCGCAAAACCAGCGACGTTTGTTCAGACTATGTAGTCTATATAGACACCAATAGATTGTCTGTTTATTGTTTTATTTTCAGTGAGTGAGAGGTAATACCAAGGATCATTATTCTCTTTGGTGCAAGCTGATTTGTATTTATTGCTACTGGTATTGCTATATAGTTGTTTTCTTATTCATTGTGGATTACTTTACGTGTTTATGCTTGTGAAAAAATGAGACACGTTTAGAGAACATACTGAATGATATTCTTGATGAGTCTTCAGATGATGAAATCAATATATTCAAAGATTTTTTTACATTTTCTCTTCTCAATAAATTATAATAATTTCGAATCAAACTCCTGCACATGTGTTTTAAAGTTACTGTTACCAAAACTAAGACATGTCAGGTTCAAAGTCTAAACTTTCATTCACCGTTTTCAGTTCTTCTCTACCACAACACACATTCATTTGGTGACCATTAGAAGTTTACGTATTTTAACAAAAATACCCGTTGTTCACAGGTAATGGTGCATGTTTACTACAGTGAGTTTCTCTCATTGGTTGGCCGCCAGGTGCGCCCAGCTTATCTGCCTCCCATTGACCCATCACTTCCCGATACACAGCACAATGACAGCACGGGAATTTTCACACTTCAGGTCCATGTTTAGAACGTGTATTAAGTGTTGATCTGTCGCTCCAACTGTTCTCAAATTGTGAAGTGTTAGTTCGGAGTATACTTCTCACAATGCCTCCACATGTGTGCACGGTAAAGGAAAGGGTATTTATGTATTATAATTGTATAAAAAGAGAGTCTTGCAGGAAGTCGTTAGGCGATTTGTAACCCAATTTCCAGGTGTACGCCCTCCACATAGAGAGACCATGCGGAAACTCATAAACAAATTGAGAGGAACTGGTTCTTTACTTGATAAGAAGTGAAGTGTTAAAAAACGTGTACTTAATGAGGAAAAAGTAAATGAAATCACAGAAAGATTAGAACATAGTAGCTACAAAATCCCTAAGATGACTTCGATAAGAAGCTGAGGTTTTGAAGAGCTCAGCATGGCAGGCTACAAAAATGTTAAAATTCAAACACAGGGTAACTGTTCCTAAATTCTTTATTACTAATTTTCTTAATTCTTATGTTCTTAGTTTTAATTGTTATCTCATGTCATACACGGATAAAGTGAGCAAAGTGCTGTCCTTGTTGCTATGCCGCGGAGTGGGGATTAATGAATCAATGGGAGGCAGATAAACTGGGCGACTGCCAGCCAACCGATTAGAGAAACTCACTGTATAAGTGTCAAAAGTTAACTGTAGGTTGAAATCTGATCACTAATTTATTTTGCATGTAATAATGGAATCAGTCTATCAACAGGTGAATTCAATCCCTGTCTGTAGTTTTAAAAACTATGTAAAATACTGTATTTACAACAATGTAACAAATTTTATTAAGGCCTTAACAATTTGGAAAAATAGTACCACACACTTAATTCTAAGGATAGTGCTGTACAAAACATTTCAATTCTTCTTCTTCTTCTTCTTCTTCTTCTTCTTCTTCTTCTTCTTTTATGACCACATAGGATCACTTTAGTCAGTCCGTCGTTCAGGTCTCTTTGAAGGGATTGTTCGGGCTTTGCGGTCCTCCCAGTACTTCTTCAGACGCTCCGATCTTCGTGCCCTTTCCTCAGTTGAAAATGTGCGTGTTGTTGGTTTGTTTTGTGTAAGGGTAAAGCGGAGGTTTGTATTCTTGAGTTTTGTATTCAATTTTATCTTATTTTTGGTGTCTTCTGTTGTAAGGCCTATTTCCTTCAGATCCTCTCTTACTTCTCTGATCCATTTACATCCTGTTGTGGTATTTTTTGAGACGAGATTGTGTTGTACTAGTTGTTTCAGAAGTCTCGAGTCCTGCATCCTCATGATATGTCCAAAGAATCCCAGTCTCCTCTTACGCATAGTATCTGTAATGGGTTCTAGCTCTTTGTACACGACTTTGTTAGGTATTAACCGCCACTGTCCATCTTTCTGATATTTTTTGTTGATACAGGTTCTTCCAATCCTCCTTTCATTTCAATTATGAATGGTTCCTAAACAAATCTAAATTACAAGAGTTCCAAGAGGTAAAAAAAATAAACTGCCATCATTAAGAACGATTTACTCAATATCACAATCATTTATGACATTAAATATGTATATCATTTTGTTCGACCATACCGAAATGAAAATCCACAGCCTGTTTCCAGTCATTCGACCAGGTCAAGAATGGAATGAATGAAGCCCCCATCTAGCGATGAGGGTGGGAATTGTGCCGACTGCTGAAGCTTGTCACACTCCTCTGCGGCAATGATTAAAGAATGACAGATGTAATGAAATGATATTGGGGTGTTGCTGGAATGAAAGATGACAGGGAAAACCGGAGTACCCAGAGGAAAACCTGTCCCACCTCTGCTCTGTCCAGCACAAATCTCACATGGAGTGACCAGGATTTGAACCATGGAACACAGCGGTGAGAGGCCGGTGATCTGCCACTTGAGCCACGGAGGCTTGTTCGACCATACTATAATATGCTTATTACATGTGATATAATTGTATCATAATTCTTCACACCGTGGAAGCTTCACCTCTAAGATACAAAACCTTTACAGGGAGGATATTCTCAAAGCTACTAGGCAGTTCGACAACCTTCGGAAGAAAATGAGTAACTACCTGGATTGACTCGCCTTTCTGAAATGCTGCAGGGACAAACGCATTATACCAGCATGTGTGGGACTGAAATATCACACCAAGAACCGACGGACAGAACGTATTCTTCACAAAACCAGCATAAAACTCTTCAGAGAATGGATCAGTGACACCAGACAGACTCTGGACCACCTCAACAATAAATTATTTCACCTCCACCTGCAACTTGCCAGCACTTTGTCTCTCAATGACTGGACCACGTTAGACGGTATTAGCAACACACAATCCCAACATACACTGGAACTAGCCACTGCCAAACAAAACAAGAAATTCAACTGCCTCCTACAAAAACAGAAACCGAAACCACCTGTTCCACTGCAGAAGAATGTAATAGTTAACCTCACAGACAAGCCACTCAGTGAACCTACTACCTCGGTCTTGAAAAAAGTAGAAAACAACAGGAAAGAAAAACTGACCCACCCGAAAACAGCGATACTGCCATACATTAAAAATACAACAGACAGGATCGGCAAGATACTGGACAAATACGACATAAAAACCATCTATAAACCTTACCGGAAGCTAGCCCGTTATCTACCACCAGTAAAAGACACAATAGAATTACAGGCTCCTGGAGTATATCACATTGAATGTAGCTGTGGAGCTTGTTATGTTGGTGAAACAAAACGTCTGATCTCCACCCGCCTAAAAGAACATATCTGTCGCACCAAGAACCAAAACACAGATATTTCAGTGGTAGCCAAGCATTCCTACGAAACAAGGCACGGAATAGCATTTGACAAGACCAAGATCCTAGCAGATCCCTTGGAATCTGGAAAGGAAAATCCGCGAGGCTATCGAAATCAAGAAACATCTGAACAATATAAATTTAGAAGAAGGATATAAAATCAGTAATTCTTGGATGTCCATCATTCATAGTTTAAGACATACAGACCACATAAACACAAGGGCTGAAACCCCATTACATAACAGTGCGGTCAAGCCCGCACTACCTGGCTGTGACATATCTTCCAGAATATTCACGAGACAGCCAGGGCTTACGTCAGCCAGAAAGGCTAGAATATAAAAGGCCAAGGTCAGGGCCATTCTAGTAGTGTAAATTTCTGCCTGGGAGACTGATTACCTCGGACTGAGTAGGGGTATTTCAGTCGCTTTGACAAAGAATACTGCAATGTATTTGAAACGTCGGTAAACTGTACGTGATGTACAGACAACTACAACATGGTTCAACCTGGAAATTAAACTAAATAATCCTCTTCTTTATATAATTTGACAATATAATATTGCATAATATCTACTTGCTGTAATTAAATGTATATTATTTATTTATAGATTTTACATTTTATTTGAGGGGGCCCGAATTTTTATTTTAGCAGGTGGACCCGTATCACATTTCCTATGCCCCTGTCGGTGCTGGCACATAGCCTACTCCTGTCAAGAGCATGAAGGGGTCTACTTCAGGCTTAACTTTCTCATCTGACGGACGAATCACCAGCCACAATGTCATATGCTCTCACTCAATAATGAACACCGCAGAGAGGTTAGGAATTGAATCCAGGCTTTTGGCACACAATCTAGTGATTGGAAATATGCCACCATCTCCCTCATTCTGCTGGTGACATTTTTTCGAACAACAGGACTCAAACCAGCTAACCATGGTATCAGACCATATAGACTTTGTCACCACAATGATCATGGCCACCACACAGGCTGATAAAACCATTAAAGTTGTTTCATGAATATGAATATTTTCATTTCAGTGATGTACATCTTGTTACGAGTATTTCTGGTAAAGACTGATTTTAAATTTTTTTATCAAAGTACTTGTAGGTGGTATACATGCAGTATTGCACTAGGAATATCAAATAATGATTGAAAGAAGAAAGTACATACATACATACATACATACATACATACATACATACATACATACATACATACATACATACATACATACATACATACATACATACATACATACATATGTATTGTAAAAATTCAAAACTCAGACATTTAATTATGGTCGAACAAATACAGCTGACTGCATCTTGCCTATAATGATTATTAAGATGCTCATATGAAAATTATGAAACTTGCTTTGATCGTTTCATAAACATACCTGTCTCTTAATAAATACCATTATAGGCTTGTTGCATAATATACTATTACCAAGCCTTCTACCTCCACATTATCTAACCGTGATGTAGAGGAGCATGAGCGAAATGAAAACAAAGGAGCAGACCAGGAGTGGGACAAAGAGAGTGAAAAATTAAAAGTAAAGTTGTAACGATTGTAAAATTTCCTATCGAAAGAGGGTTGATAATTTATTGGTGCCATTGAAGATGATGCGTATGTGAGGACATTTTTGAGAAAATAAGTTGTTGGTAGTAATGTTTACTTTGTCTTTGTGGTAAATACACATGTACCTGAGGCAGAAAAAGCACAAATTGTTTGAAAGGTTGTACCGTTTTATGAACTTACATGATCGGATTCACACTGCAAAATTACAATATTAAAATTAGATATGGATAGTGTCATAATGGTGGTAACTGTGGACATGCTCATGAAGAGTAGTATTTTAGATGTTTGTATGAAAGTAAAAATATCATTACTTAACACTTCTACAACTGAGGTACTTGTCGGCAATGGAGGTTATCCAACTGATGTCTTTACTTACGAGTGCGGCACACACGAGAAACATCTGCTGACAATGACAATTGTTAGTTCTGTGCACTACAACTTAATGCTGATGTAGATCTGTTCATCCAGAACTCAAAATCACTGACTGATCAGCTACACGACTGTTGTTATAATGCCATGCCAACATTTCCTATTGTTGAAACATATTTAAATGATCGGATACATACCACCTGATTGATATCGCCTCATTTTACAGTACAATACCAGTTGCCTTTTAACGAATACTAGTCCCTCAGTCTGTACCAAAATGTAAACACTGCTTTGTGTCCTTGTGCATGCACAGTGTCTACTATCTGATGTTTCAACCATTCATGTTTGTCATTAATTATTTCTAGTACTGCACATAATCTGTATATATCTTTATTATCATATCATGTGCTAAATAAATAAAACTGTATGTTATTTCAAGGTCTATTTTTTTCTTTTTTCTTTTTACAATTTGCTTTATGTTGCACTGACACAGATAGGTCTCATGGCGACGATGGGATAGGAAATGCCTAGGAATGGGAAGGAAGCAGCTATGGGCTTAATTAAGGTACAGCCCCAGCATTTGCCTGGTGTGAACACAGCTGAGTGCCCCTAACTGCACGGCCAACTCGCCCGGTGGTCTGTTCTTTTCTTCATAGAAATCCAGGTGTAAACGTGGGGTAGAAAGGCTAATCAAGGGCAACATAATACAAGATTTAAGAAAAAGATTGGTAGATGTGGCTTACCAGGTGGTTGCTTGTTGGAACAAATAATGTCATATAGTCCAGGATATTTGGTGCAATGTTTGTTGAGGTGAGGGAAGTAGTGGCTTTCCGGCCAAATGCTATGTGGCCACCACAATACAAAATTATCTGCCCCCATCAATATTTTAGTTTACCTAACTACATTTGATGGCAGTTTCAGTGGAACTCCTTTTCTCTTCTCTCTCTCATCTTGAAATTCCATATTCATCCATTTTAGTTACGGAAGCTATTGTTCCCAATATTGGACAACTTTTCCTTCTCTTTCACCCCACATTTTCACAGGACACTCCCAATCTTTATATTGCCTTCCATAGCTTCATACTGTTGCCAGCTTTTTGCTAAAGTAACTGCAGTCAATTCAGGCAAGATTTGGAAGATTCCATGCATGTGGCTTGGAATCCATAAAACTATAGGTAGTGATGTGTGCGAATGATGCCTGGAATCGCGATAATCGGTTCCTACAACTCCAAGGTTGCATTCAATGTTGCATGCAAGGAATCGGTTCCCCAATGACGTCACCAGATTGTACTGGGTATACTTGCTAGGGTGAGTCGTCCGTATATAAGTAGGGCAAATTCGAACGTGCAATATTTACTATTTCTTTTGTATACAGTATAGTATGATATATCAACTTAAAGTATTGGTTGTCATGAATGAATTATGCCACATAATAATGAAATAACAATTTAACCCGGTAGTCTGGAAATCACATTACACATTTTGACACTGGGTGTAGCAATCGACATTGTTATTTATGCTTATACTGTATTTTTCTAATGTGGTTTTCAAATATCGCTAGTATAAACGTACATAAAGTCTGTGGAATTAACTCACATTTTTAATAAGTACACAATTTGTTTCGTAGCATACCTGTCTTCCATTACATTTAATTTGCAATGAACAATTCGTACTACCATCCGACTCATTGGATGAATTGGATGAGTTGAGGCCTTTGATTCTGTCACAGGTGTACAATGTGTTGGAAAATGGAAAGTGTTTATTGAAGACTTTATTTCTAAACCTTCCGTAGTACTTACTGTATGATATGAAGTATGGTGATAATGTTTTATTGGTAACAACCTAACCTGTACAGTGTAATATTTGATAACATATTGTATTTGTAAATAGTAGATTTCAGTTCTATATTTACTGGAAGTGTCCAGAAAAGTTGTGACACAAATTTTTGAACAGGGTGTGTTGCCTTTTGTTGGTTATGTATTCTAGAAAGTATGTTCTGACTATTCTGGAAATGGAAGATTCACGAGCGTGTGTATTCGAGAAACTTATTTAAAGTTCGCGACTGAAGTAGGAGTTGTGATAGGTGAATCTGGGTGACAATAGGCGGGCTCATGCATTCTGATTGGCTACTCCAAGGCCAGGGTTTCCCTTATTAAGAGAGCAGGACAGCATTTCATGGTCTGTCTTGGTCCGACTGGTCTGCCTTGGTCTGTCTGGGGTCTGTCAGCAGTCTATCTGGTTATCCGAAGTTTTGACGTCGTCTCGCTACCGGGATGGGCCACCGTCTGGGTAAGCACTCTTGATTTCCGTTCCAGCTTAAATTTCCTGTAATGTTCGCTTGCCTTTTCGTATAGGAGTCTACCGTAACCTCACCTAGATTCGCCACTTAATTATTTCTATTAATAATCTTGACCATAGTGGCCGGTATTGGATCCGTATTGACTTAATAACAGCAAGTATGTTGGCATATGGTCTGCCTAGTGAATACTATTATATAAATAATATATATTATAATATAATTATATAAAATATAAATATATAAATAAATATATAATATAAATATTTATAATTATAATTTTATTATATTAATTATATAATTATATTATATTATATAAATAGTATTGACTAGGCGGACCATCTACCAACATATTTGCTGCGCTTAATTATTTATGATGCCTTAGCTTTTCAGCTGGGCTGGCCTGTTTGTTTTCGAGGCATTCCCAGTCTCTTGTTTCGCTAAATATGTAAATCGTAGTTTAATATATTTACCTTGGGGTTTTGCCTCTGGTAGTTCAGTGTCATTTAATGTACGCCTGAGTTTTTGGAAAGTACGTTTAACTTCACTGTAAATTGTAATACCGTATTACGTTTCTTCTTACTTACTAAATTGCATTGTACAACTGGATTTGTAACTAGATGTATAGTTTGTTTGAATCCTTGAACTTGTAGGAAGCTATTGTCAATGAACGCGTATTAATAATTGGTGTGTGTCTCAGCTGAACATGTAGGTTGTATTTTATTATCGTTATGTGTCGGTACCTTCCGCATGGCGGAATTTGTTCGGAATTTATTTGTATAATCCATTTGTAAATAATATTTTGAAAATTAAGGATCACGGTTGATTATTTCTGAATCTGCGACCTAAGCCATATCCATGCCTTTGGTAGGTTCCCAGCCTCTTCCCACCTTCCTAGTTTATTGTCATCTAGTTGGCCCTACTGATATTTACTAAAGTTGTTATCGGCGGAGATCCGGGTAGTTTCAGCTGATGTTTCATTGAGTGTGTAGTGGTTTTGGTATTGTGTAGTTGCTCTTACTTTCCTCCCTTTATTGTGTTTAGTGTTTTCTTTAGTGTAACCACTGTAGTAGCGGTTACAGATTCAGAGGGCCCCGGGTTCAATTCCCGGCCGGGTTGGAGATTTTAATCGCCTCAGATTAGTTCTTTTGGCCCGGGGACTGGGTGTTTGTGTTTGTCCTAACACTTTCCTTTTCATATTCAGACAACACACTACACTACCAACCACCACAGGAACACGCAATAGTGATTACATCCCTCCATATAGGGTTGGCGTCAGGAAGAGCATCAGGCCATAAAAACAGGGCCAAATCCACATGTGCGATATAGTTTGCACCTGTGACCGCACAGGTGTGGGAAAAGTGGTAGAAGAACATTTCATACTACTGCTAAATATTTTATGAGACACAGTTAGAATTACAATTTTTGTTTTCATCACTGTTTACCATTAGTTAAGGCTGTCTCTTTAGTACAATTGTATTTTGCTGAAACAGTAGTATTATATTACATCATAATCCACGTACAAGTTTTAATTTGTTGACAATCCATACAATTAGTTTCAAACAGATAATCATATTTTCTGATTAAATTACAGTTGCGTTAAGAGTATATCACTCCAGGACACTATAATGAAAAAAAAAAAAGCATGGCTTGTAAAGTGACCTGGTTATAAACAAAAACGAACTCACATTACAGAACACATTTGTGCTGCACGTGTTAACATATCTGCATCATAGATGGTGCTACTAGTTCTTCGGAATCAATTCCGGAATCGGGTACCCTATTCGCCAGGCATATGGAATTGACTCTTCACGATTCCAGTCGCAACCCATCACTAACTATAGGTCCTTTGATAAGATCAACATGGTAGTCACCTTCTCGTTCTATCTATTCTTGAGAAGAATTCAGGTAACTCTGGAAGAACACTCTTCATTTCTCCATCGCAAATTGTACTGACATTTTTCTTCTGTCTGCATTAACAATTGCATCTTCCTTGGCAAGTTGCTACTCTCAATAAATTTCCTTTACTAATGTTATAGCACTCTCAGTTTCAGCTTCCTAATAAATCTTTGTTTAATGTATCATGAACAGAAATCTTGTGGATTTATGTGACATTTGACATTGTGGTGATAGCCAGGGGTCCTCTAGTGTCCACAGGGATGTGACCTTTCGTTTCAAAGTTCCTATGTCCATCAGCCAGGATCTGAACTGCAGACACTTTGGTGAGATTGAGAGTAACTGTGTCATGGTCCCATGGCTGTCATGGCTATTTCTTGGGTCATCTGCATTTCTTCAGTAATATAATAAGAAAAACCATCAGTCATTGATTTCTGAAAGGTAAGGAATCATGGCACTGATGTTATGAACAGCGAGAGAAATCTCTTGGCCTTGATCGATGCCCTCCTCTCCAAATTTCCTCCACTCCCTACTCATCCTCTTGTTCTCTGGGGTACAGAGATGGACACATGTTTTGTCGCAGGTCACAATACGGTCCAAAAAAGCCACCCTTCTTCTTCAAAGCAATTCAGAAGTCATTGACAGATGTCTTTCCGCACATTCTTTTGTGCCTCAGTGAGAAGACGTGGAACCCACCTTACCTAATTTTTTTAAATCCAAGTGTGTCCGATACAACGGTACAGACACTTCCAACACTTATCTCCACCTCAGATGCAATCTCGGCAACAGTAATGCAGCGATCACATTCAACAAGCTCAAGCATGGCTTGAATATTGTCTTCACCGACTCTGGTTGCTGTTTATGGCTTTGACTTTCCACTTCATCATGACCATTCTCCTCAAAATGTCACTCAATCTCACCCCTTTGGTAACAAAGAAAAAAATCACAATAATAACGCATTGCACAACAGACACTGGTACTTTCCGTTCACTCATAGCGATACTGAAATGGTGGATGTATGTAGGCTGTGAGCATGGCTATCCCCTCTCTATTCTCCTGCAACTGATCTCCCGGTGCACCACATTGCTCACATCACTACGCAAGTCAAATGAACAAAGTTCCAGTTCATATAAATTACCTTTGAAAATTTTATAAACTACCTGAAAAAGAAAAATTGTTTCTTTTTCAGGCATACTACTGTTAACACGTTTCTTTTAGGTAGTTTCTAAATTTTTTTAAATTCATAAATTAGGTTTGACAGACTGAGTTGAAACTGAAAAGAAATGGCTCTAAATATGATAAAATCTTGACCTATGGTATTGAAAAATGCACCCTCACAAAAAGAGACTTATCAAGACTGCAGGCATCACAGATGAAATCCCAGAGGTCCACTGCCCAGAAGAGCAGGATGGACAAGTTACCTGGAAAGAGAGGTTGAATGCTTGGTTTGAAGACTCAGAACCTGCTGGATGTATACGGCCAAGACTGACATGGCAGCAAGGGGAAGGATAATGGATGATGTCATGAAGAACAAGACATTCATGAATAAAGGAGAGTGGAAGTTCATCAAGAGTACCCAGGAAGCTGGAACTGTAAACCAATAATGACAACATTATTTACCAATGAAATTGCCAGGGTTGTTTATAATTTAGCAGCTCTTAAAAAAAACGTGAAGTACCCTATGGCACTACAGCCATCATGGGTGGATTAAAAGTCATTTTTAAAATTTGAAAAATTATAGACTTGAATAATTTTTCCTTATCCAGATGAACAGCTGGGTTGGGGTTGATATGATTCCCCATCTAGCATGTTCCAGATCAGATTATGTTATTGTACACTATTCTATTACATTGATAGGAGTCACCGAGTCGGACCTAAATCTCCAGGGAAACCTCGGCCAATCATTGTCAAATTCACATCATATCGAACAAGGCAGGAAGTGTTTCGCAATAAGCAAAAATTGAAAGGTACCCCGGTAACTATTCGCGAGGATCTAACCTCCACCAGGTTGTCAATTCTTAAGGCAGCTATTCTCTGCTTTAATCAGAGCAATTGTTGGACCTCGAGTGGAGACATCATTATTAAGAAACCAGATGGCAGTAAAATTAGAATTAACCGGCTGAGTGACATTCCTTAGGACAGTGACAGCAGTTAAATGTTACAATTCACTGAACTGAGTACACCAAACTGAGTGTTTATATTCCTAGATTAGCCCATATTTATTTCTCTCAAGTTCGTTAAGTTTTATATTAGAATAGTTTAGTGAATTATCATTTATTTTCGTTTAGCTTAGTTAAAATTTCTTTTTGCAACTATTTATCTATATGTTTTATTAAATAATTGCATTTACTTTCTTATTTACTTATGATTAATTTAATAACTTTCAATTTTAAATACTTTTAATTTTTATTTTATTAATTTAGACACAACACCCTTAATTTAGTCGCGCTTTACAATAATAGGTAATTCTAGGCACAGTTGATTATATTCCTGCACCTCACTACTTCAATTAACGTTAAATTCCTCCTAGCTCTTTGTGTTCATCTGTACATTTTGTTAACTTTCATCGTTCCAAGTTGGCAAGAATTACAAGTGACAAAACAAATTCCTCTGATGTCACCAGTCGATTTCAACAGTTACTGTATGTCGCCTCAGACCAGCTACCCTCTTCCGACCTTCCGCTGTCCCCATTCCCCTCACCCTCTAGCGCAAACCTTGACCAAAGCACCGCTAGTATCCTCAAGAATTTCGTCTCGCAACATCCCAGAGCCCTACACGTCTGTCATATAAACGCGCAAAGTATATTAGCAGCCAACCGAATGGACGAGATTGTAGAAATATTCACTCCACCTGTTTTCCATGTCCTGCTAGTGTCGGAGTCATGGTTAAAAGATAATAAGCCAGTCTTCTTTGTGTCAACTTGAAGGCTACTCGCTTCTGAGAAATGACCGCACTCACAAACGGGGTGGAGGGGTATGTGGCTATTTCCTAACTAACCTCAAACCTAAGCTGTTCGGTCATTCACCAGGCAGGTATGAGAGAAAACCAGAATACATGTTCGTAGAAATAACAACAAACGGGATTAAAGCCCTTGTAGGAGTAGTTTACAAACCTCCGGATACAGGTCACTTGGAGGATTTTGAAGGTGATTTAACTAAATTACTGCCAGACTACCCTCACACAATAATTATGGGAGATTTCAATACAGACTTAACTGACGCAACTTCTTCCGAATCCACACGACTCAAAACATTGTTTCAAGCCTATAATATGGAAATCTTACCTCTCTTTCCAACTCACCATACGTCTCATTCGCACACACTATTAGATCTTATAGTTAGCAGCAACTCAGACAGAGTTCTCAATGTTGGTCAAGGCTCCGTACCTGGTATATCAGCACATGACGCAATATACATCTCGTATAACCTCCGGCCACCGAAACCCTCCCAGAAATTTATCACCTACAGACCATTGAAAAATATAAATAAAGATAGACTCTTAGAGGATGCAGGCAAAATACCCTGGCATGACATAGCAAACTATAACAATCTAGATGACAAAGTTGACTTCTTTAATAGCAAAGTAACGGAACTATTTGACAAGCATGCCCCATAGCGGTGAGCGAGAATATCGAAAGGACCCTCCCCGTGGTTAAATGATGAAATTAGACAACTAATGAAACAAAGAGACTGCGCTCACAGACAGTACAAAAATGACCCTACCGCACAAAACTTTGAGGAATATAGGAAGTTATGAAATAACACAACAAATACAAAATGCTAAACTGCGACATGCTTAGAGCTTAATTACTCCTGACGGTAGAACAGTGATGACATTTTGGAAATCTATTAATAAGCTTGGACTTACGAAGAACAAGACCAGAGAAGAAATTACAGTACCTCTCGAGACTCTTAATGAGGACTTTACTGCTAGCTGCTCCGCAGTACGACATGACGACAAACAGAGACTTATGAATTATTATGGTACACACCCTACTCCTGACAGAGAGAAATTCTATTTCAGTCACGTGACGCCCCTCCAAGTCAGAAAAGCAGTCCTCAGAATAAGCACGAAAGCAAAAGGAATTGATGACATTGGGACTGACATGGTAAAACTAATTCTTGATTGTATATTACCAACCTTAACTCATGTAATCAATTTCTCTCTTCTATATTCCACATATCCAACTCTCTGGAAGAAGGCTATTGTGCTAACTCTTCCGAAAAGTCAAACGCCTTCGAATGAGGGAGACTATCATCCAAACTGTATTTTATCAGCTTTATCTAAAGTCTTACAATATGTAGTCCATACACAAATGTCGGAGTACCTTCGAATGCACAATCTCCTTAATCCTCTTCAGTCCGGTTTCCGACAAGAACATAGTATAACTACAGCCTTACTTAAAGTGACTGAGGATATTAGACAAGCAATAGACAGTGGACAATTCACAGTTCTGGTACTACTAGATTACAGTAAAGCTTTCAACAGTGTAGACATTGACATTTCACTTGTAAAACTGAAAGCTCTACATTTTTCTCAGAGTACGATTGCTTGGATGCATTCTTATCTTCACGGACGTCAACAATGTGTGAAAGGTAATAATGGAATCATTTCCTCGTGGTGCCACGTGAAGAGAGGAGTCCCTCAAGGCTCTGTACTTGGTCCTCTTCTTTCACACTCTTTGTGAATGACATATCATCCAATTTAAGACACTGCAAATACCACATGTATGCTGACGATCTTCAACTCTACACAGACTCTACAGCATGAGACCTCCAGGAAAATATCGACTTACTAAATATTGACTTACAGACTGTTAGTAATTGGTCTGCTGCGCATGGCCTGAAATTGAACCCTACAAAGTCACAAGTAATCCTTCTTGGCCATCAAAGTCAAATAACAAGTATAACTAAACATCAGTTGCCAAGAGTAATCCTGCAGGATGTTCCAATTCCTTCTGTATCACAAGTGAAGAATCTCGGTGTTATCATGGACGAACGTATGACTTGGTCTGCACCATGTCTTACATATCTGTCAAAAGGTTTACTCAGCTTTACATTCTTTATATAAACATATATTTCCAATAAAGCTTAAAAAGAAATTAATTGAAGCTCTTGTAATGCCACATTTTGACTATTGTGATGTTGTTTTCAATGATGTCAGGCCGCAATTTTCCCTAAGGCTACAGCGCACTCAAAATGCATGTGTGAGATATATATGTAATTTAAGAAAATATGACCACGTGTCACCATCTTTCCTAAAATTAGAGTGGTCGCGACTCCATGTTCGTCGTAACCATCATACTTTGTCTCTCCTCCATCAAGTTCTTACTACATCTTCCCCATCTTACCTTTCTTCGCGTTTCCATTACTTCTCAAATGTTCATGACAGACATACAAGGGCTCAAACATCCAACCTGCTCATCATCCCTCACCATCGAACTGCCGCATATAACAGCTCATTCTCGGTGTTTGCCGCACGAGAATGGAATCGTTTACTGGACGACGTCAGAGGAATACCAACTACAGTGTCATTTAAAAGAGCGTTAAGAGGTACAACAGGATGCAAGTGACCTGTGAATTTCTGGCCTTTCAGTGATTGTGCTACTACAATATCATTACTAGCTATTATTATCATCATCATTAATGCTGTTGTATGTCCTACTGTGGTGGAATTTTACTTCAGTTGTATTTTGATTGTGTTTTAATTGTGTCTTCTAGTATTAATTACGGTAGTATTACTTATGACTTTAATGTATACTAATTGGTTAAGTGTAAGAGAAGGCCCAATGGTCTTAACTACGCCAATAAAGACATTTATCTATCTATCTATTACAAACTGGATCTTCCTTGGCCAAATAACTCGACTCCTACGAAGGGATGACGACTTTGGGCAGAATTTAGCATGAATAATCACTAGATGACATTTGTTAATTGAATATAGGTAGATAAGGGTTATTCTGCCCGAAGGCAGGTCCGAACCTCCGCAGAGGTGTTCCTGAGCCGGAGTTTATGTGCAATTGAATATGATGGGACATTATCCAGAAAATGAAAAAGAAAAGAGTTATTCCTCTTTTGTCTACTCATTTTCTTGCCAAAGTTTTTTTTTGTTAATTCCACTTCATTCAATCACCCCTTTTTTTTTTTTTGCTAGGGGCTTTACGTCGCACCGACACAGATAGGTCTTATGGCGACGATGGGATAGGAAAGGCCTAGGAGTTGGAAGGAAGCGGCCGTGGCCTTAATTAAGGTACAGCCCCAGCATTTGCCTGGTGTGAAAATGGGAAACCACGGAAAACCATTTTCAGGGCTGCCGATAGTGGGATTCGAACCTACTATCTCCCGGATGCAAGCTCACAGCCGCGCGCCTCTACGCGCACGGCCAACTCGCCCGGTCAATCACCCCTTTGGTAGCACCCCCGCCCCCCAAATAATAACGCGTTGTGCAACAGACACTGGTACTTTCTGTTCACTTCAAGATGAGAGAGATAAGAGAAAAGAAGCAAAAACTGTTCTCCTTTGGATTTCAAAGTCTTCTCTCAATAGGTTTACTGATAATTCTGTTGCATAACATCTTAAAAACATGTGTGAGTATCGACAACCTGCAACCCATTTACTTAATACGCCTGTACTGGACATACAAGTTTTTCATACTTTCGTTGTTAAGAGTCACAAGGTTTTAATTACATTTCAGTACATGGTCTGAGACTTTCCTGTAACTCATTCTGCATTAAAAGTGGAAATGTTGAAATGATTTATTTTTATTTGAAAAACTTACTTAATTTAGGTAACTGTAATAGGTAATTTGACAACTTGATCTTTCATTAGTTATTTTATTAAATAAGCATTATTACAGACATCTACATCTAAAATGTTTAATCACTATCAATGACCGAGTACTTCACACTAAATTCTGCCTACTCAGATATATGTTACGTGGTTTACTAACTGATTGCTGGAGGGCAATATTATCCATTTTTTTCTATTTTTTATTAGCAGCTTGACATACAAGATCTGCAACCTTTGGTCCAAATATCCCCATATCAGAAAAAATCTAGTTTATGAGGTTTTCATTCATAGGTGTCTCTATGTTCTTTACAAAATTTTGTTAAAGGAACTTGCCTTCAGTACGGTGGCTCTTTTTAACCATTCCCACTGACAGAAAGGAACTGTTATGGACTACCTCAAAACTTGCCTGACTTTGATATGAAGGATTTTGATGGCATTGCATGAAAAGATAACCATATTTAACTGTTACAGGGCAGGTATTCCTTCTAGTTATTGCATCATTCATGTCATCTGCTTCACCACAGACCAAGCAGACCACAATGTAGAGATTCACTCTAAAAGCGTTGGAGCCAACCATTGCTTTTTGTAAAGATATCCCCATTGATAGCAACTGTTACAGACTACCTCAGAACTTGCCTGACTATAATATAGGAGGATTTTGATGGCATTACATGAAAAGATAACCATATTTAATCCGTGTTGTAGAGGGCTCTGACAAAATATATAGAATTGTTACAGGGCAGGTATTCCTTCCAGTTACTGCATCATTCATGTCACCTGCTTCACCACAGACCAAGCGGACCACAATGTAGAGATGCACTCTAAAAGTGTTGGAGCCAACCATTGCTTTTTGTAAGACATTTACTCCTAACTACATGGCAATCTTCAAAGATATTTCCTTTGTTAATGGCTTGCTTATCTGAATGTTCATTGAACTCTTAATTTTAAACTCTTCCAGTTTGAAGGTGTTAACTTAGCCAAACTTCTCTTGTGACTTCCTTTCCTCATCACTATTGACATCTGATTCCTGTTCATTAAAGATAATGACTTTTGCAAACAGTTTAGAGTAGATGTAGTACAGTGAGTTTCTCTCATCGGTTGAATGACAGGTGCGCCCAGCTTATGTGCGCCCCAATCACTAATCACTCCCCACTCCACGGCATAGCAACAAGGACAGACAGCACTTCGCTCACTTTATCCGTGCATGACATAACAATTAAAATTAAGAAAATAAGAAATAAGAAAATTAGTAATTAAGAATTAAGAAAATAAGCTCGTGCTTCAATTTTAACATTTTTGTAGCCTGCCATGCGGAACTCTTCGAAAACCTGGCTTCTTGCCACTTTGCTTCTTATCGAGTAAAGAACCAGTTCCTCTCAATTTGTTTACACCGGGCTGAGTGGCTCAGACGGTTGAGGCACTGGTCTTCTGACCCCAACCTGGCAGGTTCGATCCGGTGGATTATGAATGTGCTCAAATAAGTCAACCTCGTGTTGGTAGATTTACTGGCACGTAAAACAACTCCTGAGGGACTGAATTCCGGCACCTCGGTGTCTCCGAAAACCGTAAAAGTAGTTAGTGGGATGTAAAGCAAATAACATTATTATTAATTTGTTCACTTGTTTCCGCACGGTCTCTCTATGTGGAGATCGTACACTTGTGTTACAAATCGCCTAATGACTTCCCTGCAAGATTCTGCTTTCATATAATTATCATACATAAATGCCCTTTCCTCTACCGTGTACTGTGGAGGCATTATGAGAATTGTACCCCAAAGTAACACTTCACAATTCGAGAACAATTGGAGTGACAGATCAACACTTAATACACATTCTAAGTATGGACCTGAACTGTGAGGTGCGAGCATTCTCGTGCTGTCGATGCGCTGTGTAACGGGAAGTGATGAGTCAATGGGAGGCAAATAAGTTGGGCGCGCCTGCTGGCCAACTGATGAGAGAAACTCACCGTAGTTGTTTTTTTGTCCAACCCTTGTCCCGTTACTCTATGGGGTCGGGTATGAGGTGATATGAATCTGTCTTGGCGGGTTTATTTATGACTGGATATCCTTCCTGATGTCAACCTCATCAAAGGAGTTAATGAGATGAAATGAATGACGTGATATATGATAGTGGGAAGGGGGAGCGTGAAACAGATAGCCTACTCTTGTCGAATAGCACCAAGGGGTCTGCTCAAGCTTAACATCCTAATCTGATGGTCGAATCACCATCAACAGCGTCATATACCCTCACTCCATATGAGCACTGTGCAGAGGTTTTGAATTTAATCCAGGCTTCTGGCAAGCAATCATGTGATTAGAAATTGTATACCACCACCTCCCCTACCCTGCCGGCCAACATTCTGATGGTGAAATCTTTTCTGACCAGCGGGACTTGAACTGGCTAACCACGGCGTCAGACCATTTAGACTTCAATTCCTTAACGATCATGGCCACCAGGCGGCCTTCACTGTAGTTGTGTACAAATTAAAAGGTTAGCACAGGATAGGATAGCATGGAGAGTTGCATCAAATCAGTCTATGGACTGATGATCCAAACAACAACATCGACTTTTGATTTTAAAATTGTGTTTTATCTGAGACAAGAGAGATTTAGCTAATTTTATTTATGAAATAGCCTATCATTGTCATATTCATAACTCATAACTAACTCTCAATCTTTCCAAGCTCAAGACAATACTCCTTTTCAACAATCAAAATTTTTAGTGCACACCATGTTTAAACTGTGCATGATATTACACTTAAATCTTACTTTACAGTTAATCTGTTCATAAAATATATATATTTTTGAACAGTGACAAGGTAAATTTAATTGGGATCTCTTGTGAGTTTAAATTATGAACCTGCTTTCTGTCTAGCAACTAACAGCTATGTCCTTTATTCAACTCATGGAGTCCACAAACTGCTTGTAATGTTGGCATTCTGTGTAAACATTTTAGTGATATCAAGCCTATTAAGAATAATGATTTCATGTCTTTTGTTTGCTTAGGACCAAGCGAGTTGGCCATGTGGTTAGGGTTGCGCAGCTGTGAGCTTGTATTTAGGAGATGGTGGGTTTGAATCCCACTGTCAGCAGTTCTGAAGGTGGCTTTCTGTGGTTTTCCATTTTCACATCAGGCAAATGCTGGGACTGCACCTTAATGACTGCTACCTTCCCAATCCTAGGCTTTTCCCATCCTTGCATCACCAAAAACTTTTAATGTGTTACTGTGTCGTTACACCACTAGTGAAAAAACAAGTTTACTAAGGAGTTAAAAGTAACAAAAGAGCTTGTTAATGGTGGAACAGATGGGTGATCTATTATTGTAGTTCAAACTACATTAATGTCACAAGTTTTAAAATCAGAGCCCAGAAAATACAGAAGTTAATGGAGTTTGTCACTTTATAGGAAATGCTTGTGCAAGAGGTGTTGCTGCAATAGCCTGTGTATATATATACATGTGTGTGTGTGTGTGTGTCATCGTATGTGTGTATGTATTACATCTCCTCCTAAACCACAGGAGCTATTTCAACCAAACTTGGTACACTTATGACTTAGTATCAGGAGACAAACTGTGTGGGCGTAAGACACCCCAAGCAGCCTTAGGGGTGAGAGATATAAAAATAATCAAAAATAGTATTGAATCCATACCTTTCAAGGTCACTGAGATGACTATTGACACTCCAGATATTTTTAAAATCCTAGTTCAGCGCCCTTTGTGTTGGGTGGTGAGAGGGGAGTGAGATATAAAAATAATCAAAAGTAGTGCCAAATCAATAGTTTACGGGGTCGCTGAGATGAATACTGACACTCCAGATTTTTTCTAAGTCATAGTTCAGCCCCCCTTTGGGTTGAGGTTGAGATGGGAGTGAGATATAAAAATAATCAAAAACTGCAGTGAATCCATACCAAATACTTTAATACACCAATACCGGACAGCTCTATCTCAAGAGCATTGAATGGAGTGCGAACAGCGATGGTGGTGACATCTAGCGTGTTGGTGTAAACTGCATACTTGTCTATGCTAAAGTTGAGAGGATTGCACTACACTCATTGGAAATATTTTTGTTAAGATAATTGAATAATCACAATAATTAAGAATGAAATTTTTAAAATGAAATGCCTCTTTCATAAACCTACAAATGAGCATTATGTTAGCCATGCCTTTCGCTATGTCTTAAAAATTATAAAGCAGAATCTGTTTGAGGATCCACCCAGCCTCTGGGGGAAATATTTAACAACTACTCTCTCCTGTTCTTTCTACCCTTTTCTTAATTACCTAGTGCAGGATTTTGTATGGACTTAGCCTAGTTTTCCAGCCAGATGTCTTTCCTAACAGCAATCATATGTGGAGGGATATATACCGTACTCACTATTGCTTGTTTCTGGGGTTGTTTTTCATATGTGTTGTATATACTTGAAGATGCGTATGAATACGAACACAAACCCGTAGCCCTCGATCAACAGGAATTAACAGACGCGATTAAAATCTCTGACTCAGCCGGGAATCATACCAGGGCCCTCTGAACCGAAGGCCAGTACGCTGACCATTCCGTGGTGGTGATTATTTTAAGAGGAAGTACAACTGGCTAGCCATCCTCTATTAACACTAATCAGAAGGGAAATGGAAGAGGTCCAACACTCCGAAGAATGATGGTATCATAAAAGGCGGGGGGGGGGTGCACGAAGCACTAACCATTCAGCCAAAGTGACAAGAGGGGGCAGATAACTTAACAACATCCATGATTTATTACGATTTTGGAAAAGAGAAGCGGTAGTTAAGGAACAGGAGTTTTGGTCCATTATTTTGATTTTTTTTTGGTACAGCCGATCTTCCCGAACTCTACAGGTGAACTCACCTCACGCTGCTATCTCGCTTTTGCTGTACTTTGAATTTTCTGTTTTACTCTGAAGACAGAAATACATAATATATATAATACATATTGGGGTTACGTGAGTGTACTACGATGTTCCTGACAAGGAAGAAGTGTTCAGAATTTCCTAAAGTCTCTTTCACAAATTTATACTTGAAGAATTACCATACACACATATTAAATTAGTTGGACTGGTGCTCAAGCCTATGCTAATAATACACTGAAATAATTTTCTTACGCCGGACTGAGTAGCTCAGACTGTTGATATGATGACCTTCTGATCCAAATTTGGCAGGTTCGTATTTGAAGGTGCTCAAATACGTCAGCTTCATGTAAGTAGATTTACTGGCATGTAAAATAATTCGTGCGTGACTATATTCCGGCACCTCGGTGTCTCCGAAAACCGTAAAAGTACTTAGTGGGACATAAAGAAAATTATTATTATTATTTTCTTACAGTAAAAGAACAAGGTGACTGTATTCGAAACTCATGGCCTTCAATTTTCAATTTCAAAACTACTGCGATAACCATTACACTACAGGCCCACAAGTTTTCGATTGTGAAATTTATGGTACTGTATAACAATGTGAACCCTCAAGTTTCAGTATACTAGAGTTCCATATTTTGGTTTTATGTCCCACTAACATTTCAGTAGAGTATTTGATTGATTTTCTTAATATAAGGGGCAAAGAATGTAACCTCAACCCAGATGCGAGGTCATTACTTTTTTACTACTTGCGGTCCTTATCAGTTACCATGCCCATTATCTTGTTGGGTAATTTGCTCAGCGCATAACACTTTTCTTGGAATATAAATGCAATGTAAGATTATTTAGTGATAAACACTGATACATTATAAACAACACGGCAGTGCGCCAAGAATCATACAGATGGCAACATATTATTGAAGATTTGGTCACACCAAGCCATGTAGGTAGCAGCACTTACTGTATTGTCATATTAAAGTATTTGTCCATACTTTTTGGGGTCACTGAGATGAATTTTTTATAAGTTCAGCACCCTTTTGAGTAGGGGGCGAGGGGGGTGTGTGTGTGTGTGTGTGTGTGATGTAAAAATAACCGAAAATATTGTTGAGTCCATAGTTTTCTGAGTCACTAAGATGAACAGTGACACTCTGGATTTTTTAAAGTCCAAGTTAAGCCCCCTATGGGGAGAAATATAAAAATAACCAAAAACGACCGATATTTGTGTCGAATCCATAGTTTTCAGGGTTGCCGAGATGAACTGTGACACTCTGGATACCGTTTAAGACAAAGTTCAGTCCCAATCGGCAGGGGGGGAGAATGGATGAAGAAAAGAAAACGTACAAAGTGACTGAGTTTAAGGACGTATGTGTGTATGTTCTAGTGTACCTCTCAACCAAACTTGGTACACATATGACTTACTATCTGGAAGAAATTACTGTTGGGGTAAGATACCCCCCAGCACCCGTAGGGGCGGGGGTGAATGATTAAAAAATACAGAAAAAGGGGTGAAATATAAAAATAATACGTAACAAATATTAATGTGCAGTCCATAGTTTTCGGGGTCTCTGAGGTGAATAATGACAATGGATGTCGTTGAAGTTCATGTTCAGTCTCCAACGGCATGGAGATGAGAAGGGGTGGAAAGGAAAATGTCCAAAATTACAGATGTATGTGTGTTTCTTCCAGCATAGCCCTAATAAAAATTGGTACACATATGACTTACTATCTGAAAAAAATACTGTTGGGATAAAACACCCCTATAACTCCTAGGGGAGGTAGTGAAATATAAAAATAAATTAAAATTATATTAATGCTGAATACATTGTTTATGAGGTCACTGAGTTGAACTGTGACACTGGATAGTTAAGTCATACTTCAGCTGCAATCAGTATGTTGGTTCAGATGGGGTGAAAATTAATGTAAAAAATAACAAAGATTATGGATGTATGGGGATATGTTCCAGAATAACTGTCAACAAAACTTGGTACACATATGACTTACCATCTGAAAAAAAAAAATTACTATGGAGATAAAACATCTCAACTCCTGCTGGGGGGGGGGATGAGACGGGATGACATGTAAAAATAATGGAAAATATCCTATATTAATGTCAAATCCATTGTTTATATGTCGCTGAGATGAATTGTGATGCTCTGGATACCGTTTAAGTCCATGTTCAGACTCTATTGAGAGGGGCTTAAAAGAAAATAATCTAAAATGACCAAGATTAGTGTTGAATCTACTGCTTTTGGGGTCACAAGGCTGATTGGTGACAGTCTCAAATGATAGTTGAAATCATGGACATCATATCTATAGCATTACGGGGTAAATACATAAAGATATAACTTTTTTTTTTTCTTGAAAGGATCAAATACAATTCGAGCTTTCACACGGACACATTTTTACTTGAATATAGGCTACTGTTCGGATCAATATGACCCGACATATCAAAATGCTGTAGAAAACTTCTACATTTTTTGTACAGTTATTAGCTATTGATATTATTGTTTTATATCAATACTTTGTAGGGAATAATAATAATAATAATAATAATAATAATAATAATAATAATAATAATAATAATAATCATACACAAAACTTTATTAAAGGACATTAAAACATTGCTTATATAAATATTCACATAAATTTAAAACATCAGAGTTTTCAATACAGACATTCATCTTAGAAAGCACTACAATCCTTTTCTTACTTTTCTTCTTACTGATTGCAGTTTGGACACAAATAGGTGATGTGTGTTTTGCAAATATGTTTATTACATTTTCCATATGTTTGTTTGTCATTGCTTGACGAGCAGAACAGCGAGCACATTCCATAGGTTTTGTTGTTACTAATTCTGATACACTAGCCACATCTTTAGGATTTTGGATGCTCCTGATCATTTTCAGAGAATCTTCCTTTCTTGGGAATTGTGTTCTTGATGCAATCTTCTCTTACCAGTGACTTTCCAAGTTCCTCCAAAAATATTCTCCTCCTAGTCAATTTGCTCACATTCCAATTAAAGTCAATCAAAGTCCACAAGAGGTTTTCATTATAAGCAGAAACATCAAGAATATTGTAGAAAATTATCACTGACCACCTACTGGTTTTTCTTTTTATATCTGCATCCCCCTTTGGTTGAATTATATTCCAGCCCTGTCACTGATTTCGTCACCATGGTGGAGAGTACTCGTAACTACAACATTCTTATATCTCTTAGTAGCACAGTATTAAAGAATGATTACCAATGATAATGTAGTCTTTGTTATGATGTGTTTGTACGTTATTAATAGGTGCTAGGATTGGGAAAGAATCAATCAAATATCCAGTAAGGTGCAGTTTCAATATTTACCTTGCAATGAGATGAGGAGAAGTTAAAAACTTTTTCAGAGGAATTCACCATATACAGCAGTCATGAGCTTTAACTCGCACAAATAACCTGTTTAGTAAATATCTATAAATTTAATAATAAAGTAAGAAATTCTAAGGCACACACTAGCCAATAATGAAATTCCTATACAAATCAGTAGATTAAAATGTAGGAATTATTCTTCTTCTACCGCTTTCCCTACACCTGTGGGGTCGCGGGTGCGAACTGTGTCGCATATGTGGATTTGGCCCTGTTTTACGTCCGGATGCCAACCTTATATGGAAGGATGTAATCACTATTGCATGTTTCTGTGGTGGTTGGTAGTGTAGTGTGTTGTCTGAATATGAAAGTATTGGAATAAACACAAACACCCAATCCCGAGCCAGAAGAATTAATCAAAAACGATCAAAATCCCCGACCCGGCCGGGAATCGAACCCGGGACCCCCTGAACCGAAGGTCTCAATGCTGACCATTAGACCAATGTGTCAGACAGTAAAACATAAAAATATTAATCTTAAATTATTGTACTCTACCTAATCATCTGTAAATACACACTAAAGTTCTAATGGTTCACTATTGCTAATCATATATAGTGAAGCAATTTCAGCCCTGACTTGCAACTATATATCGCCATTTTTAGTTGAATTTAATACGCTACTGTTTATGACACAGCAGTATATTTATCATTCACTCAAATTTTTCAAGAGTGATTTTAATAACACCAATATTCTTGTCCCAATGAATCCTGTAATTTGTAACTTGATTGGAATGATTTCCTCTTTCTTGGGTAATATTTTGCAAATCAAATATTGGTTGCTATAATAATAATTTAAAAAACTGAATATTTGCACATTTTTAACTTATCTTGATTTTTAAGTCTCTTATTATATGGGGTGTGTATAAATTCCTATTAGAGTACATACTTTGAGGGCTTGTAGGGGACATTGATAGATAAAATTTTGAATAGGAACCCATCTCCAGAAATGTACAGTCTCCTCATTACAAGTATAGAGTTGAATAGCCCTTTTTACTTGGAAGGCTACTATTAATCTCATACCTGCAAAGAAATTCAGAAAGTATTTCCCATTTTTTTAGCTTCTATATCTTTCCCACATTTACTCCTCAATGTATCTGTCAGGTTTGGGTCACTTACCTTCTCATTATCAATTTATGTACAAACATGGAAACAAAAAGGATAACAACAACTATCAACAAACTTCTTTGACTGGCATATCAATAAAGCGTCCCAGGTATTTTTGAGAAGCAGACTATGATCATTAAAGAATAGAATTAACCAAAATCACCAGTATACTTTTGGACTGTAATTACGCGTTCAAGATCTGAGTCAAAGGAAAGTCAATGCAGTAAGTTTGCAAGCCAAACTCTCCTTACTTTACTCTATTTGACTAACATTGCTATATGGAAGCGAAAACTGGGTGGACTCAGGATATTGTATTCATAACCTGGAGCTAACATACTCAAAACCTCCCACAAGGCCAAACCCTCGTCCATGTCGTGGGAGGTGGGCAATGGCATGAAGTAGGGGATTGCCTGTAGGGGTAATGTACAGTGGGGACTCTGTGTGCCCCATGACCACTACAGTAGCTGTGGAGGCCCTACAGGAACCCTGAAAAGTGACGGCTAACGGGACTCTGGTGAAGACCTCAATGGCAGCAACGGTGGAGAAGGAGTCCTTTGGTACAGCGAAGCTGGCGGATGAGGCACCCTTCTTCTTGGGGATAAATAAAGAAGAAACCACTGCCTTGCGGTAAAGAGGGATCTTTAAAGGCTAAGGGAGATAACCCCTACAGAAGAATCCTGCGGTCTAGTGCAGACAGGAGGCAGCCCCTCCACTGGACTTAGGGTGCTGTGGGCTAATAACTCACACACCTGAATTAAACTTATTACAGAAACCAGACAAAATTTATGCCGGCCAGATTTTATGGAGACAGATTTTGCAATGAAATACAGGACACAAATCGTATTCTGGAATGTGAAAACTATGTATGAAACTGGCAGACTGAGAGAAGTAATGGCAGAAATGAAAAGGTATAAACTGGAGATACTTGGGTTGAGTGAAGCAAGACGGACAGGCTACAGAGAGGTGAGGACAGAAGAGGGTGGTGTCTTCATTTACTCTGGAAGAGAAAAAAATGATCAACATTCAAGTGGAGTGGGTGTCTTACTCACAAAGAAAGCAAAAAATAGCATAATGGAATGGACCCCTGTATCACACAGGATAATTACTGTACGAATAAGAACCAAAGTTTGACCTGTGACCATAGTACAGTGTTATGCACCAACAGAAGAAGAAGAGGAGGAGGAGTTTTATGATAGGCTGACATCAGCACTGGCAGGGATAAAGAAGATGGACATTGTGGTATTGATGGGAGATCTAAATGCAAAAATCGGTAATGAAAATGAAGGAAGAGAAATCATCATGGGTAGACACAAAATAGGAGAAGAAAATAATAATGGCCAGAGATTCATAGACCTATGCAGTAATTTTGGATTGGTTATAGGTGGATTATTGTTTCTACATAGGAACTGCCACAAGATCTCATGGGTGTCACCTGATCTCTGGACAGAAAACCAAATTGATCACTTGGCAATAAGTAAAAAATGGAGACATTCACTCTTGGATGTGAGGAATAAACGTGGAGCGGATGTAGGGAGTGACCATCACCTTTTGATTGCTGATATTAGATTGAAGGTGGCAGCACCAGTAAAACAGGCAGCAGTACGAATGAAACGTTTCAACTCCGGGAAATTTGGGAAACTTGAAATGCAAAATTAATTTAAGATACATTTGAAGAACAGGTCTGAAGCCCTCGCCGAAGAACCAGATGAAGATGTAAATACTAAATCGAACACAGTCAAGGAACTCTTTCATGACACATGTGAATCAATCCAAAAGCGAAGAGAATGCAAGGCACTTGTCAACTCCAGTAGAACGAGAAACCAGAAAGCAGTAGCAATGGAAAAGTACAGGGAGGCCAACCAGGAGGTTAAGAAGTGAGGAGAGATAAACAAGTGTTTACAGACCAAATGGCAACACAAGCAGAAGAAGCAGCAAGATTCGACAACAGCAAAGAAGTATATGCCATTACGAGAAAGCTTTCTTGGAGGAACTTTTCAGGAGAGAAACCAGTCAGAGATGCAAACAGAGTAGCCTTGACATCTGAGACACAACAATTGGAAAGATGGAGACATCACTTCATGGAAATACTCAATAATCTTGGTGAGGAATCGAGAACTGAAGAAACTGAAACCATTTTGGAGGATCCAGACATCTCGGTAGAACCACCAACACGACAAGAGATAGCACAAGCAGTGAAACAAATGAAGAGTGGCAAAGCACCAGGTATAGATAACATTATCCCAGAAGCCCTAAAGGTAAATCCAGATTTAACAGCAGAAATCATGGAGCCACTTCTAACACTAATATGGAACGAACACCTCCCTGAGAAGTGGAAGAAGGGTGTCCTCATCAAGATACCGAAGAAGGTGACCTCTCAGATTGCAATAACTGGAGGGGAATAACGTTGCTCTCATATGAGGAAAAGTGATGTCAAGAGTCATACTGAACAGAATAAGCATAGCCGTTGACAGGAGACTACGTCAAGAACAGGCAGGTTTCAGAGAAGGTAGGTCTACTGTGGATCAGATTAACACACTATGGCTAATCATTGAACAATTTGCTGAGTATCAGGCATCTCTGTATATACTTTTCATTGATTTTGAAAAGGCCTTTGACTCTGTCAACCGGAGGAAAATGTGGAAAGTTATGGAAAAGTTTGGAATTCCACAAAAGATAGTCCATCTTACACAAGGCAATGTATGATGGATATACTTGTCAAGTAGAACATAAACGGAAGCTGTCTGAACCTTTTGCTGTAAAATCTGGAGTAAGACAAGGATGTCTACTGTCGCCAATCTTGTTTATCATGACAGTAGATTATATGCTGAGAGAGGCAACGAATAGAAAGCGTGGCATTCAGTGGGGGTTAAATAACCGATTGGAAGAACTGGATTATGCGGATGATTTCTGTCTTCTTGCAGAATGTTTTTGGGACATGGAAATCAAACTGAATGTCTTAAAAATAGAAGCTAAAGAAGTAGGCTTAAAGATTAATAACAAAAAAACTAAAGAAATGCGCATAAACCATTGTAACAATTGTAGCTTGACTCTAGATGGAATGGATATATAAAGGGTAGAGGAATTTTGCTACTTAGGAAGCATGGTAAGCCAGGATGGAGGTGCTTTTAGAGATGTGGTGAGTCGTATAAATAAAGCCAAAGGAGCTTTTGCACAGTTACGACTAATATGGAGATCCCCTCACATTCGTATAAAAATGAAGCTAAGGATATTCAACTCAAATGTTAAATCTGTGTTACTGTATGGAAGTGAGACCTGGAAAGTGACCAAAGACATTATCACAAAGTTACAGACTTTTATAAATCAGTGTTTGAGGTACATTATGAGAATATGGTGGCCAAAGACCATCTCAAACAAAGACCTTTGGGAGGCTACAAGTCAAAGTCCCATACAGGAACAGATAATGAGAAGAAAATGGAGAGGGATTGGGCACACCCTGAGAAGACCATAAGAAAGTATCACAAGGCAGGCACTGAGTTGGAATTCACAAGGCAGTCGCAGGCAAGGCAGACCGAGGATTACCTGGAAGAGAACCATAGACAAGGAGATTGCTGGAGTTAACAAGACATGGAGGGAGGTCAAAGCAATGGCGGCAGATAGAACAAGCTGGAGAAATTTTGTCGAGGCCCTATGTTCCACCTGGAATTAAAGGAAATAAGTCGTCAACATACTAAAAAATAATGAGAAAGACAGGAGGAACAAGGCAGGAAGGTATTTGTAACGAGGATATAACTGCTGAGTTAGGAATGAACTCATTTTATAAAGCTGTGTGTATAAATGAACTGGGTGGTTGAATTATGTGAGGAAAATGGAGGGAAGAGATTAAGAATAATGGACAAAACGATAGCGGAGAACAGAAGCAGGGAAGACAATGAATAGATTTGTTTAATGATTTAAAAATAAGAGAGGTAAGGAAAGGTATCAAGGTGGTGTCCACTGAACTTGCTAAATATTTTTAAATGTCCGGGTTACCAAAAAAAAAAGTATAAACAGAGAAATGTATTTAAGGGGTAAATTATCTCTCTAAGTAGTGCATGTTACTGTCCAATTATATATTTTCTCTTAACAGCTGCTGTTACACTTGAACAAGACAAATGTGATGAATAGCTGCTCCACAACCAGGATGTCATCAATGAAGTACATTGATGAGATAGAGAAAACAGTTTGTTAGATAAGTAATGAAATACAGTACATATTTTCAGCGAGCTTTTTTGCAGGTACTGTACCCATGTAAAAACATTTTTTGCAGGTAATGTATCTCCATATTGTGACCGTATCCAGGTCTCGGCTGACTGAATATGGGTCAGTGTGTTACTGGGGTTCGCTTTGTCGGCAACGGCGCGTGTGGCCTTGGCCAGGTGATAGAGAACCAGTTTCTGACTTGAAGGGGGTAGCTGGCTGACTGGGAAAAAATAATACAAATGAAAGCGGGCAAGAGATAAAAATAGCCAGAATATGTTCGTCTGCAATCACATCGATTGGTAATAAATGAAATATTTATAATATCTTTGGTGGCGTGATATGCATAATTAAGAAGGTACACATGAATCATATTTTACTGAACTATGTTAATAATGTCACGTGTGAATTATAAAAATTAATAATTGAATTTTTACTTGATTTCAACGGCATTTCGGCTAGAAATGATGGTGAAATTATTTAATCAAACCCCAGAAGAATTCAGTACTTGAGCTGACTTCACTTCCTGCAACGATATTTAAGACAAGTCATAAGAGTACAAGCTCTCACATGTTCCTGGTCTACTCTCTGCAGTCACTTCGTGTACTTCGCTAGCTGGACTTCAACGCAAAACGTCAGTGGAATACTATCATCAGGGATAGTGGACTCATTCCTGTGTTCGACGCTTTCTACAACTGTGCAAATCTACGACCTGAGTTAGTGCAATAAACAGACGTCGAAATAGCAGATAAATTTTTAAAGTACGTGTTCCTTCCATCCTAAATTACATGTGTGCTCAGGATTTCTCTTAATACATTTGGTACAAGTTTCAGCAACCTTACGAGAGTAAAAGTGCAAGAGGACCTCTACATTATCATCGTCAGAAGATGGAAGTTCATGCCAGGGACTCCACACATTTCATCATGAAGTTCTAAGCCCATTGACCAGCGTCGGCAGCGGCAAAATGCAGGGACTTTCGCCTTAGAATGGGTGATTGAGGAACCCGGACTTCAAGATGTGAAGACAACTAAATAAGTTAAGTCGACTACATCTTATTTATATCTGTTCTATGTAGCTCTTTATTACTACTCTTAATCTTTCCTTAGATTTGTTCTGTAATATCTAGTTGATTTATTTTCACGGTATTTCACTGGTTATTTCCTAGAGGTGAGATAGGACTTGTAGCTTAATTTGCATACTTGCTTGATTCATGACCACGTGCTGTCGAGTTTGAAGATGATGGATCAGTTGAAGTTATCCATTTGTTATCGGAACCATCCTTTCTTATTGTATGAATTTCATTATGGTAGTGAGTTAATCTGTATCCGATGAATTTATCGAGGTGATATTTTCCCAATATTTTTAACATTTTCATGGTAATTGGACTTTTACTCGTACCTCATATTTATGATAGCATGTCATCAGGATATTAATTCCGAATCGAGTGTATGAATTTATTTAGAGTACATGCATTGTGGTATATGATAACTAATGGATTATTTAATCACTGAAACAAATTTAATGAGGATAAGATGTTTTGGGACGATGACAGGTCCTTATCATTTTCATGACTACACATGCTTGATAATTGGTTACGATGAGTTATGGTCGTCATTATGATGTTGTACTGTACGTGTAATTTATGAGGAATTTGTACGTACGATATGAATCTTTGTGAAATTGAATTTTCACGTGTTAATGTAGTAATATTTTTATACATGATGTTGATCATGATATAATGGAAATACGGAATCTTTGAGATTTTACGAGGTGTAGTTAATATAGGAATGTCTTCTGATGATAAGGACAAATTCATGTTGATCGATGTACTCCATAATTCAGGATAATATCCTAATAGTGTTCATGAATGTCAGTAATTCTAAGTTTAAGGTACGTGTAAATCTTACTGGAGGACCTTAGATCTGGGGAATAGATCCTCAATTGAATATGCTGATAATGTTACAGTTCAGAACCAGGCTGCTCACTTTTCGATGTCTTATTTCGTACTCACGTGGAGACTTTATTTTTTTTAACAATTTGGAATGAGCTAATGGGAGAATGGTGAGATTGATTAACAGCCAAAGATGATGACGTGTAAATATTGTAGATATTTCTTTCTTTGGCATTTTTCAGTAGGTAGTAGTAGATCTAGAGATTTTCTAGTGTTAAGACATTTATTTTCTGGGCATTTGTGTTGTGGTGATGTGTGGCACTTTGATGGTGTTAATTCATTATGTGGACAGGATTTCCACGTTGTGGATATTTTTTTCTATTTATTGATTTTTCTGAAGGGTCATAATGCTAATTTTTGTTCATATAATGACCAAGCGATAATAAGTTTTGTTATTAGTTCTCACAAGGAGATAAGTGGGAAAACGTGAACAGACATACTCGACGTCTCGAATTAACTTTCAGAAAACAAAGGCAAATTCAAATTTTCATTTAAATGTTAACTTAATTTTTGATGAACTGAATTTCACTCATGTTTTGTCAGGGTAGTAAATTAACTAATCTTGGATATTTTCTATTATACACTTTCTTAAAATTAATGCATTTTTCCAGACTGTTCGAGGAATTCTACGCAAGATCTCATTTTTCTAATCAATCAAACTTTAAATTACTAAATGAATGTTGTCAAACGAAGAAAAAGTAATGTTATATTCAACATTCTGTTAGAATGGTAGGGAAACTAAATTACGAGTACCATCCCATTTGTTAGTCTTTTTTTTTTGTCACATCAAGTAGTAATTAACGTAACGTAGCGATCATTTTCATTATCATAGATGTCAGGGTGGCAATATTTTATTTTCTTTGAACAAAAGTGTAATATGTTCTCTATACTTAAAACATTCTTATTTTCTGAACCTTATGTCAACCCTGCTACTTGCATATTTTTTAAGTCATCGGCCCTGCAAACTGAGCACCCCTGGGGTGTGTCTTGTTCGCTGGCAGACCTAGTACGGGGATAATTACATTAACATTCTTATAATAAAACTACTGAAGTTTCCAATGTAAAAGGTATTATTACATTAAAGAAATAACTGTTTTACTACATAATTATATTGAAATTCTTATAATAAACTGCTGACATTTTAATATAAAATGGCTTTATGATTCATCACAATCAGGACAGTCGTTTAATCTTAAACACTCTTTCGAAATCAACACTCTGTTGAAGTTATTTTGGCTTTGTCAGCTTTAGCTAATGCAGTTGGATTTTCTAGTTTTTATTCCTGTAAAAAAAAAAAGTTAACGGCACAGGGCATTACCGGCCTTCTTGTCATCCATGAAAAGAAATAAAGTTAAAGACACACAAATTCAAATATTAAACACACAATGTTGCCAGTACAAGACCAAACTAATAAAACATTTCTCCCATCCCGTCTATCAGCCTGACCAGAGTGTAATAGTACTGTTTAGTCCAAGTGATTCCAACTGAGGTGCTCCCACGGCCCCGGCCAGCCCCGTCAGCAGTCCCGGTGCTGTGCTATAGCACCGTTGAGGTGGTGGGGGAAGAAGGGGAAGTGACAGAGGCAGAACCACAGGTCGTCAGGTCAGCGCGCACCTTATGAAAACAATATTATTTATGACAATTCTGTGAACACATAAACACACAATTTATTCTGTACATACTTTGTGTTTGCCTTAATGTATATTCAGCGTTTAAGTCAATTGCTGACATCATTTTGCGGCAACTAATTTACCAACTGTAAGTACAGCCTCAAAGTCCGCATCAGACGGAGAAGTCCTAGTTCTCCATTAATTTAAATTCAGAATTGAAAACATCTGTTTTTTTGTTTTGTTTTTTTGCAATTTTCAGAGCAACAATAGCCCATAACGTGCTCGAACTGCGCCTTCTAAAGTATTGGGTTCAAGTATCTGTGGGACAGGGAGATAAAATAATTAAAATAATTATCTTTGTGGGTTCTTTTTTTGCAATAGGTCTTATGGCGATGATGGGATAGGAAAAGGCTACGAATGGGAAGGAAGCGGCCGTGGCCTTAATTAAGGAACAGCCCCAGCATTTTCTTGGTTTGAAAATGGGGAACCACGGAAAACCCTCTTCAGTGCTGCCGACAGTGGGGTTCGAACCCAACATCTCCCGGATGCAAGCTTACAGCTGAGCGCCCCTAACCGCGCTGCCAACTCGCCCGGTGTTTTTTCTTAGAAGCACACTAAGTCTAATTCTAAACAGTTCTTAATAATACAAAACCAAAAACGAAAGCAAATCTCCTAAACTGCATGTAAAACAATTCCTAATGAGTAAGTTATTACGTATCTCCGAAGAACTTAGCAATTCCGATTTTAACTTAGCAATTTGTTCGGTTCTTGCTGCGCCAACAATGTCATCATAGGTGGAAACATGTTTATTGTGGTAGTGTCGTCGCACGGTTGAAGACTTTACGCTTAAAATGACATGACAAATTAAACAGTGAGCTTTCCCTTCGGTACTGAGAACAAAATATAAATCCACCCATGAAGGATTAAACAACATTTTTAACGAAGGTGAAACCAACTGCTCCACTGTCTGTTCTATCGAATAGATTCTACTGAGAATGACACACACAGACAGAGAATGAGAATGAATGTACTGTCTCTTACGCACACATGCAACGACCACTGCGCGGGGTAGGTGGGGAAGGAGGGGAACGGTGCTGCTGAGTGCAGCGCTGGTGCGCCCCAGCACTAAGTGCTCGAGTTGGAAAGGCCTGGTTTAGTCAGATATAGTAACAGTACCTGCAAATAGTGTTTTTATAGGTAGGTACAGTATTTGTAAATAGCATCTCATGTGTAGGTACAGTACCTGCAAATAACTACATCAATTTATTTTAGCTACAAGCTTGCACATTGCTGCAGGTGGCATCAGATTTCAGCTTACTATATTGTTACACCTAACAAGAAGCAGGTTGTGAACACATGAATTCCTATGTCATGAAGTTGTTAGCTAAGCTAATTATTAGATGACAATATGGAACGTACTTTACACAATGCTACATTTCATATTTCACATGGAGAGGTTGGTCAACAGAGTCAACCACGTGGGAATGAAGAAACATAAAAGTGCTGTTGAGAATAAAGCTTCCAGCAGTAGAACTGTATATGTAATATCTTCATTGTGAAATTTGAAAGTGAAATAGGAAAAACAGTTATCCCTGGCAGAGCATAAAGCAACTTTCACTCATTGTACTGTTGTACACAACCACAGTTTTATATGTATGGCACAACAGCAATCGTGAAAAAACACACAACGATAAATTCAGATATTCTCAAATCAAGTGCAAGGCAATAACCATCAATGTTATTGCACCATTTGCAAGAAATAAGGTTGAAGAGCTAACTGGAGGTCACTTCATATCAGTGTTAACCAACTCATCCAACTAATTGTACAAAAACGTCAGTGCTTCCTATTAAAACAACAATCACCACCACCCATGGTGGTGAGATATTATCAAGGAAAAAATTGAGAGGGACACCCTAGATTTGCCATAAGACACAGAATAATACACAATAACAATTTTAAGGGAAGATAAAGAAAATTAATGTTTTAAAAAATGATAGATTACAATTAACCATGTTAAATGGCATGAACTCCATTTAAATGGTGTCAAAGAATCGAAACGGAGTATTTGATGAGTTTGACGACTATCTCATCTTGTAGACTTCTCGCTAGTTTATATTTTTGTCGCCATGTGACAAAAGATTTGGGAATTGTTCCCCTCGCGCCAAAGAAAAGTCCAGTCACTGTAATTTTTTTAAGGTTATAAACTCAAGAAAGAAAGGGATAGTTGGATTATAGATATCCTTTTTCTCATTGTCTACATCAGTCGGCTGAGAGGCTGAAGATTTCAAAGCGTACCATAGGATCAATAATTTCTGCTTCGTTCTTCCGTCTGTCAATCGCTATAATATCAATCCTGCGAGTGCTGCTGGACTTCTTCGTACACTTCTAGATTTTTGAGATGAAGAGCAGTTCTCCTTAAGGGCAACTCCCCAGCACATGTGATAAGGTTTCAAACTCACTGCCTGTGCTGATAGAACGTCCCGGCAGAGTACGTACTGGTGCAACCATCATGGTAATCTTCAACATCTTCCTCCATTCCGAACAAGTTAAACTATTCCTTCTGGTAACCCAAGAATTAGCAGCAGGAACTTGAGCAAATAACTCAACACCTCTTCCTTTCTGTGGATATGCACACCAAGCTTCAAATTCGCGTGTTCTAAGTATATCGCGCAGTTGTCCAACAGATTTCGTTGATGTCTCTTCATTGAGTTGGATCAGCGGTAGAGTGTCGGCCTCCGGATCCCAAGATAGCGGGTTCAAACCCGGCAAAGGTAGTCGGATTTTTGAAGGGCGGAAAAAAGTCCATTCGACACTCCATGTCGTACGATGTCGGCATGTAAAAGATCTCTGGTGACACATTTGGTGTTTACCCGACAAAATTAATTAAATCTCAGCCATAGACGCCCAAGAGAGTTTCGGTTTACTCGGTCTGCCACCTAGTGGGGGCCTAGAGAAAAACGGAACGTCGAAATTGACGAGCAGACAGCCAGATGGCGTCAAATTGAAATGTCTGCACACGGTAGCTGAGGCCATACGATTATTATTATTATTATTATTATTATTATTGAGTTGAAGTTCAGATAGACAGTGAGTTTTTATTGCTGTGAAATTTCGAACAGCATTTACGTGCCAATCATTCACAGCTTCTAGCTTAAGATTGATGTTCAGCTGTTGAAGGTACGCTTCCCAAGTAGCGCGCATTAATGCTAACCCTTTATATTTGTTGGATTGTTCACCCACTAATAGGGAACGTGAGCTGGGTTTAGACCGTCGTGAGACAGGTTAGAAGTTCAGATAGATAGTGAGTTTTTACTGCTGTGAAATTTCGAACAGCATTTATGTGCCAATCATTCACAGCTTCTAGCTTAAGATTGATGTTCAGCTGTTGAAGGTACGCTTCCCAAGTAGTGCGCATTAATGCTAACCCTTTATATTTGTGGCTCGAATAGATCGTACTTGTTGGCGTGTCACTCAGAAGTTGTAGAATTTCTTTAAGTGCACTTCTGACCATGTTGTCGGCTTTTAAAAGACTTGATTTGGGAATTTTCTCAATCGAAACAGTCTGGAAGGGGTATATCAGTGTAGGGCCAATAAAATGATCTATTACAGTCAGTTTTTGATGTGGTTGGAGTAAGTGAGTCCTGGTAATCTGATCTAAGTTAGCTTTCAATTTTTCAAGTACCTGATTATCATTGAAGACTAGTCTGTCTGAAAGTTGCCCCTAAATATTTTATTTCTTCACTATCATTCATACTTGTAATGTTTCCAGAGACTGTCACAATATCATCAGAATGAAGTTTACCATTTTTTATAATAATGGCATTTGATTTGTCTGCATTTATATGCAAACCTATTTCTTGAAGCAGATTTATGACAGAAGTGACTAGGATTGAAGCTGCTGCTTGGTCTTTAGCTATGATCACCAGATCGTCGGCAAACGATAGGGATGTTAAAGGTACAGTGAGTGTTAGGACTCAATTGAAAACCATACATTTCTGATACTTTGATGTCTGCGAGTTCATCAAGGATGTGGTTTATACCCCAGTTAAATAAGAAAGGTGAAATGGGATCTCCTTGCATCACTCCACATTTGATGTTGTATCTTATCTGTATGACCACGAGCAGTTTGAATTTGTGTTGTGTTTTCTGTGAGAAGGTTGACTAGTAACTTCTTAATGGATCTGGGTAGTATAGAGTTCTCTATTGTCGCCTTTAAGTGATTGTGTCCAATACTATCGAACGCTTTGTTGATGTCGAGGAATACTACACAGCCCAAAATCGTTTTCATTACAGCTGTTCGTAAAATGCCATCAACAATATTCATGTTAATGAAAGAGCCAGGGGTCATGACAAAACCTCTTTGGAACTAGTTCAAAGGGATGTATTCCCTTACAATTTTATCAAGGATCTTACTTAATATGTGCCGAATAATGGAGCAAATACTAATCGGTCTCCATTTGGACAGATCATTCTCTTTACCGCCTTTATGTATAAGAACAGTTCTCGCTGCCTTGAGAACCTCAGGAATGAACCCGCTTTCAAATATTCTTCTGATATAGGCTAAAATATTAGCAGCAAGTGGATCATAAACAGATTTCAATAAAACCTTATCCAGACCTGGGCTAGTGTCCATTGCTATGCTCTTGATAATAGAGAAAACTAACTCTTGAGATATTGAAATTGTATCATCTAAGGTATCATTCGTATAATCAATATAGGAGTCTCTTATGCAATCATTAGGAGTTTCAAATCTGTTCCTAAAATATTCTTCAACATCATCTTTCTCTAGTTTCAAATTATTAGTTCTTTTGCCACTTGAAATTTTTCTAATTGCTTTCCTCCTTTGGTAAAAATATTCATATTGAGTCAGTTCATACTCAAATTTAGCCTTCCGACATTTATGATCATTCTCAGAGGATCTCTGTAGGTTACTGGAGGTTTTATATTGTCGGTTGTTATTTTTGTAAGTGCCACGTTTACGAGCTTCAATATATCTAGTAACTGGACTCTTTGGACCTGGCAGCAGGTCTGTAGCTGTGGCAAGGAAGTTTACAAAATTAGTGACTTGTTCATTGAATTCAGCATCATTCAATTCATGCTGAAAAATACCTAGCCTTTACTCAGTTCATCGTGGTAAGTTTACATTTTTGCTCTCTTTGATCAGAGGTTATTTCCAACTTCGTTGACTGACCATTTTTACTAGAAATAGGAATAGGATCTGAAGGTGGAATCTTAGACTGGCTAGGTGTGGTCATAGATGGATTCAACAAGCAGGAGAGTTAAAAGATGACAAGAAGAGGGAAAGAAAAATATTGAGAATATAGCCTAACGAATGATTAATGGACACAGAACACTTATATGATAACAAGCGGCTACCTTAGTAATTTGTTGGAATTACCACCTAGATGGCGTTGGTTTGTCTTTAGCTTCTCTGTATAAACCTAAAGCTACTGGACATATAAATCAACGCTGAACAATATAAATCAAAATGGCTGTCGTCTTGGCAAATATTCAGCTCACTTATTTAGTGAAAATTTTCTATAATGGGAGTACAGGTATGATAGATAACATCAATTGGGGCACTATACATCTCAATATGCCACAAAGTATATGAATCAGCCTATAAATAAACACAATTCAGCGTGTTAAACCACTCCACCTACTTGGATTCGGAAGGTTATTAGAATTGGTTGTCCTGCAAGTGATACATAATGTGCAGACTGCTGCTGACTATTTACCTATCAGTTGTCCGTTAATAATTTATAAGAATTATAACCATTTCCACATTAACTGTGCATGAGTTGAGGAACTTAAATCATTTTGTGAGTTCACCAACACAGAATATAAAAACTCTTCTGGGCAACAGCAAGACAAGAAGGCTATCTCTTTTTCCTGCTGTCCAAAGAGTCAATTAAATTCTTCCTTCTACTGACACATATCCTACCAGTGACAAAACATTCTTTCAAAATCCCCTTTCAATTACTATCCTGTATTTCATTGCCAGCCAGCTGCAAACTTTTTCTGATGAAATCAAATATGTCAAAAAGCAAGATGTTACAATAATTGAAGTGAAGGATGAAGTAAACAAATTGATAGAAAAGTTAAATTGCAGGAAGACAGAAAAGTTTCTTACCAGTGCTATGAAAAATCAGTTGCAAGAACCGGAAAACAAAGGACACACACCAGTTGAAAAGTTCTGAAGTAGTAGATTTCTATGACACTTGCCTTGAATATATTTAGGACTGGTGTGCACCATTTCTCACCCTCTTCAGACTATGGATTGGATCAATTTGAAGGAAAAGGAGTATAATAGATGGAAAAACATACAAGAAAGCTATATATTCATGAAGAGAGTGTCACCAAAGTTTTCTGTGAATGGAGAGGACTTGTTTGATGTGTTTGCATGAGTGAAAAAAATATTGTAAAAGTAAATTCGAACTGTAGAGTGAACTGAGAAATCAAAATATCAGTGATAAATGGTGTGAAATGTTTGAACATTTTACAACAAAAAAAGGATAAAAACACTATGAATCTGAAAATCCTGGTAAGATTTGTTTGGGTCTGCCAGGATACAATGCAGCTGTTGAATGTTTCTTCATTAATAAATGCATTAAGGATGGATGAGAAAAACAGACTTAAAATTGAGACAGTGAAAGTATTAAATCATTGTAAAAACCCATTTAAAAGAGATCTTGTGCAGAGTTCCATGCCCAAAATATCAAAAGGAAACAAACTTCTTGAACAGGTTCATAAATCTTTGATTTGCTTTATGTCGCACCGACAAAGATAGGTCTTATGGCGATGATGAAACAGGAAAGGGCTAGGAGTAGGAAGAAATCAGCTGTGGCTTTGATTATGGTATATCCTCAGCATTTGCTTGGTGTGAAAATGGGAAACCATAATGTACAAAGTTTCTGTGATCATTTCTATCCCTGATATCATTAGACCTTAGTACAAAGAAGAATCTATCTCTTCTCAAGGAGAAATATCATGATTCCAGGCCAATGTCTAACTGTTGAGGCCAGTGACCTACATGTTAGCTTCCTTAAAACAAGTCGTCATCAACGTTTACTGTTGTTATACTTAAAATAGTTATCATCCATTGCCACCACTATTTCATTTGTAGGTGTATAAATAAAGTTATGCCACCACAGAAAACCATCTTCAGGGCTGCTGACAGTGGGATTCAAACCCACCATCTTCCACATGCAAGCTCACAGCTACACGACCTGAACTGCATGGCCAACTCACTTGGTTCGCCTTGCACAGAAGGATCTGTCTTTGTGAAGATATACTTTCTCTGTCTGTCAATTAAATATGTCCACACCATCTCCATCTATCCTTGTATTCTGTTATACATGTTTAATATCTACTATCTTTACCTTTATTACTGGCCAGATTACCTCCTTTTATGGATCAAAGGTCATGTGTCAGCCTCCGGATGCCAAAATCGGTTGAGATAGTTGAATTTTTGAAGGGCAGAGAAAAGTCTTTTCAGCATGTAAAAGAACTTTGTTGACATATTTGGTGTTCGCGCAACAAAATTAATTAAAACTTGGGCAAAGACCACCGAACAGAGAAATGTTTCTCACCTGATGGAGTGGAAACGGAATGTTGAAACTGACATGCAGGCGGCCTAGAAGGTGTCCAAACAAAATACTTACACACAGTAGCTGAATCCATATGATGATGATGATGATGATGATGATGATGATTATGATTATGATTATTATTATTATTATTATTATTATTATTATTATTATTATTATTACCAGCCAGAATGTTTAGATCTTTTTTTCTTTCTTTCTCAAGTTCCATACTGACCTTTGGTATAAACGATTACAGACTAGCACAGATCATGCGAAGGTATAGGATTTTACACGTTTTTCTCTACACTCAATCAAGGATAACAAGCATGTAATGTGCATGCATGCATGCACCAAGCATTCCTATTGCTCTCCATATTTTATGAATTCAACAGCAATAGTGTTCAGGAACCATAAAAATTTGCTATGAAAATTATTAAAGATTGATCTGTATGAAGAAGCCAGCCTCGTAGAGTAGGGGTAAGGCATGTGCCTCTAAACTGGAAGCCTCAACTTTGATTCTCAGCTCATCCAAGGATTTAAATCCTGGACTTAAGGGCCGGAATAGGATTCACTCAGACTCATGAGATCAACTGAGGAGTTGTCAACATAAGAGGCAGAAGAATCTGTTACGAGAGTCAAGTATATAACAGTGATGGGATATTCCATTCATTTTACTGAATCGATTAATTTGATTCCGTTCACATTACTGAATCGATATAGTGATCCAATTCATGGCATATTAGAGTCACCGTTCCTATTGCATCTGCTCAGTGTGTACTGATAAGACAGCAGCAATATCATTCAATGCTTGCTGATGTCATCTGGTCTTCATTCTATGAACTGCTTTCCTATGCATACGGCTGACTTGATGCGTCACTCTAGGTAGTTCTTTACTGGCCTTGACAATTGGGTCGACACACTGTAATCGGAGTAGTTTCATACTTCGACACGTGGTGCTGGCGGCCTAAGGTTCTGCAGCAGAAATGCATATTCCTCTGTGGAAAGGATATTGACTTTGATTACTGATTTATCTTAATTTAGAGGAATGGAGAATGTTATATAAGTTAATAATGTTAAATGATTAATCCTAAAGGCTACTTTCATTGATATTGCCGAAATAACGTTGTGGAATAAAACTGCGGAGAGATGGTGTAGTCCAGCTGATGTTCCTTAACTGTGAGGAGCAATAGTAGGTAATCACTTTTATTATCCATAGCATTTACACACACACTAGAACTTACCACAAGGATACTGTTCAATACTTTTGTCTTCTGATGTTAATCTTGAGGTTAATTATCATTGTTAAATTAGAGTTTTAATATTCTTCAAGTGCTGCAGTCAGGAAGGGGGTATGGTCGAAACATAAAATACTTATTTTTTCCTACATAAATATCCGGTGTGTGGATAATACAAATATTTTGACTCAATCATGTTTAAATTTTAATTTCAATATATAGTTTCAGATTACATTTCATTCATACTTTGCACTAGAATTTTACATAAAAATTCACTGAGATGAAAGTATTTTGAGTAAATACTTGGTAAACTGTTCACGGCACAGGTAACACTTTGCTTCATATGTTGGCCTTACTGTCGATACAGTAATGGTTTAAATTCTGAAGTTCAGCCTATTTTGGATAAAAATGTGTTGTATTGCTGTCATGTGGCAAATATGACTTCACCTAAAGGATTATTCAATAAAAGAAAATTTAGGGGTAATAAATATCCGAAAACAGAAACAGAAAATTAAGATGAAAGTGCTAATATAAGGGTGGTAGTAGAGAGCTATAATACAAACTTAGGTGTTTTCAATTATCCTTTGTGTCTGTAAGGTGAATTCTGCTACAGGCATATTTTCACTTTGTGCTAGTTGTTCTACAATGAAAATGATATTTAAAAATGAATACGTAAATCTCAACAATATCAGAACTCATCAGATCATGTCTCTATAGATTTCAACTTAGTGTTCTCAGCTTTATGTCAGATTGTTAGTAGTAGAGGGAGGCAAGTAATAAAGGACTTCTGAAAAATGCAAAAACCTTGAAGTGATTTCTTGAAAGATTACAGATTTTACCACCTAATACCATTATTTCCGAAACCAATGAACACGAAAAGAAGAAATTCAGAACACATGTAAATATTACACCTACTTCTCTCTCTGGCAGTATTGTTTTAGTAATCTTTCTTCTGGGACTCTTGGTACTAGCACATAGTCACCTTACAACAAGGATAATTAGGAAACACTGATGGTACAGAAAATTTCTCTACTACTCTCCAACTTTTGCCTACAAATGAATAATGATGTTGTTCTTTGAAATGAAGGCTGCAGACAATAGAAGAAGCAGAATTAGCATTAGGGACAAAGATAGCGAGAAATTGCTTTGAGACACTCCTTAGTTTAGTCCTGGTCTACAAGGAATTTGTGAAATGATAGTGTCCCTTTACTTTGCTCTTTTCCTGTCTGAAGTACAAAGAGGCACACAGTAATACGGCATGTTTGAATATTTGCAAACACAGTTTAAAAAAAAAAGAATCACAACACAATTTTTTTAAATGAATTAGTGCATAAAGGAGAAGTCTTGTTTAGGACGAAGTTACGGTGAGAAATCGCTTTGAGCCACTCATTACATTTGTTCTTGTTTGCAGAAAATTTCTGTTAGAAGTACAAAAAGGCACACAGCAATATCACACATTCCAGGATTTGCAAACACAATTTAAAAAAAACAAATCACTACACTATACAATAAAAAGCTAATTAGCGCATAACTATCAACTCCCAACAAGAAAAATCGCATTACAAACCCATTAACAACACTTACAACAGCATAATACAAATAAAACTGGAAATACAACAATTTGCACTATACAGCTTCCTGTCAGTGCCATAGGTGGCCAGCGCTCTACCGGCATTATGAGGAAACTTTCCAATTACTGCTTTATGCTGGGCTTCATAAGCGATTGTCAAGGCCAGTACAAGGAGGGATTAAGTCAGTCGTGCTATGCGCCATCTACTTTTCAGATTCAGGATTCTCATGATGATGATGATGCTTGTTGTTTAAAGGGGCCTAACATCGAAGGTCATCGGCCCCCAGGTTTCTCATGCAGCCACTTCTTCAAATCAAGGTTTGATGTTACAAAGCCTTTTCCCCACAGTGACAACTCCATTAAATAAGTATATAGATTAGATGGAAAAAATATGTGTTCACAATAAGTAGCCTTCATATTAAATATAACTCTAACAAGTTGCTTTACGTCGCACCGACACAGATAAGTCTTATGGCGACAATAGGATAGGAAAGGGCTAGGAGAGGGAAGGAAGCGGCCGTGGCCTTAATTAAGGTACAGCACCAGCATTTGCCTGATGTGAAAATGGGAAACCACGGAAAACCATCTTAACGGCTGCCAATGGTAGGATTCAAACCCACCATCCCCCGAATCCAAATTCATACCTACGCGATCCTAACTGCATGGCCAACTTGCATGGTCATCTTTGAAAATATGTTTTTCTATCAGCAGAGGATTTTTTAAATCATCATATTTCGTATATGCTACCCAAGATGTACAGCAGCCCTCTGGTTTTCTGAT